>NC_083582.1:23522963-24140463 GCF_027579695.1 Neoarius graeffei | reverse complement strand
TCTCGACCAAGTCCTCGTGGAAAAAGTGGCACTGCAGCAAAAATCATTTGCTCCACCTGGTCATATGGTGCCAGTATGTTCAGCCCTAGCCACTGAAGAAAAATAACTGATCCCAGCTTCAGTAATCTGACATTAGTGTGGGACTGTGCAGCGTGCCTGCTTCAGCCATTGTAGAGGGTGAAGTATACTGTCAGGTAAATGGTGTTGAGACAAGCATAAGTGCAGGAACTTCGGTTTTTATGATATTTATGATTTTTATGATTATGCTGTTTACAAAAACAAAACATGAGGCAAAGGCAGAGTAACAAAACTGAAACAAATGAAACCAAAAGCAAACAGAAAGCAGAGTCACTAAAGAGAGTCATTTAAACAGTCATAAACATTCCAAGGAACAAACGTGAACATCGAAATAGTGTTAATACTTCGCTCCGTGTCAGTGTATACTGTGTCCTTTTAAGCATGCACTGATTGTGCTCCAAATCAACCACAGGTGTGTCCCATGATCAATTGTCCCAAAGGCACGTGCAATGTGCTCCATGTGTGTGGAAGCGTGCATCCGCTCAAGCTGCACCAGGCTCAAGCGCATAAAGGCAGGCAGATAGATAGATAGATAGATAGATAGATAGATAGATAGATAGATAGATAGATAGATAGATAGATAGACAGACAGACAGACAGACAGACAGACAACCAACCAACCAACCAGTAGAGACCATAGATGCATCTGTTTTAAATCCAAATCTGAAAACAGATAGAAATATTTAAAGCTCTAAAATGAGACAGATAATGGCATTGTATTCCACCCCTAATATACAGTGGATATAAAAAGTGTACACACCCGGTTAAAATGATAGGTTTTTCTGATGTAAAAAAAAAAATGAGACCACGATAAATCATTTCAAAACTTTTCCCACCTTTAATGTGACCTATAACCTGTACAATTCAATTGAAATACAAATAAATCTGTTAAGGGGAAAAACATAAAAAATAAAAAACATACAATAAGCTGGTTGCATAAGTGTGCGCACCCTTAAACTAATACTTTGTTGAAGTAATTTTGATTTAATTACAGCATTCAGTCTTTTTGGGTAGGAGTCTATCAGCCTGCCACATCTAGACTTGGCAACATTTGCTCATTCTTCCTTGCAAAAGCACTCCAAAACTGTCAGATTGTGAGGGCATCTCTTATGCACAGCCCTCTTCAGGTCACCCCACAGATTTTCAATTGGATTTAGGTCTGGGCTCTGGCTGGGTCATTCCAAAACTTTTTTGGGGTCATTGTCATGCTGAAAGATGAAATTCCTCTTCATCTTCAACTTTCTAGCAGACACCTGAAGGTTTTGGGCCAAAACTGACTGGCATTTAGAACTGTTCATAATTTCCTCCACCTTGACTAAAGCCCCTGTTCCAGCTGAAGAAAAACCACCCCAAAACATGATGCTGCCATAGGTGTGGTGTTCTTTTGGTGATGCACAGTGTTGTTTTTGCGCCAAATGTACCTTTTGGAATTGTGGCCAAAAAGTTCAACCTTGGTTTCATCAGACCATAACACATTTTCCCACATGCTTTTGGGAGAGTTGATGTATTTTTTTTTTTGCAAAATTTAGCCAGGCCTGGATGTTTTTCTTTGACCCTACCTCATAGTCCAGACATATGGAGAATACGGGAGATTGTTGTCACATGTAGTACACAACCAGTACTTGCCAGAAATTCCTGCAGCTCCTTCAGTGTTGCTGTAGGCCTCTTGGCAGCCTCCCTGGCCAGTTTTCGTCTTGTCTTTTCATCGATTTTGGAGGGACATCCAGTTCTCAGTAATGTCACTGTTGTCCCATATTTTCTCCACTTCTTGATGACTGTCTTTACTGTGCTCCATGGTATATCTAATGTCATGGAAATTTTTTTGTACCCTTCTCCTGACTGATACCTTTCAACAATGAGATCCCTTTGATGCTTTGTAAGCTCTCTGCGAATCATGGCTTTTGCTGGAGGATGCATCTGAGTAAATGTCTGAACTTTATTTGGGGCTAATCAGAGTCATTTTAATTGATGGCAGGTGTGTACCCAAAAAGACTGAATGCTGTAATTATATTAAAAGGTGCTTCAACAAAGTATTAGTTTAAGGGTGTGCACACTTATTCAACCAGCTTATTGTACATTTTTTATGTTTTTCCCCCTAACAGATTTGTTTGTTTTTCAATTGAATTGTACAGGTTATAGGTCACATTTAAAGGTAGGAAATTTTTGAAATGATTTATCGTGGTCTCATTTTTTTTACATTAGAAAAACCTATCATTTTAACGTGGTGTGTACACTTTTTATATCCACTGTATATGTATACATATCTCAGATAGGAAATTAGTATTATGCAATATTTCACCACTCTTTTAAAACAGCCTTTGGATCCTCTAAGCTGTACAAGCTCAAATCAGAAAAAGTTGGGATGGTATGTTGAAATTGAAATTAAAACTGAAAACAATGATTTGTAAATAATCTTTAATCTGTATTGCATTCAAAACAATACAACAGCACATTAATTGATGTTTTACCTCAGAGATTTTTTTTTTAAATAAACACATTTCAATTTTGATTCTTTCAAAAAAGTTTAGACGGTAAATCATTTACCACTTTATAATGTTACCATTCCTTCTCATAACAATTAAAAGATGTTTACAGACTGAAGACACCAAGTGTTTCAGGTGTTATTCTATCCCATTCTTCCTGCAAACAGGTCTGAAGATGTGCAACAATATGGGGTCATCGGTGTCATATTTTTCGTTTCAAAATTTTCCACAGATTCTCTATTGGGGACAGAGGAGACAGGCACCCTTTTCTTCCCCAGCCATGCCTTTGCAATGTGTGCAGAATGTGGTTTTGCATTGTCTTGTTGAAATATCCCTGGAAAAGATGTCTTGAAGGCTGCATCTGTTGCTCCAAAATCTCAATGTACTTTTCTGCATTAATGTTGCCATCACAGAAGTTTAAGTTACCTTTGCCAAGGGCACTGACACAACCCCATATCATGACAGACACTGGCTTTTGAACTTATTGCTGGTAACAGTCTGGATGGTCCTTTTAGTCTTTGGTATGGAGCACACGGCATCCATTTCTTCCCAAAAATAAATAAATAAATAAATAAATAAAATAAAGACCTGAAATACTGATTTGTCTAACCATAATACATGTTTCCACATTGTGATGGTCCATCCCAAATGCCTCCAAGCCCAGAGAAATCAGTCGTGCTTCTGGACACAGTTAACATAAAGCTTCCTTTTTGCACAGTAAAGGCTTGACTGGTATTTGTGGCTATAACTCCGTATTGTAGAACTTAACAAAGGTTTGCCAAAGTAATCTTGAGCCCATGTGGTTATATCCAGTATAGATGAATGATGGTTCTTGAAGTAGCGCAGTTAGGTTAACATGGGACAGCCTTGGGCTGAAGTGCCCAAGACTGGTGGCGCTCACATACACAGCGGCTTTGCTCTCCTATAATGAGCTAAATTTCATTGTACATTTATGCAGTGACAATAAAGGTATTCTATTCTATTCTATTCTATTCTATTCTATTCTATTCTATTGCTGCCTGAGGGATTAGAGATCACAGGTGTTCAGCTTAGGCTGCATCCTTGCCCTTGATCTTATCTTATCTGTATCTTTCTTTGAGTAACATTGTTTTTAAATATTTCAATAATTTTTTCACGCATTTGTTGACAAACTGGAGATCCTTCCAATATTTTCAATATTCTTCATTATTTTCAGTATTTATGTCCAGTAAGAGCTTTATCCTGGTCAGGCTCAGGGTGGATCCAGAGCCTATCCCCAGGAGCACTAGGAGCGAGGTGCAGATACACCCTTAATTGGACTCTAGTCCATCACAGGGCACAACGAATACATGCAGTGCATCGATAAACAAGATTTAAAAATTAAATCTGTTAGCATTCAGTCCCTACATTTTTAAAATTCTCTTTCAGTCATGCTGTTCTCTTCTGAATATCAAGCATACAATATATTTGCCAGGAAAGATCAGTCAGAAATCTCTGATTGCCATTTTTTGTCTTCGAAAATCAGAAAACCTTTACATTATTACCTCACCCGGGACAGAGTCCACCAGGGGGCGAGGTATTGTTTTCAGTGGGGGTTTCTTTCTTTCTTTCTTTCTTTCTTTCTTTCTTTCTTTCTTTCTTTCTTTCTTTCTTTCTTTTTTGTTAATGATATTATGGGAAAATGGCTGGATCAATCTTCATAAAACTTTCAGGATGGATGGGCATTGGTCTCAAATAGAACCTCCAACATTTTGGGGGTCATCCGGTCAAGGTCAAGGTTTTTGTGGCTACTGCTTCATATTGAGGTTTTTCACCTGACATCACAGGGTCACGTGACGCCCCGGTGTCCGCCATTTTGAACGGCAAGCTAGCTAATGTCAACATCATAGTACCTAGTATGTTACTGTAGCAACGTTTACGTTCAGTCATTTGGATGACTGTTAAAACCTTTCAGTCTCAAGTTTTTCCTTTATTGTATTTACTAGTTTACTGAGCCAGCCAGCCCCGGAGCGCGCTAGCTAGCTAGCGCCAGCCAGCCAGCCAGCCCTGGAGCGTGCTAGCTAGCTAGCACCAGCCAGCCAGCCCCGGAGCGCGCTAGCTAGCTAGCTAGCTAGCGCCAGCCAGCCAGCCAGCCCCGGAGCGCGCTAGCTAGCTAGCTAGCGCCAGCCAGCCAGCCCCGGAGCGCGCTAGCTAGCCCCGGAGCGCGCTAGCTAGCTAGCTAGCACCAGCCAGCCAGCCAGCCCTGGAGCGCGCTAGCTGGCTAGCTAGCTAGCGCCAGCCAGCCAGCCAGCTCCAGAGCGCGCTAGCTAGCTAGCGCCAGCCAGCCCCGGAGCACGCTAGCTAGCTAGCACCAGCCAGCCCCGGAGCACGCTAGCTAGCTAGCGCCAGCCAGCCCCGGAGCGCGCTAGCTAGCTAGCACCAGCCAGCCCCGGAGCGCGCTCAGTAAACTAGTAAATACAGTAAAGGAAAAACTTAACGGGCCATGTCTCAACAGACTAAGAAGTTATTTCAATGACATTTAATAACATTTTGTTTATCCTGAGGACTGAAAGTAAATGAAAATGTGAACAAACCTTAGCTGTCAGTGAACAATCCTGGTGGAAGCAGGTAAATGTCGTTCTCTAAGCCTGCTAACCTCAATTTTTGCAAATACCTCTCCCTCTGCTCGCCTTGTAAATGCCCTACATCGCTGGATAGTGAAGGTGTTTTCTGCATCTCGCTCCTTTTTCTTTTATGTTTTTCGTTTGTCGCCTTCCTCGCATTCAAACTGATTCGAGCCGTGCCATCCAAAATGGCAGCGTCACATGACTTGGTCACGTGGGTGAAATACCTCAATACTATGTCATAGTGCTGTAAGAATGTAAAAGTGTAACAATTGCGCAGTACAGTGTGAGAGCAGTACAATGTGTTCTGATTGGCTAAGAGCAGTACGGTGTGTTCTGATTGGCTGAGAGCAGTAAGCAGTACAGTGTGTTCTGATTGACTGAGAGCAACACAGAATCAGAGCCATGTTTATTCACCAAGTATGTTCACACACAAGGTCAAAATCAAGGTCAAGGTCACCAAAAAGGTCAAAATCGTTTTTTCGTGATATCTTCCTTCATATTCATCATAAGTACTACCAGGTGAGGTTTGTTTTGCCTGGCAACACTTGTTAGAATTTGATTCAGGGTTGAAACTTCGTGGTCGCACGGTCACCAGTGGCGACTAAAAATTGATTAGGGCAACTAAAAGTTGAGGTTTGGTCACCCAAAGACTATGATTTGAGAAGTACGAAAAAATGACAATAACAATTAAATAAAATGTTCTTTCCTTGGAGTACCTTTCTTTCTTTTGCTTTCCTTTCCTCAACTCTAAGTTCGTGAATTTCTAGTAAAAGTTTAGTTCTAAAGTGCAAGGTTCAAAGCCATTTCTGAGTTTTCAGATTGCTCTATGATATCCACTGCTGTGTCCGAAATCACTCACTACTCACTATATAGTGGACTATATCATGAGTTCGCCATTTTGTAGTGCTGTCTGAATGTATAGTGAGAATTATTACACCCTATACAGTGGACTCATAGTATCCCACAATGCATCGTGAAAAGTAGTGTACAGCTGATGGTCACTAACCAAGCAATATATATCATCATGCATTGCGGTTACACGTTAAGTTAAGTGGACTGTTAAGTATTTTAGATTGAGTATAACAGTAGTTTGTTTTTCCTTATGACAATGGCATGAGACAAATTTATAAGTTGTGACACGAAAATGGCAATAATATTGTAGTGTGTTGGGGGGAATGGACGGAGGAAGAAACACTCAGGGACATTCAAGTACAATTAAAAATAGTAAGAGAATAGAAAATAAGCTAAAATAGAATAAGACATATAAAATACAACAATAAAAGTTATAGTGCAGAGCAAGGAATTAACCAAAAGCCTCAAATTTGATTTAATAAAAGACAGCAGTAAAGAAGAAAGTATTTAGCCTTGATTTAAAAGAACTGAAAGATGCAGCAGAAACAAAGTACTTTGTATTTATTAATGCGGGAAATACGCTCAGTATAATATGTATTCATCACAAGTCGATTTATTATTTTGAAACCCCACCAGCTGACTGATCTGGCATGTTTTAATTGTGTGGCAGTAGTGATGTAAATAATGGTACGGCAAAGTAGTGTCCGAAAGTGGGGTTTTTTTTTTAGGGTTTTTTTGTTTGTTTGTTTTTCCATTTTACCAATGAGCTCAATAAGTGAGTAGGGAGTGGTGAATGAGTGAGTGATTTTGGACACAGCACACAACTTTCCCGAACTTTGACCTTTCCCATAATTCATTGCTGCATCATAGCTGAAGCCAGGATCTTTCTTCCGCTCCACTGTGTTGATGTTTGTAGCTAATGCTAACTGCTAGGTAGTTAAGCTCAGAGATGACTAAAAGATGGTTACATGGGTCCGATTTTCTGATGTACTCTGGGATAATACGATCAAAGTGCCCCATCCGCCTACCCTCACGGAATGGATAGATGACAAAGTTGTGGCCTGACGTCAGCTACGTTGACATTGTCATTTATTTTATTCTTAATGAGGGCGTTGATGGTGAGGAGCTAAGGAACTACAAAAGCACGGAGGCATACAATTATCTGCACAGTAATAAAACTGCCAAAATTATGTGTAAAAGAGAGGGTGAGTTTGTTTGCTTAAAAGCTGAGGTTGAGCCTAGCCAGAACGAAAAAAAAAGGGAAATCCTGCAGTCATGCAGTAGCTAGGAACGTAGGCTATGTCAGAGTAGAGCGATTGTATTGGTTTACTAATAATATAGTGTTTATATATTGCAAGTCGCTTTGGACAAAAGTGTCTGCCAAATACCATAACTATATTAACTATAAACATATAGATCTAGTCTAATAGAACTCTAGCAGCCTACTGTACCATGATATCTCTTGTATAGGCTCAAGAAGCAAACGCTAGGAGAGAAGCATAGGCTAACCATTTTAATGCAGATGCAAATGCTGTCAAACTTTGGAAACAATAAATATACCATACTTAAATAATTCCTTGTCTTTGTATTTGTCCAAGCTTCTCCAACTTCTTAACTATCCTGATCATTCCAGATATTGGATGGTATTTGTAGTCTATTTGTTTACTTCAGCACTGGTCACTCTTGGATTCTTTTGACTACCAAGGTTACATGCACTTATTGTTAGTCACTTTGAATAAAAACGTCAGGTAAATGACTGTAATGTAGTGTAATGTTTGAATAATGTACAATGTCTAAACAACAATTATACAGAATTAATATTGTTGATTAGTCAGTTTCTGGGGGCATACGTTAAACACCATGAGGTGTTATTCAAGTAGAGATGGTGTGGCAGCAGGGGCATGGCCAAGCATCGGTTTGTGAATGGAAGATGGGGTCCGGGAAGGTGAGTGGCTAAGTCATTACACCTGGTGTCAATTAATGTGTGTGTGTTTGTTGCAGGGATGGTGGAGCATAAAAGGAGGGGGAGAGCAGAGAAGAGGTCTCTCTCCCGACCAGAACACGTGTATGTGTGAGACTGTGTGAGAGTGGGCAAAGCTGAAAAGCTAAGAAAATAAGTAAAATAAAGTGTGTGTGTGTGTGTGTGTGTGTGTGTGTGTGTGTGTGTGTGTGTGTGTGTGTGTGTGAAGATCAACTCCTGCCTGCCATGCTTCTGTACTCCACCCACATCAGGGACTGTTACAGTGGTGCTGAAACCCGGACATACAGAAGGGAACCACCACATGGAGTCCTCCCCGTTCAAAGAGCTCATCCATGCCCTCACTACCGCCCAGCAGAACCAGCATCAAGCGCTGATTGCCCTCTGGAAGGAGCAAGAGAAATGCTTTGAAGCCTTGATGCTGGCCCAGTAGGAAGATCGCCAGGTGTTCTGGCATCTGCTTGCATTGGCAGGGGCTTCAACAGGCACCCTCACGAAGATGGGCCCACAGGATGATCCAGAAGCATTCCTCGCCGTTTTTGAGCAAGTGGCCGAAATGTTGGAGTGGCCGCTTGAGCAGCGTGCTGTGCACCTCCTCCCGCATCTACGGTAACTGGCGAGTCGCAGCGCAGCAGCTCCCTGCTGACAGCCGACTGATGTATGCTGACTTGGAGAAAGCCATCCTGCAGCGTGTCGGCTACTTCCTGGAACAACATCCCCAGCACTTCCAGATGCTGGCACTGGAGGAGGTCGGCCAGCCGTTTGCATTCAGCCAGCAACTCCGGGATGCCTGCTGGCGGTGGCTGAGGGCAGAAGACTGCGACGCCGACGGGATCATCAATCTGATGACACTGGAACAGTTCATCTCTTGACTTCCAGAAGGAACGGCAGAATGGGTCCAGTGTCATTGCCCGACATCACTAGAATGAGCCATCGAGTTGGCAGAGGACCATCTGGAGGCGGTTCCGATGGCAGGCAGACGAGGTGTCTCTCCTCGCTTTTTCTCTCTTTCTCTCCTTTTCCCCCCTCTGTCTCTCTTCCCTTTCCCCACCTTGTTCCCCCGCCATGGAGGTGGCAGCCGGCTCCCCCCCAGCCAGCCCGTTGCACCCGTGGTGTTCTCCCATCTCCCTCTTCTGTGTCTATGTCGTCTCCTCCTCAGGTGAGTGACACCCATAATGCCGATGCAGAGGGAAAGCCTGGGCTGGTGTGCTGGTGCGGTGGGGAGTCGGAGCCCCACAAGGGAAGTGGGACCTGTGATCTGGATCCCTGACGCACCAGAGACCACCCCCGATCGGGCCAGAACATATTGCATACCGGTAAGTGTTCAAGGGGATACATATCACGCGTTGGTGGATTTCGGTTGTAATCAGACCTCAATTCACCAAAGCCTGGTGCAAGGTGAGGCATTGGGGAGAGCACAAGCAGTGAAGGTGTTATGTGTGCACGGGGATGTTCACAATTACCCTCTAGTGTATGTCCATATTCTATTCCGGGGTCAAACGCATAGAATTAAGATGGCGGTTAATCCTCATCTCACCCACTCACTAATTTTGGGAACTGATTGGCCAGGGCTTAAAGAATTGATGCAACACATAATGCGAGGTGGGTCCTGCATAAATACGTCACGGGAAGATTCCGGTGTGGCATTGGCTGGGGAAGCTCTCACGGAGCCATCTACGTCAGCACCGTGTCAGGGTGATACGAGGAGTGAAGAGCAACTCACCCCTCCACCCTCTCTCGGGGATCCCCTTGAGGTTTTCCTGTTAGAGCAGTCGCGAGACGAGACTCTGCGGCATGCGTTTGATCAAGTGAGAGTAATTGATGGTCAAACTCTCCAGCCGAGCGTGACGCTGGCCTAGAGGTCTGCGCGGGACAGAATTTTCAGTCCCGCTCCCGCCCGCTCCTGCATTGTGCAGTCCCGCTCCTGCCCGCTCCCGCAAAGAATTATGATTTTCAGTCCCGCTCCCGCCCGCGCCTGCCATATTTTGTCCCGCTCCCGCCCGCAAATCCCACATGATGCAGACGTTCGCATTATTTCTCACGAAAGTTCTTGTCATTGGCTTGGGGAATTAAACATGCTGAGCTTAGCTGAGCTCTCCACTGACTGATCCTTCACCTAGCGCACGTAGCGAGGGTGCGCGTTGCCAGGTGGCATGCGCAGCTGAGGCTTTACAGAGATACCCAACACACCTACCAAAATCTACAGTGGATATTAAGAATATTGTACATTGCACATAGCTTATATGTCACTCCTCACATTTACGTTCTAGGAAATACAAGTAGGCCTATAAGAAATTAATATAATTTAAAGACACAGCGTGATGGTGCCCCACCCCCTACTTTGAGTGGATTTGAGCATAAATATCTACAGCTCACGTTCACGTTTGTTATTATTTACCTTGTTTCTGAATTTGGAATGTTGAAATGGCAACATGTAGGCCTAATAATAATAATTATTTAAGTAGGCTAATCATTTAAGTATGCGCTCTCCCGTGGTGCGTCTCCTATGAATAATTAGTGTGAAAGGAGAGATGGATCGCACTCTTGAGCTTCTTCTTTTAGTTACATTTCTTTTCAGTTGTTTTTAGCAGCAGAAGGAGACAAACGTTTCAGCTGTTGCCTTTGTCAGTGTCTCATAATAATAATAATAATAATAATAATAATAATAAATAAAAAAGACAGGCGAGCACGTAATTCCAAGTGGAAATTTGGTATATTTATTGTTCAGCCATACAAAACATTAGGCTAACCCAGTTTACATTTGTAAAGCATTTCTAACTAGAATATCCTATAGAATACCCTATAAGCATAGCATATATAAATGTTATAACAAAACACAGTCCTAGCCTATGAACAGTGTTGACAGTAGGCTATGCATCGTCAAAAACAACAACAAAAAATCGACAGTATAGGCTACTGTAGCCATTATAGGGCTATGGTTGCACATTTCTAAAACTATTTGGGCTTGAGTCTCCGCGCAAGTGTTAAACTCAATATAACATAGCTGACCTTGTTTGAATATGAATAAGAAAAATGAGAAAAAACGTCAGTAGGCTATAGCATGTCTAATTGAAATAACGGTAGGTTAATCAAACGCTGGTAAACGAAACAACTAGGCCTATTGCTTAGGCTATCGGGTTCTTTGAACAGCCATGGAGAAACAGCAAATTGTTCACTGTTGAGGGCTTCAACATACTGCGCCTTTCCTCCAGTATGCGACCACATATGCTGAACGCACGCTCGGATGGTGCGCTGGAACCTGGAATGGCCAGTACATGCCGTGCCAGTTTGGCAAGTGTGGGAAAGTCATAGCAGTGCTTTTTCCACCACAGCAGGATATCTTTAGATTGGTGTGATTCGGATCCAATGAGTTTCACTTTCAGATATTCATCAATCTCAGAGTCTAAAGACTTCGATTCAGCACCCATAGCACCGACATCCTCCTATTCCTCAAAGTCACAAAAAGTGACCTTTTTAGGTGGAGGTAGCTCCGCACTTTCATCAGTTTGGACATCAAACCCCAACTCCTCGGTCATCTCTTTCACAGCTTCCGTCACGTATTGTCTTTCATTTGCATTGATCATCCTAAGATGACGCAGCTTTGGGGTAAGGAAAGTTGCTACTTTATACAGCATGTCAATTCCGTTTGGGACAAGGTGACTTGGTGACAGCAGTGCGTCTAGGCGTTGCGCACGCAGATGCGATGACACTAAGTAGGGGGTCAGCCTTGGCCACTTCACAATGCTCCCTTAACTTCACGGACCATGGCAGAACAAGCGCAGCACTTAATGCCGTATTGTCAGACTCCAGGTCATTCGTTGCATCTCTGAAGGGTTTGAGAAACGCCACCAGGGATGCAAGGATCTGTTTATTGATGCAGCTTATTTTGTCATATGTGGCAGATCACAGAATCCAGGGACACATGTCTGTCCGGGGGCATTTTGAGTTATTGACAGATTCAGAAAGTACAGTTTCTAAGCTTTCCAATGATGCCTTCCATGTGGAGATCTGACAATATTTGAAGAATGTGTGGCCTTTTGAAAGTGTATACTTCTTAAAACAGAAAAGGGAGAAAATCGCCCTCAAAGTTTTCCATCTCAGCTACTCTGGGTGTAGGGCGGGCACATAATGGTGCTCATTTGCATGACATTAAGGAAAGCCCTACCCCCTACTAGCTAGCACGATACTACTTTCAAGTAAACAAAGATCACCACGTCAATTTTCCTTCCATGCAAAGTATGCCCAAAACAATTATGAAGTACAAAAATAAGTCCTAAAGTATACTTTAACGTTTTGTGGTTGAAAAATTACTCACACCGTAAGAAAGAAAGATAGCACGATGATGACACAACTAACACAACACTAGTTTCATGTAAAACCTCGGTCACAACCGGCTGTACGTGCTCCTACAGCCGGTCTACATGCAAAAAACGCAAGAAACACACGGAGAGCGCGCATGAAATGCACGAGAGCACGCGTGTGAAAAGCACGAGAGCGCGCGTGTGATGTGCTGATTTTCGAGCCGCAGACTGGCCACAGAGGTTCTTTGTCATGTCAAACAAACTCTACGGGCGCTTACGTTTTTTTTCAGGTTGCAAGACAAACTTACGGCCAACGCGCGTCTTTCTCCGTGAACAAAAAAAAAAAAACGCAGCGATTTGGGAAACGCCAAAAATCACACGGCCAAAAAATCGTACGTCCGGTTGTGACCTAGGCTTAACCAAACCACAACACTCTCCGTTACATGCAAAAATAACCACACAGCCTTAGATTAATAAACTTACCCCATCAGAAAGAGAAACGGCGCCTTGCACACACCAATGCCTCCGATGGAATGTAATCCTAGAACGGTCCGTGTATCATCCGATCATTCAAGTATTCCATTCAGTCTGGAAAACGAGGTTGCGGTTTTTTTTGCTAGAAATGGTTATCTCCGATGTAAATACCGTGCGTCTGTTTGCTTCGCGGGGCTCCTCTGCGCTCTGTTTAGTAACTCATTCCATAGTGAAATTACATGCCTGTATGCAGTTAAGTAGCCATGCGCTCAGCTTGGATCATACAGCTGATTCGCGAAAAAAAAAAAAAAGACTTAAATCATCATGTGAATGGCCCATATGGTAATTTACCCACACCCCCCAGCAGGCTACAGTCCTGACAAAAACGAGACAATTTGCAACAAAAAATGTATGCTTTTCCAACAAAACAATCTATTATCTGAAATACTGATTGCATTCTTCAAGATCTCAACTTGCACATGATGGAAAAAAACAAAAATCACAAATTTCGAAAAAAAATGCTTCTTTTGCGATTATCTCGGATTCCTTTCGGCCGACATGTGTCCCTGGATCCGGTGAGGGGTCACATATTGGTTATTTTCAAGTAGAACTGTTGTGACCTCGTCATACTGCTGTGAGATAGAATCCAGCATGTCCACAGTCGAATTCCATCTCGTCTCCACTGACTGTTTGAGAGACTTCGTCAGCTTGACTTGCAGGCCGGAATGTTTAAAATAGCTGACCAGCTTCTTCGCATCGCTGATCAGCTGGCCTGCTTCAGGGACTTCGCTCATCACAGTAGGAGACAGGGCATGCAAGAGAACTGAATTCAGTACATGGGCACTGCAGTTTAGCCTTGTGAATCCTCGTAAGGAGGCTACCATATTCGCTCCTCTATCTGTCACAAACACAATCTTTTTCCCCAAGACCGAACAATCGATTCCGAAGGCTCTTAAATTCTGAAATAATAAAGCACGGATATTTTCTCCTGTCTTTGAGGTTCCTTCATCAAATGGGGCAGAAAATAGCACTCTAGACTGTAAGTTGTAGTCTGAATTGATGTAATGCAGGCTGGCTGAGAGGAAAGAGGTTTTGCGATATGTTTCAGTCCAGACATCCGTTGTCACAGCACACCCGTATTTCCCAATCGTCTCATTTACAACCCCGATTCCAAAAAAGTTGGGACAAAGTACAAATTGTAAATGAAAACGGAATGTAATGATGTGGAAGTTTCAAAATTCCATATTTTATTCAGAATAGAACATAGATGACATATCAAATGTTTAAACTGAGAAAATGTATCATTTAAAGAGAAAAATTAGATGATTTTAAATTTCATGACAACAACACATCTCAAAAAAGTTGGGACAAGGCCATGTTTACCACTGTGAGACATCCCCTTTTCTCTTTACAACAGTCTGTAAACATCTGGGGACTGAGGAGACAAGTTGCTCAAGTTTAGGGATAGGAATTTTAACCCATTCTTGTCTAATGTAGGATTCTAGTTGCTCAACTCTCTTAGGTCTTTTTTGTCGTATCTTCTGTTTTATGATGCGCCAAATGTTTTCTATGGGTGAAAGATCTGGACTGCAGGCTGGCCAGTTCAGTACCCGGACCCTTCTTCTATGCAGCCATGATGCTGTAATTGATGCAGTATGTGGTTTGGCATTGTCATGTTGGAAAATGCAAGGTCTTCCCTGAAAGAGACGTCGTCTGGATGGGTGCATATGTTGCTCTAGAACCTGGATATACCTTTCAGCATTGATGGTGTCTTTCCAGATGTGTAAGCTGCCCATGCCACACGCACTAATGCAACCCCATACCATCAGAGATGCAGGCTTCTGAACTGAGCGCTGATAACAACTTGGGTCGTCCTTCTCCTCTTTAGTCCGAATGACACGGCGTCCCTGATTTCCATAAAGAACTTCACATTTTGATTCGTCTGACCACAGAACAGTTTTCCACTTTGCCACAGTCCATTTTGAATGAGCCTTGGCCCAGAGAAGACGTCTGCGCTTCTGGATCATGTTTAGATACGGCTTCTTCTTTGAACTAAAGAGTTTTAGCTGGCAACGGCAGATGGCACAGTGAATTGTGTTCACAGATAATGTTCTCTGGAAATATTCCTGAGCCCATTTTGTGATTTCCAATACAGAAGCATGCCTGTATGCGATGCAGTGCCGTCTAAGGGCCCGAAGATCACGGGCACCCAGTATGGTTTTCCGGCCTTGACCCTTATGCACAGAGATTCTTCCAGATTCTCTGAATCTTTTGATGATATTATGCACTGTAGATGATGATATGTTCAAACTCTTTGCAATTGTACACTGTCAAACTCCTTTCTGATATTGCTCCACTATTTGTCAGCGCAGAATTAGGCGGATTGGTGAGCCTCTTCCCATCTTTACTTCTGAAAGCCGCTGCCACTCCAAGATGCTCTTTTTATACCCAGTTATGTTAATGACCTACTGCCAATTGACCTAATGAGTTGCAATTTGGTCCTCCAGCTGTTCCTTTTTTGTACCTTTAACTTTTCCAGCCTCTTATTGCCCCGTCCCAACTTTTTTGAGATGTGTTGCTGTCATGAAATTTCAAATGAGTCAATATTTGGCATGAAATTTCAAAATGTCTCACTTTCGACATTTGATATGTTGTCTATGTTCTATTGTGAATACAATATCAGTTTTTGAGATTTGTAAATTATTGCATTCCATTTTTATTTACAATTTGTACTTTGTCCCAACTTTTTTGGAATCGGGGTTGTATGTCATCAACAACAGCTCTTCTAAATTTGAGTGCCCTATCATCTACATGACGTGACACAGTTGTTGGATGGGGCAGAATATCTCGCATATCGAATTTGCCTATTGTGGCTGCCGTGTCAACTAAGTGTTGGGCTAGCTGAACTAATCCCCGACCAGTGATGCTGTCATACGGGCGGAGGTCCGCAGCAACAAAATCAACGCATTTCTCCACGGTCTTTGTCTTCAACGCATCTGTCACTTTTGCGTTGTTCCCTCTGAACTCCAACAATTGTTGTCCTTTTAAGACAGTACATACATGGTAATTCAGGCCTGATGTACCTGATTTATGGCCGTTGTATGTCAGAACCTTTTGGCACTTATCACAACAAGCAAAGGGCAGCTGATTTCCCTCTGCGTCGTACACGAGTGAGAACGACTTCCAAATGTCTGATTTCAGGACTCTTGACTTTTTAATGGTAAATGTACCTCTTTTTAAAGCAGCACTTACTTCTGAAGCACTGTGAGCTTCACTAGAGGAGCTCTGCTCTTCTGCCATGATCGGAGATCTCAAACACGGAAGAGCGGAAAGGAATCGGAAATGTACGCGAGATTAGACCACATCTGCAAATTTAGGCATCTTAAAATGTTTTTATTAATGCCAAATAAAATATCCATCACAAATTATATATGATAGACATAAATTAATAATTTATAAATTTTATTTTAAACACGTTTTTAGTTAGCGGGACTGCAGCTTATCACCTCTCCCGCCCGCTCCCACATTGTGCACTCCCCCTCCTGCCTGCGCCCGCAATGAGCTTTCAAAATTTGTCCCGTGCCACACTGCTTTGTGTCGGGTCCTGCGGGACTCCCGTGGGAGTGCAGGGCTCTACACTGGCCTTCCCCTATTTCGCTATTATTAAGGATAGGTTGTACTGAGTGATGCAGGATACTCAAACTGGTGAACAGATAACCCAGTTGTTGATCCCAAAGAGCCGTAGGGAACTCGTATTCCATGAGGCTCACTTTAATCCTATGGCTGGACACTTAGGGCAAGATAAAACACTAGCCCAAATAATGGCCCGGTTCTATTGGCCAGGGATTCGCAGAGATGTCCATCGGTGGTGTGCAGCGTGCCGCGAATGCCAATTAGTAAATCCCACAGCCACTCCAAAAGCGCCTTTGCACCCTCTCCCTCTAATCGAGACCCCTTTTGAGAGAATTGGCATTGATCACATCTGGCCATTAGATCAGTCAGCACGAGGATATCACTTTATTTTAGTTCTGGTGGACTATGCAATGCGATATCCGGAAGCGGTGCCTCTCCGCAATATTTCTGCACACAGTATTGCAGAAGCGCTCTTCCATATTATCTCCCAGGTCGGGATTCTAAAAGAAATCCTGACAGACCAAGGCACTACATTTATGTCATGCACACTGCGCTAACTGTATGGGTTATTGGGGATTAAGTCTATCCGCACCAATGTCTATCACCCACAAACGGATGGCTTAGTGGAGTGTTTTAATCAAACACTCAAAAACATAATTCGGAAATTCGTAAGTGAGGATGCACGTACCGTAATTGGGATAAATGGCTCAAGCCCCTGTTATTTGCAGTATGAGAGGTCCTGCAAGCCTCTACAGGTTTTTCACCATTTGAATTATTATATGGGCATAAGCTGCATGGCATTTTGGTTGTGCTATGGGAAAATTGGGAGGAGGGACCTTCGCCTAGCAAGAATGAAATTCAATACGTTCTTGACCTGCATGCAAAACTCCACACACTCACTCACTTAACCCAGGAGAATTTATGGCAGGCACAAGAACATCAAATCCGGCTGTATGACAGGGGCACGTGCCTTAGAGAGTTCACACCAGGAGACAAAGTGCCCATATTATTGCCCACGTCGAACTCCAAATTAATCACCAAGTGGCAAGGGCCCTTCGAGGTCACATGGCGAGTTGGGGACATCAACTATGAGGTGAGGTGAACGGATAGGGGTGGGACATTGCAAATTTACCACCTCAACCTGTTAAAACGTTGGAACGAGGGGGTCCCCGTGGCATTGGTGTCAGTAGTCCCGGAGAAGGCGGAGCTGGGACCAGAGGTAAAAAAAGTAACATCTCAAAGCACTCCAGTCCCTTGTGGAGACCACCTCTCACCGGCCCAACTCACGGAGGTGGCCAAGTTGCAAAAGGAATTTTCAGACATGTTCTCGCCCCTTCCCAGTCGCACCTACCTCATAGAACACCACATTGAGATGCCCCTAGGGGTGGTAGTGCGTAGCCGCCCTTGCCGCTTGCCCAAACACAAGAAAAAGGTGGTTCGGGATGAACTCAAGGCCATGCTCGAAATGGGCATAATCGAGGAGTCCTACAGTGACTGGAGCAGCTCAGTGGTCCTGGTTCCCAAGACCGACGGGTCGATCTGGTTCTGTGTGGACTATAGAAAAGTCAACACGGTGTCTAAATTTGTCACATACCCAATGGCTCGCATTGATGAGTTGCTCAATCGGTTAGGTGCTGCTCATTTTTATTCGATGCTGGATCTAATGAAGGGATATCGGCAGATCCCCTTGACTCCTCTATCCCGAGAGAAAACAGCCTTTTCCACACCGTTTGGATTACACCAATTTGTTACACTCCCTTTTGGGTTATTTGGGGCACCTGCTAGGTTCCAGCGGCTCATGGACAAGATCCTCTGCCTTCACACTGCCTATGCGGCCGCATACCTGGATGACATATTTATAGTAATGATTGGCCACAGCATCTGGAACACCTTAGGGCCATCCTAGATTCGCTGAGGCATGCAGGCCTCACAGCTAACCCGAAAAAGTGTGCAATCGGGCGGGTGGATGTATAGTATCTGGGTTTCCACTTGGGTCATGGGCAGGTGCAGCCCCAAATTAACAAGACTGCAGCAATTGCGGCCTGCCCGAGACCCAAGACCAAAAAGGGGGTGAGACAGTTCCTGGGGCTGGCTGGCTACTGTCGTAGGTTCATACTTAATTATTCGGATGTCACCAATCTGCTGACTGATCTCACTAAAAAGGGAGCACCAGATCCAGTCCAGTGGACAGAGCAGTGCCAACAGGCTTTCACCAAGGTAAAGGCTACACTGTGTGGGGGGCAACTTTTATACTCCCCTGACTTTTCTCTCCCCTTTATTTTACAGACAGATGCATCGGACACAGGGCTGGGGGCCGTTCTGTCCCAGAAGGTGGAGGGCAAGGAGCGTCATGTGCTGTACATCAGCCTCAAGCTCTCAATGCATGAAAGCACCATTGAAAAGGGGTGTCTGGCCATCAAGCGGGCGGTCCTCGCCCTCCGATACTACCTGCCAGGGCACCCTTTCACCCTCTGTTCGGACCATGTGCCCCCCAGTGGCTCCACCGCATGAAGGATGCCAATGCGTGGATCACCTGTTGGTATCTCGCCCTCCAGCCATTTAAGTTCGAGGTGGTCCACAGGCCGGGGGCGCAGATGGTGGTGGTAGACTTCTTATCCTGTCGGGGGGGGGGAGTCCACTGCAGGCCAGACAGCTCCCCTGCCTGAGTCAGGCGGTGGGGGTATGTGGCAGCAGGGGCGTGGCCAAACATCGGTTTGTGAATGGAGGGCGGGGCCGGGGAAGGTGAGTGGCTAAGTCCTTACACCTGGTGTCAATTAATGTGTGTGTGTTTGTTGCAGGGATGGTGGAGCATAAAAGGAGGGGGAGAGCAGAGACAAGGTCTCCCAACCAGAACACATGTGTGTTGTGTGTGACTGTGTGAGTGAGCAAAGCTGAAAAGCTAAGAAAATAAATAAAATAGTGTGTGTGTGTGTGTGTGTGTGTGTGTGTGTGTGTGTGTGTGTGAGAGAACATCAACTCCTGCCTGCCGTGCTTCTGTACTCCACCCACATCAGGGACTGTTACAGATGGTTTTAAATTTTGTGTGTTTGACTAGGGGAAATTTAAGGGCCACTTTATTTTGGGCTGAGCCACTAAGAATTCAGGGATACTGGCCTGAGGGGCGACCAATCACTGAAGTTAATTTTTAGCCCTGTTGATTAGAATTTAGAGGTGCCAATATTTCTGATTTAGCCATAGCATTTAAAATGTTTTTATGGGAGACATACTGGATATATATGTATCCAAAAGTTTGGGCATACCTTCTAATTCAATGTTTTTCTTTATTTTTAAGTAAAATATACTTCATGTCTTAAAGTAATGATGGATGTCGTTTCTCTTTATTAGTTGAGTGGTTCTTGATATAATATGGATTCCTACAGTTGTGGAATAGGGCTATTTACTGTAGTTTAATTATTTACTATTAACTGTTTGATCTCAAATGCAAGAAGAAGGCACAAACTTCCACTAATTACCTTTTGACAAGGAACACCTGTTAATTGAAAAGCATTCCAGGTGACTACCTCATGAAGCTGGTTAAGATAATGCCAATAGTGTGCAAAGTATCAAGATAAATGGGGGCTACTTTGAAGAATCTAAATATGAAACATATTTTGTTGCTTGTTTACCACATAATTCAGTGTTACAACCCCAAAACAGAAAATGTTGGGATGTTCTGGAAAATGCAAACAGGCAAACAAAAAAAGATGGCAGTAATTTCTAAATTGACTTATTGCAGACAGAATGAACCCAAGATATTTCATGTTTTATGTGGTCATCTTCATTTCATTTGTTAATATACACCCATTCCTGCGTTTTAGGCCTGCAACACATTACAAAAATGTTGGGACGGGG
Organism: Neoarius graeffei; assembly: GCF_027579695.1. Lineage (NCBI taxonomy): Eukaryota > Metazoa > Chordata > Actinopteri > Siluriformes > Ariidae > Neoarius > Neoarius graeffei. The sequence goes on along the minus strand of NC_083582.1, from coordinate 24,120,227 downwards.
CAGTTGACAGGTGAAGTGAATAACATTGATTATCTCATTACAGTGGCACATGTCAAGGGGTGGGATATATTAGGCAGCAAGAGAACAGTCAGTTCTTGAAGTTGATGTGCTGGAAGCCGGAACAATGGGCAAGCGTAAGGATCTGAGCACTTTGACAAGGGCCAAACTGTGATGACTGGCTCTGAGCATCTCCAAAATGGCACATCTTGTGGGGTGTTCCCAGTATGCAGTGGTTAGTACCTACCAAAAGTGGTCCAAGGAAGGACAATTGGTGAACCGGTGACAGGGTCATGGGTGTTGAAGGCTCACTGATTTGCATGGGGCACGAAGACTAGCCCATATGGTCTAGTCCCACAGAAGAGTTACTGTAGCACAAATTGATAACAGTGCTGTTAAAAGGTAAAGAAGTATTGTCCTTGTAGATATCTGTTTATCTTGGATTTGTTCTTATAGTAGTATTAAATATTTGTGTTTGGGATATGGGTAAGTTTAGTGTTAAGAAGGATAAACACAACTTCCGACTGGGAACAATAAACGTGAGAACCTGAATGTGAGAGCAAGTTGGCAGACTGCGTAGCGCAATGCAAGAGTTTGGGACATGACATAGCTTGTATGCAAGATGTTCGTCAACGTTGTGAAGGTGAGATATGCTTTAATGATGATATCCTGAAAGGATGGCGTGTAGTGTACAATGGACTGAAAGTTGCCCGTGCAGGGGTAGCTGTGGTGCTGGCCCCACATGTAACATTGGTTGATGTATAACATCTTGGAAGGCAGATTAACAGCCGTGAGGGTCAAAGTAAACGGTATTAAACTGGCAATCTACAGCTGCTACTGTCCAACAGAAGAGTATGCTAACAGTACCAAAGAAGCCTTCACTTGGAAAAGCTAAACTACAGAATAAAAAAGACCATCCATCATATAAAGTGATTGTTGCTGGAGATTTCAATGCCACCATCGGTCATGATTGTGACCCCACTAGTTGGAAATGTGTTGGCCCCTTTCATGATGAAAACCCAACAAGCTTCAATGGCTCGAAACTCATAGAAACTGCAGAAGACACCTCTCTGTATATTCTCAATACTATGTTTAAAACAAAATCAGATGAACATAGATGGTCCTTTAAGTCTAACTTAGGAGACAAAAGAAGATTAGACTACATCATGACTGAGTGGTTTGTCAAACATGTCACCAGTAACTGCAGGGTGTACCCCATGCAAAGTCTACCCTTTGAGTCAGATCACCGTGTTGTAGTCATGAACGCCTTCCAACTGAAAGGGCATTAAAAAGGTTTTTCTCTAGAAAACGACCTCCAACTATGTTTCAAGACTTACGGTGTTTGAGGGACGATCCTTCTGTCCAAGCCGCATATAGCAACAAACTTGATACGTTGTTACAGGATCAGTCACATAAGAGTTGCAATCTGACTGTTGATAGAATTGAAGAACGTCACAAACGCCATACAAGATGCCTCCAGAGAAAGTGTCCCTAGACGAAGGATAAATGAGATCGACAAACCATGGATTAATCCTGAGTATCAAGAGCTTCTGATGCAATTTCACAGAGAGAAAGACCATGTAAAGAAGAAAAAATTGGCTAGTGATTGTGGCAGCGGGGGCGTGGTCAAGCACCGGTCTGTGACAGGAGGGCGGAGTCGGGGAAGGTAAGTGGCAGATTCACTTCACCTGAGAGCAATTAACCTGTGTTTGTGTGTCTTCCCAGGGACCGCGCCCTATTTAGGGAGGGAGAGCGAGAGCAGAGGAGATCTCTCCCGAACCAGACACCTGTGTGTGTGTGTGCGTGTGTCTGGTTAAAACCTCTTGTGTCCTCTGAAAAGTGGAAACAATTAAACTGTTTGTTGAACCTGATCTCTGTCCTGCCGTCCTCTGTGCTCCGCCCACACCTAGGGAAGTCTACAGTGGTGCCGAAACCCGGGAAATGGAGCACCAACCCAGCAGCCCCATGGAATCCTCCCCGTTCACCGACCTGGTCCACGCCCTCGCCACGGCTCAGCAAAGCCAGCACCAGGCGCTCATCACACTCCGAAAGGAACAAGAGCGGCGCTTCGATGCCCTGGTGCTGGCCCAGCAAGAAGATCGCAAGGCGTTCCGGCGTCTCCTCGCGTCGGCGGGGCCCACCAGCGCTCCGGCCGCGGGCCCGTCTCCCCTCACCTTAACTAAGATGGGCCCGCAGGATGACCCCGAGGCTTTCTTCACGTTATTCGAACAGGTCGCTGAAGCCTCGGGGTGGCCGATGGAGCAGCGCGCGGCGCGCCTCCTCCCCCTCCTGACGGGAGAGGCGCAGCTGGCTGCACTACAGCTCCCCGCCGATCGCCGGCTGGCCTACGCCGACCTTCGCCGGGCTGTCCTTCAGCGCGTGGGGCGCACGCCGGAGCAGCAGCGCCAGCGCTTCCGCGCGCTGCGGATGGAGGAAGTCGGCAGCCCGTTCGCGTTCGGCCAGCAGCTCCGGGACGCCTGCTGGCGGTGGCTGAGGGCCGAAGATCGCGACGCCGAGGGAATCGTCGATCAGGTGGTACTGGAACAGTTCATCGCCCGCTTACCAGCAGGAGCCGCGGAGTGGGTCCAGTGCCACCGCCCGGCGTCGCTGGATCAGGCAGTCGAGCTGGCGGAGGATCATCTGGCGGCTGTCTCGGCGGCAGGACAGCGGATGTCGACATCTCTTCTCTCCTCTTCTCTTTCTCTCTCTCTCTCCCCTCCTTCTGTGTCCCGTCCTCGCCCCATTCCCCCACCGCGGAGGCGGGGGCCGGCACCACCCCTGCCGGCCCGCCGCACCCGCGGTGCCCTCCCGTGTCTCCCTTCTGTGTCTGTCTCTCCCCCACCTCAGGTGAGTGAGCCCCAGAGCACCGGTGCAGAGGGGAAGCCCGGGCCGGTTTGCTGGCGCTGCGGGGAACCGGACCACCTTCAACAGCAGTGCACAGCAATGGAAGTGGGCGCGGTGGTTCGGATCCCCGACGCGCCAGAGGCCGCCCTCGATCGGGCCGGAGCGTATCGCATACCGGTGAGTATCCAAGGGGCTACATATCAGGCATTGGTGGATTCTGGTTGTAATCAGACCTCAATTCGCCAAAGCCTGGTTCAAAACGAGGCATTGGGGGGAGCACAAGGGGTGAAGGTTTTGTGTGTGCACGGGGATGTTCACAGCTACCCTTTGGTGTCGGTCCACATTATTTTCAGAGGGGAAAAATTTATAGTGAAGGCGGCGGTTAATCCTCGCCTCACCCACTCGTTAATTTTGGGGACTGATTGGCCGGGATTTCGGGGTTTAATGACGCGCCTAGTAGAGAGTGGGTCCTGCCAGTTGACAGGGGGAGGTCCCGGTGTCGTTTTGGCGGGAGCAGCTGTCGCGGAGCCGTCTACGTCATCTCCGCGTCAGGGTGAGGAGCCACCGGCTCCTCCTCTCTCTATTGGGGAATCCCTCGCGGATTTCCCATTGGAGCAGTCGCGAGACGAGACTCTGCGGCATGCGTTTGACCAAGTGAGAGTAATCGATGGTCAAACGCTCCAGCCGAACGCCACCCCGTCCTTCCCCTACTTCGCGATTATGAAGGATAGATTATACCGAGTGACGCAGGACACTCAAACTAAAGAGCGAGTCACGCAGCTTTTGATTCCAAAGAGCCGCCGGGAATTAGTATTCCAGGCGGCTCACTTTAATCCCATGGCTGGACACTTAGGGCAGGATAAAACACTAGCCCGAATAATGGCCCGATTCTATTGGCCGGGGATTCGCGGCGATGTCCGTAGGTGGTGTACGGCATGCCGCGAATGCCAGTTAGTAAATCCAGCGGCCATTCCAAAAGCGCCGTTGCGCCCTCTACCGTTAATCGAGACCCCGTTTGAAAGAATTGGGATGGATCTCGTCGGGCCATTAGATCGGTCAGCACGAGGGTACCGCTTTATATTAGTTCTGGTGGACTATGCAACGCGATACCCGGAAGCAGTGCCTCTGCGCAATATCTCAGCACGCAGTATTGCAGAGGCACTCTTCCGCGTCATCTCCCGAGTTGGAATCCCGAAAGAGATTCTGACTGATCAAGGCACTACGTTTATGTCACGAACACTACGCGAACTGTATGGGTTATTGGGGATTAAGCCGATCCGCACCAGTGTATATCACCCACAAACGGACGGTTTAGTAGAACGGTTCAACCGCACCCTCAAAAATATCATTAAAAAATTCGTAAGTGAGGACGCACGTAATTGGGATAAGTGGCTCGAACCCTTGCTGTTCTCAGTGCGAGAGGTCCCTCAAGCCTCCACGGGGTTCTCCCCGTTCGAATTATTATATGGGCGTAAGCCGCGCGGCATCCTAGACGTGCTGCGGGAAAATTGGGAGGAGGGACCTTCACAGAGTAAGAATGAAATTCAGTACGTTATGGACCTGCGCGCAAAACTCCACACGCTCACCCACCTAACTCAGGAGAATTTGCGGCAGGCCCAGGAACGGCAAGCCCGCCTGTACAACAAGGGTACGCGCCTTAGAGAGTTCACACCGGGAGATAAAGTACTCGTACTCTTGCCCACGTCGAGCTCCAAATTAATCGCCAAGTGGCAAGGACCCTTTGAGGTCACACGGCGAGTCGGGGATGTCGACTATGAGGTGAGGCGAACAGACAGGGGTGGGGCGCTACAGATTTACCACCTCAATCTGCTCAAACTCTGGAACGAGGAGGTCCCCGTGGCGTTGGTGTCGGTAGTTCCGGAGAAGGCGGAGCTGGGGCCGGAGGTTCAAAAAGGGAATTTGGCATCATGTACCTCTCCGGTCCCCTGTGGAGACCACCTCTCCCCGACCCAACTCACGGAGGTCGCCCAGTTGCAAGCCGAGTTTTCGGATGTGTTCTCGCCCCTGCCCGGTCGCACTAACCTCATAGAACACCACATAGAGACACCCCCGGGGGTGGTAGTGCGTAGCCGCCCTTATAGACTACCCGAACACAAAAAAAAGGTGGTTCGGGAAGAACTTCAGGCCATGCTCGAAATGGGCATCGTCGAGGAGTCCCACAGCGACTGGAGCAGCCCGGTGGTCTTGGTTCCCAAGGCCGACGGCTCGGTCCGGTTCTGTGTGGACTATAGAAAAGTCAACGCGGTGTCTAAATTCGACGCGTACCCAATGCCTCGCATTGATGAGCTGCTCGATCGACTAGGCACGGCTCGCTTTTACTCGACACTGGATTTAACGAAGGGATATTGGCAGATCCCCTTGACTCCATTATCCCGGGAGAAAACGGCCTTTTCCACACCGTTCGGCTTACACCAGTTCGTCACACTTCCGTTTGGGCTGTTTGGGGCGCCCGCTACGTTTCAGCGGCTGATGGACCGGGTCCTCCGGCCCCACGCCACCTATGCGGCCGCCTACCTGGACGACATTATCGTTTATAGTAACGACTGGCAGCGGCACCTGCAACACCTGAGGGCCGTCCTTAGGTCGCTGAGACGGGCGGGACTCACGGCCAACCCAAAGAAGTGTGCGATTGGGCGGGTGGAAGTACGGTATCTGGGCTTCCACTTGGGCAACGGGCAGGTGCGTCCCCAGATTAATAAGACAGCAGCGATTGCGGCCTGCCCGAGGCCCAAGACCAAAAAGGGGGTGAGACAGTTCCTGGGGCTGGCTGGCTACTATCGTAGGTTTATACCTAATTATTCGGACGTCACCAGCCCGCTGACTGACCTCACTAAAAAGGGGGCGCCAGATCCGGTCCAGTGGACGGAGCAGTGCCAGCGGGCTTTCTCTGAGGTAAAGGCTGCACTGTGTGGGGGGCCACTTTTACACTCCCCTGACTTCTCTCTCCCTTTTATGTTACAGACGGATGCGTCGGACAGAGGGCTGGGGGCCGTTTTGTCCCAGCAGGTGGAGGGGGAGGATCGCCCGGTCCTATACATCAGCCGGAAGCTGTCAGTGCGTGAGGGGCGCTACAGCACGATTGAGAAGGAGTGCCTGGCGATCAAATGGGCGGTCCTCGCCCTCCGGTACTACCTGCTGGGGCGCTCTTTCACCCTCTGTTCGGACCACGCGCCCCTCCAGTGGCTCCACCGCATGAAAGATGCCAACGCGCGGATCACCCGTTGGTATCTGGCGCTCCAACCCTTTAATTTCAAGGTGGTCCACAGGCCGGGGGCGCAGATGGTCGTGGCGGACTTCCTCTCCCGTCAAGGGGGGGGGGAGTCGGCTGCGGGCCGGACGGCTGCCCGGCCTGAGTCGGGCGGTGGGGGTATGTGGCAGCGGGGGCGTGGTCAAGCACCGGTCTGTGACAGGAGGGCGGAGTCGGGGAAGGTAAGTGGCAGATTCACTTCACCTGAGAGCAATTAACCTGTGTTTGTGTGTCTTCCCAGGGACCGCGCCCTATTTAGGGAGGGAGAGCGAGAGCAGAGGAGATCTCTCCCGAACCAGACACCTGTGTGTGTGTGTGCGTGTGTCTGGTTAAAACCTCTTGTGTCCTCTGAAAAGTGGAAACAATTAAACTGTTTGTTGAACCTGATCTCTGTCCTGCCGTCCTCTGTGCTCCGCCCACACCTAGGGAAGTCTACAGTGATGTGAAACAGTTGCGCAATAAGCTTAAAAATGCCTACATTGAATCCAAAGCCCAACAACTAAACTTTGCAAGTGAACAACGGGATACAGAGGAAGAGTTTAGATTGTTGAAATGTCACACTTCATTGACTCATGAGAACAACCTATTAATTAAGCGAGAGAAGCTTGAAGCACATTTCTCCAGTCACTTCGCCTCTAGACCATATGCCCCTCAACCAGAGCTGGAGCACCCGGACGATTATCCACACCTTCTTCCACCAGATGATCTACCCCGGATTGATGAGTCTCCACCTAGCCCTAGAGAAGTAGAAGACAGCATGAGAAGATTTAAAAACGGTAGATGCCAAGGCACTGACAAAGTATATTCAGAACACCTGAAATATTCATCATCTACTATGCTGCTGAAATACATCGTGCTATTGGTTGAAATGATATGGTCATGCCTCCAAATCCCCACAAAGTGGCTTACAGCAACTATCACCTGTCTTTATAAGAGGGGCCTGAAATCAATGGCTGAAAACTACCGAGGCCTGAGCATTATCGCGACGCTCTCAAAAGTGGTATCAGCAATAATAGTCAGGAGAATGCGAGAGAACTACGAGTCCATTCTACTACCATCCCAATTTGGTTTCAGAGCTAATAAGTCGACATGTGATGCCATCTTTGTCCTTCGTCACATTCTTAAGATATCAAAGAAGTCCAAAAGACCTGTATACGTAGCTTTCATCGATCTTAAGGCTGCATATGATTGGATTCCTAGAGATGCCTTGTTCCAGTGCCTCAATATTCGACTAAGATGTCCACGCCTAATTGCGATTCTATGTGCCCTGTACACTGGTACCAAGGCATGCATCAAAGGATCGACCAACTTCTTTCAAACTCTTGTTGGATGCCGACAGGGTGCTCTTGAATCACCTCTGATCTTTAATGTTTATATGAACTTTGTAGTTAGAGTCGCCAAGAGTGGAATTTTAAAGACCGACCCTGATGCAGGGATCAAGATCAACTATTGTATGCCCAATGAGGTGTCTCCCCGGGAGCTTTGGAGGAAAGCACCGGCATATGGAAATGCACAAGTCACCGAGCTACTATATGCTGACGATCAGGTGCTCATCTCATCTCATTATCTCTAGCCGCTTTATCCTTCTACAGGGTCGCAGGCAAGCTGGAGCCTATCCCAGCTGACTACGGGCGAAAGGCAGGGTACACCCTGGACAAGTCGCCAGGTCATCACAGGGCTGACACATAGACACAGACAACCATTCACACTCACATTCACACCTACAGTCAATTTAGAGTCACCAGTTAACCTAACCTGCATGTCTTTGGACTGTGGGGGAAACCGGAGCACCCGGAGGAAACCCACGCGGACACGGGGAGAACATGCAAACTCCGCACAGAAAGGCCCTCGCTGGCCACGGAGATCGAACCTGGACCTTCTTGCTGTGAGGCGACAGCGCTAACCACTACACCACCGTGCCGCCCCGATCAGGTGCTATTTGCCAAAACAAAAGAAGAATTGCAATATATGCTCAATATTTATGATAACACCTTTAGACAGTTTGGAATGCAAATCTCATATACCAAGACTGAAACAATGGTTTTTAATGTTGACGAATATGTAATGGAACTTCCAAGCCTAGTGAGCATCGGGTCAAATGCTTTAAAAAACGTTCGAAGTTTCAAGTATTTAGGAAACACCATTACCAACTCAGAGAATACTGCTCAATCTTTGCACACCCGAATTGGTGCAGCATACCAAAAATGGAACGACCTGAAACATGTTCTGACTGACAAGCGGATACGTCTGGAAACCAGAGTGAAATTCCTCACCACCTGTATCCGATCAAGACTCCTGTATAGTGTCCAAGCATGGGATTTGACAGAGGACGAGCTAAACAAAGTGGAAACCGTCTGGCATGGCTTCCTGCGAAAAATGGTCCGACGTGGTTTTGAAAGAAAAAATGCGCCAGCGCGGGCAGAAAGGGAGGGAACAGAGGTTGATTGGAGCTTCTGCATTTCAAATGAGAAGTTGCGTAAAATTACCAAAACAAGTCCCATACGCGACTTTTGTATAATGCAACACCTAAAGTATCTGGCACATGTGTGTAGACTCGATAATAGTGCTATCCAGAAGCAGGTGCTGTTCGACGTTCTAACCCCTAAGAGGATATGGAATAGAGTGGAAAAGGAACTTGATGTTAACATACACCAAGTTAGGAAATGGATGATGAGCAAGACAGACTTCTTGCAACTGCTGGATGCTCGTTTCCAGCAGTAGCGCCCCATGGCTGTCGCCGACGCCTTAAGGGGAAAAACGATGATGATGACAAACTGCTGAAAAAGATAATGCTGATATCTTTCTGTTTTAGCTAGCATTAACTTTTTGAAGTTGGCATATTATGAAAAATGCAAATAAAAAAAGAAAGCAGCGATTGCTAAATGTACTTTGACTTGTATTTCACTGGAGACAGTATGAGCCCAAGATATTTCATGTTTTGTCTGGTCAACTTAATTTCATTTGTTAATATACATCCATTCCTGCATTTCAGGCCTGCAACACATTCCAAAAAAGCTGGGATGTGGTAATTTAGTGATGAGGTGAAACAATTTAGTAATGAGGTGAAACAATTAAATAATGATGTGATTTGAAAAAGATGATGTTAGCAGGTGATTGTAATCATGATTTGGTACAAAATCAGTATCCAGGAAAGGCCTGGTTTTTGAGGAGCGAAGGTGGGGCAAGGATCTCCAGTTTGTCAACAAATACACGAGAAAAATATTAAAATGTTTCAAAACAAATGTTCTTCAAAGAAAGATAGGAAAGGATTTGGATATTTTACCTTCTACGGTGCATGACATCATTAAACGATTCAAGGAATTTGGAGGAATTTCAGTGCGTAAAGGGCAAGGGCACAAGGCACACGTGACCTCCAAACCCTCAGACAGCACTACATCAAGAACCATCATTCATCTATAGCTGATTTAACCATATGGGCTCAGGATTACTTTGGCAAACCTTTGTCAAGCTCTACAATATGGAGTTATATCCACAAATACCCGGTTTACCTTTTCTGTGTAAAAAGGAAGCCTTATGTTAACTGTGTCCAGAAGCACAATTGATTTCTCTGGGCTTGGAGGCACCTGGGATAGGCACAGTGGAAACATGTATTGTGGTCAGACAAATCAGTATTTCAGGTCTTTGTTTGTTTGTTTAGAAATGGATGCCATGTGCTCCATACCAAAGACGAAAAGGACTATCCAGACTTTACCAGCAACAAGTCCAAAAGCCAGGGTCTGTCATGGTATGGGGTTGTGTCAGTGCCCTTGGCAAATCATTTGTTAAAGAAACTATCACTTGCGTAGACACTCACAATGCACCATGCTGTGATGGGCACTGCCCCCATGATGTGAGGGCAGTTTGGCTGGTTTCTGGAATGAGGGATGACTTACCAAGTGTGCTATAATGTAAGCTGATGAATTGCATAATAATGTCCCTAGGTTTCAGAGATTTAGAAGAGAAAATCTATAAATTGATCTATAACACAGTCTAGATGTAGACCCAGTGAAATAGTCCAACAGACCGATCCAAGCCCTGTAGCAGAGCTGTACTTTTCTAATCATGGACCACTGTGATTTCTGCAGCAGATCCTCCATGTTATATCAGCAGCCCCTGCAGCTTATCCAATCATATGCATTTACAGTGGTGCTTGAAAGTTTGTGAACCCTTTAGAATTTTCTATCTTTGTGCATAAATATGACCTAAAACATCATCAGATTTTCACACAAGTCCTAAAAGTAGATAAAGAGAACCCAGTTAAACAAATGAGACAAAAATATTAAACTTGGTCATTTATTTATTGAGGAAAATGATCCCATGTTACATATCTGTGAGTGGCAAAAGTATGTGAACCTTTGCTTTCAGTGTCTGGTGTGACCTCCTTGTGCAGCAATAACTGCAACTAAACGTTTGCGGTAACCGTTGATCAGTCCTGCACACCGGCTTGGAGGAATTTTAGCCCATTCCTCCATACAGAACAGCTTCAACTCTGGGATGTTGGTGGGTTTGCTCACATGAACTGCTCGCTTCAGGTCCTTCCACAACATTTCGATTGGATTAAGGTCAGCACTTTGACTTGGCCATTCTTTGGAATGGCCAAGTCAAAGTGCTGACCTTAATCCAATCGAGAAAGTCTCTCGATTGCCTTTAGTTGCAGTTATTGCTGCACAAGGAGGTCACACCAGACACTGAAAGCAAAGGTTCACATACTTTTGCCACTCACAGATATGTAACATGGGACTTTAACTTTATTCTTTTTTAACCATTCTTTGGTAGAATGACTTGTGTGCTTAGGGTCGTTGTCTTGCTGCATGACCCACCTTCTCTTGAGATTCAGTTCATGGACAGATGTCCTGACATTTTCCTTTAGAATTCGCTGGTATAATTCAGAATTCATTGTTCCATCAACGATGGCAAGCCGTCCTGGCCCAGATGCAGCAAAACGGGCCCAAACCATGATACTACCACCACCATGTTTCACAGATGGGATAAGGTTCTTATGCTGGAATGCAGTGTTTTCCTTTCTCCAAACACAACGTTTCTCATTTAAACCAAAAATTCTATTTTGGTCTCATCTGTCCACAAAACATTTTTCCAATACCCTTCTGGCTTGTCCACGTGATCTTTAGCAAACTGCAGACAAGCAGCAGTGTTCTTTTTGGAGATCAGTGGCTTTCTCCTTGCAACCCTGCCACGTACACCATTGTTGTTCAGTGTTCTCCTGATGGTGGACTCATGAACATTAACATTAGCCAATGTGAGAGAGGCCTTCAGTTGCTTAGAAGTTACCCTGGGGTCCTTTGTGACCTCGCCAACTATTACACGTCTTGCTTTTGGAGTGATCTTTGTTGGTCGACCACTCCTGGGGAGGGTAACAATGGACTTGAATTTCCTCCGTTTGTACACAATCTGTCTGACTGTGGCTTGGTGGAGTCCAAACTCTTTAGAGATGGTTTTGTAACCTTTTCCAGCCTGATGAGCATCAACAACGCTTTTTCTGAGGTCCTCAGAAATCTCCTTTGTTCGTGCCATGATACACTTCCACAAACATGTGTTGTGAAGATCAGACTTTGATAGATCCCTGTTCTTTAAATAAAACAGGGTGCCCATTCACACCTGATTGTCATCCTATTGATTGAAAACACCTGACTCTAATTTCACCTTCAAATTAACTGCTAATCCTAGAGGTTCACATACTTTTGCCACTCACAGATATGTAATATTGGATCATTTGCCTCGATAAATAAATGACCAAAGATAATATTTTTGTCTCATTTGTTTAACTGGGTTCTCTTTATCTACTTTTAGGACTTGTGTGAAAATCTGATGATGTTTTAGGTCATATTTACGCAGAAATATAGAAAATTCTAAAGGGTTCACAAACTTTCAAGCACCACTGTATGTAAATATTTTATCTGAAGGCAGCTCATCAGACCAGAAACAAGCTACAGGGTGAGAGACATTCGCTTCAAAAGGGGAGAGATTTAATGATATAGTTAAAAGTCAAAGTCCCTCCCAGGCCAGCACCTGGTCTTTCCAGGCAGTCTCCGATCCCAGTACTAGCCAGTCTTTTGAGATGCATTGGGCGGTGCCGATCTCCGTTTCTATACCCCTCTGCCTCACACCTATTATATAGCTAGGGTTACAGTGGGGGGCTTAGTTCTCTGTTAACCGTGAGAGTTTTACTCCCCACTCACATCTGTATTGCAGCATGCCTTGACAGATGGCAGTAGGTACCATTTTTATGATGGTCTTTGGTATGACCCAACCACAAGTAGAACTCATGATCTCCTGGTTAAGAGGCAGACACACGAACCACTAGGCCAGCTTGCGGTTTTAATGGTGTAGCTTGTTAAAAAAAAGTTGACTCTGAAATCAAAATGTTTAAAGATTACAGAAGTGTATTGCTGGCACACCAGAAAAAGAAAAAATGGATCAGTATCACGTTATAATACCATAAGTTTATTGTTATAGCAAGATGTTTTTCCACATTTTAGCAAGATATTTTCATGTTATAATGACTTACAAACTTATCACTTTATAATGTGATAAATTATTGTTATAACCTAAAAAGTTTCACTTTATAATGTGGTAAGTCTGTTCTAATGTGAAAATATCATGTAAAAATGTGAAAATATCTTCTTCTAATGTGAATAACCTCTTGTTAACACATGACGATATCTCATTATAACGTAAAGATTTCATTTTAACAAGAAAATATCTTGTTAAAACATGAAAAACATCACAATAAACTTTTCATATTTTTAATGTGATACTGATCTATTCTTCTTTTTCCAGCGTGCCAGCAATACACTTACGTAAAAGACCAATGGACAGAGAAGTACTGTATGTGTTTATTGCTCGCTTATTCCCTGTTTATTGAAAACAGACATCTTATCCATTCAGTCAGTGGTGCTAGAGAAAAGTGGCAATTTCACCAGTGTGAAACAAAATATCACTTCAAATTGATGTGTCAAAATGATTCAAAATGATTTGTCATAAACTACTGATTAATGGTTTCACTTGAAAAGGTAGCTCATCTATAAATTCACAAGCAATGTTTCTTTTTAGTTGCTGCGTTAATGCCATTGAATTATGTGTATACATTAGAACTCTACAACAATATCAGAATCTCTCCCTCATAAAATGTGCCTCAATCTTAAATGATATATAACACAAAATCCTGCCTTAAGTTCAAAACCCCTCTTGATTTGCTTCATCTTATAGGATGAGGTCAGTGTATAGTGGTATGAGAGACTGTTGTGGGCATGGCTTCATGGGAGTTGGGTGTGTGTCAACCATAATCTCACACACACCCAGACTCAAACACAGAGATCTACATACTCACACAACTGCCTTGCTGACAGTCAAATCAGGTGGTGTAGATTTCTTGTGGAGTAGGGATTTCTTGGTGCTGGTGGAATGGCATGGCTCAGAACAGGTGTGTTGCCCCTCATGGTCTCTCTCTCTCTCTCTCTCTCTCTCTCCTTTCAGGTTGTACTGTAGATATAACAGAAATATAGAAATTTATTATTCTCACCTGTCTCTATCTCTGTGTATCCATGTCAATTCTATATGTAAGAAATTGAAAAGCTTCAGACTATGTGTGTGTCAGGCAGCCACCTGACAACCGCACCACTCTCAGGCACACACTGTACCCAGTAAAGCTACCTGCTTATATAAGTGGCTGATATATAAACCCTCTACTCTTTGTCAGATCACCTTTTTATACTTTTTCTGCTGCAATGTGGTCGTCATACCACATGAAGCTGACATGCACCTAACAAGAAATGAACTTCTTACACCAGTCCACTGAGTGCTTCTTAATGGAGTCTCAAGATCAGTGCTTCATTTAACACCCACTCTCATTCTGCCTCCATCTCTCCATCAGGGGAAGTAGGTGAGGAGCTTGGCCCCCCTCCTTCAGTGGATGAGGCTGCCAACACGTTGATGACTCGCCTTGGCTTCCTGCTCGGAGACAAAATGAGCGAGGGCCCTCCGGAGCTGCACTACAGCATGGAGGAGGCTGAGGACACGCAGGTAGGCCACTTTACAGCACTTCCAGAGACACTGTTGATATTTGAGGAAGAAACAGAGCTAACATGATGATTTTTTTTAAATGATTGTTTTTACTTGTTTCAGGATTTGTATTTCATTGTTTTTCATAACTGTTCATTTCGGGCCAATTCAGAGTTGATGAGTTTACGTCAATATTTTTGTGGGGAAAATTCTGCGGCTTCAGAGTCGGGTTACGCACATGCTTAAGCCGTGGCAGGTTTCACTAATTTCCTGTGTGTAGTTCACATCTCCAAGGTTGCCAGATGCATAGCGACTTGAGCACTCTGTGATGGAGGGGTTTTCTATAGCATGTAGACACCTTTAAACACAAACAATTGACTTTAAGCCAGAAAACAGTGTGTTTGAAAGCTTGTTAAATCCCACTTGATTTAGCGCTTCTTATTCATCTTGGTATCTATTTGATCACAAGCTCCATTTAATATTTTGAGTTGTTGAAATAACAGTATTTAATATTTAACAGTTATTTCACGAAATCGAGTCGTACATGAGCTGATAGCAGATGAGGCACATAGCACCGAGTTGGCTATAAGCCATGTACAATGAGATTGAGTGGAATAACTGTTTTATTCTATCCACATTCACTGGACTTTGAGAAACAGAGCATTTTTATTTTTTGCAAATTCGATAAATAAAAACTTTACACAAAACGTCAGACAAAATAATTTCCACTTAGAATATAAACAAACCAGTGAAATGACAGTAGCAATTTGTGAAAAATGCTATAATAATAATAATAATAATAATAATAATAATAATAATAATAATAATAATTCTTGAAAAAAAAAGTTATGAGCTTACCATCAAATACTTTTATTCTATAATTTATTGTTTTGGGTTTTGTTTTCGAGTAGAGTTTTTATTTCATCCTCGGTTGGTTCAGCAACACACGCTGCCATTTTGTTTTTCTCTACTCACGGTATATGAGCTGATCGCCTAATAGTAGAGTAGCCAATCAGAGCGTGTGATTGCTCATATCCAGTGAATGTGTATAGAATAATGGCAGTTATTTATTTTGTTCAAATTGACGTACTCTGTTGCAAAGAATTCGTCTCCTCGGTTTGAAGGATAATCTGATCTGTAACATGCTTGTAGCTAAGTTTAAATAATTTGCAGTTCTTAATATTATGTAGAAAAACAATTCGATCCATGAGATAAGCAATGTCTCTTATTAAGACGCTGTCTCCTCTGATGTCACACATAGTTAACATTGCAATGTTTTTGAATTTAATGTTGGCCTTAAATGACTTTCCGTAGATCTTTGACTGATTTTACTGCCAAAAACAATAATTTCAATATTACATATTGGTTACATTGTACTGTCAGACAGTGGTGCTGGACTTAGTGTTCATCAATCAAGCATAAATATTGTGCAAAATATCGATTAGAATTGTGTGCAACTGTGACACACCTTTGTTTTAGGTAAACTCCGTCCTACATCATGTAGCTTCTGAACAGCGTTTAAGCCCGAAGTTCTGTACATCTGAGATCTGAATACCAATCTTCACAATTTCTGTATTAAATCCTCATTACGTACTTGTAATTTCATCTCATCTCATCTCATTATCTCTAGCCGCTTTATCCTGTTCTACAGGCTCGCAGGCAAGCTGGAGCCTATCCCAGCTGACTATGGGCGAAAGATGGGGTACACCCTGGACAAGTCGTCAGGTCATCACAGGGCTGACACATAGACACAGACAACCATTCACACCTGTGGTCACCAGTTAACCTAACCTGCATGTCTTTGGATTGTGGGAGAAACCGGAGCACCCGGAGGAAACCCATGCGGACACGGGGAGAACATGCAAACTCCACACAGAAAGGCCCTCGCCGGCCACAGGGCTCGAACCCGGACCTTCTTGCTGTGAGGCGACAGCGCTAACCACTACACCACCGTGCCGCCCTACTTGTAATGTATTTATTAAATATTTAAATAATATTGGCTGGTTTGTTTTTGTGGTATAAGAAATATATTCCATTCAGCTAGCATGATATTGAACGAATCGATGATGAGTTCAATATCATGCTAGCTGAATGGAATATATCCGATATACCATGGAAACAAGTCAGCCAATATTATTATTATACATACACACTCTTTTCCAGTTTTTCTATTTCTGTTGGTATGTTTTTCTCTTGTAAATATGCGTGAAGAATATCTAATGAAGTTTTGGTAGCCTTTCGGGTGTTCAACGCATCTTCTTTCCCGGCGAACAAAGAAATGCTTCTGTGCATGTGCAGCAGAAAACTTTCTCACTGGGTATTCGCATCAGCTCCGACATATGACGTCATGTTGTCTTGACAACCATGCAGTATCGTAAACCATATTCAACGCTCATTCTCCATTGGGTGGAGTGACATAATACATGTAGGATAAGCAATATGCTAACAATATTGCATACTGTCAAACCAAATGAATGAAACCTGCTAGAAGGGAATAGAATACATGTTTTATTCCATCGAAAAAGTGTCCTGTATGTATAATAATTATTATTTTACTTTTATGATTTATGATTTCAGGTCTATTCATTTCACTCTATTGTCATTTGGCTTGTTTCGTTTTTTCATGTAAAGCACCTCGTAATTTTATTGGAAATGAAAGGTGCTATATAAATAATTATTTCCATGACAGTCAGTGACTCCAGGGAATGAATAGGCTGAAGGGAAAAACTGAGCCAAGATGGAGGAACAGAGCAAGCCCTGTCACAGTGTGTGACAGCCGTTTAGGCTGAATGGGCTGTACAGAGCCAGAGCCAGAACCCGTGCTCTCTCTCTCTCTCTCTCTCTCTCTCTCCTTTCCCTTTTTTCTCTTAATCTCAGTCATAAACAGAGGATTGCTCTGTGTTTTTTCACTCTTTCAAAAGAAAAGAAAATGATTCATCATAAATTCACAAAAATGGCATCTGTTATGTCCTTGTGGACATTTTATTTACAATTGTAATTATTTTGAGTTTCTGTATGAATGGTTCCTAAAATATGAACTGTGGTGTAATGGGTACAAAGCTTTATATTTCTTTCCAGTCTTATGGGCAACATTTCTTCTGAGATATCTTTTGATTGCACAATCATGTTCATCTTGTTCACTCTGTTCAACATGTCTGTCTCTAATGATAGTGTTAAATGTTATGTGTGTGATGTATGTAGCCATTTTCTTTTTAATTTGTTTTCTTTATTTTGACTTTGATGAATAGCAGAACATCTTTTAGGAGCACAGCTCCAGATCGCTTTTTTCCCCCTCATGCACCATGGCCATCAGAAAAGTAAATAGTTTATACACTGATCAGCCATAACATTATGACCATTGACAGGTGAAATGAATAACATTGCTTATCTCATTACAATGGCACCTGTCAAGGGGTGGGATATATTAGGCAGCAAGAGAACAGTCAGTTCTTGAACTTGATGTGCTGGAAGCAGGAAAAACGGGCAAGTGTAAGGATCTGAGCAACTTTGACAAGGGCCAAATTGTGATGGCTGGATAACTGGCTCTGAGCATCTCCAAATTGGCACATCTTGTGGGGTGTTCCCAGTATGCAGTGGTTAGTACCTACCAAAAGTGGTCCAAGGAAGGAGAACCGGTGAACCAGTGACAGGGTCATGGGTGCCAAAGGCTTACAGATTCGCATAGGGCACGAAGGCTAAACCCATATGGTCCAATCCCACAGAAGAGCTACTGTAGCACAAACTACTGAAAAAGGTCATCTTTCTGTTTTAGCTAGCATTAACTTTATGGAGTTAGCACATTATGGAAAATGCAAATAAAAAAATCAGTGATTTCTAAATGTACTTTGACTTGTGTTTCACTGCAGACAGTATGAGCCCAAGATATTTCATGTTTTGTCTGGTCAGCTTCACTTCATTTGTTAATATACATCCATTCCTGCATTTCAGGCCTGCAACACATTCCAAAAAAAGTTGGGATGGGGTAATTTAGGGCTAGTAATGAGGTAAAACAATTAAATAATGATGTGATTTGAAACAGGTGATGTCAACAGGTGACTGTAATCATGATTTGGTACCTTACATGTCAGAGGACAGTAGGAGATAGAAGCAAGTGCAGAAGTAATGTTTATTAACAACTGTGACTCAAGCAAACAATCCAAAATCAGCAGGCTAGAATCAATAATGAGGGACAAGCAATGGGTCAGGTGAGGCACAAACAGAATATCACAGGCAAAGAGAACAACGGTGTAACGTTCACTAGATGTGGGTGGAGCACAGAGGACGTCAGGACAGAGACTGAGTTCGCAAAAACTCTTTTATTTTCACTTTTCAGTGGAATACGTTTCTCTCTCAGCCACACATGCACGCACACACATTCCGGTTATCTGGTTGTGGAGAGAGCTCCTCTGCTCTCGCTCTCCCTCCTTAAATAGCCCAGTTTACTGGGGAGAACACACACAAAACATAGATTAATCACACTCAGGTGAAGCGATTCTGCCACTTACCTTCCCCAACTCCGCCCTCCCGTCACAGACCGGCGCTTGACCACGCCCCCGCTGCCACAAACGGAAATTAGGAACAGGCACAGGAATCAGAAAACCAGGAAATCTAGCACAGAGAAATAAGGCTCGGTAATGCGCACTGACGTGGTGTAAAACTTTGCACTGAACATGTGTTTTCTCAGTCTTTAAATACGCATGCTGATGCCTCTTGATCATGTGCAGGTGAGTCTCAACAGCCCATGTGTGAGAGTCCGCTCAGCACGCACGCAGTCCAGAGTATGCCCAATTAGTTCTTCAGGTGCACACGCCAAAGTGCTCAGGACTGACAGGACCCCAACCCCCCCCCCCAAGAGTGAAAATCCATCTTTCCTGGCTCCGGGGATGAGGGCCTGATGTTGGCTGCTGCTTAATTGGCACGCAGCTCTTAGCCAACGTGGCACTGTTTACTTGGTGGGGGTTTGGGCTCAGGCTCAAGACAGGACTTGGACTCTGGACTTGGAGTGGGCGCGTGTTCTGGGGATGACTTGGCCTCTGGACTGGACCCGGGCTCAAGCCCTGGAGATGACTCGGGCTCTGGAGCTAGCTTGAGCTCTGGACTAGACTCAGGCTCTGGACATGAACTAGAAACCTGGACTTGACTTGGATTCTGGGCTGGAAGTGGGCTCGAGCTCTAGACTTGACCTTGGACTGGAAGTATGCTCAAGCTCTGGACTGGACTCAGGCATGGGCTCAAACCCTGTCTGCCCATTACTTCAGTCCTGTTCAGGACCCGGTGGTGGGATGATGACATCTTCATAGCCCGGTGGTGGTGGGATGACAACGTCTTCATAGCCAGCTGAGGCAGAGATTGCTCCATAGTCCCATGGCACTGATTCTGGAACAGACTCGGGTTCTGGCACTGGCTCTTGTGCTGGAGCTGGAACTGACTTTGGCGCTGGTTCTGACTCTGGAGATGACTCTGGCACTGGTTCTGGAGCAGACACTGGCTCTGGACTGATGGCCTTTAGGAGGAACTCTAGAGCAAAGGCCTCCTCTGTTGCTGCTGCGTCAGCCTCAAATGGAATAGCCCCCTACCAAAAATTTTTATGGGGTTCTCCTTCTCTAGGGACTCATAAATCTACCAGAGCACGACCTGAAAATCATGTGAGCTCTGAAGGCATGGGTGCTCTATTCTCATAATGGACTCAGTCCATCGGCGTGCTCGTCCAGTCAGCCAGGAAATCATGCATGTAACCCAGATGGGTTCTGGAGGCTTGGGTTCTTCAAGGTCTTTTTAGCAAAAATACTGGAAAGAGTGGTTGCTTCACAACTTCCTTCCTTTCTCATTGAAAACAAACAATCTGTATAAGCCCTTTCAATCTGGTTTCCGCACACATCACAGTACAAAGACTGCTCTCCTGCAAGTGGTAAATGACCTCCTCCTGTCTGTTGATGGTGGTTCACTTAACATTCTCATTCTCCTTGACTTATCTGCTGCATTTGACACCATCAATCATGACACACTCATCTCCCGTCTGTCAAACATGGATATCACAGACATAGCCCTCCAATGGTTTCGGTCCTACCTTACCAACAAACGACAGTTTGTCACACTGGGTCTACATGAGTCCTCCATGTCCCCTATTACTTGTGGTGTCCCCCGGGGGTCTGTTCTTGGGCCCCTCCTTTTCCTTATATACACATCCTGCCCCTTGGCCATATTATTCGGAACCATGGTCTTAACTTCCATTGCTACACCGATGACATCCAATTATCTCACTACATCCTCCCCCACTGACCTCCCTCCAGGTTCCCTCAGTGACTGTCTATCAGACCTAAAGTTGTGGATGCAGAATAATTTTCTAAAACTTAACACAGATAAAACAGAAATCATGCTTATTGGCCCCAAATCTTAATTGTCCAAATCCTGCAGTTTCAGTCTTATCAATGGTGCACTTGTTAAATCTTCACCTGTTGTTAGAAACTTTGGAATACTGCTTGACCCCTCACTCAACTTTGATCCCCACATTAAATTCCTCACCAAGACTGCTTTCTTCCACCTCTGGAACATTGCCCACCTTTGCCCCTTTCTTTCTACTAGTGTTGCTCAAACTTTGGTCCAATCCTTCATTATGTCCCGCCTAGATTATTGTAACTGCCTTCTTATTGGCCTCCCTACTAAATCCCTTCAAAGACTACAATACATTCAGAACTCTGCTGCGAGACTCTTCACCCATACCAAACAATCTGCTCATATCACCCCCATTCTTTCTCAGCTTCACTGGCTACCTGTTCTGTCCAGAATTAAATATAAAATCATACTACTCCCCTTCAAAGCTCTCCATAACCTTGTTCCTTCTTATGTCTGATCTTCTGACCCCTTATACAGTGGTGCTTGAAAGTTTGTGAACGCTTTAGAATTTTCTATATTTCTGCATAAATATGACCTAAAACGTCATCAGATTTTCACACAAGTCCTAAAAGTAGTTAAAGAGAACCCAGTTAAACAAATGAGACAAAAATATTATACTTGGTCATTTATTTATTGAGGAAAATGATCCAATATTACATCTTTGTGAGTGGCAAAAGTATGTGAACCTCTAGGATTAGCAGTTAATTTGAAGGTGAAATTAGAGTCAGGTGTTTTCAATCAATGGGATGACAATCAGGTGTGAGTGGGCACCCTCTTTTATGTAAGGAACAGGGATCTATCAAAGTCTGATCTTCACAACACATGTTTGTGGAAGTGTATCATGGCACGAACAAAGGAGATTTCTGAGGACCTCAGAAAAAGTGTTGTTGATGCTCATCAGGCTGGAAAAGGTTACAAAACCATCTCTAAAGAGTTTGGACTCCACCAATCCACAGTCAGACAGATTGTGTACAAATGGAGAAAATTCAAGCCCATTGTTACCCTCCCCAGGAGTGGTCGACCAACAAAGATCACTCCAAGAGCAAGGTGTGTAATCATCAGCAAGGTCACAAAGGACCCCAGGGTAACTTCTAAGCAACTGAAGGCCTCTCTCACATTGGCTAATGTTAATGTTCATGAGTCCACCATCAGGAGAACACTGAACAACAATGGTGTGCATGGCAGGGTTGCAAGGAGAAAGCCACTGCTCTCCAAACAGAACATTGCTGCACGTTTGCAGTTTGCTAAAGATCACGTGGACAAGCCAGAAGGGTGTTGGAAAATGTTTTGTGGACGGATGAGACCAAAATAGAATTTTTGGTTTAAATGAGAAGCGTTATGTTTGGAGAAAGGAAAACACTGCATTCCAGCATAAGAACCTTATCCCATTTGTGAAACATGGTGGTGGTAGTATCATGGTTTGGGCCTGTTTTGCTGCATCTGGGCCAGGACGGCTTGCCATCATTGATGGAACAATGAATTCTGAATTATACCAGTGATTTCTAAAGGAAAATTTCAGGACATCTGTCCATGAACTGAGTCTCAAGATAAGCCGGGTCATGCAGCAAGACAACAATCCTAAGCACACAGGTCGTTCTACCAAAGAATGGTTAAAGAAGAATAAAGTAAATGTTTTGGAATGGCCAAGTCAAAGTCCTGACCTTAATCCAATCGAAATGTTGTGGAAGGACCTGAAGCGAGCAGTTCATGTGAGAAAACCCACCAACATCCCGGAGTTGAAGCTGTTCTGTACAGAGGAATGGGCTAAAATTCCTCCAAGCCGGTGTGCAGGACTGATCAACAGTTACTGGAAATGTTTAGTTCCAGTTATTGCTGCACAAGGGGATCACAGTAGATACTGAAAGCAAAGGTTCACATACTTTTGCCACTCACAGATATGTAATATTGGATAATTTTCCTCAATAAATAAATGACCAAGTATAATATTTTTGTCTCAATTGTTTAACTGGGTTCTCTATATCTACTTTTAGGACTTGTGTGAAAATCTGATGACGTTTTAGGTCATATTTATGCAGAAATATAGAAAATTCTAAAGGGTTCACAAACTTTCAAGCACCACTGTATGCCATCTCACTCTCTCAGATTTTCTAGCTATAATCTCCTTGCTGTTCTTCGCACTAGACTTTCTATCCTGGGTGGCAGGTCCTTCAGTGCCATGGTCCCCAAGCTCTGGAATTCCCTTCCTCAACCCCTTTGTGACTACTCTTCTCTTCCTTTCTTCAAATATCATCTCAAAACCTGTTTCATGAACATTTCTCCACCAATGTGTAAACTCCCCACTCTTTAGCAACTCCTTTTTTTGTGTGTGTTTTCTCTGACCTATATAAAATGACCTTGAATTTGAGAAAGGTGCTATATAAATTTATTATTATTATAAAAGGTGCCACACTGTATACTGAAGCCACATGGGTGATACTCTCCCTCGTAGGGTGTTGGAGTGTATATGCCAGTACGCTGCCAGAAAAACAAGGCTAGAGCCTGAGATACAAAATTCCAGAAGTGGTGTGGCATGGTGTACTGGAACCCTTCTGCTGCATCCACTGCTTGGCAAAGTTTTCTGTCAGAGATGCGGTAGGAGGCAAATGCAAGCGCAGAAGTAATGTTTATTAGCAATTGTGAAGCACTCAGGCTAACAATCCAAAATTGGCAGGCTATAATCAATAACGAAGAACAAGCAATGGGTCGGCCGAGGCACAGAATATCACGGGCAAAAAGAACAACGGAAATTAGGAACAGGCACAGGAATCAGAAAACCAGGAAATCTAGCACGGAGAAATAAGGCTCAGTAATGCGCACTGACATGGTGTAATACTTTGCACTGAACGTGTGTTTTCTCAGTCTTTAAATGCACACGCTGATGCCTCTTGATCATGTGCAGGTGAGCCTCATTAACAGCGCATGTGCGAGAGTCCACTCGGCATGCACGCAGTCCAGAGCATGCCCAATTAGTCCTTCAGGTGTGTGCACCAAGGTGCTCAGGACTGACAGTACAAAATCAATATTCAGGAAAGGCCTAGTCTTTGATGAGCAAAGGTGTGGCTTTGGAAGAAGAGGATGCTTGTCCCCTCTGTACCCAATAGAGAACGTGCGGAGAATTTTGAAATGAAAAATATGACAATGATGACCCCGTACTGTTGCACACCTTAAGATCTGTTTGCAGCAAGAATGGGAAAAAATAACACCTGAAACGTTTCAGCACTTGGTGTCTTCAGTCCCTAAACATCTTAAATGTTGTGAGAAGGAATGGGAACATTACAAAGTGGTAAATGCTTTACTGTTCCAACCTTTTTTTTTTTAATGTGTTAAATCAAACCTGTAAAATTATATATATATATATATATATATATATATATATATATATATATATATATATATATGCAAGAAGGTCTGCAAACCTCAATGAGTTACACCGGTTCTATCATGAGTAAAAGGCAGAAAGTGCCAGCTAAGAGAAACTTGTGGAAGGCTTGATTAAAGTTCAAGCAATCAAAGGCAATGCCACCAAATACTAACAAAGTATGTTTGATCCACTGAAAATCTGATATGGTTTAAAAAAAAATCTGTCTCTTCACTAATACTTTGAAGGGACATCTTGTATACATCTTACAGACACACTAATAGACTTCATCTAGGAACTGTATACTAATGGAAATGTGCAGAGTTGTAAAAAATTTAGTTGGACTGTCTTGAGCTTAGGTGTATGTAAACTTTTGTCTACAATGTAGAAAACTGAAGGTCTAAGAACAATAGCTTTTCAAAGTTTAATACCCTGCACATTCTCTTTAGACTCAGTGGTCTTAAGGGGTTTAAGAGGATCCAAACTGAATGAAGACTAACAAAATGTATTACATTACAGGCATTTAGCAGACACACTTATTCAGAGTGATGTGCAACATACCTAGAGCAGCCTGAAGAGCAGTTGGGGGTTAGGTGCCTTGCTCAAGGGCACTTCAGCCATTCCTGCTGGTCCAGGGAATTGAACTGGTGTCCTTTTGGGCCCAAAGCTGCTTCTCTAACCATTTGTCCATGGCTTCCCCAGCTGACAGTTTTAATTCTTTATAGATTATATAGTACATATATACAGAAAGTTGATATGCATAGAATTACATTATAAATGCAACCCTATCATCATCTCAGATGACCCCATGAGGTTGAGAACCTATAGCCTGTATCATAGGCTCCTGAGCTGATGGAGTAAAGTTAGGCTAATATGTGGAGACAGTCAGTGAGAGTCAAGTGTTGTGTGTTCAGGGTGTGGGGGTGAGCGGCAGGATGAGTCCGTGCTCCACTCTGACCAGCAGCACAGCATCTCCTCCAGCCTGCAGTCCCTGCTCCACTCTCCCTGCTGGAGCTCCAGAACACGCCGTCAGCAGCCCCACCTCCACGCTGGAAAGCAGAGACAGTGGCATCATTGGTGAGTTACACATCCACCTAATGAACAGCTGTGTGTGACTGAGAAACATGGACAGTTTGCCTGATAATGTTGATTTATGTTGAGCTTGTGAATATGTATGGCTGAGTACATCAGTGCTCACTATCTGTCCTCATGGATATCTACCATTCATAAAGATACTATGATGCATGAATAACAGGATGATTTTATGGATACATCCGAACTGAAACAAAGCTACAATTAAAAAAAAAATTTGTTCAAATGTAATATACATTTTCCCCCCTCATTTTCACTTTTATCTCATTTCTTACCTCAAATATGTCTTGTGTTTATACGCCCCATGCATGTGTGCTGGCCTGGAAAACCGTACCCGTAGAAAAAAATATATTTCCTAATGTATAAGGCAAGGCAAGGCAAGTTTATTTATATAGCACATTTCATACACAATAGCAGTTCAATGTGCTTTACAGAAGTAAAAACAAAAACAGTAAACAATAGAGAAATAAAATTACATAAAATAATTTTATTTTTATTCTAAAACAATTAATTAAAAGAATTAAAAGAAAAGAAAATAAGAATTAAACAATAGTAAAAATAAAATAATAACATGAAGTAGTAGTTCAAATAGGATGAGAAGAAAAAAAACCCAGCAGAATAGAATAAAGAATAAAATAGGATAAAGTTAAAGTAAATTTAAAACATGCAGAGAAGTAAAGATTATAAGAATGTAAAGAAGACAGTAATGTACAGTACTGTGCAAAAGTCTTCAGCACATGTAAAGAAATACCATGGCGAAGTTAATCAGCATATTATGCAGGAGTACATCAAAGTGACATGTATTTATAAATGAAAAATCATGTACGTGTCCTATTTAATTTTGATAATCGGTATGGGGTTAATGAAAGCAGGCCATTAGAATCATAAGGAATTACTAGAACTTTGTGTTTTCATTAGTATAGTGATGCATTTTCCATGACAATGCCATAAAATCAAGCCTTGCTTCAGAAAAGATTAATCACAGGCAAAAAATTGTGTACATCTTTTTTTTATTAACTTTACCATCAGTACTTAAATTAACAAAGAAATAATGTAAATCTTTACAAATAAATAAGTACATACAGTACTGTGTAGAAGCGTTGGGCACATGCAAAGAAATGCTGTATGTCAGGGTGCAGGCACTTATAGATGCAAACGCAGGGTAGAGCTAGCCTGGGAAATCCCATGCTGCTTTGCACAATCGTTCCGATCTGAAAAGACAGCATGGAAACTATGGTCTAAAGGCTCGCCTGAGTTAGGGAGCCAATCAGAGAGTGGGGAGGGGTGGAAAGACGGTGATGCGTACTACTCGACAAACGGAAGCTTGTAGTTTATTTGGGACTGTTTACGGATCACATTTAACATGGCGGCAAGCGATACGAACCAAACTTTCGATCAAGCTTTAGACACTGTTCTGAATAGTTTAGAGCGAAAGTTTGTTTTAAAAAAAGAACAGCGTTTGGCGTTACAGTCTTTCTTCGCCTCTTCGTCTTCTTCGTCGCTCTAACTACGTCACCGGGTACAACTGCCATGATTGGCCATGGGCTATGTATACGCCAAATGATAGACATTCGCAATGTCCAATAAACGGCCGTTGACAATCGTAAACCACACCTCCCCTACGAGAAATTCAATAGGCGGATTCCAGACCATATTTCACTTGTGATATGGTCTGGTGTTAACCAGACTAGGGGAGAGCAGGTATGTCGCAAATTGTCAACAAATCCAAATCAGGATGTTGCAGTCAGGGACAAGCAAGGGTCGGTAGATCAGCAAATGGGATATCAGAGGGCAGGCAAGGAAACGGATTCAGGAAATAAATGCAAAAAGAGTCTAAATTTGAGTTGCCAAGTAGAAAGCCAGAAGGCTCAGTAAGGTCAGGTACTGGGACACAGAATAACACTTCATAATGTGTGCTTGTGACTGCTGAGCTTATATAGGGGAGTGATTGCAAACTAACAAGAGACAGGTGTACTTGTTAATACTCTGGAGATGAGGGGCACTGTGGTGTTTGGGAATTGTAGTCCAGAGCGGCCATGTTTGGAGGCTGCACCGAACTCAGGTTTTCATGTGCTGTTACTGACACTGTAGACCAAAAATGGCTTAAAAATAATAATATGAAATGTTTCAGCATAAAAAAACCTAATATAAAACAGCAGTAAGCCATAATAAATGAAACAAAGTCAATATTTGGTGTGAGATGACCCTTTGCTTTAAAAAAAAAAAAGTAGTCTCAGGTGAGTATAGTTTTATAAGGAAATGAGCTGTAGGTTTTACTTAGCATCTTGCAGAACCAGGCACAGTTCTTCTGGACACTGTCACACTTGCTTCTTAATTTCGCACCAAAACCCAGTAGCCTTCATTGTTTCTTTTTTAATCTGAAAAGTGGTCTCTTATGTTTGAACCCCATTTTAAATTCATTACTAAGAATGCTTTCTTTCACCTCTGCAATATTGCACGTCTCCGCCCTCTTCTCTTGGAAACTGATGCCAAAATGTTGGTCAATGCGTTTATCTTTTCTCGTCTTGACTATTGCAATTCTCTCTTTTATGGTCTCCCTGCTACATTGCTCAATCGCCTGCAGTACATCCAAAACTCAGCAGCTAGAGTCCTCACACTCACCAAGCGCACTGCTCACATTACTCCTGTTTTACAGCACCTGCATTGGTTGCCAGTTATCTCTCGGATTAAATACAAAATCTTGCTTTTAACCTATAAAGCTCTTCATGGTTTCACCCCTTCCTATCTCTGTGAGCTAATTCATTTGTACTGTCCCTCCCGCTCCCTCAGATCTTCTGTCTGTGGACTTCTGACTGTTCCACGTTTTAAACTGGCATCTATGGGTGGCAGATCATTCAGTGTTGCTGCTCCTAAACTTTAGAACTCATTACCACAATCGTTTCATGACTGTTCCACTCTCTCTTCCTTCAAAGCTAACTTCAAAAACTTTCCTCTTTACCTCACACTACTCGTTCTAGTGTGGCCTTTTTTTTTGGTAACTCCTGTGTAAAGCGTCCTTGGGTTTGTGAAAGGCGCTATATAAATTGAAATAATAATAATAATAATAATAATAATTATTATTATTATTATTATTATTATTATTATTATGTAATATGCTGCTCTGATACAAACTTTTTTTTCTGTAACATTTGATTTTGTGTTGGAAAATTAATGTTTGGAACTCTAAAATGTTTTTGTACTGACTGGATAATGTAGAGGTCATAAAATAGAAATCAAGAACAAAGTTTGTATGAAAAAATAGGGTGCCTAAGACTTTTGTACAGTACTGTATATTTAACAATTATTCCATGAAATTGAGTCGTACATGAGGTGAGAGCTGACAAGGCGTGTAATGCTCATTCTATCCACATTCACTGAAAAAAAGGCCACACTAGAACGAGTTAAGAAACAGAGCATTTTTATTTTTTGCAAATTCGATAAAGAAAAACTTTATACTAAACATCCAACAAAATAATTTCTGCTTAGAATGTAAACAAACTGGTGAAATGACGGTAGCAATTTCTGAAAAATGCTATAATTCTTGAAAAATAAAAGATGCATTTTATCCATAAAATATTTTTGTTCCATATTTTGTTGCCTTTTTTGTATGGGGGGGGGGGTGGATTGTTTGAGTAGAGTTTTTATTTCATTCTCAGAATCAGCAACACACTTTGCCATTTTGTTTTTCTGTACTCATGGTATATAAGCTGATATCTTAGTAGACACACACACACACACACACACACACACACACACACAGTGGTGCTTGAAAGTTTGTGAACCCTTAAGAATTTTATATATTTCTGCATAAGTATGACCTAAAACATCAGATTTTCACACAAGTCCTAAAAGTAGATAAAGAGAACCCAGTTAAACAAATGAGACAAAAATATTATACTTGGTCATTTATTTATTGAGGAAAATGATCCAATATTACATATCTGTGAGTGGCAAAAGTATGTGAACCTTTGCTTTCAGTATCTGGTGTGACCCCCTTGTGCAGCAATAACTGCAACTAAATGTTTCCGGTAACTGTTGATCAGTCCTGCACACCACCTTGGAAGAATTTTAGCCCATTCCTCGGTATAGAACAGCTTCAACTCTGGGATGTTGGTGGGTTTTCTCACATGAACTGTTTGCACAACATTTCGATTGGATTAAGGTCAGGACTTTGACTTTATTCTTCTTTAACCATTCTTTGGTAGAATGACTTGTATGCTTAGGGTCGTTGTCTTGCTGCATGACCCACCTTCTCTTGAGATTCAGTTCATGGACAGATGTCCTGACATTTTCCTTTAGAATTTGCTGGTATAAATCAGAATTAATTGTTTCATCAATGATGGCAGGCCATCCTGGCCCAGATGCAGCAAAACAGGCCCAAACCATGATACTGCCACCACCATGTTTCACAGATGGGATAAGGTTCTTGAATGCTGGAATGCAGTGTTTTCCTTTCTCCAAACATGACGCTTCTCATTTAAACCAAAAAGTTCTATTTTGGTCTCATCCATCCACAAAAATTTTTTTTTTCCAATAGCCTTCTGGCTTGTGCATGTGATCTATAGCAAACTACAGACGAGCAGCAATATTCTTTTTGGAGAGCAGTGGCTTTCTCCTTGCAACCCTGCCATGCACACCATTGTTGTTCAGTGTTCTCCTGATGGTGGACTCATGAACATTAGCCAATGTGAAAGAGGCCTTCAGTTGCTTAGAATTTACCCTGGGGTCCTTTGTGACCTCGCCGACTATTACACGCCTTACTCTTTTACTCTTGGAGTGATCTCTGTTGGTCAACCACTTCTGGGGAGGGTAACAATGGTCTTGAATTTCCTCCATTTGTACACAATCTGACTGTGGATTGGTGGAGTCCAAACCCTTTAGAGATGGTTTTGTAACCTTTTCCAGCCTGATGAGCATCAGCAACGTTTTTTCTGTGGTCCTCAGAAATCTCCTTCATTCATGTCATGATACACTTCCACAAACATGTGTTGTGAAGATCAGACTTTGATAGATCCCTGTTCTTTAAATAAAACACGGTGCCCACTCACACCTGATTGCCATCCCATTGATTGAAAACATCTGACTCTAATTTCACCTTCAAATTAACTGCTAATCCTAGAAGTTCACATACTTTTGCCTCTCAAAGATATGTAATATTGGATCATTTTCCTCAATAAATAAATGACCAAGTATAATATTTTTGTCTCATTTGTTTAACTGGCTTCTCTTTGTCTACTTTTAGGACTTGTGTGAAAATCTGATGATGTTTTAGGTCATATTTATGCAGAAATATAGAAAGTTCTAAAGGGTTCACAAACTTTCAAGCACCACTGTATGCATGCATGCATGCATATAATCCACATCAGGTTTGACGATTGGGATCCCCCCTATGCTGTCTGGCCTGTCTGGCTGGCCGGCGATCTTCGAGGTTGTGTTCTGAGAGCGCTTTTCCCCGACAGATGTTGGAACACCAGGACTTTCTGTCAAGGGCAATATCATGCCAGTCTTTGTTGAAGCTGAAAGCCTTCAAGTCGTCCTTTACACAGTTTTTCCAGCATTTCTTCGGTCGACCCCTTGGCTTTGAACCCTGTGCTAGCTCACCAAAGAGAAGTTGCTTCGGCATCCGGGTGTCATCCATTCTGCAGACATGGCCCAACCAGCGGAGTCTTTTGCCTCGAATGATCATCTCTACGGAGGTTAATTTTGCATGTCTGAGGACCTCAGTGTTCGTGATGTGATGCCACTACTTGATGTTGAGCAAGCGACATAAGGACCATTGATGGAACACCTCTAAAATGTGGAACTGCTTGGCGAGTGTTGGCCAGGTTTCGCTTCTGTAGTGCTGGAAGAATGATGGAGTTATAGACCTTCAGCTTAGTTGAAATGGACAGGCCATCCCTGCTCCAGCATCTAGAGTCAAGGGAGCGGAAGGCGAATGCAGCACGATTTGTCCATTTCCTGATTTCAGGCATTAGGTCGGCATCATCTGCTAGTTCTCCTCTAAGGTAGGTAAAGCTATGTGCTCTCTTCAACTGGAAGTTGTCAAGCAGAATCAAGGGTGGTTCAGAGCACTGAGCATGCATGACTTCCATTTTGGGCTTACTGATGTTGAAGCCCCACGATTTGCACGAGTCGTGCAATGCTGTGGCTGCATTTTGAAGAGAGTCTTGTGTGGAAGTGCATAGTTACTGTATCGTCAACATGTAGAAAGTCACTAAGCCTTGATGTTGTAGTGGACTTAGACTTGAGGCAGCGCAGGTTGAACAGCTTGCCATCCATCTTGGGTCATATGTCCAGGCCAAAGGCTGGCATTGACTTGTGAACATGATGAAGAACATAGGAGAACAACAGGGAAGAATAGGAGTGGTGCCAAGATACATCCCTGCCTCAGACCGCTGGTAACCTCGAAGGGGTCTGTTAATTCCCCACTGATGCGGACTTTGGCGTGCAAGCTTCTGATCATGTTAATGATTTTGGGCAGAATGCCGATCTTGAGTAGGATGTTCCACATGAGTTCTGCCTATGCTGTCGAAAGCTTTGACAAGGTTGATAAAGATGACATGGAGCTGCTGGTTCTGTTCGCAACACTTTTCCAGCATTTGACACATACAGGACATCATGTCATTTGAGTGGCCACTTCTGAAACTGCATTGTGCCTCAGGAATGTGTGTCTTGATGATGGGCCAGATGCAGTTCAGGATCACATGAGCGTACAGCCTCCCGACGACTGAGAAAAGTGTGATGCCTCTGAAATTGCTGCAGGTGAAATGGCAGTTCTTCTTGAAAAGTGATACAATGCATTCATCTCTAAGGTCTTGTGGCACTCGTTCTTCATCCCAAATCACAAGCAGAAACTTGTGCAGCTCATTCACAACATGCTGCCCTTTGGCTTTAAGGACCTCTGCAGGGATCGAGTCTGGGCCTGGGGCCTTGCCGTTGGAGAGGTGCTGCAGGGCTTCTGTGACCTCAAGGGTTGTTAGTGGTTCTTCGAGGTCAATGAGGATTTCTTCCTTTGGGATGTCATCCAGGACTGAAAGGTCAGCAGCATTTGGCTGGTTAAGGAGGGTTTGGTTCGCGAGATAGGATGCCAGCTTTTTCCGTAAGATGATTGCCGTTTACATCGTCAATGGGATTGAGACTAGATGTATGTCACTGAGAAACCAGTTTCATGGCCTTGAAATTCTTGGCATCGTGTCTCTCAGCATTTGCTTCCACCTCTCTAGCACAGTCAAGCCACCACTGATTTTGCATTCACCATAGTTCTCTTTGGCAACTATTCCTTGGTGTTCTGTAGCATTGATGATTGGTTGGCAAGTTATCATGGAGGACTGCCTGGAAGCTGCTGTGCTTCTCTTCCAGTAAGTTGCTGATAGCCTGATTATTCTCATCAAACGAGTCACGGTGGTGCCGCTTTTGCAGCCCTAAGGTCTCCAAGGCTGAGGAATACAGAGTGTCATGGAAAGACACCCAGTGGTCCTCGAGACTAGAAGTTGTGATGCTTTCCAACCTGGAAGCTATGGTGTCGCCAAGCTGCTGACTTACTTCTGGGACCTGAAGACACATGGTGTTGAGGGTGTTTAGGTCCAGATCGTCACTGGCTTTGGGTTATAGGAAACTATCCTTCCATTCATTATCAGCAACACACTCTGCCATTTTGTTTTTCTGTACTCATGGTATATAAGCTGATATCTTAGTAGTAGCAATCAGAGCATGTGATTGCTCATGTCCAGTGAATGTGAATAGAAAAAAAAATTATATTTGCATGTATCCTTAACACAAGTAACATTCTAGCATTTTAAAGTTCCATTATCCCCAAAAGTGAAAAGGGATCAAATTGTATTTAAAGGAACAGTCCACCGTACTTCCATAATGAAATATGCTCTTATCTGAATTGAGACGAGCTGCTCCATACCTCTCTGAGCTTTGCGCAACCTCCCAGTCAGTCAGACGCAGTCAGATGCGCTGTCACTCCTTTTAGCAATGTAGCTAGGCTCAGCATGGCCAATGGTATTTTTTGGGGCTGTAGTTAGATGCGACCAAACTCTTCCACGTTTTTCCTGTTTACATAGGTTTATATGACCAGTGACATGAAACAAGTTCAGTTACACAAATTGAAACGTAGCGATTTTCTATGCTATGGAAAGTCCGCACTATAATGACAGGCGTACTAACACCTTCTGTGCGCTTTGGCAGCGCATTGATACGGAGCTCAGATATCAATGCGCTGCCGAAGCACATTGACATGGTTTTCGAGCAGGTGGGAGAGTACAGACCTGACATGTTTGAGATGACTGTTTTCATCTGGGGAGTAGATTAGGATGTCATCAATGTAGGCAATCATAAATTTCCCCAGCGTGTCCCTTAAGACATTGTTTATCAGGCACTGGAAGATGCTTGATGCCAAAGAAAGGCCAAAAAGCATGACCAAGTATTCAGAATGGCCGGCAGTGGTGCTAAAAGCCATCTTCCATTTGTCCCCCTCTCAAATTCCGACCAGGCTATAGGCACTGTGAAGGTCTAGTTTCAAGAAGATCCTAGCTGAGCATAGCTGTTCCAAGGCAGAAAGCACCAGCGGGAGCGGATATGGGTATTTAACACTGATTTGATTCAAGCCCCAGTAATCAATACAAGGCCGGAGACCTCCTCCCTTCTTTTCCACAAAGAAGAAGCCTGCTGAAGCTGGTGAGGTAGATGGTCTGATGTAACCTTGTTTCAGTGCCTCTTGTATGTATTCTTCCACAGCAGATTGTTCCATTAGGGACAATGGATAAATATGGTTGCGAGGAGGAGTCGTGCCTGGGAGGAGGTCAATGGCACAGTCATAGGAACGGTGAGGTGGTAAGCCACATGCTTTACCTTTGCTGAATACCTCTTTCAGGTCAAGATAACAGGCAGGAACATTGTTTAGGCAGAGGGCTCTCCACGGAGGTGGATGAAATGCCTAACTGAGGAAGTTGCAGACAAGTTTGAAAACATGCCGGTGACCATTGTATGATGTCTTTTCTCTGCCAGGAGATTAAAGGGTCATGGATTTGAAGCCAGGGGTACCCTAGGATGATGATGTGATGAGCAGTTTGGATGATGAACAAAGAAATGTGCTCAGAATGGAGGGCCCCCACCTGAATCTGGAGAAGAGCTGTGCGAACGGTGATCAGTCCATTCCCAATGGGACCCTCATCGATGATCTTTATTTTGAGAGGTCTCTGTAAAGTGTCTGTGGACAGGTTGAATCTCTGGATGATCGAGCAGTTGATGAAATTTCCTTCTGCCCCTGAGTCTATAAATGCAGAGAGGACATGGGTCGAGTCTGGCAGCTTCAATAGCACTGGTAATTTAAAGGATTCTGTTTTAGAGCTGATTACAGAACTCATCGGGCTGGGTGGACTGCTAACTTAATGGGCCGGAACTCCTCGAGGAGGATGGACAGGGCATTTCTCAATTAGAACACTGGGTTCACCACAGTAAAAGCATAGGCCCTCTTGCTGTCTTCTTTCTCTTTCTGATCATTGCAGCCATGCATGAAACCCCCCCGGGAGTCGGCGTGTTTGTGGCAGGAGCGGGAGAAGTTGGTGGTAGCAGTGAGGGTCTGTTCATGATTAAGTGGTCTAGACAAATTGCTAAGCCGATGAGGGAGTCTAGGGGCGCATGCTCATCACAGTAAGCCAATTTGCTTAGCACTTCTGGACGCAACCCTTGGCAAAATGTGGCTTTTAATGCAGGTTCATTCCAACCACTACCAGCAGCCAATGTGCGAAAGTCCAGGGCGTACTCTGCGACTCTTCTACTCCCTTGTTTGATTGACAAGAGACTCTCTCCAACCTCTGTTCCCTCAGGTTCATGATCAAACGTTCACTTGAAAAGTTCCAAGAAATGATCGTAGGACGTGGTGTTTACGACCATGCTCCCACACAGCGCTGGCCCACTGTAGAGCTTTGGCCGTGAGTAAAGTGAGGAATTTAGCAATCTTCTGTTCGTCAGAAGCCCCGGAGAGCAAGGAGAAATACAGGGAGAATTGGAGAAGAAATCCCTTATAGTGTGCTACCTCACCCGAGAACTTTTCCGATAGAGGAATAAGCTGAGCTGCGAATGATATTTAAAAAAACTGGAAGTCAGAAACGCGAGTGTCAATTTCAGTTCAATTAATTGGGTTTATTGGATGTGGCTCACACAGTTTTTTCAAGGTTGGCCTTGAAAGCTGTGAATATTAATCAAAATAATAATTTATATTCTTTCATATCAACACTAGTAGGCCCTACTTAGAAATACAAAGACCTACAGAGCACAAAGAGGGAAATATTATTTTGAAATAATATTATTAGAAATATTATTTTGTTATGTTTTATTTTGATAGAGAATGGTAGATGTGAATGACATCCAATACTTATTTATGCATATTTTATAATTATACACTACCGTTCAAAAGTTTGGGGTCACTTTGAAATTTCCTTATTTTTGAAAGAAAAGCACTGTTCTTTTCAATGAAGATCATATTAAACTAATCAGAAATACACTCTATACATTGCTAATGTGGTAAATGACTATTCTAGCTAAATTCTACTAAATGTCTGGTTTTTGGTGCAGTATCTACATAGGTATATAGAGGCCCATTTCCAGCAACTATCACTCCAGTGTTCTAATGGTACAATGTGTTTGCTCATTGCCTCAGAAGGCTAATGGATGATTAGAAAACCCTTGTACAATCATGTTAGCACAGCTGAAAACAGTTTAGCCCTTTAGAGAAGCTATAAAACTGACCTTCCTTTGAGCAGATTGAGTTTCTGGAGCATCACATTTGTGGGGTTGATTAAATGCTCAAAATGGCAAGAAAAATGTCTTGACTATATTTTCTATTCATTTTACAACTTATGGTGGTAAATAAAAGTGTGACTTTTCATGGAAAACACGGTGACCCCAAACTTTTGAACGGTAGTGTATTTGTAATTTGTAATTGTAAATAACATTGATTTCTCCTTTTTTATGATGTATAAATGAGAGTTAAGATCAGTTTTATATTGCACAAATACAACCCCAATTCCAAAAAAGTTAGGACGCTGTGTACACTGTAAATAAGAACAAAATGTGATCATTTGCAAATCACGGAAACCCTATATTTCAATGAAAATGGTACAAAGACAGCATATCAAATTTTGAAACTGAGAAATTTTATTATTTTTGAAAATTATATGCTCATTTTGGGGTGGCACGGTGGTGTAGTGGTTAGCGCTGTCGCCTCACAGCAAGAAGGTCCGGGTTCGAGCCCCGTGGCCAGCGAGGGCCTTTCTGTGCGGAGTTTGCATGTTCTCCCCGTGTCCGCGTGGGTTTCCTCCGGGTGCTCCAGTTTCCCCCACAGTCCAAAGACATGCAGGTTAGGTTAACTGGTGACTCTAAATTGACCGTAGGTGTGAATGTGAGTGTGAATGGTTGTCTGTGTCTATGTGTCAGCCCTATGATGACCTGGCGACTTGTCCAGGGTGTACCCCGCCTTTCGCCCATAGTCAGCTGGGATAGGCTCCAGCTTGCCTGCGACCCTGTAGAAGGATAAAGCGGCTAGAGATAATGAGATGAGAATGAGATGCTCATTTTGAATTTGATATCAGCAACACATTTCAGAAAAGTTGGGACAGGGGCATGTTTACCACTGTGTTGTATCACCTCTACTTTTAACAACACTCTGTAAATGTTTGGGAACTGAGGAGACCAATTTCCATAGTTTTGAAAGAGAAATGTTGTCCCATTCTTGCCTGATATACAGTTTCAGTTGCTCAACAGTTTGGGGTCTACTTTGTTGTATTTTGAGCTTCATAATGCACCAAATCCTTTAAATGGGAGACAGGCCTGGACTACAGGCAGGACAGTTTAACACCTGGACTCTTTTACTACAGAGCCATGCAGTTTTAATATGTGCAGAAAGCAATTTGGCATTGTCTTGCTGAAAGAAGGAAGGCCTTCCCTGAAAAAGATTTAGTCTGGATGGCAGCATATTGCTCTGAAACGTGTATATATCATTCAGCATTAATGATGCCTTCCCAGATGTACAAGCTACCCATGTCATGTGCACTAATGCACCCTCATACCATCACAAATGCTGGCTTTTGAACTGTGCACTGATAACAAGCCGGATGGTCCCTTTCCTCTTTAGCCTGGAGGATGTGGTGTCCATGATTTCTAAAAAGAATTTCTAGTTTTGATTCGTCAGACCTCGGGACAGTTTTCCACTTCGCCTCAGTCCATCATAAAAGAGCTCGGGCCCAGAGAAGGTGGCGGTGTTTCTGGATATTGTTTATATCTGGTTTTAACTTGCATTTGTGGATGCAGTAATGAACTGTTTTCACAGATGATGGTTTTCTGAAGTGTTCCTGAGCCCATACAGTGATTTCCACTAGAGACACTTGTCTACTTTTAATGCAGTGTCTCCTGAGGGCCTGAAGATCACAGGCATCCAATGTCAGTTTTCAGCCTTGTCTCTTGCATACAGAGATTTCTCCAGATTCTCTGAATCTTTTAATGATATTATGTACCATATGATGTGAAATTCTTTGCAATTTTACATTGAGGAACGTTATTCGTAAACTGTTGCACTGTTCACCCATTCAGTCTTTCACAGAGCGGTGAACTCCTCCCCATCTTTACTTCTGAGAGACTCCGCTTCTCTGGGATGCTCTTTTTATACCCAATCATGTTACTGACCTGTTGCCAATTCACCAAATTGCACAACTTTTTCAGTCTTTTGTTGCCCCATCCCAACTTTTTTGAAACGTGTTGCTGACGTCAAATTCAAAATGAGCATATATTTTTCAAAAAATAATAAAATTTCTCAGTTTCAACATTTGATATTTCGTCTTTGTACTATTTTCAATGAAATACAGGGTTTCCATGATTTGCAAATCTTCACATTCTGTTTTTAGTTATGTTTTACACAGCATCCCAACTTTTTTGGAATTGGGGTTGTAAAGCCATTTGATGAAACTTTGAAGAAGAGTGTACTGATTTAACATTTTACCTAATTAGCATATCCATCCATCCATCCATCCATTATCTGTAGCCACTTATCCTGTTCCACAGGGTCACAGGCAAGCTGGAGCCTATCCCAGTGGACTATGGGCGAGAGGTGGGGTACATCCTGGACAAGTGGCCAGGTCATCGCAGGGCTCTAATTAGCATAATTAATACTAATTAAATGCTAATTTCCATAATTTTTTTTTTACAATTTTTAAAAAAACTTTGTATTCA
The DNA here is from genome assembly GCF_027579695.1 of Neoarius graeffei. NCBI lineage: Eukaryota > Metazoa > Chordata > Actinopteri > Siluriformes > Ariidae > Neoarius > Neoarius graeffei. The sequence goes on along the minus strand of NC_083582.1, from coordinate 24,082,026 downwards.
GTATACAACCAGCTCTGTGCCTGCCAATTTCTATGTAAATATCTTGAAAAGTAAAAAGGTTATTAAGATAAAAACCTTTGATCTCTGTCAGATACAAGGTAGGCAGAAGTAGAAGTTTAATAATAAAGTGCAAACACACACAAAAAGCAAACAGTCCAAATCGGCAGGCTAAATCCAAAACGTTAAACATGCAAAGGGTCGGGCGAGGCACAAACAGGATATCAGAGGCAAAGCAAGAATGAGAAACAGGCACAGGAAACAGGAAATCAGAAACATGGGTAGTAAGGCTCAGTAATGCGTACTGATGTAGTGCAATACTTTGCACTGATCATGCATCAGCAAAGTCCTTAAATAGATGCACATATAGCTCCTTAATTAAGTTCAGGTGCACGTCATTAACGGCGCACGTGCTGGAGTCCACTCGACGTGCACACAGCCCGGGGCATGCCTTCAGGTGCACGTGCCACAGCACACAGGACTGACAGGAAAACAACCCCCCCACCCCATCCCCAAAGAGCTCCCTCTGGGAGCAAAAATCCATCCTACTTGGCTCCAGTAAGGGCTCGGGTTCAGGCTCAGGACAAAACTTGGACTCCTGACCTGCACTGGTTTCGGGCTCTGGAGATGGCTCAGACTTGAGCTCTGGAGATGACTTAGGTTCTGGACTGGACTTGGGCTCGAGCTGTGGAGATGACTTAAACTCTGGATTGGACACAGACTCTGGAAATGACTTGGGCTCTGTGCAGGAAGCATGTTCAGACTCTGGACTTGACTTGGACCCTGGACTTGGCTCAGATCCAAGACTTACAGTGGACTCAAGCTCCGGGCTAGATTCGAGTTTTAGGCTGGACTCTGGCTCCAGCTCATGAGTTGACTTAGGTTTGAGCTCTGAATCTGGCTCAGACTCAGGGCTGGTAGTGTGTTCAAGCTGAGGGCTAGACTTGAGCTCTGGAGATGACTTGAGCTCTGGACTGGACTCTGGGTCCATCTCAGGAGATGACTCAGGTTGGAGTTCTGGAACTGGCTTGGACACAGGGCTGGAAGTGTGCTTGAGCTCTGGACTTAACTTGGGCTTTGGACTGGACTTGAGCACTGGGGATGGCTTGGGCTCAAGGCAGGAAGCAAGCTTTGACTCAGCCTCCTGGCTGTACTTGGGCTCAGTAAAGGACTCAAGCTCTGGAGACAACTCAGACCCTGGACTTGACTTGGACTGTGGACTGGACTTGACTTGGACTCAGAGCTGGACTCAGGCATGGGCTCGAACTCTGTCAGCACATTGCTTTGATCCTGGTTAGGATCTGGCGGTGGGACAACGATGACATCTTCATAGCCGGGTGGCAGCGGAACGATGCAGATGTTTTCATAGCCAGCTGAGGCAGAGGTCGCACCGTCATCCTCTAACACAGGTTCTGGAACAGGCTCAGGTTCTGGCACTGGCCTTGACTTTGGAATAGGCACTGGAGCTGGCACAGGCACCAACTCTGGCATTGGCTCTGATGCTCTAGCTGACACGGGCACGGGCTCTGGAGTAGACACTGACACAGGCTCTGACATTGGCTCTGACATTGGTGCTGGCACTGGTTCTGGAGTAGACACTGGCGCTGACTCTGACTCTGGCACTGGTTCTGGAGCTGACAGTGGCGCTGACTCTGACTTCGACTCTGGCACTGGTTCTGGAGCTGACACTGGCGCTAATTAGGCCCATTTTGGACGATGTTATCCTAATACACAATATTACTTCAGTTTTCTGACATTATATTGAAGCCATTTTTTCAGTCTTTGATTTCTAATATCTTAAGAATGGATAAACATTTTAATTCTGTAAGAAGTATGTTGTTCTACATTCAATTCTGAATTCAACGAGACCTGTTTCAAGCAATTTGGATTGAATTTGAATTTTCACCTAATATGCCTACCTATAGAAAAAAAAATCATCCCATCCCTGAAAGAACACATTAATATGGGATAATGTACAGCGAGCTGATCATTCAGGTGGTGCAGGTTAATGCAAGACCCTGGTGTGAAGTGGAGGGTTCTTGAATCACCCTGAAGGGGTTTATTTTGTGATAATGACTGGCTCACTATACATGATCCCACTTATTACACAGCTGCTCTACACCTTTGACTGAAGAACTCATGAAAGCTCAACATAAATGTTTTGCATAATTGCATACTAGCCTGTTTTCAATATTAAGACTTCAGTATTCATATGAATGTGAAAATTATTGTGTAGTCGCAAACTTTTCTGTTTTCAGTATATATTTGTTTTCATTTCAAATTCATGATTACTTAGTTGTACGCTATTGTTGCAGATACTCAGTCAAACCCTTCTGTTCCAGGTTAAACATCTTACTGTGATTTTTTTTTTTTTAAAGCAAATTTCTGCTTTACATTTCTTGTAAGAACAGCGTTACTCACATGTACATGCTCATGTGTGTGGATCTGTACTTGGCCTTGTAGCTCAGCAGACTGTCTTTATCCTTTATAAGTGACCATTCTGTTTTGCTTTCTCCACATCCCTTTCAGCCACCCTGACAAGTTACTCAGAGCCTGCGGATCGCAGTGCCAAGCATGGAGAGGGCACTCGTGCCAGCAGCCTCAAACTTTGGCACTCGCAGCGTGCCACACTCGACTCTGGCCTCTACCGCCTTGACGAAAACATGGCTGCCTCCACCCACAGCCTCAACAAGATTCCTGAGCCCAGCTCTACCCACCATTCCTGTCATCCCACCCCTCTGTACCTCATGCCACGCCCTAACTCTGTGGCAGGTAAGTCATATCTGGCACATTCATGGTATTTCCTAAGAGTGGGAGGATCTTAGCTGTCCATTAAATCAGGAGGTGGGTTACTAAATAGCAAGGAGTGATCTGGGAAAAGCTCATATTTTATTGTCTATTCAAGTAAAATGACAGTTCAGTTGAGATGAGAAGCAAGACCATATATAATTGTTTTGAATGAGAATTATTTATTTGAAAGCACATTTTGAATAAACAGTTGAAAAAAAAAACATTTTGCTTTTTTATATAATCAGTAGACTAGTACATAATTCAAGAATTTTGAATTTTGCCCAAGCAGTTTAAAGCATGACTAATCTGAAAATTAATGTGCAAGATTCTTTAAAAATATAGAAAGGTGTTAAGAGATAAATTAATGTACAAAATACTTAAATGCTATCTATCCCTCTACCTATCTACAGTGGTGCTTGAAAGTTTGTGAACCCTTTAGAATTTTCTATATTTCTGTTTAAATATGACCTAAAACATCATCAGATTTTCACACAAGTCCTAAAAGTAGAGAAAGAGAACCCAGTTAAACAAATGAGACAAAAATATTATACTTGGTCATTTATTTATTGAGGAAAATGATACAATATTACATATCTTTGAGAGGCAAAAGTATGTGAACCTCGAGGATTAGCAGTTAATTTGAAGGTGAAATTAGAGTCAGGTGTTTTCAATCAATGAGATGACAATCAAGTGTGAGTGGGCACCCTGTTTATTTAAAGAACAGGGATCTATCAAAGTCTGATCTTCACAACACATGTTTGTGGAAGTGTATCATGGCACGAACAAAGGAGATTTCTGAGGTCCTCAGAAAAAGCGTTGTTGATGCTCATCAGGCTGGAAAAGGTTACAAAACCATCTCTAAAGGGTTTGAACTCCACTAATCCACAGTCAGACAGATTGTGTACAAATGGAAGAAACTCAAGACCATTGTTACCCTCCCCAGGAGTGGTCGACCAACAAAGATCACTCCAAGGGCAAGGCGTGTAATAGTCAGCGAGGTCACAAAGGACCTGAGAGTAAATTCGAAGCAACTGAAGGCCTCTCCACATTGGCTAATGTTAATGCTCATGAGTCCACCATCAGGAGAACACTGAACAACAATGGTGTGCATGGCAGGGTTGCAAGGAGAAAGCCACTGCTCTCCAAAAAGAATATTGCTGTTTGTCTGCAGTTTGCTAAAGATCACGTGGACAAGCCATAAGGCTATTGGAAAAATGTTTCCTGGATGGATGAGACCAAAATGGAATTTTTTGGTTTAAATGAGAAGCGTCATGTTTGGAGAAAGGAAAACACTGCATTCCAGCATAAGAACCTTATGCCATCTGTGAAACATGGTGGTGGTAGTTTCGTGGTTTAGGCCTGTTTTGCTGCATCTGGGCCAGGACAGCTTGCCATCATTGATGGAACAATGAATTCTGAATTATACCAGCGACTTCTAAAAGAAAATGTCAGGATGTCTGTCCATGAACTGAATCTCAAGAGAAGGTGGGTCATGCAGCAAGACAACGACCCTTAGCACACAAGTCATTCTACAAAAGAATGTTTAAAGAAGAATAAAGTTAATGTTTTGGAATGGCCAAGTTAAAGTCCTGACCTTAATCCAATCGAAATGTTGTGGAAGGTTCTGAAGCGAGCAGTTCATGTGAGGAAACCCACCAACATCCCCAAGTTGAAGCTGTTCTGTATGGAGGAATGGGCTAAAATTCCTCCAAGCCGGTGTGCAGGACTGATCAACAGTTACTGGAAATGTTTAGTTGCAGTTATTCCTACACAAGGGGGTCACACCAGATACTGAAAATAAAGGTTCACATACTTTTGCCACTCATTTTCCTTTAGAATTCTCTGGTATAATTCAGAATTCATTGTTCCATCAATGATGGCAAGCCGTCCTGGCCCAGATGCAGCAAAACAGGCCCAAACCATGATACTACCACCACCATGTTTCACAGATGGGATAAGGTTCTTATGCTGGAATGCAGTTTTCCTTTCTCCAAACATGACGCTTCTCATTTAAACCAAAAAGTTCTATTTTGGTCTCATCCGTCCACAAAACATTTTTCCAGTAGCCTTCTGGCTTGTCCACGTGATCTTTAGCAAACTGCAGACGAGCAACAATGTTCTTTTTGGAGAGCAGTGGCTTTCTCCTTGCAACCCTGCCATGCACACCGTTGTTGTTCAGTGTTCTCCTGATGGTAGACTCATGAATATTAACATTAGCCTATGTGAGAGAGGCCTTCAGTTGCTTAGAAGTTACCCTGGGGTCCTTTGTGACCTCGTCGACTATTACACGCCTTGCTCTTGGAGTGATCTTTGTTGGTCGACCACTCCTGGGGAGGGTAACAATGGTCTTGAATTTCCTCCATTTGTACACAATCTGTCTGACTGTGGATTGGTGGAGTCCAAACTCTTTAGAGATGGTTTTGTTACCTTTTCCAGCCTGATGAGCATCAACAATGTTTTTTCTGAGGTCCTCAGAAATCTCCTTTGTTCGTGCCATGATACACTTCCACAAACGTGTTGTGAAGATCAGTCTTTGATAGATCCCTGTTCTTTAAATAAACAGGGTGCCCACTCACACTTGATTGTCATCCCATTGATTGAAAACACCTGACTCTAATTTCACCTTCAAATTAACTGCTAATCCTCGAGGTTCACATACTTTTGCCTCTCAAAGATATGTAATATTGTATCATTTTCCTCAATAAATAAATGACCAAGTATAATATTTTTGTCTCATTTTTTTAACTGGGTTCTCCTTCTCTACTTTTAGGACTTGTGTGAAAATCTGATGATGTTTTAGGTCATATTTATGGAAAAATATATATAAAATTCTAAAGGGTTCACAAACTTTCAAGCACCATTGTATTTATTCTAAATGTGTAATTACTCTTAGGAATTTATTCTGTTGACAAAATGACTCCATCCTCAAACCTTTTTTTTAACAGATGGTGTTTTGTTGTTGTTGTTGTTGTTGCTAAGTATGAAACTATCTGATGTAAGCCCTCAGCTTCAGCAGCAGCACCTTATTAGTGGAAAATGGCTGCTTGCTCTGCTGGTTTTGTTCCCTCTCTGTTGCCATGACCATCTTGTTTTCTTTTGCAGGCATCTCTTCTAAGTTATTTCAATAGTAAAAGTAGGAAAGGAAACATTTGCGTGTTTTTGTCAGCAATAAGCAGTATATTATTCGATATGAAATCAAGTTTCTCAGTCAGAGATACCACCTCACTTCTTGTTTGGTGTCTTCTGCTCAGTGTCCTCACTCTTTATTACATTAGTCCATTATGGGCAAAAGCTTTTAAATATCAAAAACCTCTAATAACTTCTGCATGATAATAGCCACTCACTGCATGACCGGATGTACCTTTTGGGATTAGTGCATGAACAGTTTTTGATGCCTTATCTTCCTGTATTGTGGGATTAAAAAGTTATGATTCATGATTTTATGGTTCAAATGTCAGCACTATAAAGTATTATAATGTCTTCTAATGGTGGGCTGAAACAGCAGGATAGAGAAATAAAACACTTTTTTGGTACACTTCAAGATGGCAGCCATTTCAACATACTCATCATAGTGGGTTAAAGAGGCATTTAAAATTAGTGAGAAGATTTTTGGACCATTCAATATGAGTTCATAAAAAGTATAAAATGCTATTGACTCTCATTCATGTACTACATACTTTATGAGCTCCTTGTGCTTGCCCCACTAATTAAGTCAGTTTGATGGTTTTGTTTTGGGGGTTTTTGTGCCATCACCTCTCTTCTGACGTGTCTGGAGTTGTCCCAAACCACTCAGAGTTAGTTCACCAATCAAATTTGGCTGTGGCTGAATGTGATTATACTAACCAGGGAGATGATCCTACATCAGCACTCTTAATATGAGATGCTTGCTACCTACATGATTTGATTTTTAGCCCATAATGCAGATCCCCTAAGCAGTGCATTATCCTTTAGTAATATGATTACTGTATTGTATCTGTGCTCTATTTTGGTCCAGGTCTTGACGTATATCTGGTGTTCTCATGAAATCGTCCTCTTGTGGTCAGAAACCAATGCACAGATGACAGAGCTTTGTCTGGCATAACCAGGGTTGAAACTTGTCAGTCGCACGGTTGCCAGTGGCAACTAAAAACTGACCAGGGCCATGAAAAGTTGAGGTTTGGCGACTATGATTTGAGAAGTACGAAAAAAAATTACAATAAAAATTAAATAAAATGTTCTTTCCTTGGAGTACCTTTTCTTTGCTTTCCTTTCCTCAACTCTAAGTTTGTGAATTTTAGTAAAAGTTTAGTTCTCAAGTGCAAGATTCAAAGCCATTTCTGAGTTTTCAGATCGCTCCACGATATTCACTGCTGTGTCCGAAATCACTCACTATATAGTGGACTATATCATGAGTTCGCCATTTTGTAGTGCTGTCCGAATGTCTAGTGAGAATTATTACACCCTATATAGTGGACTCATAGTATCCCACAGTGCATTGTGAAAAGTAATGTACAACCGATGGTCACTAACCAAGCAATATATATCATCGTGCATTGCGGTTGCGCATTTTCACAGAGCTGTAAAAGCTGTTTCATAAGGACCGTTAAGTATTTTAGATTGAGTATAACAGTAGTTTGTTTTTCCTTATGACAACGGCACGAGACAAATTTATAAGTTGTGGCGTGAAAATGGCAATAATATTGTAGTGTGTTGGGGGGAATGGATGGAGGAAGAAACTCATTCGCGGACATTCAAGTACAATTAAAAATAGTAAGAGAATAGAAAATAAGCTAAAATAGAATAAGACAGATAAAATACAAGAATAAAAGTTACAGTGCAGAGTGAGGAGTTAATCAAAAACCTCAAATTTGATTTAATAAAAGGCAGCGGAAAAGAAGAAAGTATTCAGCCTTGATTTAAAAGAACTGAAAGATGCAGCAGACACAAAGTACTTCGTATTTATTAATGTGGGAAATACAACCCCGATTCCAAAAAAGTTGGGACAAAGTACAAATTGTAAATAAAAACGGAATGCAATGATGTGGAAGTTTCAAAATTCCATATTTTATTCAGAATAGAACATAGATGACATATCAAATGTTTAAACTGAGAAAATGTATCATTTAAAGAGAAAAATAGGTGATTTTAAATTTCATGACAACAACACATCTCAAAAAAGTTGGGACAAGGCCAGGTTTACCACTGTGAGACATCCCCTTTTCCCTTTACAACAGTTTGTGAACATCTGGGGACTGAGGAGACAAGTTGCTCAAGTTTAGGGATAGGAATGTTAACCCATTCTTGTCTAATGTAGGATTCTAGTTGCTCAACTGTCTTAGGTCTTTTTTGTCGTATCTTCCATTTTATGATGCGCCAAATGTTTTCTATGGGTGAAAGATCTGGACTGCAGGCTGGCCAGTTCAGTACCCGGACCCTTCTTCTACGCAGCCATGATGCTGTAATTGATGCAGTATGTGGTTTGGCATTGTCATGTTGGAAAATGCAAGGTCTTCCCTAAAAGAGACATCATCTGGATGGGAGCATATGTTGCTCTAGAACCTGGATATACCTTTCAGCATTGATGGTGTCTTTCCAGATGTGTAAGCTGCCCATGCCACACGCACTAATGCAACCCCATACCATCAGAGATGCAGGCTTCTGAACTGAGCGCTAATAACAACTTGGGTTGTCCTTCTCCTCTTTAGTCCGAATGACACGGCGTCCCTGATTTCCATAAAGAACTTCAAATTTTGATTCGTCTGACCACAGAACAGTTTTCCACTTTGCCACAGTCCATTTTAAATGAGCCTTGGCCCAGAGAAGACGTCTGTGCTTCTGGATCATGTTTAGATATGGCTTCTTCTTTGAACTATAAAGTTTTAGCTGGCAACGGTGGATGGCACAGTGAATTGTGTTCACAGATAATGTTCTCTGGAAATATTCCTGAGTCCATTTTGTGATTTCCAATACAGAAGCATGCCTGTATGTGATGCAGTGCCGTCTAAGGGCCCGAAGATCACGGGCACCCAGGATGGTTTTCCGGCCTTGACCCTTACACACAGAGATTCTTCCAGATTCTCTGAATCTTTTGATGATATTATGTACTGTAGATGATGACATGTTCAAACTCTTTGCAATTTTACACTATCGAACTCCTTTCTGATATTGCTCCACTATTTGTCAGTGCAGAATTAGGGGGATTGGTGATCCTCTTCCCATCTTTACTTCTGAGAGCTGCTGCCACTCCAAGATGCTCTTTTTATACCCAGTCATGTTAATGACCTATTGCCAATTGACCTAATGAGTTGCAATTTGGTCCTCCAGCTGTTCCTTTTTTGTACCTTTAACTTTTCCAGCCTCTTATTGCCCTTCTCCCAACTTTTTTGAGATGTGTTGCTGTCATGAAATTTCAAATGAGCCAATATTTGGCATGAAATTTCAAAATGTCTCACTTTTGACATGTTGTCTATGTTCTATTGTGAATACAATATCAGTTTTTGATATTTGTAAATTATTGCATTCCGTTTTTATTTACAATTTGTACTTTGTCTCAACTTTTTTGGAATCGGGGTTGTACATTATCTCATCTCATTATCTCTAGCCACTTTATCCTGTTCTACAGGGTTGCAGGCAAGCTGGAGCCTATCCCAGCTGACTATGGGTGAAAGACGGGGTACACCCTGGACAAGTCGCCAGGTCATCACAGGGCTGACACATAGACAACCATTCACATCTACGGTCAATTTAGAGTCACCAGTTAACCTAACCTGCATGTCTTTAGACTGTGGGGGAAACCGGAGCACCCGGAGGAAACCCACACGGACAACGTCAAACTCCGCACAGAAAGGCCCTCGCCGGCCACGGGGCTCGAACCCAGACCTTCTTGCTGTGAGGCAACAGTGCTAACCACTACACCACCATGCCACCCGGGAAATACGTTATATGCAATTTATCACAAAATTACATGCATGTATTTATTATTTTGAAACCCCACCAGCCGACTGATCTGGCATGTTTTAATTGTGCGACAGTAATGACATAACGGCACAGCTAAGTAGTGTCCAAAAGTGGGATTTTTTTTCTTTTTTTTTTGTTTTTCATTTTACAAATGAGCTCACTGGGTGAGTAGGGAGTAGTGAATGAGTGAGTGATTTCGGACACAGCCCACAACTTTCCTGAACTCTGACCTTTCCCATAATTCAGTGCTACATTGTAGTAGAAGTGCAACACGGTAGATCACAAACAGAAAACACTACAGTTATTTATGGCACATGCTCTGATTGGTTGTCCTCAAACACTACCTCAGGTAGCCTTTCAGGAAGGCTATCTGAGGTCGTGTTTGAGGTCAACCAATCAGAGCCAGCACAGTAGATCACAGACAGAAAACACTACCTCAGGTAGCCTTTGAGAAAGGCTACCTGAGGTAGTGTTTGAGGTCAACCAATCAGAGCATGTGCCATAAATAACTCTGCATACTACATCACACCATGGGAAAACTGAGCATTTGTCCTTCATCTGTCAAATTTGGGCATAATTTGTCAAAGATGATAGATTTTTTTTTCATAGGCATTGTTCTTGGTTGTTTGGAAGCGGAACATCTTGTAAGAAATCATGACATAAAAATGCCAAATTCATTGACTTTGCCTCTAATATTAACTGAAATGATAAATGGCAACTATTGATCACATTTTATTATGAAGTCGTTACGCGCTGCTAAAACATTATAAGCTAACATATTTCTTCCTAGATCCATATTAAATATTATATTATCATTCAGTTACCTCCGTTTTTTTTTTTCTTTCCTCCATGCTGCTGGGAACTTTGTTAAGTGAACTTCGATAAATCAAGGGTATATTTAAATATAAGAGACCTACAGTTATTTTGTTTATCCAGTTTACTGTAACAAGGGCAACAGCCTTATTTTTCCTTTTTTGGGGGAACTTGTAAGGTCTACCTAAATCAGTAGCCTATCTTGCAAAACATCTATGTATACAGTACATGATTATAAAATTGAATTCAGAAAAATGCATAGATATACAGTATAATATCATCAAACATTTTATTTGAACATCAACACATTATCACATGAAATACTACTGACAACAGATTTTGATATTATTGAATCAATACATAAATTATCTATGAAATTTATTTGTATTTTTATTTGCACTTTTACTATTTTTTAAAAATTCAAACCTGAGATGTTCTAAGTTCAGTTTTCCCACGGTGTATGCAGAGTTATTTATGGCACATGCTCTGATTGGTTGACCTCAAACACTACCTCAGGTAGCCTTTCTCAAAGGCTATTTGAGGTGGTGTTTTCTGTCTGTGATCTACCATGCTGCTAGCAGAAGCCAGGATCTTTCTTCCACTCAACTGTGTTGACATTTGTAGCTAACACTAACTGCTTGGTAGTTAAGCTCAAAGATGACTAAAAGATGGTTACACAGGTCTGATTTTCTGACATACTCTGGGATAATACGATCAAAGTGCCCCATCCATCTACCCTCACGGAATGGATAGACAACATGAAGTTGTGGCCTGACGTCAGCTACGTTGACATTGTCAATTATTTTATTCTTAGTGAGGGCGTTAATGGTGAGGAGCTAAGGAACTACAAAAGCACAGAGGCATACAATTATCTACACAGTAATAAAATTGCCAAAATTATGTGTAAAAGAGAGGGTGAGTTTGTTTGCTTAAAGGCTGAGGTTGAGCCTAGCCAGAACAAAAAAGGGAAATCCTGCAGTCTAATAATGTAGTGTTTATATATTGTTAGTTGCTTTGGACAAAAGCGTCTGCCAAATACCATAACTATAACCATATTAACCATAAGCACCTAGGTCTAGTCTAATAGAACTCTAGCAGCCTACTGTACTGTAATGTTTCTTGTATAAGCTCAAGAAGCCTATGCAATATTTTTTTTCCTTCCCCTTAATACTAAATGTTTGTTTGAATACACCAATTGGATTGCGTGCTTCAATTTCACTGTACTGTACGGTGCAGTGACAATAAAGGAATCTTGAATCTTGAGAAGCATAGGCTAACCATTTTAATGCAGATGCAAATGCTGTCAAACTTTGGAAACAATAAACATACCATACTTAAATAATTCCTTGTCTATGGATTTGTCCAAGCTTCTTCAACTTCTTAACTACTCTGATCATTCCAGATATTGGATGGTATTTGTAGGCTATTTGTTTACACTAATACTTCAGCACTGGTCACTCTTGGATTCTTTTGGCTACCAAAGCACTTATTGTTAGTCACTTCGAATAAAAAAGTCAGCTAAATTACTGTAATGTAGTGTAATGTTTGAATAATGTACAATAACAATTACACAGAATTAATATTGCTGATTAATCCGTTTCTGGGGGCATACGTTAAACACAGTGGGGTGTTATTCAAGTAAAAATGGTTTAAAATTTTTGTGTGTGTGTTCAACTAGAGGAAATTTTAAGGGCCACCTCATTTTGGCCTGGGCCACTAAGATTCTGGGATGCTGGCCCAAGTGACAACCAAGCACTGAAGTTAATTTTTAACCCTACATAACATCGTAACACCATACCCAGAGCTCACTTTATTCATTTGTAACACTCATGGCTCAGGAGAGGTTTGCAGCTCTGTGTGTAGAGGTTGTTTTTTGTTTTGTTTTGTTTTTTTTTGGGGGGGGGGTTGTTTTGTTTAATAAAAAAACAAAGTACCCCAACCAAAACCACAATGCAAGAAAGTCAGGCATAAAAGATGAAAACACAGTGACGTCAAAACTCAGCCCAAAGGGAAAATCCATAATCTCATCTCATCTCATTATCTGTAGCCACTTTATCCTGTTCTACAGGGTCGTAGGCAAGCTGGAGCCTATCCCAGCTGACTACGGGTGAAAGGCGGGGTATACCCTGGACAAGTCGCCAGGTCACCACAGGGCACAAATCCATAATAGTAAACGATAATGCAAGGCAAGGGTCACGGCACATATAAGGGTTATCAAGTGGCACAACAGAAAAGTGTTTGCCCTCTTAACCATCTAAGAGCAACCTTTCTCCCTGCCAATCATTAGTTGAACATTGGAGCATGAATAAGATGCCATTCCATTTGCTCATCTTCTCTCTCTCTCTCTCTCTCTCTCTCTCTCTCTCTCTCTCTCTCTTTTAAATAAACCTTAACAGAACATTAATTTGGCACCATAGAATGGCATCCACTTAAACCATAATGGCACCAATGACCACAGTGTGTTTTAGTTGAGTGCTGATAACACCGAATAAGTGGTGCGTGAGCGCGACAGTTGCTCAGAATCAGCACTCTCCTACAGCAAAGATTCATCCTGTGTCACTGGAAAGATGTCATTTATACTATAAACAAAGTTTCCTCTCTGACTGGGTTATTGTGTGAGCAATCAGTGCTTTATAATGATCTTGTTTGTGAGTGTGGGGTTGTTGTTTTTTTGCCTCGTAAAGGGTGAAAAAGGGCCTTTAAAAATTTTATTTGAGAAGAACATGAAGAAAAACAGTGGTGCTTAAGGAAAAGCTTGAAAGGATCACTGCGTCTGGAGAGAAAGGTGTGGCAAAACAATGTATATAGAGTTCAGGAGTAGCCTGAGGCAGAGGAGGGTGGTTAAGGGCAGGTAGAATTGTTATAACCTGATATGAAGAGGGGGATGCAAGGAAAGCAGGGGAAGAGTGATAAAAAGTGGAGGATTATCAACAAAAACGGTGACCTGAGAAGATGTGAGGTGAAAAGACAAAGGAAGAAAAAGTAGAAAAGGAGGATTGGTTGAACTCCCATGATGGAGCAGATCAACACTCTAAGCTTTAAGCTATCCCCAAATCCCTTTGAGCACAACAAGAAATCGAGAGAGAGAGAGAGAGAGAGAGAGAGAGAGAGAATGGCACACTAAAAAGAAGAAAGAAATAAAGGAGGGATAAGTTAAAAAAGAAGGCAGCATGGTCGTTAGCAATCTCAATTACCTACACAATCACGGCTATTTGTCACAAGGACATGTTCTTGTATCTAAAAGCTGTGATGCTCATATCTACAGTGGTGCTTGAAAGTTTGTGAACCCTTTAGAATTTTCTATATTTCTGCATAAATATGACCTAAAACATCATCAGATTTTCACACAAGTCCTAAAAGTAGATAAAGAGAACCCAGTTAAACAAATGAGACAAAAATATTATACTTGGTCATTTATTTATTGAGGAAAATGATACAATATTACATATCTGTGAGTGGCAAAAGTATGTGAACCTCTAGGATTAGCAGTTAATTTGAAGGTGAAATTAGAGTCAGATGTCTTCAATCAATGGGATGACAATCAGGTGTGAGTGGGCACCCTGTTTTATTTAAAGAACAGGGATCTATCAAAGTTTGATCTTCACAACACATGTTTGTGGAAGTGTATCATAGCACAAACAGACGAGATTTCTGAGGACCTCAGAAAAAGCATTGTTGATCCTCATCAGGCTAGAAAAGGTTACAAAACCATCTCTAAAGAGTTTGGACTCCACCAATGCACAGTCAGACAGATTGTGTATAAACGGAGGAAATTCAAGACCATCATTACCCTCCTCAGGAGTGGTTGACCAACAAAAATCACTCCAAGAGCAAGGCGTGTAATAGTCAGCGAGGTCACAAAGGACCCCAGGGTAACTTCTAAGCAACTGAAGGCCTCTCTCACATTGGCTAATGTTAATATTCATGAGTCCACCATCAGGAAAACACTGAACAATAATGGTGTGCATGGCAGGGTTGCAATGAGAAAGCCACTGCTCTCCAAAAAGAACATTGCTGCTCATCTGCAGTTTGCTAAAGATCACATGGACAAGCCAGAAGGCTACTGGAAAAATGTTTTGTGGATGGATGAGACCAAAATAGAACTTTTTGGTTTAAATGAGAAGCGTTATGTTTGGAGAAAGGAAAACACTGTATTCCAGCATAAGAACCTTATCCCATCTGTGAAACATGGTGGTGGTGATGGTATCATGGTTTGGGCTTGTTTTGCTGCATCTGGGCCAGGACTGCTTGCCATTATTGAATTCTGAATTATACCAGCGAATCTTAAAGGAAAATGGCAGGACATCTATCCATGAACTGAGTCTCAAGAGAAGGTGGGTCATGCAGCAAGACAATGACCCTAAGCACACAAGTCGTTCTACCAAAGAATGGGTAAAGCAGAATAAAGTTAATGTTTTGGAATGGCCAAGTTAAAACTGATCCAATTTAAAACCTTAATCCAATTGAATTATTGCGGAAGGACCTGAAGCAAGCAGTTCATGTGAGGAAACCCACCAATATCCCCGAGTTGAAGCTGTTCTGTACGGAGGAATGGGCTAAAATTCCTCCAAGCTGGTGTGCAGGACTGACCAACAGTTATTGGAAATGTTTAGTTACAGTTATTATTGCACAAGGGGGTCACACCAGATACTGAAAGCAAAGGTTCATGTACTTTTGCCACTTTTTATTGGTGCACACACAATATGTAATATTGGATCATTTTCCTCAATAAATAAATGACCATGTATAATATTTTTGTCTCATTTGTTTAACTGGGTTCTCTTTATCTATTTTTAGGACTTGTGTGAAAATCTGATGATGTTTTAGGTCATATTTATGCAGAAATATAGAAAATTTTCAAGGGTTCACAAACTTTTTCAAGCACCACTGTATTTTGCATGAGGGATTTCACCATGTATCTCCATAAAGAGCTCAGTGAAATGGAATATAAACACCAGGGTGTGGTTATTCATTCATACCTTTCCAAATAATGCTACATCATTAATGTAGCACATCCATATCTCATGTTATTTCATGAAGCTCTGAAGCTATGTGGCTTTCATTTCTCATAATATCTATCATCTAAATGTAGAGCGGGAACCTTCAGTTAAACAGGTGATTGAGTTCTCTGTGAGCAATCACATCCGTCTACTTCCATACACAATCATAACCATAATCATCATATCTCATTATTCCATGGCCTGTTGTAATTGTGGTGCACATTATGCTCTTAACACTGCTAGGATCACCAAATTATTAAATGATTGTGCTGTACGTGAATGTTGTGCCAATATTAAACAAGGTCCTCAGTATTCTTAAATAAATTTTCACAAAATTATCAACACCTCACCTTGTGCTCTCATTTACATGGGTTTATTTCATTACACAAAATGAGGTGCATCAGGCATGAAATTACCAACATGTACTTTCCAAGGATGTGAAGATAATAGGCTTGATCATGAGATAAGGGTTTATTTGTTGAGAAGGGAAATTAAGGTCTTACAATAAACTCTTATCTTGTCTTATAATGCTGCTCGGGCAAAGGGAGGACAGAAAAGTCATGGAGGAAACGCTGTTTTAATAAATTATATTCTGCAACATGAGATAAATGTTACTCGAAGTACATTGTGTGCTAGGGTCTTGTTATTAACTGCTCCTGAACCACATTTATCCAAACTTTTATTTATACAGCAGACTCTCTTATTCAGTAGCTTATAAAATGTGCAGACTGCAGAGGGCATAATCCTAAAAACTTCAACTTTAAATAGTCATAACCTAATGACAAGGATGATCAAGTGAACTATTTAGGGAAATAATTAAATCATTAACTGCTCCACAAGCATGTTACACTAAAGCACCATTAGCCTGGGAAAACTTTTGACAGGGTGCATCCATCCATTATCTGTAGCTGCTTATCCTGTACAGAGTCGCAGGCATGCTGGAGCCTATCTCAGCTGACTATGGGCCAGAGGTGGGGTACACCCTGGACAAGTCACCATTCATCGCAGGGCTGACACATAGAGACAAACAACCATTCACACTCGCATTCACACCTGCGGTCAATTTAGAGCCACCGATTAGCCTAACCTGCATGTCTTTGGACTGTTGGGGAGACTGGAACACCCAGAGGAAACCCACACAGACATGGGGAGAACATGCAAACTCCACATAGAAAGGCCCCCTCGGCCACTGGGCTCAAACCCAGGACCTTCTCACTGTGAGGCAACAGTGCTAACCACTACACCATCTGACAGCGTGTAATTTTGATGAAATTATGCATAGTTTTGAAAATTGAAACTGGATGTTCCTCTTTTGCATGAATCTCAACCAGTTATGTGAGGAATAAAACATGACAGGGTGATGTGATGCTCTTACCATCCCAAGAATTATTTACTTATAACAGCACGCTTTGAAATATTTTATTTCTATTGTACCAATGGGTAGCACGGTGGTGTAGTAGTTAGCGCTGTCGCCTCAAAGCAAGAAGGTCCGGATTCAAGCCCCGTGGCCGGCGAGGGCCTTTCTGTGCAGAGTTTGCATGTTCTCCGTGTGGGTTTCCTCCAGGTGCTCTGATTTCCCCCAAAGACATGTAGGTTAGGTTAACTGGTGGCTCTAAATTGACCATGAGTGTGAATGGTTGTCTGTGTCTATGTGTCAGCCCTGTGATGACCTGGCGACTTGTCCAGGGTGTACCCCGCCTTTTGCCCGTAGTCAGCTGGGATAGGCTCCAGCTTGCCTGCGACCCTGTAGAACAGGATAAAGCGGCTAGAGATAATGAGATGAGATTGTACCAATGTGATTTATAGAAAATTATATTTTTTAATTTATTAATAAAAGATATGTGGTATTTTTAACTGTTTATAATTACATTTAACATTCTGGAACATTAGCAGCTACAAAGCAATAATAAGCCAAAAAAAAAGAAATACAAAAACAAAAAGCAAAATTTTGTTATGTCAACCTGAAACCCATAAATATTAAATAAATGTCTTCTTCTAAAAGCTTCTTGAGCAATTATAAGATTTCTTGAATGCAGTGATTTGCAAATCATTGGAAACCCTATATTTCATTGAAAATAGTACAAAGACAGCATATCAAATGTTGAAACTGAGCATCCCAGAGGTGGAGTCACTCAGAAGTAAAGATGGGGAGGGGTTCACCTCTCTGTGAAAGACTGCGTGGGCAAACATTCATCTCATCTCATTATCTCTAGCCGCTTTATCCTTCTACAGGGTCGCAGGCAAGCTGGAGCCTATCCCAGCTGACTACAGGCGAAAGGCGGGGTACACCCTGGACAAGTCGCCAGGTCATCACAGGGCTGACACATAGACACAGACAACCATTCACACTCACATTCACACCTACGGTCAATTTAGAGTCACCAGTTAACCTAACCTGCATGTCTTTGGACTGTGGGGGAAACCGGAGCACCCGGAGGAAACCCACGCGGACACGGGGAGAACATGCAAACTCCACACAGAAAGGCCCTCGCCGGGCCCGGGGCTCGAACCCAGGACCTTCTTGCTGTGAGGCGACAGCGCTAACCACTACACCACCGTGCCGCCCCCCGTGGGCAAACAGTGAAACAATTTAAGAATAACATTCCTCAGTGTAAAATTGCATTGAATTTGGGGATCACATCATCTATGGTACGTAATATTGTTAAAAGATTGACCCAGAGCAATCTCTGTATGCAGGGGACAAGGCCAAAAACCATCATTGGATGCCTGTGATCTTTGGGCCCTCAGGTGACACTGCATTAAAAGCAGACACGTGTCTGTAGTGGAAATCACTGTATCGGCTCAGGAACACTTCAGAAAACCATCATCTGTGAAAATAGCTCATTATTGCATCCACAAATGCAAGTTAAAACCAGATATAAACAATATCCAGAAACACCGTCACCTTCTCTGAGCCCAAGCTGATTTATGATAGACTGAGGCGAAGTGTAAAACTGTCTTGTGGTCTGATGAATCTAAATTTGATATTCTTTTTGGAAATCTTGGACACTGCATCCTCCGAGATAAAGAAGAGAGGGACCGTCTGGCTTATCATCAGTGTACCATTCAAAATTTGTGATGGTATGAGGGCACATGACATGGGTAGCTTGTACATCTGGGAAGGCATCATTAATGCTGAATGATATATACACATTTCATAGCAATATGCTGCCATCCATCATTTTCAGGGAAGACCTTGCTTATTTCAGCAAGACAATGCCAAACTGCATTCTGCACGTATTACAACTGCATGGCTCCATAGTAAGAGTCTGGGTGCTAAACTGGTCTGCCTGCAGTCCAGACCTGTCTCTCCCATTGAAAATATTTGGTGTATTATGAAATGCAAAATATGACAAAGGAGACCCCGAACTGTTGAGCAGCTGAATTTGTATATCCCTTTCAAAACTACAGCAGTTGGTCTCCTTATTTCCCAAACGTGTACAGTGTTGTTAAAAGTAGAGGTGATGCAACACAGTGGTAAACATGCCCCTATCCCAACTTTTTTTTTAACATGTTGCTGGCATCAAATTCAAAATGAGCATACATTTTTCAAAAACAAAAAAAAATTCAGTTTCAACATTTTCTATGTTGTCTTTGTACTATTTTCAATAAAATATATAGTTTTCATAATTTAAAAATCACATTCTATTTTTATTCATATTTTACAGTGTCCCACATTTTTTGACAATGGGGTTGTATTATTAGATGCAGTGTACGTGGAGTATCAACCATACAAGTCCCTGTGAATGAGTTGTTACTACAGAAACAATCACATAATAGCCTGAGAGCGTTAATATAAACCTGCAATTTGAATTACAGCCGGCATTATTGTCAGAGCTGCTGTCATAGAAAATTAAACACCTTCAGATTCGAGGATTCAACAGGACCTACCTGTGCATTTCTAACCTTATCTACTGATGAAAAAGAAATTAACTGTCAAATTGTAAAGAATAATAAGTTTACAATGAGTTCTCACTTTGATTATCAGCATCATCCACATCAGGCTCTGTCTCATCACCTGGAGTAAAACTCACTTGCAGCGTTTGACCACGAGCTTCATCATTGTCTTTCACTTCACTGATCACTGTTCATGCAAGGGGTGGAAAGTAATCAAAATAAAAATGTTTCCACACATGTTTTGATTTAAAAAGATATTTGTTTCCTTGAAGTAGAGATATTGAAGTATACTACTGGCAGAAAATCTTTTTTTTTTTTTTTTAATCTTTGGTCTAATCCAGACTTGTTGTCACTTTGCGGATGCAGAATTCAGCCACAGCTACATACAATGAGTTTTCCCAGACTACCACACTTACGCAAATAGGAATATATGACGATTATAAGTTAAGTCTAAAGTCTATGTGCTCTCTTATTGCCACATGACATAAAGGGTCATACAGCGTATCAAGCTGATGCAAGTTAAGGACTATGTTTAAACTGCCTCCATTGCCACACCTACACCCAGAGAAAGTTTGCAGCATCTAGGAAACAGTTTCAGAGCATCACGTTCATAACTGCTAAACCCATATAGCAAATCTAGCAATAGTAAATCCACTTTACTGTTTTGGGGGTGGCATGGTGGTGCAGTGGTGAGCACTGTCTCCTTACAGCAAGAAGGTTCTGGGTTCGAGTCCAGCGGCCAACCGGGGTCTTTCTGTGTGGTGTTCGTGTGTTCTCCCTGTGTCTGCATGGGTTTTCTCCGACAGTCCAAAGACATGCAGATTAGTTCAACTGACTACTCAAAGTTGCCCCTAGGTGTGTATGTGTACCCACCACCAGATGAGTGTTTGGATCCCTCTGGTGTGCTATAATCACCCAGGAGAATCCATGGAAGCTGACCCTCAACTATGAGGATAGCAGCAGACAGACTATTTTGGGGCCTGAAACACTGACCTGAACACTGTACGAGTTAATTAATTATTGTCATGTAAAGCTTGCTTCTTTCTCCTGCAGTCTGTTTTAAAACATTTTGATTCATTTGTGTAAGTCAACTGGGATATTGGAAAACTGGAAGAAGTCATACTTTGTTGAGGCACAAGGCAATCTGTTCTGCCCGAACTCACACAGACTTGCTCACAAAATATGGTTTGCATACCCACCTAGATCAGCATCAGTGAGCGAGAACCAAGAGACAGACCCACTCAGGCAGCATGCTGCATTGCAGATACAGCAGAATATGAGTTCATATGAGTTTGCTTAATAGCATGGTGAAAGAAGCAATGAGGTAGGTTTAGTACCATGAGCATTGACATTGGTGCACACACATTTCATTGCCTGCTGAGATTATATGGCAAGAATTAGCTCAAAGAAGAGAAATGTAAACTACATATTACCTACTGCTAATTTTCAGCAATATTATCTCCATACATTTGTCTATTCACGGGAATCACTTGGCACAGCTGCTTTCCACTGCGTTCTTTGCTGCTGCTCTCTCCTCTTTGCGCAGAGTATATAAGGTGTGACAAGTACAGACGTGTGGTCAAACAAGTCTCATTTTTATCATTGTACAAGTTTGCACAAGGCACATTCAGTCCTATGCTCATCCCAAAATTCTTATTCACAATGAGTCAGTGACTCAAGTCCAAAAGGTAAAATGGGTAAAGTTTTACATATTCAGAGTCAGTTTATGTGCCTGCTTAAGTTGTTCGCGAATCCAATGATGGAAATCACTTGCATGTAATGGATATTTATAAGTTCTTGAGTAGAAGCATAACTAGCAAACTTACTGACTGGTACTAACACTGGAGATTCCTTCCATAAAAGCTTCACTATACCAACCATTATATGCTATTGTTCAATAACAAGCATTTAAATCCATTCATTCTGTGATTATGAGGTGCGTCCACAATACAAGTCACCTTAGCTGTTACTATAGAAATGCTAATGTCTTAGAAGTGTCAGAGGCATGAGAGGGATCGGAAGTTGGCCTTGACCAGGAGATCATGAGTTCTACTCGCAGTTGGGTCATACCAAAGACCATCATAAAAATGGTAGGGGAGAGCGGGGTAAGATGAGCCACTTTTTACATTTTTCATCATCACTACATGTTAAAGCCATTTTTGCTTCCAGTCTACACACCATACCAAATTTCAAAGTGTACTGTTACTATCTGAGCAAAAAATAATTGATAAGCTCTTATGGTTAGAATGATATTACCTCTTGAAAAAAAAATGTCAAGTGGCTCAACTTACCCCATGCATGGGGTAAGATGAGCCACTGTGTGGGGTAAATTGAGCCAACACAAAACATGTTAGGTTAACAAAGTAAACAACTTTTATTATTAGAAATGCAATCAATGAATCAAGTCAAGTCAATCAAGTGGGGGATAGGGCCGTTGCATAGAAAAGGGGAGATGAAGAGAGAGGTGATAGAATGAGATGGGATAGGGAGGGATAGATAGATGGATAGAGAGAGAGATATGCGTAGATAGATAGAAAGAGGGATGGTTAGAGAGGGAATGAGAGATATACTATATTATAGAAATTACTAAAACAGTAGAGCAGTGCCAAAAAATCTTATTTCTTTCAGTAGGTTAAAACATTGCTAAAACATGCAGCAATCATTCCATCAATCATTCAATCATTTCATCATTATTCAATGTTCCAAGCGTTCAAATTGCAAGGGAACACCATTTGCCTCTCCCTCCGTGCTGTCCCCCCAACAGTAAAGGGGCGGGGCAATTTTTTCACAATATCCTGTCTTGACAGGACAGCCTCATCTTTCTCTTTGAAGACAAAGGTTGGCTTTCTTGCAGAGCCATGGCATGACTGGCTTCTTTTGAGAAATCTTGCCTCTATTTCGAAGACATCCAATTTGATTATCTGGCCAATGAAGAAATGCACTTTCACCAACTTGGTATAACCTGTCTCTACCTCTCCATTCTTTATCTTTTCAATGAACCTAGTCAGAGTCATCCTGTCCAAATGCATATCCCTCACCACAGCCCGAATAGGCCTGCCTTTCCTGACTTCCTCTGCGGCTCTCTCCAAAACTGCACGGGACTGTGCGGCCCTGTCTGTTTTTCTTTTGTATGAGTGTGGCATCATGCACACCTGTAATAACAGAGGGCATTATTTTATTTATTAAAAACCTTTTAAACATATTATTTATATTAACATGTTATTTATTTGTTTGTTTATTTGTTGTTGTTGTCATATATGACCAGTAAATGTGAAAACTTAAGTGTCATCCATATTGGGTAAGCTCAGCCACTAATGGGGTAAGTTGAGCCAGTGGCTCAACTTGCCCCACATCTAATGGCTCATCTTACCCCGTGGCCACCATTTTGTAGAAAAATGCTAATAAAGGGGATTAGGCTAATCAAAATTATTTTTATTAGCATTCATATCATAGCTTAGAAAGCCACTAACTTAACCCTAATGTGTCTAAATATTATTCTACTTTTGTCTTCTCTAAATCACCTTCACTGTGGACAAACATGGAATTGACTTAGAAAGCACAAAAACACATTTTTATAAATATCTCCCTCACCTAGTTTGACATGTGGTGCTCCTCTCCACAAGTGTAAGTAAATGGTCCCGCCCCCCTTTGAATGTGGTCACATGGTCACATTTGTTTACTGTTTCTTAGAAACAGGGGGTGGCTCATCTTACCCCCTGGCTCATCTTACCCCGCTCTCCCCTACCTACTGCAATCTGGTGAGGCACGCCACAATGCAGACGTGAGTAGGGAGTCAAACTCTCACAGTTACCTGAGGACCAGCCCCCCACTATAACCCTAACTATGTGTAGCGCGTATAGAGTGTGGGTGGAGCACAGAGGACGGCAGGACAGCGTTTGGAGGCAGACAAGGTGATTTATTCTGATAACTTTTCAGTCTCAAAATCTTAACTATACGTTTATTCATTCGCACACACAGTCGTCTGGTCCCGGGTTGCGCTCCCTCTCCTCTCTCTCTGCCTCCTTAAATAGGGAGCGGTTACTGGGAAAACACACACACAAACACAGGTTAATTATCCTCAGGTGTCGCGATTCTGCCACTCACCTTCCCCGGCTCCACCCTCCTGTCACAGACCGGCGCTTGACCACGCCCCCGCTGCCACACTATGTAATAGGCGAGAGGCCGAGGGCTACTGAAATGGAGATTGGCACCGCCCAATGTGCCTTGTGGCATGGGAGTGTTATTGCATTGAATAACGCAGTATATACAGTAAAACAGCATGACCTTAAGTGTAATATTGCTTTTATATAACAGTTCTATAAACAAGAAATTAATATCTAGTAAGTGACATTTTGGACACCATATGGCTGTTTATTTTTGCTCCATGAGCTTCAATAGATCCTGAAGAAACCACATTCACTTCATGTCGGCTAGCTCACACTGTCACACTTCAAGACATTCCCATTAAAGGTGCTTCTAGTAAAATTGGCATCCCTTTTTCCTGTTCACCTTCATCTGATGAGCTTTCATATTATTTCATACCACTGCTGCAGTAACTGTTTCGAATGAAGAAGTGCAGATTTACCTGCCGAACACAGACAAGCAGGTGATACACACAGTGAAACTCTTGGAACATCACTCACCCAATCACATCAGTGGACTGGAACTGACTATTGTATAAAGAACATTAATTAACACCTTCTGACTAATCAGAAATGAGAATTTGACAGCACAGAAGTGATGCAAAGTGTGCAACAGTTACACGATGTTAGAACATGGAGAAGTTTGAGATTATCTTTGTTTAGATTTTTATGCTAAACATTAAGTTTTATTAATTAAAATAATTAATTTTATTTATTGGTCAATTATAATTAGACCAAATAACATCCAGCAGAAAACATTAGTATTTCCTACAAGGATGAAATGTTTATCATGTCATTGTGCTTGTTGTGCACATCTGCCACTTTGACTAAATTGTCTCAAAAAATGAAAATTACATGTGATTTCCATGACAGCCAAAGACACTTTTCATAAGCATATTACATGCAAAGTTCTGCAAGAACAAAATCGTTTTTTTTTTTTTTGACATTTATAACTTGTTTCGGGGCGGCACGGTGGTGTAGTGGTTAGCACTGTTGCCTCACAGTAAGAAGGTCCGGGTTCGAGCCCCTTGGCCGGCGAGGGCCTTTCTGTGCGAAGTTTGCATGTTCTGTCCAGTGGGTTTCCTCCGGGTGCTCTGGTTTCCCCCACAGTCCAAAGACATGCAGGTTAGGTTAACTGGTGACTCTAAATTGAAGTGTGAATGGTTGTCTGTGTCTATGTGTCAGCCCTGTGATGACCTGGCGACTTGTCCAGGGTGTACCCAGCCTTTCGCCCGTAGTCAGCTGGGATAGGCTCCAGCTTGCCTGCAACCCTGTAGAACAGGATAAAGCGGCTAGAGATAATGAGATGAAATGAGATAATTTGTTTCATCTTCATTGTGAATCCATAAAAATACTTCTGAACATTGCAAGAGAATTCTGTAAATTTCAAACTGACAGTATAATGTTAGCTAACTAGTCTGTGTTGGTTCAAGACATTCAGAATTCGGAACGAACATTATTTTTGGTTAGAAATCCGTCTATTGTCTTTTCATCATTTATATTTTATGTTGGCCAAAGTCAATATAATGTTGATCTATATTAAAATAGAAAAATTAAAGTGCTGGGGAAATACTTTTTCACTTAAAGAGAAAAAAACCAAATGGTCATGTAGGAATCATCTCTTGGTTTAGTTGAACTTTTTGGTCATGAGCCAATGAACTCATGCTGTAATACTGCTCATATTCTGCTTTTGGTGTGATATGACTCTTTTAGAGTAAAATAGGAGGGTGTTTGTGTGTAGGCAAGTGTGAAAGCACAAATTCATGACCAGCAAATTCTGTAATGCTGTCTTCAGTTACCATAACATACACCATCTCATCTCGAAAACCTTTCTTCTGCTCGTTCCTTGATGCTTGTTTTCTGTTCCAGGTCAGTGATGATGAGGATGATGATCTTAAATGATTGAATGGAGGTGTCTAATTTTGTGTGTTATGATTCTAACACAAATGTCTCATTATTTGAGTGCTCAGAAACTGTTCTTCTGCTCATTCATTCAAATATTGATGTTTTGTCTTTCATTTCTCCTCCGGACCATCAGCCACCAGTTCGGCTCACCTGGAGGATTTGGCCTATCTGGATGAACAAAGACATGCTCCACTCCGGACTTCACTGCGCATGGCGCGCCAAAACAGCATGGCCGCCGGACGCTCTGGCCAGGATCTGAGAGGTAATGTACCTGGTACATTTGTGTGTGTGTGTGTGTGTTTTATGTTTCAAGTCAGGACTGTTATACTTTGGAACACACTACCAATGTCTACTAATTAGATTAGATTAGATCTCTCAATGCAATTGACACAATTTTCTCGACAAGAAGCCTGGGTTCGGGGGAACCGGCCTGTCCTGCCGGAATGTTCACAGCTGGCTACACGATGGACGCGTGGGATAAGTGGTGGGTCGTGTGCCTGGCGGTTCTTTCTGTGGACGACATTGAAGACATCTACCTATTCGGAACCCAGAACTTGAACCGCAACATGGATAACATCATGGAGAAGCTTTTGGCTTTACAAAGGAAAATGGATCGATTTGGAGACCAGAATGGACAAACAGAGTAGTCGTGTAAAAGAATGCGTCTACTCGCCCCAAGACCAAACAATCCCAATCATGATTGAAGCGGTGGGCAGAGCTGTCGGCACTCAGACTGTGGCTTTATCTGCTTTCGGCCCTCTCAGACAGCACTGGCCTCGGTCAAGGCCGTTGCTGGAACAACAACTCCCCCTGAAGATCACTGCAGTGAGACACTCTTGCATTCCTTCCCCCACTTCCCACGGTCGCCGCTTTTTACCCCCGGTGTGACAAGCGGGTGCACGACCAGCGCCATCATGGCTGCAGGAACGGACGGCTGCTTGCTTGCGCTGGGTTACCTCACCCCTCAAGTCCCGAGTTTTCATGTTGTAAAGTGTGCTTATTTTGTGCTTATGTGCTGAGGTGTTTTTTTTAATGTTCCCACACTGTACTCCCCACAGGAGCATAGTGTGGGGGTTGCTTTTTCTCCTCCCCTCTCCTCATGTTACTCTGTATTTTTCTTTCCATCCCTGTCTTCCTGTCCTGTCTACTCCCCCTCTGTCAATTGTACGTATGTGTATATGTACGGACGGGTTGATGGCCAATTTCGCTGGTACTTGTGACTGGTGACAATAAAGGGTTCATTCATTCATTTATTCATTAGATTCAGCTTTATTGTCATTGTGCAGAGTACAAAGCTGATGAAATGCAGTTAGCTTCTAACCAGAAGTGCAAAATACAGTATTATTTACAGATAAGTGCCAGAAGTAAGTACTGCAGCACAGTGCTATATGTTACAATATATACAGTGATGAACAGTGGAGAGTCACAGTATACAGATATGTTTGTAAATATTTAAATGCATATTTATGGAGAAGTGAAAAGGATTACAGAGTATGTAAGGTTGTATTTACAGTTAGCAGTAATTAACCCATATGTCCAGATGTTTATATGTACAATAAAGTGGCAGCATGTGCAGCAGCAGTATGAAAACATGTACAGCTGTTCATATGTACTGTTCATATTATCACATAAGTGGCATAGTTTATTAAACAATTTAAGTGGTCCATTTTGTACAAGAGATTAATAGTGCAAATAGCATGTTGAAGTACTGAACAGTGCAGGATAAGTGCAGTGAAGTTAGCAGAGTGATGGTGTGGAATTCAGCATGTTTACCACCTCAGGGAAGAAACTCCTCTTGAGCCAGCTGGTGCGGGAACGGAGGCTTTGGTAACGTCTGATAGATGGGAGGAGGGAGAAAAGTGCCTGGTTAGGGTGGGTGGCATCCTTGATGTTACTCACCCTGCCTAAGCAATACTTGTGATAAATGTTCTCAATGGAAGGCAACTGAGTGTCTGTAATCCATTGGGCACCACCCGCTGGACTGCTTTATGGTCTGATACCATACTGAGATGCAGTTTGTGAGTATGCTCTCAACGGTACAGCGGTAGAAGTCCACAAGTATCCTGGGACAGAGGTGAGCTTTCTTAAGGCTCCGCAGAAAGTAAAGACACTGTTGCGCCTTTTTTTTTACCAGAAAGGAGGAGTTTAAGGACCAGGTGAGCTCACTGGAGATGTGGACACCAAGTACCTTGATGCTTGACACACTCTATGACAGCTCTGCTGATGAAGATGGGAGTACGTGCATGGCTCCTTACCCGCCTGAAGTCTACAATGATCTCTTTGGTCTTCTGCGTGTTAAGCACCAGGCTGTTATTGTTACACCACATAACCAGATGCTGGACCTCATCCCTATAGGCTGACTCATCGTCACCTCTGATCAGACCCATCACCATGGTATCATCTGCGAACTTGATTATGGTGTTACAGCCATGGAGTGGAACACAGTCGTAATCCATCTAGTATTCATTATTTTACATTTATCAAATCAACATAACCTTCATAAAAATGACCACAAGTATATAAAATGCATCACACATGTACAATGTCTTGCAAAAGTATTCATCCGCGTTGGTGTTTGTCCTGTTTTGTCGCATTACAAGCTGGAATTAAAATGGATTTTTGGGGAGTTAGCACCATTTGATTTACACAAAATGTCTATCACTTTAAAGGTGAAAATTGTTTTATTGTGACTCAAACAATAATTAAGATGAAAAAATAGAAATCTGGAGTGTACTTGTACATAGGTATTCACACTCCCAAAAGTCAATACTTTTTATTGCTGCAATTACAGCTACAAGTCACTTGGGGTATGTCTCTATTAGCTTAGCACATCTAGCCACTGGGATTTTTGCCCATTCCTCAAGGCAAAACTGCTCCAACTCCTTCAAGTTAGATGAGTTGCGTTGGTGTACAGCAACCTTCAAGTTATGCCACAGATTCTCAATTGAATTGAGGTCTGGGCTTTGATTAGGCCATTCCAAGACATTTAAATGTTTCCTTTTAAACCACCCCAGTGTAGCTTTAGCAGTGTGTTTAGGGTCATTATTATTCTGGAATGTGAACCTTCGTCCCAGTCTCAAACCTCTGGCTGACTCAAACAGGTTTTCCTCCAGAATTGCCCTGTATTTAATGCCATCCATCTTTCCTTCAGTCCTGACCAGCTTTCCTGTCCCTGCAGATGAAAAATACCCCCACAGCATGATGCTGCCACCACCATGCTCCACTGTAGGAATGGTGTTCTCAGGGTGTTGGGTTTGCGCCACACATGGCATTTTTTATGATGGTCAAAAAGATCAATTTTAGTCTCATTTGACCAGAGAATCTTCTTCCATGTGTTTGGGGAGTCTGCCACATGCTACTGGGCAAACTTCAAACATGTTTTCTTAAGCAATGACTTTTTCTGGCCACTCTTCTATAAAGCCCCACTCTGTGGAATGTACAGCTTAAAGTGGTCCTATGGACAGATACTCCCATCTCCGCTGGGGATCTTTGCAGCTCCTTCAGTGTTATCTTTGGTGCCTTTGTTGCATCTCTGATTAATGCCCTCCTTGCCTGTTCTGTGAGTTTTGGTGGGCAGCCTTCTCTTGTCAGGTTTGTAGTGGTGCCATATTCTTTTCATTGTGCTATAATAGATTTAATGGTGCTCTGTGGAATATTCAAAGTTTGGGATATTTTTTTATAACCCAACCCTGATCTATACTTCTCCACAACTTTGACCTGTTTGGAGTGCTCCTTGGTTTTCATGTTGCTTGCTTAGTAGTGTTGCAGAGTCAAGCTCCTTCCAGAACAGGTTGATTTATACAGACATCATATAACAGATTATGTGACACTTTGATTGCACACAGGTGGATCTTAATCAACTAATTATGTGTCTTATGAAGTGAATTGGTTGGACCAGCTCTTATTTAGGGGTTTCATATGAAAGGGGGTGAATACCTATGCACACTCCAGAATTGTTTTTTCATCTTAATTATTGTTTGTGTCACAATAAAGCAACAGTTTGCACCTTTAAAGTTGTAGACATGCTGTGTAAATCAAATGGTGCTAACCCCCCCAAAAAAATCTATTTTAATTCCAACTTGTAATGCAACAAAACAGGACAAACACCAAGGGGGATGAATACTTTTGCAAGGCACTGTACATGTCTCAAGAATGGATGAATATGAAGCCATTTCTCCCTCTTAAATTTCAAGCTGTAAATAAGTGGATTTTTTTTAGCTGCAATCAATATGCATTGGACTGATGGAGACTAGCAAATATAAAGTATTTTAAGGTGTGTATTTATAGAAAGCCCTCTCCTCAGAGGTGCACAGAGCCTTATACACACTAGTGTGCTAGTGCTATTAGTGGCAACATGGCCAAACGTTGGTAATTATTATGTTTAATGTCTAGTCATGAATTTGCAATTTAAATAGACTTTTTAAACCTAGGGATATTTTACACTAGCTGTGAGGTCAGAAAATATAATTACTGTTCCTAGATCAAACTCAAAATCCAAACCTAAATGTAGAAAAAAAAAAAGAAAGAAGAGATCAAGGATAAACATAAAAGTACTAAATCAAAGCAAATGTCCAGCTGAATTCTGGCAAATAACCCCAAAAGATGAAAAATCAGATTTTGTCCAAAATGTTTTTTTTTCCTATCTACATAAGGCACTCAACTTTAAGAAAAACAACTTTTGTTATTGTCATTTGTCAATTTTTGTCATTTTGTCATTTGTCAATTTTATTTGTATTTTATTTAGCCTGAAAGGACAACAAAAAATATCTGCAAGTGCAGGCAGGATTGGTCAGCAGGCAGGAGTGTGATTAAAAACCTACACACACCTCGACATTAGTGATAAAGTTCCAGTAAAGAAAATATAAAATAGTCTTACACAATGTGCAGTTGGCTGTAGAACTGGCATCATCTATGCTGAAATATTTCAGACTAATTAATTATGTTTACACAGACCCTGTAGAACAGGATAAAGCGGCTAGAGATAATGAGATGAGATGAGATAATGAGATGAGATAATTATGTTTAGCCATCATTTCCTTTTTGTCTGCCTCGCTGTATTTTATTTTTCACCACCCCAACTAAAAGAACATCCCCACAGTGACACCTAGTGTATTAGTTAGCCCCTCGCCTACACAGCCTGCTCACATTCACACATGCTCCCTTTCCAAGTGTTTTTAATTGCTGTTTAAACATTAAAAGGCATTCTCTTTTCCTAATCTGATGCCTCACTCTGTTTGCTCTCCTTTCAAGGAGTGTTTGTAAAGAGCCCATGTGACATTAGTGTCTCTCTCTCTCTCTCTCTCTCAAAGTAGTTTGAAAGAGAGAAAAATTTACTCAGTAAGAATAACATCACTTACCATCGTTCTAAGCAGTGAGTGCAAAGGAGTTCTTTGAATGTGTTCTGTCTCAATCCTGTAATGGATGCCCATTTTACATTTCATAAATACACACACACTTCAGTGATACGGAGCTTGCTCATCACATCCTTTCTCTTGGAGTCTGTTTGCTGAGTCATTCTCAGCAGGTCAGTAATTAAAGCAGCTCACACCTTCTACTTGGAAAAAAAAGAAAGCGAGAGAGAGAAAGACAGGGAGAGTTAAGTGAGAATATTATCTCTCATAACCTTGGAGAAAGCCAAGCTAATGGTTATGGATGCAGCTTTGGGACTAAAAGGTTGTTGGTTCAATTCCCTTGTGTGGCAGGAATGGCTGAAGTGCCCTTGAGTAAAGCACCTAACCCTCCCCAGGCTGCTCTGGGTATGTTGTGTGCCTCTCTGGATAAGAGTGTCTGTTAAGTGTAACCTTAGACAACAATATGTTGTTCCCTAAGGAGCCATGGCTCTGACCTATTAACACACAGTCTCACTATTATTTAACCTTAGTAATGGATAGGAAATGTTTTGGCTCTTTTATGCTTTTAATTTTTCTTAAATAACATTAACAACAGGGCGGCACGATGGTGTAGTGGTTAGCGCTGTCGCCTCACAGCAAGAAGGTCCGGGTTCGAGCCCCGTGGCCGGCGAGGGCCTTTCTGTGTGGAGTTTGCGTGTTGTCCGCGTGGGTTTCCTCCGGGTGCTCCAGTTTCCCCCAAAGGCATGCAGGTTAGGTTAACTGGTGACTCTAAATTGACTGTAGGTGTGAATGGTTGTCTGTGTCTATGTGTCAGCCCTGTGATGACCTGGCGACTTGTCCAGGGTGTACCCCGCTTTTCGCCCGTAGTCAGCTGGGATAGGCTCCAGCTTGCCTGTGACCCTGTAGAACAGGATAAAGTGGTGAGAGATAATGAGATGAGATGAACAACAACAATTCCCTTGCGTGGACCACACAAGGTCAAAATTGTCGGATTTTACTATCCTTGTGGGGACATTTGGTCCTCAGTAGTATATAAAAACATGTGCATGCACACACACACATTAGAAAGGTTTACAATACCATAATTTGAATACAGTATATATTCAGAAAAATTATCAATTTGATTTTACAAATTTGAAAATATTTAACACACATACCCCTTTTCTACTAACATGGAACAGGTTCCGTTCTTGTTTGTGCACCAAATTTTGAACCATTCAGAGCATTTCAACCATTGGTTTAGAACCTGAAAATTTGGGTCCCAGATGGAACTAAAACATAGCTGTTTTTTCCATGATGACATCAGTGGGCATGTCATTAGGTTGGAGGGGAAGCAGAGCGCAGCAATGGAGAATGCATCTTCAGAAAATATTGAATAAAACCAAATATCTGCAATAACAGAACAAATGTTTGCAGGTAATTAATGTGCTCTGCCATCTTGCTACAACTGTTTACATCCATTGTGAATTGTGTAATGCCCTCCAAGTCAAGTCAAGTTTATTTGTATAGCGCTTTTAACAATAAACATTGTCACAAAGCAGCTTTACAGAATTTGAACAACTTAAAATATGAGCTAATTTTATCCCTAATCTATCCCCAACGAGCACGGCTGTGGCGATGGTGGCAAGGAAAAACTCCCTCAGATGACATGAGGAAGAAACCTTGAGAGGAACCAGACTCAAAAGGGAACCCATCCCCATCCGGGCAACAACAGACAACATGACTATAACATTAACAGTCCTAACAAAGTCAGCTTCATTGATGCTATAAACCCCCCACCGACGGAAACCCGAGCACAAAACTGTTTACGACAACCGCAGTCCCAAAGTCAGCAAGTCAACTACAGTCCCCAGCCACAAAAGCACCACTGCAAGAGTCCAGAGCATCCTCCAGGCGCGATCCCCAACTGTCCACATGGGGCCGCCCTCCACAGGAGCGATGCGATGAGACTCCATCCAGACACAGGGCACCAGGATGGATCAGGCAGGTCCGAGGAGCAGAAGAGGTTCAGCATCTCGATCCCAGGACCGACATGTAACTCAGAGGGACAGATTTTGGGGGGGAGAAAACACAGGTTGTTAGGTATGCCCACTGTCACCTGAATAAATAGGAACAGTATACATATTGCACTGAGTACACGCAGGGACTCCGGCAACTAACTATGACAGCATAACTAAAAGGGGAGAGCCAGAAGGTAACACAGGCATGAGGGAGCCCCGGGACATAAAGCAGCAGTCACTACACCGTCAACAAACTCAAGTGAGCAAGCGAGTGGGGACTGACAGCATCCATACATCCCAGTTTACCAAAACACTCTGTCTGAGGACCCTCCAGATCTACACCTTTACCTCATAAACACCATTAACAAAAGGCTTGACTAAACAGATATGTTTTCAGCCGAGACTTATACACTGAGACTGTGTCTGATTCCCAAACACTACTTGGAAGGCTGTTCCATAACTGTGGGGCTTTGTAAGAAAAAGTTCTGCCCCTGATGTAGCCTTCACTATACGAGGTACCAGCAGATAGCCTGCACCTTTTGATCTAAGTACTGGGTGGGTCATAGAGGACCAGAAGTTCACTCAGGTACTGTGGTGCAAGACCATTCAGTGGCACATCCTTAATTACAACGGTTCTGCTCAAAATTGGTGAAAATGTGGGCAAGTTTGCTAGCTGGCATCAATGTTCAAAGAATCCTGAATGGAACTGGTTCAAGAACCTCTTTCCTGTTGGTTGAAAAAGGGTATCACTGGCGATTTGAAAAGTTGAAGATCAGAAGAAAAAAAATGCTTATCCACCTCAAGGTTCGACTTGGTCTTCTGAAATGCTTTTCTCTGCACCATGGTTGTAAAGAGTGTTTATTTCAGTCAGTTCAAACCAGGAAAATTATCCAATATTAGGATGAGTTCAGAAGTCAATATTTGGTGGAATAACACAGATTTAATCGCAGCTTTCATGCCTCTTGGCATGCTCTCCACCAGTCTTTCACATTGCTCTTGGGTGACCTTATGCTACTCCTGGTGCAAAAGTTCAATCAGCTTAGCTTTTTTGATGGCTTGTGATCCTCCATCTTCCTCTTGATCACATTCCATAGGTTTTCCAGTGGAGTTCAGGTCTGGAGATTGGGCTGGTCTTGACAGGGTTTTGATCTTGTGGTATTCCAGCCACACTTTGATTGACCTGGCTGTGTGGCTTGGAGCATTGTCCTGCTGGAAAACCCAATCCTCAGAGTGAGAGAACATTGTCAGAGCAGAAGTAAGCAAGTTTCTTCCAGGATAACCTTGTACATGGCTTGATTCATGCATCCTTCTAAAACAAAAATCTGCCCCATTCCAACCTTGCTGAAGCAAAAAAAAAAGTTCTTCCCATGCCTCAAGGCACATTGGGCAGCACCAATCTCCATTTCAGTAGCCCTCAGCCTCTCATATAGCTAGGGTTACAGTGGGGGGGCAGTCCTCTAGTAACCATGAGAGTTTGACTCCCTACTCACATCTGTACTGTGGTGTGCCTTGCCAGATGGTACTAGGGTTGGGCTGTATCCAAATTTTGATACCTTTAAACTGTCTCTGTGTTTTCCCGGGGTATACGGTATTACCGAGAAAAAAATATTTTGTTTCGGCCTACTGTGTAACGTGCGCCTATGCCTCAAATGTACTATTTAAAAGCAGCATAGCGAATTGTGTGCATTGTGGTATGGATTAAGCAGCAAAGCGAATTTTGTGCATTGGTGAATGGATTAAGAGATATTTCAAAGCATCACGCAACTCTTCCTTCATCTTGAAAATAGCATTCAACTGTCGTTTACACATGTCTGCGTTGAAACGCCATTTGCAGCACTATTTCACCTACTCCATCAAAAAAAAGTACATGATGAGCAGGATCATACCCTTTCAAGCATGGGAAATAAAAAAAAGAAAAAGAATCAACCAACACCCAAGTCCGTTTAGACTGCGCGATAAACCATATTCTTCAGCGCAAATGAGGCGAACCTAATTCAAATGCATGATAGCTGCACAAGGCAAAATCATATGGGCCCACGTCATGCCATGGCGGGGAAATTAATAATCAAATGGCCTTACCTTGCTTAAAACATTGTCTTGATCACATAACTCCTTACAATTATTCCACTTAAATCCATACGGTTTAACACACCCAACAAAGATAGCAAGCGCATTGCTAATTCCCACCAGAAACCTAACAGTTTACGCTACGATGTTTTCTTCCGTTTCTTCAGTAGATGACATTTCAAACGTTTATTACCCACATCCCAAATGTCATACGTTATATTATTTTACCTTGTTGTTACTCATGTAACCTACTCAAAACACAACTCATTGGAGAGATCTCGTGGAAGTGGAGTACCCCAGGCTATGGTGTGCCTTAGGGGACATATTAGATTTTTCGTTTGGTTTGAAACCAAAATACTGCCACACTGCCGATGTTGTATTTTTTTTTTGCCACTAACTCGTTATCTTGACTTGCCATCTTTCAACCGCAGTCTCAGTCTTTTTTGTTTAGATAGGACAGTATAGAGAGACAGGAAATGAGCGGGGGAGAGAGAGACGGGATCGGGAAATAACCTCGGGTCGGAATCGAACCCGGGTCCCCGGATTTATGGTACGGTGCCTTAGCCATCTAAGCCATGACACCCCCGGGCTCAGTCTCTTGCGAAGCTTTCTGTCAGACTCCAAATGTCACGCAGGGTTGCCATGGTAACGACATAAACAACCCTGCACGCGATGAGAACTTCTTTAGGAAATTGATAGAATTAGTGAAAATACGATCACACAGTTATTCGGGATGATCTTCAATTTATTATTTTATATTATGACCTCATGTACTCCATATTTATTTAGATATTATATATTTTTTTAAAATGACGGTAATGAGACCGATACCGTTGGTACTTTTGGATACCTCGGGATACCTTCTTACCGTAATACCGCCCAACCCTAGATGGTACCATTTTGATAATGGTCTTTGGCATGAACCAACCACAAGTAGAACTCATGATCTCCTGGTTGAGAGGCTGACATACTAACCACTAAGCCAACTTGCCATCATCACCAACCCTCCACCTAATTTCACAATGGGTGTGAGACACCATGGCTTGTAGGCCTCTCCAGGTCTCCATCTAACCAATAGATGACCAGGTGATGAAAATTGCTGAAAATTGGACTCATCAAAGAAGATGACCTTACTCCAGTCCTCTATGGGCCAATCCTTATGGTCTTTGTCAAACCTCAGGCTGGGTCTTCTTTGCTTATCATTGATGAAGGGCATTTTTCTAGCTTTGCATGACGTCAACCCCACCCGGAGGAGCCTGTTTCGAACCGTCCTTGCCATGCACTTAACCCCAGCTACCATTTGATAATCTTTTTGTAGGTCACTTAATGTCATTCTACAGTTGTCGAGTGACATTTGAAGGAGTTGACAATCCTGATCATCCCGGTCAGTGGACAGTGGTTTTCGCCCTCTGCCAGTCTATAACTTTGTTGCCCCAATGTCTGCTGCTTGACCTTGTTCTCATGAACTGCTGTCTTTGAAATTTTGAGGATGGAAGCAACCTGACGCTCACTGTATCTTTCTGCCAGTAAAGCCAGAATTGAATCCTTCTTTTTCTCACTTAAACCTTTCCTTTTTAACTCTTTTGGCATGATGAACAGATATTTTTGTATTCCAATTAAATTTAAGGTACTACTTATAATTTAAGGCACTGTTTTTTCCATCCAAACTGGTCATATTGCAAGAGGATAGTGATGACCACAGCAGTGGTTTATATATTTTTCCTCGTTAAATAAGATTTGGTTCAAGTGATCACCGAATCAGTACCTCATTAAGTGAAATGAGTTGTGCTTCCACACAGACACTGGAATGAAATGACTGCCATAGATACTAGTGCATCTCAAAATATTGGAATATCATGAAAAACTCTTTTTTTCATAATTTAATTCAAAAAGGTAAACTTTCATATGTTCTATATTCATTACATGTGAAGTAAAATATTTCAAGGCTTTTTGGTTTTAATTAATTTAAGAATAAATTAAAGTGATCTCTTAATTTTTTCTAGAGCTGCGTGTGTGTGGATAGATAGATAGATAGATAGATAGATAGATAGATAGATAGATAGATAGATAGATAGATAGATAGATAGATAGATAGATAGTGCGGTTCGCAAAAGGGAAATACATAGAACTTCTGGGAAACAAACAAAATTATACAATGTTTAATATCTTCAATACATAATATTCAAGATTCTGCACTATTTCTAGGTCCCTATTTAAATGTAAGCAAATGTACAACCCCGATTCCAAAAAAGTTGGGACAAAGTACAAATTGTAAATAAAAACGGAATGCAATGATGTGGAAGTTTCAAAATTCCATATTTTATTCAGAATAGAACACAGATGGCATGTCAACTGTTTAAACTGAGAAAATGTATCATTTAAAGAGAAAAATTAGGTGATTTTAAATTTCATGACAACAACACATCTCAAAAAAGTTGGGACAAGGCCATGTTTACCACTGTGAGAAATCCCCTTTTCTCTTTCCAACAGTCTGTAAACGTCTGGGGACTGAAGAGACAAGTTGCTCAAGTTTAGGGATAGGAATGTTAACCCATTCTTGTCTAATGTAGGATTCTAGTTGCTCAACTGTCTTAGGTCCTTTTTGTCATATCTTCCGTTTTATGACGCGCCAAATGTTTTCTATGGGTGAAAGATCTGGACTGCAGGCTGGCCAGTTCAGTACCCGGACCCTTCTTCTATGCAGCCATGATGCTGTAATTGATGCAGTATGTGGTTTGACATTGTCATGTTGGAAAATTAAAGGTCTTCCCTGAAAGAGACGTCGTCTGGATGGGAGCATATGTTGCTCTAGAACCTGGATATACCTTTCAGCATTGATGGTGTCTTTCCAGATGTGTAAGCTGCCCATGCCACACGCACTAATGCAACCCCATACCATCAGAGATGCAGGCTTCTGAACTGAGCGCTGATAACAACTTGGGTCGTCCTTCTCCTCTTTACTCCGAATGACACGGCGTCCCTGATTTCCATAAAGAACTTCACATTTTGATTCGTCTGACCACAGAACAGTTTTCCACTTTGCCATAGTCCATTTTAAATGAGCCTTGGCCCAGAGAAGACGTCTGCGCTTCTGGATCATGTTTAGATACGGCTTCTTCTTTGAACTATAGAGTTTTAGCTGGCAACGGCGGATGGCACGGTGAATTGTGTTCACGGATAATGTTCTCTAGAAATATTCCTGAGCCCATTTTGTGATTTCCAATACAGAAGCATGCCTGTATGTGATGCAGTGCCGTCTAAGGGCCCGAAGATCACGGGCACCCAGTATGGTTTTCCGGCCTTGACCCTTACGCACAGAGATTCTTCCAGATTCTCTGAATCTTTTGATGATATTATGCACTGTAGATGATGATATGTTCAAACTCTTTGCAATTTTACACTGTCAAACTCCTTTCTGATATTGCTCCACTATTTGTCGGCACAGAATTAGGGGGATTGGTGATCCTCTTCCCAGCTTTACTTCTGAGAGCTGCTGCCACTCCAAGATGCCCTTTTTATACCCAGTCATCTTAATGACCTATTGCCAATTGACCTAATGAGTTGCAATTTGGTCCTCCAGCTGTTCCTTTTTTGTACCTTTAACTTTTCCAGCCTCTTATTGCCCCTGTCCCAACTTTTTTGAGATGTGTTGCTGTCGTGAAATTTCAAATGAGCCAATATTTGGCATGAAATTTCAAAATGTCTCACTTTCGACATTGGATATGTTGTCTATGTTCTATTGTGAATACAATATCAGTTTTTGAGATTTGTAAATTATTGCATTCCATTTTTATTTACAATTTGTACTTTGTCCCAACTTTTTTGGAATCAGGGTTGTATGATGTTGATTATGTTAACTACTTTGTACAAAACATCAGATATTCTCTTCTACTGAAGTATGTGTTCCGATGACATTTTGATGGATTTGATCTGAAATGGATCATAAGTTGTGGAGTCCATAACTTATGATCCATAAGTTGTGAGAGAAAGCAGAAAAGATTCAGCTTTTCACTCAAGTTGCAATGAAATGAAAATTGTTGCATTAAATTAGAAAGGAAGGCAAAATA
Source organism: Neoarius graeffei (assembly GCF_027579695.1). NCBI lineage: Eukaryota > Metazoa > Chordata > Actinopteri > Siluriformes > Ariidae > Neoarius > Neoarius graeffei. The sequence goes on along the minus strand of NC_083582.1, from coordinate 24,043,061 downwards.
GAAATATTTACACAAGTGGTCTCAGATTTTTGGACCCTACAGTGTATGTTATATACACTCCTGCATTTCATGTTTTTCCCACGCTTTCATTCTCCCTTTCAGTTCCATCCTCTTCTTCACTTATGGCTTCATTACACCATGCAGCTTGTCTCTTAGCACAGGCTTTTTCCCTGACTCTCCTCTCACCTGCGTGTCCGTGTGTATATCTCAGCTTCTCCTTACCACATTGCCTGGCAGTCCCAATCATGCAAGTTGTGGTTCTATGCACGCTGCATACTCTCGACCGGCTGTGTAACTGTAGTAGTTCATTTCCTCAGACTTCATTATATCATATTGTGATTTACTGTACAGGCGTGTGTGTGTGATGGTGGTAGTGGTGGTGGTAGTGGGGTCGTCTGGTTAATCACAAATTGCCTATTTGTATTGTTTATTCATATAATCAATGTTTGAAGGGTGAAGGTCCTTTCTGTGGTTGAAGATGTTCACTCATCAGGGGTAGGAGTAGTAAATCAAGGTGAAGTTTGAGCAGTTCACCATCATAATGCTACAAGTCAAATTTCCTTGAGTTAACACTATTGTAATCAGTATGCATTTTTTTTTTATAGTACATTGTCACGACTGGTTCTGTCTCTGGTATAAGGTCTTATCGAAATGATGAGATTGATTCTTACCTTGGTTATTACCTGACTATCACTGTCTGACTTATGTTTCCTCTCTCGCTCTCCTCAGTGCGCTTCGCTCCATACAGGCTCCAGGACATAGCGTTGAAACCGTTGCTCTTCGAGGTTCCCAGTATCACGGTGGACTCTGTGTTTACGGGGCGGGAGTGGCTTTTCCAAGAAATTGATGCTCAGTTGAGCAGTACGAACCGTGCTACCAACCGAGGCGTGGTGCTTGTTGGCAACATTGGCTTTGGCAAGACGGCCATAATCTCCCGCCTAGTGGCTCTCAGCTGCCACGGCAACCGCATGAGGCAGATTGCTTCAGACAGTCCTCAGGCTTCACCCAAACGTAAGGGTTCAAGTTATTTTCTAGAGGGAAAGCAAAGGCTTGGGGGGTAGCATTTAATATTTTCTGTTTGATTTGCATCATTATATTTCAACTGGTATCATTAAATGTTTCTCTGTGTGTGTGTGGTGTACACACCGTATGTTTGTTTGTGTGTGTGTGTGTGTGTGTGTGTGGCATTTGTGTCAGATGGAGATGGACTCCCTCTTACACAGCCTCAGCCTTCCCATGGAACATTGGGAAGTGGCAGCTGCCCAGGAACTCCAGAGATGAGGCGAAGACAGGAGGAGGTTATGAGAAGACTTGCATCTCAGGTGCGGATATTTATTCTTGTTCTTTAACTCTTATTTGCTCATTTGGCAAATAGTCTTTTCCAAAGCAGGTGAGGCAAAATCTTTTGTAAGCATTTAGCTATTAAATGATGTGATAAAATGATATAACTTGTGCTGAATAAGTTCCCACTGACAAGAAGTGTGGAGAAAGAGCAGCCGCAACTTGATATTTTAAAAGTTGGAGTCAGTGCTATATCTCAGGAGTGATTCACAGACTTCTATTAAAGATCTTGTATTAAAGATTAGTCTCAAGGCAGTCTAGGATATAGTATATAAGGTGTGGGCATGCTTTTTCAGGAATATACAGCACTTCAATCTTGCTAGCTTTCAGCTTTAGGTGATGAACTAGCTTTCATGATGAGACAGTCAGACACACCAAGATATGAGCTGCAACCTGAGTATCTGATGGTGGGAAAGAAAAGATGAGCTAGGTGTCATTCACATAACTGATTGTTATGTCTGCAAGAGAACAGGAATTGATAGAATAGAGAAGAGGGATGAGTACTGAGCCTTAAAGGGATACGAGTAGAGAAAGTGCACAGAGCAGATGTGGACACTTTCAATGGCACCTGATGCATGTCACTCCAGATAGGAAGCAAAATGCTACCGTAGTGAGCCTGGGAGAAGATGGGCTTATTTATATGATGTCTGCTATATCTGCACATCAAGGCATCATCTACCTTGTGTTCATTAGGACATAGGTGCCTGTGAATAAAATCAGAATTTATCAAGAAGGGAAAGCAAAAAAATAAAAATAAAATGTATTAAAGAGGTACTGCATACTTTACAATACTGCTTACGTACCGCGAGTTGGCCTAGTGGTTAGCGTGTCCACCTTTTGATCACAAGTTCTACTCATGGTCGGATCATACCAAAGACCATCATAAAAATGGTACCTACTGCTGTCTGGCAAGGCACGCTGCAATACAGATGCGAGTGGGGAGTCAAACTCTCGTGGTTACCAGAGGACTAGCCCCCCACTGTAACCCTAGTCTTGCGAAAAGTATTCATCTCCCTTGGTGTTTGTCCTGTTGTTTTTTTTGCATTACAAGCTGGAATTAAAATGGATTTTTGGGGGGTTATCACCATTTGATTTACAGAATATGCCTACTTTAAAGGTGAAAATTGTTGTTTTATTGGGACACAAACAATAATTAAGATGAAAAAAACAGAACGCTGGAGTGTGCATAGGTATTCACCCCCTTTCATATGAAACCCCTAAATAAAAGCTGGTCCAACCAATTCACTTCATAATTAGTTGATTAAGATCCACCTGTGTGCAAGCAAAGTGTCACATGATCTGTCACACGATGTCTGTATAAATCAACCTGTTCTGGAAGGACCCTGACTCTGCAATGCTACTAAGCAAGCAACATGAAAACCAAGGAGCACTCCAAACAGGACAGAGACAAAGTTGTGGAGAAGTATAGATCAGGGTTGGGTTATAAAAAAAATATCCTAAACTTTGAATATCCCACAGAGCACCATTAAATCTATTACAGCACAATGGAAAGAATATGGCACCACTACAAACCTGACAAGAGAAGGCCGTCCACCAAAACTCACAGACCGGGCAAGGACGGCATTAATCAGAGATGCAACAAAAACACCAAAGATAACACTGAAGGAGCTTCAAAGATCCACAGTGGAGATGGGACCCAGATAGCAAAAATCAGTTGAATCAACATTGAAATAGCGTTTGGCAGAAAACATTGAAATGATATTGAAAGTGTCCCCTTGAATTTGGGTTGAATCAACGTTGAATTTTCAACCCTGTCAGCATTGAATCAATAGTGATTCAACCATCATCTCATTATCTCTAGCCGCTTTATCCTTCTACAGGGTCGCAGGCAAGCTGGAGCCTATCCCAGCTGACTACGGGCGAAAGGCGGGGTACACCCTGGACAAGTCGCCAGGTCATCACAGGGCTGACACATAGACAACCATTCACACCTACGGTCAATTTAGAGTCACCAGTTAACCTAACCTGCATGTCTTTGGACTGTGGGGGAAACTGGAGCACCCGGAGGAAACCCACGCGGACACGGGGAGAACATGCAAACTCCACACAGAAAGGCCCTCGCCGGCCCCGGGGCTCGAACCCAGGACCTTCTTGCTGTGAGGCGACAGCGCTAACCACTACACCACCGTGCCGCCCCTCAACCATCATCTAAATAGAAACTTACATTTAAATTTCCGTTGATTTCATGTTGAAATAATATATTGAATCAATGGTGATTCAACCATCATCTAAATAGAAACTTACATTTAAATTTCCGTTGATTTCATGTTGAAATAATATACTGAATCAATGGTGATTCAACCATCATCTAAATGGAAATCGACATATCATGACACTGACTCGATATCTGTTTGACCATTATCTAAAAAGGTACATATGCTAATAGAGTATAATTACTTTTATTATTCATTCAGAGTTACTTCATGGGTGTCTATCAGCCTACACAGACAGATCAAACACTGCATACAACCACATACATTCATACATATTTGTCAATTACTGAATGAAATAACAGAAGAGGGATTGTTTGTTATTGCTGTTTTATTGTGTCAGTAACAACAGAAAAAAAAAGACTTCAATCCTGAAGTGGAGGCTGTGGGAGAAGCAGAGGCAACATTTATGTCAGTGCTCATGATAGAACGTTTTGCAGACAGCAAATACTACAAATCACCGCTTACTTTTACAAAACAGCAATTTAGGAATATCAAGTTCACTTACATCTAGTTCCTTTTCTTTCCCCCGACACGCCAAGGGGCATACCGAAGCCAATTTTTCACCAATTCACTGAAGGCCTGCTGGGTAAGCCGCGGAGCTCGAGCTCTTCTGAAAGTTCTTCGGAGAGACGGTTATTTGGACCATTCCAAATAGCGTCCGGTACGGTAGAAAACGGAGATGTTTGTTTTTCTGTTCGTTTTTTCCTTACATGTTGCACACACGAGATTTGCACATAACCATAAATAATAATCTATTCTTCATAGTTCCTTGTGCTCTATTAAAATTCTAAATTAAATAAATGAAATTCAATGAAATATAGGAAACCCCCCTCCCACAAAATGGTCTCACCCAGAGTGCACCCCAGGCTCCCGTCCAGTAGTGCAGTGTATGATGACAACAAAATCAACATATATTCAACATTGATCAAATGTTTCCTTCAACCATTACATTGATTCGAACACATTTTTTCAACTTTTTATTTTATCAGTGGTTGATTAATGGTTGATCCACCATCAGTGTTCAACTATAACTGTAAATCAACCATCTTGACCAAATATCAACATTGAAATAACATAATTTGCTATCTGGGGAGTATCTGTCTATAGGACCACTTTAAACCGTGCACTCCACAGAGCAGGGCTTCATGGAACAGTGGCCAGAAAAAAAGCCTTTGCTTAAGAAAACGCGTTTGGAGTTTGCCCAACAGCATGTGGCAGACTCCCCAAACACATGGAAGAAGATTCTCTGGTCAAATGAGACTACAATGGATCTTTTTGGTCATCATGGGAAACGCCATGTGTGGCGCAAACCCAACACCCTGAGAACGCCATTCCTACAATGAAGCATGGTGGTGGCAGTATCATGCTGTGGGGATATTTTTCATCTGCAGGGACAGGAAAGCTGGTCAGGACTGAAAGAAAGATTGATGGCATGAAATACAGGGCAATTCTGGAGGAAAACCTGTTTGAGTCAGCCAGAGGTTTGAGACTGGGACAAAGATTCACAGTCTAGCAAGACAATGACCCTAAACATACTGTGAAAGGTACACTGGAGTGGTTTAAAGGGAAACATTTAAATGTCTTGGAATGGCCTAATCAAAGCCCAGACCTCAATCCAATTGAGAATCTATGGCATAACTTGAAGATTGCTGTACACCAACACAACCCATCTAACTTGAAGGAGTTGGAGCAGTTTTGCCTTGAGGAATGGGAAAAAATCCCAGTGGCTAGATGTGCTAAGCTAATAGACATATCCCAAGAGACTTGCAGCTGTAATTGCAGCAAAAGGTTGCTCTACAACATATTGACTTTGGGGGTGTGAATACCTATGTACACTCCAGATTTCTGTTTTTTCATCTTATTGTTTGTGTCACAATAAAACAACAATTTTCACCTTTAAAGTGGTACAGTGCCTTGAAACAATATTCATACCCCTTGAACTTTTTCACATTTTTCCACCTTACAACCATGAACTTAAAAGTTTTTTATTGAGATTTTATGTGATAGACCAACACAAAGTAGCACATAATTGTGAAGTGAACCGAAAATGATAAATGGTCTTCAAAATTTTAAACAAATAAAAATCTGAAAAATGTGATGTGCATTAGTATTCAGCCCCCCTGCGTCAATACTTTGTAGAGCCACCTTTTGCTGCAATTACAGCTGCAAGTCTTTTGTGGTATGTCTCTACCAGCTTTGCACATCTAGACACTGAAATTTTTGCCCATTCTTCTTTGCAAAATAGCTCAAGCTCAGCCAGATTGGATGGAGAGCGTCTGTGAACAGCAATTTTCAAGTCTTGCCACAGATGCTCAATGGGATTTAGGTCTGGACTTTGACTGGGCCATTCTAACACATGAATATTCTTTGATCTAAACCATTCCATTGTAGCTCTGGCTGTATGTTTAGGGTCATTGTCTTGCTGGAAGGTGAATCTCCTTCCCAGTCTCAAGTCTTTTGCAGTCTCCAACAAGTTTTCTTCCAGGATTGCCCTGTATTTAGCACCATCCATCTTCCCATCAACTCTGACCAGCTTCCCTGTCCCTGCTGAAGAAAAGCATCCCCATAGCATGATGCTGCCACCACCATGTTTCACAGTGGGGGGATGGTGTGTGCAGGGTGATGAGCAGTGTTAGTTTTCCGCCACACATAGCGCTTTGCATTTAGGCCAAAAAGTTCAACTTTGGTCTCATCTGACCAAAACACCTTCTTCTACATGTTTGCTGTGTCCCCTACATGGCTTCTGGCAAACTGCAAGTGGGACTTCTTATGCTTGTCTTTCAACAATGGCTTTCTTCTTGCCACTCTTCCAAAAAGGCCAGATTTGTGGAGTGTACGACTTATAGTTGTCCTGTGCACAGATTCTCCCACCTGAGCTGCGGATTTCTGCAGCTCCTCCAGAGTGATCATGGTCCTCTTGGCTGCTTCTCTGACCAGTGCTCTCCTTGCTCGCTCTGTCAGTTTAGGTGGACAGCCATGTCTTGGTAGGTTTGCAGTTGTGCCATATTTTTTTCCATTTTCGAATGATGGATTGAACAGTGCATCTTGAGATGTTCAGAGCTTGGGATTTTTTTTATAACCTAACCCTGCTTTAAACTTCTCCAGAACTTTATCCCTGACCTGTCTGGTGAGTTCTTTGGTCTTCATTATGCTGTTTGTTCTTCAGTGTTCTCTAACAAACCACTGAGGCCTTCACAGAACAAGTGTATTTATGCTGAGAGTAAATTACACAGTAGGACTCTATTAACTAATTAGATGACTTCTGAAGGCAATTGATTGCACTGGATTGTATTTAGAGGTATCAGAGGACAGGGGGCTGAATACTAATGCACACCACATTTTTCAGATTTTTATTTGTTTAAAATTTTGAAGACCATTTATCATTTTCGTTTCACTTCACAATTATGTGCTACTTTGTGTTGGTCTATAACATAAAATCTCAATAAAAAACTTTTAAGTTCATGGTTGTAAGGTGGAAAAATGTGAAAAAGTTCAAGGGGTATGAATACTTTTTCAAGGCACTGTAGGCATGTTGTGTAAATCAAATGGTGCTAACTCTCCAAAAATCATTTTAATTCCAGCTTGTAACGCAACAAAACAGGACAAACACCAAGGGGGATGAATACTTTTTCAAGACACACACACACGCTTTTCCCAAAAAGCACGGATACATGGCTCTCCGCTACACTGTGCAACGTCAGCACCACGCTGTCACTTGCACACCAAAAATAAAAAATAAAAGATTCAAACCATAAATTGAACAATGCAGAGTACTTTTCCAGGGGAGTCATTTAATGGCCGATGCAAAATCTGGCTATAGACCCCTTCGCATGTTTGTAAACAAACCAACCGTTGCCAGGATGCGCGCGCAGCCTGGACTCAGAAACAATGGCGCTGCCCATAGACTGGCATTATGAGCTGTCAGATTATGCAAAACAATTGTCGTTACAAGATCAAGAATGCTACATAAATAAGTTAACTCTAACAAGTGGACATTGCCTACCGGATCCATATTTAATTAAAGAGTGGACGGACGATGTTAGTAAGTTTTCCTCTGATACCTGAAGGCAGTCATACTATTTACAAAAAATGTCAAACTCAAAAAAAAAAACCTATTTACAAAAGTAGCCTGCCATCAACATTCTGGTTACAGCGAGACTACAACTTGATTAACAATGGGACATTCATATTCATTTTGTTTTAATCAAATTATGCCAGTGATGTGATGGCAATGTGGCTTTAGCTACAACAGCAAATACCAACACTAAACAGCAATTTGATATGAATGAATGATTTGATATGAATGAAATGGAATGATAGTGTAAAGATTGCAGCTAAGAGAAATTAGAGCTGCGTAAAAAGCAAGAGGCAGAGACCAGAAATGAAACTGAACGGGGCGGGAGCTAGGTTAGAGCAGTCAACGTAAGTTGGTATTTAGAGTGAGGGCACACAATTTTACCTTTCCATCCTTGCTTTAAAATTGTGATTTTCGGCATACACAAATAATGATGGCACAAACTCTGGACTGCTTGAGTCAAGCGAGACCTCTCCTACAAGCAAAATTGCATGCAAAGCTAAGTTAACATGCTAACAATATTCATTACATTGTGTAACTATGACCCAGCTAATCAGACAAACATTACCAAAGTATTTTGCTACATCAATAAACGAAGACTAGAAAGAATAAAAAAAGAAAGATTTAATAAATAGCCTGATCTTACCTGTGATGAAGTGGGCGCTGCAAACCCGCGCATTTTTGATGGTGCTTTCATCCCAGTCTACACGTTTGATGGCTTGTAGCCATAGACGTCGGCGATTTTTTTGGAATGGGTGAGATCCTGCTGGAATTCTGTACATTTTAACCCCATCACTGCTACAATTCTGACACCCGACAACACAACAACTAGGCATTTCTTCCAAATATTTCTTCTCGTCTCTACCATCGCTGAGTCTTTTTTGGGTCCAGGCTGCGCGCGCAATTTCCTCTTACGTATGAATGACGTTTACTGCGAAGGGGTCTATAATCAGCCTGGCATCCGTTACTTTTCAAAGTTCCTCAACCAACAGTGCTCATAGATTTCCTGTTTTCCAAGATCTTTTCTTTCCTATGGTTATCAGTGGTTATTTTTGCATTCTTTTACACTTTACTATGCGTACTCGCAACAGCTTCATGGCCTTGACTTTCAATCATGTCAGCTACACTGTATTAAGGCTTGACACTGATTGGCTGCTCATTGCGGCAATGTTGAGGCACCAGAAAGCTCACTTCTGATTCACTATATTTAAAAATGAAGTTTTGCTGATGAGGAGCACGCATGCAGGAGGCAGCACCAGCTTTTGGCAGAAAATAAAGTGACTTACTTGGCTGGGGTTTAAGTATGTTCTCCAGAGCACAGAGAACTGGTTTATTGGTGATTACCGGAACAAACTGGTGTGTTATGAGAAACCCAGAGCAACGCAGCTGTGTGCCATACTGTGCTAACTGTGCCATATTCAGCTAACGCTACACAAAGCAGTGAGGACAAACACCCAATTTTTGCTCGACAAACAAATTATAGTATTATCACACAGTGTAGTTTTCACTTAGTAGTGCACTTTAATACTTTAAAACGCATTTACGAATATTGTTTACTACAAACAGCAGTAGCAGGAGCCTGTTAGCCTGGGCCCGCCCATCCTAAGCGTGACGCAACACGAGGGCCTGTTCCGAGCTTAGTCTGGCCAGGCAGGCTATCTACAGCATTTCCAAGCTCCCGAAAAATCGGGAACCAATCAACTTTGAGCATCTCCAACGGCCCTGGGTAGAGGCGTGTTCAAGGCAGTGACGTAGTAGAACTGCGACCAGAAGCCATAGATTGTTTACAGAATCTATGCCGGAAGCGCTTCATTCACATCACGAACATGGAGCAGCGGCAAGCCTTTAACACAGTGGTAGATGCTGTATTGAAAGCATTCAACAGGAAGTTCTCATTGAAAACGGAGCAAAGAGCAGCCCTGGAGGTATTTATTGAAAGGAAGGACGTTTTCGCCTTGCTCCCGACCGGCTTCGGTAAGAGTTTAATCTACCAGTTAGCCCCGTCGCGTCCCATACGTCAGAGGAAAGAGTGATGTGATTGGTTTAAGCTTCGTCACAGCCTTTTCTGGCTTCGACCAGTAGCAAACTGAGGCATTTCAGGGAGGCGGGTCAACCACGGGCTCTGGGAAACGGTTTGGCTTAATAGCTTGGCCAGACCAAATGCTCGGAGACCTTTGAAGTCGCGTTAGCCAGGCTAGGAGCCTGTGGCAGTCATGAAATTTATAGCTCAGTTTATTATCTTGTTTATTGGTTTGTCTTGCCGCTCTAAACTACAAATAGAACATGAAAATTTTAATATTTTACCCAATTATGGATTGAAGTTCACCGGACCAGCCAACTTTGTCCAGATTCTTTCCAAGTTTGGCAAGAAAGGTGTCCAAATGAGGAGAGCTCTGTAAACAAATAACTATTCTTATAAAAGAGTAATGACCATAGATCTTGAACATGATGAATTTCTAGTTGGTCTTCCATTGCAAAATGCTAACTCCAGTGAAGTTGTTGAGTCTTTCCATCACTGTCTCATGCCATGATGGTCTGTGTGACAGTGAATTAAAAACTAGGGCCAATGGCCTCATTTGAAATTATGTCAGTGGTAGCATACAAACACAGGACATTTGGATAAGATTAAATGTTATTATCTTATTTAATAGGCCAAGGTTAACTTAAAAATGAACAACCGTGAAGACATTTAATTTTTTCCAGTATAATTTTGGAGAGGCACGGTGGTGTAGTGGTTAGCGCTGTCGCCTCACAGCAAGAAGGTCCTGGGTTCGAGCCCCGGGGCCGGCAAGGGCCTTTCTGTGTGGAGTTTGCATGTTCTCCCCGTGTCCGCATGGGTTTCCTCCGGGTGCTCCGGTTTCCCCCACAGTCCAAAGACATGTGAGTGTGAATGGTTGTCTGTGTCTATGTGTCAGCCCTGTGATGACCTGGCGACTTGTCAAGGGTGTACCCCGCCTTTCGCCCGTAGTCAGCTGGGATAGGCTCCAGCTTGCCTGCGACCCTGTAGAAGGATAAAGCGGCTAGAGATAATGAATGAATGAATAATTTTGGAGACAGACTGTGATGGCTTAGTGATGTGGCATTATATTTATGATTAACTAATATAAATAATTAAGCTGTTTTCTCACTGCAGGTTAGTTTAATACAAATAAATTATTTATTTCAACACAGGTTTTGTTAATAATTCATGCTTTATTGGCTGACATTCCAACTGCATGTGTAAGCAATTACATGAGCATGTTATTATTTTGGACGATGTTATTCCATACACTCAGTTTCATGCACAAACTGATAATAAACACCCATAAAATAGCAATAAAAATGGTCATTATCAGCAGTGAAAATGGGGCTGAGGTTGCACCAGAGAGTATCTAAAAATTGAAATTTTTCTGGGGGAGGACACCCCAACGGAAGGGGAATACCCCCTCCTGCACTCTCCCCCACTGCGCCTGGTCCAGGTATCACACACATTGCTCGACCCTCTACTTCCTTCTTTCCGCGCCTACTTAATTTCTTAATGAAACTCCTGCTTTCTTAATGAAACTCCATACCTAAATATCTCTATTTCCCCTCTGAAAATGAGTAATAACTATAGAAATAGGAAGATATTGTAATATATAGGTCTAGACTATCCTGGTACTCAACCCAGAAGTGAAAATAAAGGGTTTCACTGCATGCCCTGACTGCCATTCGCAACCATATATAAAACCACATTCTAGGTGCTGGTCTCTAGATGGCATTATTGCATGATTTGACCTTGATTCTATTCCTGGCATCCTGGAATTGGAAAATGAAGAGGTGTGCTATGAAATGTTTTTATTTCAAATCTAACTTTGCCTTTTAAATTTTGCCCCTTGCCTATTTGACAAGGAAAAAAAACCCAGCAAATTTAATAATGTTGAATTGTGCCTAAATCAGCCCTAGATGCCACCAGAATGCACCATTTGAAGCCTCCAATTTCAAAATTTTCCAGAGGAGCATGCCCCCGGATCACCCTAGTAGCCTTTGGGGCCCTCCGGGCCAGGCTCCGCATCATTAGCTCCACATATATATGCGTATATATATATACACACACACATAATATATATATATATATATCTCAGCTGGATAGTACAGTGGTAACGCTCACTGACTACGACGCAGGAGATCGGGGTTCGAATCCCGCAAAACATCATCCAGTAAGAGTCCTTAGGCAAAACCCCTCATGATATATCAGCCTACCTCAGGAATGAGTGAAGACATAACTGATAGAGTCATACCGGCTCAGATGTCGCCCGGGTCAACAAGGTCTGCGTCAGTTGCTAGGGAACCAGGGCAAACTGATGAGAAATGGGCTACTGGAACAAGACATCGATGGACGAGGACAGAAAATACGGATTTGCTGGAATGCTACTATACAAGCAATCCCAGAGAGAGGGGATACATGCAGCGAATGTGGGACCATTGGATACTTCGAAACCCACAATCAAGGCTAACAAAGAAACAGCTATTAGCCCAGTGTTCCAACATCCGTAATCGAAATCTACTATCACAACTAGAGATTAATGAAATACAACAACGATGCTACGGCAAGGGGGAGCCAGGAAGACAGGTCAGCGGGGAGATGTCATCATGGGTACCAAGCCCCAACAGCCTCAACACAAATACACCAAGAGATACACCAAGGAGGGAGAGGCCAGGAGAATAAACAAGCTGTTCTCCACTGAACCAGCCAAGGTGTACTCTCAGTGGCAGGGGAACAACAACCGGTCAGACCCACCAAGAGCTGAGGTGGAAAAATACTGGAAAGACATATGGGAAAGAAAGGCATCACACAACACCGATGCCCAATGGTTAGTGGACTTAAGAGCTGACCACAGTAACCTCCCAGAACAAGAACCAGTAACCATCTCAATGGCAGATGTCCAAGAAAGAGTGTCAAAGATGAAGAGCTGGACAGCACCAGGCCCCGATATGATCCATACGTACTGGCTGAAGAAGCTAACTGCACTCCATGAACACCTAGCAGCACAGATGAACCAGCTGCTGAGGGATGGAACCCACCCAGAATGGCTAACCCAAGGCAGGACAGTCCTAATCATGAAGGACCCCCAGAAGGGACCCATCCCATCCAACTACCGGCCAATTACCTGTCTCTGCACAACATGGAAGGCCCTGTCAGGCATCATTGCGGCAAAAATGAGTAAGCATGTGGCTCAATACATGAGCGAGGCACAGAAAGGAATTGGCAGTAACACCAGAGGAGCCAAGCACCAGCTACTGGTTGATAGAACAGTTGCCCGAGACTGTAAGAAGAGACAGACCAACCTGTGCACTGCCTGGATTGAATACAAGAAAGCCTACGACTCAATGCCACACACATGGATACTGGAATGTCTGGAACTGTATAAGATCAACAGGAACCTAAGGACCTTCATCCAGAACTCAATGGAAATGTGGAAGACAACCCTAGAGGCCAACTCAAAACCCATTGCCCAAGTCAACATCAAGTGCGGCATATACCAAGGAGATGCGCTATCACCACTGCTGTTCTGCATAGGCCTGAACCCCCTCAGTCGGATCATCACGAAGAGCGGCTACGGGTACCGATTCCGTAGTGGGGCAACAATCAGCCACCTGCTCTACATGGATGACATCAAGCTGTATGCCAGGAACGAGCGAGAAATAGACTCGCTGATCCACACCACCCGGATCTACAGCGATGACATAGGGATGTCATTCGGATTGGACAAGTGTGGCCGGATGGTCTCAAAGAGAGGCAAGATGATCCGGACTGAGGGGATTGACCTACCAGAGGGCAACATAGGTGATATCCAAGACAGCTACATGTACCTTGGCATCCCACAGGCTAATGGAAACCATGAAGAGGCCACAAGGAAGTCAACCACAGCCAAATACCTCCAGAGAGTAAGGCAGGTCCTGAAAAGTCAGCTGAATGGTAAGAACAAGGTCCGAGCCATCAACATGTACGCACTACCAGTCATCAGATACCCCGCTGGTATCATAAACTGGCCAAAGGAGGAGATAGAAGCCACAGATATCAAGACTAGAAAGCTCCTCACCATGCATGTTCCACCCCAAGTCCAGCACCCTGAGACTATACACTAAGCGGAAAGAGGGAGGCCGAGGGCTAGTGAGCATCAAGACCACAGTCCAGGATGAAACATCGAAAATCCAAGAATACATCAGAAAGATGGCCCCAAAGGATGAACTGCTAAGTGAATGTCTCAGGCAGCAGAACCCTGATGAGAGTGCAGAGGAGGAGGAGGAACAGACAACCTGGAGAGACAAACCCCTACATGGCATGTACCACCGTCAGATAGAGGAAGTGGCTGATATCAAGAAATCCTACCAGTGGCTGGATAATGCAGGACTGACAGACAGCACAGAGGCACTAATCATGGCAGCACAAGAACAGGCCATAAGCACAAGAGCCATAGAGACCAGGATCTACCAGAGTAGATCAGACCCAAGATGCAGACTGTGCAAAGAAGCCCCTGAAATAGTCCAGCACATAGTAGCAGGGTGTAAGATGCTAGCTGGATCAGCGTACATGGAGAGGCACAACCAAGTGGCTGGGATAGTATACAGGAACATCTGCAACCAGTATGGAATAGAAGTACCCAAGTCCCAATGGGCCATACCACAGAAGGTGGCTGAGAACAACAGGGCCAAGGTTCTGTGGGACTTCAGCTTCCAGACTGACAAACAGATCCTGGCTAACCAACCGGACATAGTGGTGGTGGACAAAGAGCAGAAGAGGGTGGTGGTGATAGATGTGGCGATCCCAGCTGACGCCAACATCAGGAAGAAGGAACATGAGAAACTTGAGAAGTATCAAGGGTTGAAAGAGCAGCTGGAACGGATGTGGAAGGTCAAGGGTTGCGTGGTCCCCGTGGTAGTGGGGGCACTTGGGGCAGTAACCCCCAAACTGGGAGAGTGGCTCCAGCAAATCCCAGGAACAACATCTGAAGCCTCAGTCCAGAAGAGCGCAGTCCTAGGAACATTGAAGATACTGCGCAGAACCCTCAAACTCCCAGGCCTCTGGTAGAGGACCCGAGCTTGAGGATGACATGGATACCACCATGTCATATATATATAATGTGTGTGTGTGTGTGTGTGTGTGTGTGTGTGTGTGTGTATATATACGGTATGTACACACGTGTATATATGCGTGTGTGTGTGTATATATATATATATATACACACACACACACACACATACATACACACACGTGTATATATGTGTATGTATATATATATTAATACACCCACCACACACATACACACGTGTGTGTGTATATTATATATACACATACACATATACAGTGGTGCTTGAAAGTTTGTGAACCCTTTAGAATTTTCTATATTTCTGCATAAATATGGCCTAAAACATCATCAGATTTTCACACAAGTCCTAAAAGTAGATAAAGAGAACCCAGTTAAACAAATGAGACAAAAATATTATACTTGGCCATTTATTTATTGAGGAAAATGATCCAGTATTACATATCTGTGAGTGGCAAAAGTATGTGAACCTCCAGGATTAGCAGGTAATTTGAAGGTGAAATGAGAGTCAGGTGTTTTCAATCAATGGGATGACAATCAGGTGTGAGTGGGCACCCTGTTTTATTTAAAGAACAGGGATCTATCAAAGTCTGATCTTCACAACACATGTTTGTGGAAGTGTATCATGGCACGAAGAGAGGAGATTTCTGAGGATCTCAGAAAAAGCGTTGTTGATGCTCATCAGGCTAGAAAAGGTTACAAAACCATCTCTAAAGAATTTGGACTCCACCAATCCACAGTCAAACAGATTGTGTACAAATGGAGGAAATTCAAGACCCTCCCCAGGAGTGGTCGACCAACAAAGATCACTCCAAGAGCAAGGCGTGTAATAGTCGGGAAGGTCACAAAGGACCCCAGAGTAACTTCTAAGCAACTGAAGGCCTCTCTCACATTGGCTAATGTTAATGTTCATGAGTCCACCATCAGGAGAACACTGAACAACAATGGTGTGCATGGCAGGGTTGCAAGGAGAAAGCCACTGCTCTCCAAAAAGAACATTGCTGCTCATCTGCAGTTTGCTAAAGATCATGAGGACAAGCCAGAAGGCTAATGGAAAAATGTTTTGTGGACGAATGAGACCAAAATAGAACTTTTTGGTTTAAATGAGAAGCGTTATGTTTGGAGAAAGGAACACACTGCATTCCAGCATAAGAACCTTATCCCATCTGTGAAACATGGTGGTGGTAGTATCATGGTTTGGGCCTGTTTTGCTGCATCTGGGCCAGGACGGCTTACCATCATTGATGGAACAATGAATTCTGAATTATACCAGTGAATTCTAAAGGAAAAGGTCAGGACATCTGTCCATGAACTGAATCTCAAGAGAAGGTGGGTCATGCAGCAAGACAACGACCCTAAGCACACAAGTCATTCTACCAAAGAATGGTTAAAGAAGAATAAAGTTAATGTTTTAGAATGGCCAAGTCAAAGTCCTGACCTTAATCCAATTGAAATGTTGTGGAAGGACCTGAAGCGAGCAGTTCATGTGAGGAAACCCACCAACATCCCAGAGTTGAAGCTGTTCTATACAGAGGCTAAAATTCCTCCATGCCGATGTGCAGGACTGATCAACAGTTACCGGAAACATTTAGTTGCAGTTATTGCTGCACAAGGGGGTCACACCAGATACTGAAAGCAAAGGTTCACATACTTTTGCCACTCACAGATATGTAATATTGGATCATTTCCCTCAATAAATAAATGACCACGTATAATTTTTTTGTCTCATTTGTTTAACTGGGTTCTCTTTATCTACTTTTAGGACTTGTGTGAAAATCTGATGATGTTTTAGGTCATATTTATGCAGAAATATAGAAAATTCTAAAGGGTTCACAAACTTTCAAGCACCACTATACACAGTGGGGCAAAAAAGTATTTAGTCAGCCACCAATTGTGCAAGTTCTCCCACTTAAAAAGATGAGAGAGGCCTGTAATTTTCATCATAGGTACACTTCAACTATGAGAGACAGAATGGGGCGAAAGAATCCAGGAAATCACACTGTAGGATTTTTAATGAATTAATTGGTAAATTCCTCGGTAAAATACAGTGCAATGTAATAATGAGTACACCCTCTTTGAAAAGTAACATTTCACACAATATGACAAGGAACACAAAGATATATTTCCAAAATGTTCCCAGACTAAGTTAAACACAGGTTCTGTTGAGCTTTTGAACTCAAAACAAAGGCTAATAATATAACTTAAATTATTTTTATTTCAGTTTTAGTGAAATTTGTGTGGTGCAGAAATGAGTACACCCCACTGAAGGGCTCTGAGTAAAGCAACTTTTTAGGCTACCAATGTGGACCTGAACAAACAATTAACCACAGGTGAGTCTAATTAGTCATTACACAGGTGTTAATTAGGCAGTTGGCTACAAAAGACTGTTACCTAAAGCAAACCACCCTTTCCCATTTCCTGCTGTCAGCAATGGCACCTCATGGCCAGGAAATGTCTCTGGATCTGAGAAAGTGGATTATTGCTTTACACAAGAGAGGTAAGGGCTACAAGAAGATCAGTAAAGCCTTACTTATCAGTAAGAACATGGTTGCAAAAGTGATCCAAAAATTCAAGACAGATGGAACTGTAGCCAAAGTACAGAGATGTACAGGCCGGCCAAGAACATTAACACCCAGGCAGGAGCGGCTTGTAATGAGAAAAGTTGAGGAAAATCGGCATGCAAGTGCACAACAGGTATCTAAGGAAGTAGAGACTGAAATTGGAGTGAATGTGTCACGTGACACAATATGCCGTACAGTGCAGCGGAATGGCATGCATGGGTGTCGTCCCTGAAGTAAGCCTCTCCTAAAGCCCAGTCACAAAAAAGCCCGTCTAGAGTTCGCCAGGGCACATGCTGAAAAGGATGAAGGCTACTGGGACTGTATACTCTGGAGTGATGAGACCAAAATCAATCTTTTTGGAATTGATGGCTTCAAAACAGTCTGGCGTCGCAAGGGTGAGGAGTACAAGGACAAATGCATGGTGCCCACAGTGAAACATGGAGGGGGTAGTGTTCTTATGTGGGGTTGCATGAGTGCTGCGGGTGTTGGAGAACTGCATTTCATTGATGGCATCATGAATTCTCAAATGGACTGCTCTATACTGAAAGCTAAGATGCTTCCATCACTTCGGGCCGTTGGTCGTCGTGCCATTTTTCAACAAGACAATGACCCAAAACACACATCTAAGGCCACTGCTGACTTTCTGAAGAGGAACAGGGTGAGAGTGATTCCATGGCCAAGTATGTCACCTGATCTGAACCCTATAGAGCATCTTTGGGGAATACTGAAGAGGCAGGTTGAGCATCACTCTCCATCCAACATCCAGGCTCTGAAAGATGTCATCCTTGAAGAATGGAAAAAGATTGATGTAGCCAAATGTTGTCAACTTGTGCACTCCATGCCAAGGAGACTTGGGGCTGTCATTGCAAATAATGGAGGCCATACAAAGTACTAAATGTACTGGATGTAATTGAGTTTGTTGTGGGGTGTACTCACTTTTGCTCCACCCCACTTTCACGGAAACAGAAAAATATGTAATTTAAGGCATCTTTTCACCTTTCTGCTTGAGTTATAATGTAAGAACATAGTGCAATAAACATCATCAAGGAACTGTTTGGGACATATTGTTTGTGTTCATTTTAATACTGTGAAAAATGTCATTTTTCAGGGGGGGTGTACTCATTATTGCATTGCACTGTAAGTATTTGGTCACCTACAAACAAACAAGATTTCTGGCTCTCACAGACCTGTAACTTCTTTAAGAGGCTCCTCTGTCCTCCACTCGTTACCTGTATTAATGGCACCTGTTTGTACTCGTTATCAGTATAAAAGACATCTGTCTACAACCTCAAACAGTCACACTCCAAACTCCACTATGGCCAAGACCAAAGAGCTGTCAAAGGACACCAGAAACAAAATTGTAGACCTGCACCAGGCTGGGAAGACTGAATCTGCAATAGGTAAGCAGCTTGGTGTGAAGAAATCAACTGTGGGAGCAATTATTAGAAAATGGAAGACATACAAGACCACTGATAATCTCCCTCAATCTGGGGCTCCACGCAAGATCTCACCCCATGGGGTCAAAATGATCACAAGAACGGTGAGCAAAAATCCCAGAACCACACAGGGGGACCTAGTGAATGACCTGCAGAGAGCTGGGAGCAAAGTAACAAAGGCTACCATCAGTAACACACTACGCTACCAGGGACTCAAATCCTGCAGTGCCAGACGTGTCCCCCTGCTTAAGCCAGTACATGTCCAGGCTCGTCGGAAGTTTGCTAGAGAGCATTTGGATGATCCAGAAGAGGATTGGGAGAATGTCATATGGTCAGATGAAACCAAAATAGAACTTTTTGGTAAAACCTCAACTTGTCGTGTTTGGAGGAGAAAGAATGCTGAGTTGCATCCAAAGAACACCATACCTACTGTGAAGCATGGGGGTGGAAACATCACGTTTTGGGGCTGTTTTTCTGCAAAGGGACCAGGACGACTGATCCGTGTAAAGGAAAGAATGAATGGGGCCATGTATCATGAGATTTTGAGTGAAAACCTCCTTCCATCAGCAAGGGCATTGAAGATGAAATGTGGCTGGGTCTTTCAGCATGACAATGATCCCAAACACACCGCCCGGGCAACGAAGGAGTGGCTTCATAAGAAGCATTTCAAGGTCCTGGAGTGGCCTAGCCAGTCTCCAAATCTCAACCCCATAGAAAATCTTTGGAGGGAGTTGAAAGTCCGTGTTGCCCAGCAACAGCCCCAAAACATCACTGTTCTAGAGGAGATCTGCATGGAGAAATGGGCCAAAATACCAGCAACAGTGTGTGAAAACCTTGTGAAGACTTACAGAAAACGTTTGACCTCTGTCATTGCCAACAAAGGGTATATAACAAAGTATTGAGATGAACTTTTGTTATTGACCAAATACTTATTTTCCACCATAATTTACAAATAAATTCTTTAAAAATCAGACAATGTGATTTTCTGGATTTTTTTTTCTCATTTTATCTCTCATAGTTGAGGTATACCTATGATGAAAATTACAGGCCTCTCTCATCTTTTTAAGTGGGAGAACTTGCACAATTGGTGACTGACTAAATACTTTTTTGCCCCACTGTGTATACATACATGCATACACACACGCGCACGTGTATACATACATGCATACACGCGCGCATACATACATACATGCATACACACACACACACACACATATATATATATATATATATATATATATATACACACACACACACCTGGACTTGCTTGAAATCCTTGAAGACATTTCACCTCTCATCCAAAAGGCTTCTTCAGTTCTGACTGACTAGTGGGAAGTTCCAGGTATTTATCCTCTAGTGGACCACAAGCAACCCTAAGGAGAGTTGTTGAGGTCATATGGGTCGTTGACCGTCTCGGTCATCCTGTAGGTTGTTAGGGTCACTGGAGGCCGGGTGTGAACAGTGTTAGCAGTCTATTGAAATGCAGGTGGTTCCTGTAATCTGCAAGTTTTCTGGAAGTCCTCTCATACTCCCGCACTAGTCGAAGGGTTCTCATCCCAAAGTGCATGGAAATATATTTGTGAAGGTTCTCAGTCATCTAGGTCATCATAAGCCGTAGGTGCTATAGAAGGCAACTGGACTTGCTTGAAATCCTTGAAGACGTTTCACCTCTCATCCAAAAGGCTTCTTCAGTTCTGTCTGACTAGTGGAGTTTCAGGTATTCATCTAAAATTAATAGAAAATTCAACAACAAAAAAACATGAAAGTAATTGGTAGCATGCCAGTCATACACACCCACTGGACACCACTCAACCCACAGAAAAGGCGGCATACACTCCGCCAACACACGCACAACAGCAGACACCAACCACACCACAAGCACATCAGACAACACAGAGGGAAAGTGTCCCACACAGTGGTGCAGATGTGGCACGGTTAAAAGAACAGCGCTAGCCAAGCAACAAGGAGTTAAGAGCTAGAAGCAAGCAGCCAGCGGTGAAGGAACACAGTAAGGTGTCTGCAACAGGCAAAGCAGCAGCCAACAAGTTTCTGAGACAATGTGTTTTTGAGCTTACAATCAGGAAACACTACAGCCATCCACTGTGTCTCGACCGATACCACATCAAAGAATGGCTTAACATTAACACATTCATTACACCCGATTCCCCCTAAATTATCTCTGAATGCACTCACCTGCTTCACATACGAGCATGTTACAGACTGCACAAATCACTAGGCCTACTTTCTGCATCTGAAGCTCTTAACGAACTCCCTAGACAAATAAACCGTATGATTGAACTGTGAGCGCACCAAATGCTAACTAAAGTGGATAAGATAAACAAGCAATGATCCATACCAGCGCAATCTGAATACCTGACATGCAGAGAAATAGAAAAAGCTGGCACATCTCCTGACTCTGTAAGCTGCGGACAATCAAACAACCTCCAACACCTGTGCTCTTAAAGGAGACCACGCTGATGAATGAACCTGTACCACCCGCACCACCCCATTCGCTCAACTTAAGTGGCATCCTACCACATGTGGTTAAAGTGTTGAACTATCAGGATTGAATACAGCCATAAAAGCAGTTTCTTTAGATTGTCCCAGTTTGAATTCAGACCGGTTAAGACTTTGGACCTGACTAAGAAAGAGTCAACTGATTGTTTATCAATTGACTTTTGAAAGGAATTCAAGGGAAAATAGCATGGGCTTTTCAGAATGAGTGGCATCCTGGCAGTTGGTACATGACCCGAGGTTATGGAGCCACTTTTGATGGATGTGGTAAAGAGGAGGATGTTGTGGGAGTCTGGTGGATCGTGGATGGGATGAACTCCAGTTGAGAAGTGATGGGACTAATTGATGTTAGTAGGTGTAGAATATCATTTGGAGACAGAGGAGAAAAAGATGTGGGGGAGTGAGGATTAGTGCAGGAAGTGGAGGCAGGGAAGATTGGCAGATCTTCCTAAGCTTATCTTTCAGAAAAACAGTGAAGAAGGCTTCAGAGATTAAGCGATGAAGGTGAAGAGCTCATAAAAGCTTAGGAGTCAGATGCTGATGATTTCATGTTTCCTTTGTAGATGATGGAGTTTAAATTAAACCTTTAAGTGTACTCAAGAATACAAGTGTCTGAGACATTTGAACTGATATACCATACACCCGAAACCCCTCACTCATCTTTGTGAAACTTTAATACAGATACAAGTGTAGTTACAGACACTGCTGCACTCACTTTACCCAGTGAGTCTTGAATGCAGCACACACATGCATGCACACGCACATGCTAGCATGCTCAAAGCCTCGTCATCATCTGTCCAGGGACAGTGTCTCAGTTGTTATGCAGAAGTATTTATAAAAGGAAAAACAACTGCCACAGAGCCTCATGAAATATGCATAACCACAGAATGCCATTCCCCTGCCAAGCAAGTAGATCTTTTTAAGCCAATGCATTAATAATTTACTCCACTCTGTTCCATTGCACTTCTCTCTCTCCTCTCTCTCTCTCTCTCTCTCTCTCTCTCTCTCACACACACACACACACACACACATACATATTAGTCATTCTTGTGACTTTATGCCCTTTATTCTATTATTTCCATGTAGGCAGATAGGAATTTCTGCCAGGACTGGTTCTCTCTCTCTGTCGCTTTCTCTCTCTCTAACTCTGTCAGTTCAGTTATCTCCAACTCTCCATCTGCATCCAAATACCAGCTCACTCTTCCTCACTGCACATCTACACATTAGACACAATCCAATCATTCATCTTGATTGTGTCACTGAACAGTAGAGTATAAAAAACCCATAGATGGTACTAGCTGTTGTTTGTTGCTCTTCATCTCTCTCTATGATGTACCTTCTGTACATCATAGATGGCAAGGTACTACCAAAAAAAATCTATGTTCATTCTCCCAGAGAAGTCTCATTTGAGTTGATAATGTAAATCTAGATTGACAGTGAGATGTTGCATCTGTAGCCGTCCACTCGAAGCATTGGCTCATTACGTTTACATTTTTTCTTTAGAGTTCAATGTGTTCTGGTATGTAGTCGCCTTTTCCTTCAAAATGTTCAATTGAAGTTTTCACGCATTTAACTGAACTAGCGCTTCAACTTAAGAGTGGAAAGGTTATTAAAGAATTTAAGCAAGATTGTGGTGGTTCCAGAGCCGATTGGACCATATTTGGTGCCAGTACTTCTCAAGGCATGCGCGCGCACACTCACTCACTCACTCTCTCTCCCTCTCTCTCTCTCATATATACCTAGTAGCAATTTAAAGTCACCAATCTGTCTATTTTGATTTTTTGGGAGACAGTTTAAACTGGAGTAGCAGAGAAAGTTCACTGATGTGTTTCACTCTTCTCTGGTATCTCATCTCATGTAGGTGGTAGCGTATCACTATTGTCAGGCTGACAATGCCTACACTTGCCTGGTGCCAGAGTTCGTGCACAACGTGGCAGCACTGCTGTGCCGCTCACCACAGCTTAACACCTACAGAGAGCTGCTACTGAGGGAACCACACATTCAGAGCACGCTCAGTCTGCGCTCCTGCGTCCAGGATCCACTCAGCGCTTTCACACGAGGAGTCCTTGAGCCACTGGATGCACTTTATAAAGGTGTGGTAAGACATTGATGCAAAAATCTACCCAGAACTCATTATATTCTGACATTGATATTCAAGATATAATGTTAGATTTTGGGTGGGTTGGCTGGTTGTTCTAAATGTTGAGTTATTTGTGTGTCCATGTCTTTGCCTTTCAGAGAGGAAAATGACAGTTGATGAAGACTTCATCATTCTTATAGATGGTCTTAATGAAGCAGAGTTCCACAAGCCTGATTATGGTGACACAATTGTCTCTTTCCTTTGTAAGACCATCGACAGGTTCCCAGCCTGGCTCAAGCTAGTGGTGACTGTTCGAACCTCATTGCAGGTATCACACATGCATGCTATTTCCCCCACACAAGTCACACTGTACAACCCCGATTCCAAAAAAGTTGGGACAAAGTACAAATTGTAAATAAAAACAGAATGCAATGATGTGGAAGTTTCAAAATTCCATATTTTATTCAGAATAGAACATAGATGACATATCAAATGTTTAAACTGAGAAAATGTATCATTTAAAGAGAAAAATTAGGTGATTTTAAATTTCATGACAACAACACATCTCAAAAAAGTTGGGACAAGGCCATGTTTACCACTGTGAGACATCCCCTTTTCTCTTTACAACAGTCTGTAAACGTCTGGGGACTGAGGAGACAAGTTGCTCAAGTTTATGGATAGGAATGTTAACCCATTCTTGTCTAATGTAAGATTCTAGGTGCTCAACTGTCTTATGGCCCTGTCACACTATAGCGTTTTGTTCGATGTTTGGTTGCGTTTTTAAAAATTTGAGAAACGCCGGGGAACGTCGACATTCTTCAAATTAAGTTTCTAGGTCAATGATGTTGTAACGTTCTTGTAACGCTTGGGTAACGCTCAGCTAACGTTCCCTCAGTGTCAGGAGACGTTTGTGGTCGAAAATAGCAGCAAAATCTAGCGTTCTCATAGCGTCCACAGCGCTTTGATAGCATTATCATAGCATTTGGGTAGCGTCTGCCTTGCATCCAGGTAACGTTCTCGACGTTTGTCCAGCGTCTAGCTGACATTCTCGACGTTTCCACAGCGTCTGCCTAGCGTTCCTGTAGCATTCGAGTAACGCGTGGAGCGTTTGTGTGACGTTCTTGTTACGTTTTGCCAACCTGCGGCTGGACGCGCAGTATAAAAGGGGGGGCTTTTGGCCAGAGTGCATCACTTCCATTTCAACCACCGCGCAGTCAACATCAAACGAAGAAGTATGCCTCCCAAGAGCAAGAGTGCCAGCAGCAGAGGTCGGGGCAGCAGCAGGGGCCAACGAGCAGCATCCTCTCCCAGCCAGGAGGTTGTTTCCATCACTGCAGAGGTCCATCCCCCTCCTGTTGAAAGCGAGGCTGATAGCCAGCCAGCAGGCAGCCAGCAGCAGAAGCAGCCGAAGAACAAGAGGGCAACAATCACCCCCTCCAGGTCCCAGTCGCCATCTCCAGCCTCTCCAGGGTCTCCAGGGTCTAGCTGCTCCTCCTCCTCCTCCAGAAGCTTGTCAGCAGCCTCCTCACAGGACAGAGGCAAGAGGAAGAAGAGCGACAGGATAAACTACAGCCTCTCTGAATCTGATGAGGCCATCATGGTCGAGTGGTTACAAGAGAACCGGACATTGTGGGACTCTAAGCTCCAGGCTTACCACAAGATCACGAACAAGGAGAAGTTGTGGGAGGCCCAGGCAGAGAAGATGCAGAAGACAGTGAAGCACTTGAAGGGCTGGTTCTGGTCACTGCGGGATAAGAACACCAGACTCATGAAGCACAAGAGCAGTGACGGTGCCCCAAGAAGAACAGAGAGGGACGAGTGGGTGTTCAGCAACTTCAGGTTCCTGCAGGAGGTAGTGCGACACAGACCGGAGCCAGCCAAGCCCATCCTACCCAGCAGAGCCTCAGCTGCAGCAACTGTCCAGGAGGAGGATTTACCGGTATCTGGACCTTCTATCACGGAGTCTACTGCCATACCTTCCAGACCTTCCACACCTGCCACAGCAGCCTCCAGCAGCAGCAGTTCCAAGAGGCCCAGACAATCTGGACAGGATGAGGATACCACCACCGAAGATGACGTGTTGGCTACCCTGCAGGAGAAGGTCAAGGAGTCAGAGGCTATACTCAAGGGTTTGTTCCAGCCTCCAGCAGTGACCCCTGAGTCGACCTTTGCCAACTACGTGAGGGACAGCCTTCTCACAATGTCGAGCCAGAAGTTCAAGAAGGCCAGGGCCAGCATCAACATGATCCTCACGCGGCTGATGGATGAAGACACTGAAGAGGAAGACCTGCCTACCTTCTCAGCTACATGTCAGTCCGCCCCCCCTCCTGGCATCACAACCACCAGGCAAGCCCAGAGCGACATGTTTCAGCTGGACCCTAGCCAGTGGCATGACAACCCGCCCACTGGCACTCCTTGGCAGTCACAGAACAGGGAGTGGATGGCCAGATACCACCAGCAGCAGCCTCACTCGTCCTTCCAGCAGCCTCACTCGTCCTTCCAGCAGCCTCACTCCTACTACCAGCCACAAAGGTTCTTCCAGCAACAGAGTAGGAACTCTCCCATCTTCCACACGCTGACAGCACCAGCCACCACCCATGCCTCCGTCTCTACGGCCATCAGCTCTGCAAGACACGCCATGGACCAGAGCAACCAAGGCAGCAGCTCTCCAGCCCTGGTTGTCACTTGTGCCGCCACGGATGTTACCGTGTTCCCCACCAGAGTGTCTACAGCAGCCAGTGTCAATGACTTGTTCAGCACCCTGGACAGTCCAGTTCCAGTTGCCACCCCGTCCATGGCTACCTCTCTGAATGACACGCTGAACACTCCACAGCCACCAGTGGACCCAGAGACTGACTCTTAGAACTTTTTGTTTAGGAATCTGTAAATAAATGTTGTACATAGTTTGAACTTTGCCTGCTTCTTGCGTGAAACTTTCAATTTCTTGTTTTTAATATTGTACCCCCCCAAAAAATAATGAAAAAAAAAATACAAAATAAAAAATAAAATAAAAAGTAAAATAAAAAATAAAATAAAATATAAAATAAAATAAAAAATATAATATAAAATATAAAATAAAATAAAAAATATAAAATAAATTAAAATAAAATAAGATAAAATAAAAAATAAAATAAAAAGTAAAATATATTTTTTATTTTATTTTTTATTTTATTTTATACGTTTTATTTTATATTTTTCATTTTATTTTATGTTTTATTTTATTTTTTATTTTATTTTATATGTTTTATTTTATTTTTTATTTTATTTTATGTTTTATTTTATTTTTTATTTTTTATTTTATATGTTTTATTTTATTTTTTATTTTATTTTATGTTTTATTTTATTTTTTATTTTTTATATTTATTTTACTTTTTATTTTAAAATAAAAAAAATAAAAAATAAAATAAAAAAATACAAAATAAAAAATAAAAATAAAATAAAGTTAAAAAAATGAAAGAATAAAACAATACAAAATAAAACTATGGCATTTATTAATACTGTTTTATACATTTGGTTACGTGAAAAGGGGTCGACTGGGAACTCAGTAAAATAAATAATTGAAAAAGAGATCGTGCCTAGAACAGATTGGCTAAAAAAGTAGGGCGATCAGTAAAAATAATTACTTCGAAATGACACACACAATTACTTTTATTATTACTGTTATCGACAAATAAGTCATTGTAAGTAAGTTACACATACAATATTTCAGTTTCTAAAAGTTGTGTCTACCAAAAAGTATAGTCTATATTAAGTCCATTCTGCATTACAACACTAGGGTCCAGGTCTACACCATCCTGTCCTGCCAGTCCAGTGCCCCAGCTGAGGAGTTGACCCAGTGCTTGATGAGGTTCCTCTGCTTCTTGGCTTCCTTGGTCGCAGTGTTGGGGCCTGCAACAACCTGTGTGTCTTCCATATTGAAGCCATCTCTCCAGGCACCAGGCACAAAGTCTTCTTCTGGCCCTTCTGGCTGGTCCAGCTGTTGGTTCTTCAGCGTTGGATATCTGACCCTCATCAAGTTGTGAAGGACCAAGCAGGTCTTCACTATCAGCTTCACAGTCTCTGGCTTGTGCTGCATAGTGCCAAGAATCACCTGGAACCTGTTGGCAAGGATCCCAAAGGCGTTCTCCACGACCCTCCTGGCTCTCGACAGTCTGTAGTTGAAAATGCGCTCCTCCTGTGATAGACCACGGAGACTGTAGGGCTTCATCATGTAGGCTCTCAGGGCAAAGGCGTCATCTCCAATGAAGTATGGAACATCTGTAGTGTCTTGTGGGAGAGGTATAGGCTGTGGAAACCCAAGCAGGTCTTCTTCAGCTCCATGTTTCAGCTCACTGGAGTTGTAGATCTGGGCATCGGATGCTGATCCCAGGCCTCCAAGATCTGCCCACAGGAACTTGTAGTCAGAATCCACAAGGGCCAGCAACACGATGGAATAGAACCCCTTGTAGTTGTAATACAAGGAGCCACTCTCTGCAGGACACCTAATGGCCACATGCTTGCCATCTAGTGCTCCCAGGACATGGGGGAAGTTCCACCTCTGATAGAATCTGTCAGCAACTTCCTTCCACTCTTCTGGCGTACTGGGGCAGGTCAGCATCTCATCCAGGTACTCGTCCAGTATGGCATGGCAAACCTCTCTGACCACCAGTAACTGTGTGTTGTGAGGTACTCTCCAGGCAAACTTCTGCGAAGCATAGCTGTCACCAGAGGCAAGGTGTCGCAAAGTCAGGCCCAGCTTCATACCAGGGTCGAGGGCCGGTCTAAAGCGAGTGTCCTTCTTGGTGATCCTGGGACCAACTCTCTGTCTCAGCTCATCAAACATCACTGCTGGCATGCGCAGGAAGTTGTGGAAGGAGGCTTGGTCTTCAGCTCTGAGTTCAGCCATCAGCTTGTCATGAACACCAAACTGTGGTCGCCTTCCTATCCAGGGTCTCACCCAGCTCTTTCTCCCTCTCCTCTTCCTTTTCTTCTTTGACTCTGCCTTGGACATCTTAACCTGGTGCAATGCCAACTGCAGGAGGCTGTTGTGATGCATGAGAGCAGCAACAGCATACTGGTGTTTCTCTTGGTCCGTCATTGTTCTGAAGTCTTCACTCTGTGAAAGTTCCAACAGGACTCTCGGTGGCCTCTGCAAGCCCCTTTAATATATATATATATATATATATATATATGGCAAGTGCCTGCCAAATGCTCCTGAACGCTACCAGTAGGTTACAGGCGCGTTACAAGGACGCTACATGGACGTTACACAGACGCTGGAAAAATTCAGAACACTGACAGACATTAGAAAGACGTTGAAAGAGCGTTACATGAGCGTTAAGAACGCTCGGCGAACGCTGACGAATGCTGAAAAATGTTGGCGACACGCTGGACAGATGTTCGATGGACGTTACACAGGCGTTAGGCAAGCGTTAGGCACGCGCTGGACACTCGACCCTGATGGGCCGGCGTCCGCCTAGCGTCCAGGGAACGTCCTGACTTTCGAGTAACGTTCGAGTAACGCCCGCAAACTTTCGTGTAACGTTCCTCTAACGTGTAAGTAGCGTTTTGATAGAACGTCCTGAATTTTTGTGCACGCCCAAAACTATTTTTCACCCTCAGCGTTCGCCGACGTCCCTCGATGTTCCCCAACGTTTGCCGACGCTCGTCTAACTTTCTTGTAACTTTTTTCTAACGTTCTCGATGTTCCTCTGCGTTTCGCAACACATTACTCAAACGCTGGTGAGAACATCGTAGTGTGACAGGGCACTTAGGTCTTTGTCATATCTTCCGTTTTATGATGCGCCAAATGTTTTCTAAGGGTGAAAGATCTGGACTGCAGGCTGGCCAGTTCAGTACCCGGACCCTTCTTCTACGCAGCCATGATGCTGTAATTGATGCAGTATGTGGTTTGGCATTATCATGTTGGAAAATGCAAGGTCTTCCCTGAAAGAGACGTCATCTGGATGGGAGCATATGTTGCTCTAGAACCTGGATATATCTTTCAGCATTGATGGTGTCTTTCCAGATGTGTAAGCTGCCCATGCCACATGCACTAATGCAACCCATACCATCAGAGATGCAGGCTTCTGAACTGAGCGCTGATAACAACTTGGGTCGATCTTCTCCCCTTTAGTCTGAATGAAACGGTGTCCCTGATTTCCATAAAGAACTTCACATTTTGATTCATCTGACCACAGAACAGTTTTCCACTTTGCAACAGTCCATTTTAAATGAGCCTTGGCCCAGAGAAGATGTCTGCACTTCTGGATCATGTTTAGATACGGCTTCATCTTTGAACTATAGAGTTTTAGCTGGCAACGGCGGATGGCACGGTGAATTGTGTTCACAGATAATGTTCTCTGGAAATATTCCTGAGCCCATTTTGTGATTTCCAATACAGAAGCATGCCTGTATGTGATGCAGTGCCGTCTAAGGGCCCGAAGATCACGGGCACCCAGTATGGTTTTCCAGCCTTGACCCTTACACACAAAGATTCTTCTAGATTCTCTGAATCTTTTGATATTATGCACTGTGGATGATATGTTCAAACTCTTTGCAATTTTACACTGTCGAACTCCTTTCTGATATTGCTCCACTATTTGTCGACGCAGAATTAGGGGGATTGGTGATCCTCTTCCCATCTTTACTTCTGAGATCCGCTGCCACTCCAAGATGCTCTTTTTATACCCAGTCATGTTAATGACCTATTGCCAATTGACCTAATGAGTTGCAATTTGGTCCTCCAGCTGTTCCTTTTTGTACCTTTAACTTTTCCAGCCTCTTATTGCCCCTGTCCCAACTTTTTTGAGATGTGTTGCTGTCGTGAAATTTCAAATGAGTCAATATTTGGCATGAAATTTCAAAATGTCTCACTTTCGACATTGGATATGTTGTCTATGTTCTATTGTGAATACAATATCAGTTTGAGATTTGTAAATTATTGCATTCCGTTTTTATTTACAATTTGTACTTTGTCCCAACTTTTTTGGAATCGGGGTTGTATGATGTTGATTATGTTAACTACTTTGTACAAAACGTCAGATATTCTCTTCTACTGAAGTATGTGTTCCGATGACATTCTGATGGATTTGATCTGAAATGGATCATAAGTTGTGGAGTCCATAACTTATGATCCATAAGTTGTGAGAGAAAGCAGAAAAGATTCAGCTTTTCACTCAAGTTGCAATGAAATGAAAATTGTTGCATTAAATTAGAAAGGAAGGCAAAATAGAAATATTTACACAAGTGGTGTCAGATTTTTGGACCCTACAGTGTATGTTATATACACTCCTGCATTTCGTGTTTTTCCCACGCTTTCATTCTCCCTTTCAGTTCCATTCTCTTCTTCACTTATGGCTTCATTACGGCATGCAGCTTGTCTCTTAGCACAGGCTTTTTTCCTGACTCTCCTCTCACCTGTGTGTCCGTGTGTATATCTCAGCTTCTCCTTACTACATTGCCTGTTGTCTATGTTCTATTGTGAATACAGTATCAGTTTGAGATTTGTAAATTATTGCATTCCATTTTTATTTACAATTTGTACTTTGTCCCAACTTTTTTGGAATCGGGTTGTACATGGGCATTCTATAAAAAGAAAAAAAAACTTGAACAAAACAGATTTTAGCATCCACATATTTCATATCAGATTATCTATAATGTAGGTTTAGCAGTTATTCCATGAAATCGAGTCATACATGAGCTGATAGCCGATGAGGCGCATAGCACCGAGTTGGCTATAAGCCATGTACAACGAGATTGAGTAGAATAACTGTTTTATTCTATCCACATTCACTGGATTTTGAGAAACAGAGCATTTTTATTTTTTGCAAATTCGATAAATAAAAACTTTATACAAAAATATCTGACAAAATCATTTCTGCTTAGAATGTAAACAAACCAGCGAAATGACAGTAGCAATTTGTGAAAAATGCTGCAATAATAATTCTTGAAAAATAACCAAATACGTTCATACTATCAAATACTTTCATTCAATATTTTGTTGCTTTTTTGTATTTTTGGGAGTTTTGTTTTCAGGTAAAGTTTTTATTTCATCCTCGGTTGGTTCAGCAACATGCTCTGCCATTTTGTTTTTCTCTACTCATAGTATATGAGCTGATAGCCTAGTAGTAGAGTAACCAATCAGAGCACACAATTGCTCATATCCAGTGAATGTAGATAGAATAATTTTTAATATACTGCCAGTGGAAGCTCATCCATAGGGGCAGATAGGGCAGAGTCCCACCCACTGAGCTCTATATAAAATCTGGACAGTTCATAGCCTATTCCCCTCTGTAGAGATGAGCGACACCATCTGGCCGCCATCTTACCACTCGCATTGCGTGTATTTGGCTTGGATGTTTAAACCATCGTATCTGATCAAAGTTGCCCCAAGAAAAGTATCTCCTAACATTTTCCCCTTTCATTACCTCCTCTTATTTTCTCACCTTTACCCCCATTCCTTACATATCTTTATAGTGCTCCCCTTCACTGTTATTTTTTTTCTTTTCCAGTCCAGTCTCTGATCATTTTTTGTTGAACGGCTCTTTTACTACTATAATTATTTCAACAGCAATTATTTCAGTTTCTCTTATACAGTATATCTTTCTCTTTCATATATTTCTTCTATCTATCTATCTATCTATCTATCTATCTATCTATCTATCTATCTATCTATCTATCTATCTATCTATCATACCAACACAAAGACTGTACAATACTTCCTTTCTATTTAGGACAGTTGTTGAAACAGGATTATTTTCTCATGTTATTTGCCATTTTCAATTTATTCTCACAGTCATGTCTTAACAGTATTTATTGATCATATTGGCTGCAAGCTGCATGAATATTCTGACAGTGAATTATGTGACCAATAAACCAATGTACTGTTACAGACCAATGTACTGTTAAGACATGACCGTGAGAATGAAGTGAAAATGGCAAACATGAGAAAATAATCCTGTTTCAACAACTGTCCTAAACAGAAGATAGATAGATAGATAGATAGATAGATAGATAGATAGATAGATAGATAGATAGATAGGAAGGAAGAACTATACAAAAGAGAAAGATACACTGTATAAGAGAAAAACTGAAATAATCTCCCTAAAAATAATTCTAGTCATAAAAGAGCCGTTCAAAAAATGATGAGACTGGACTGGAAGAAAAAAAACAAAAAACAATTGGCACAGTCCAGTCCAGTCAATCCATGCCTTAGATTGTGGGACTTCCAAGCCAGCTCCAGGACAGGAATTCAGTCCTGCCTTGCTGAAAGGCCATCAACCAGGACTTTTCAAGAACTGTTTGGAGCTACTCCATTTGTCAGACTGTCTTTTGTAGACTTTCCTCGCTTTGCTACAGCTCATTGGTATTGTGTCTTCTTGATTCCCCCTACCTGAATTTCTCCTTGTTTTTGGTAAAGTTTTTCTGTCCATTTTTTTGTCTTTTGCTACCTCTGCCTGGATTTCCCCTGTCCTTGTGTTCATCAGTTTTTGTGAAGATTTTTCTGTCTTGTTTTTTTTTTTTTTTGTCCCTGATCATGTCTACCTGCTCCTCTGTGTTTTTGACCTCCTGGCCTGTTTTTTGACCACCGATTTTTGCCTGAGCCCTACTGTACCTTTTTTGCCTTTCTGCCATCTACTTCATTAAAGAAGTTCTCTTTACACTGCCTGTTTTCTGAATCTGCTCTTGGGTCCTCACTTCACCTCAGCTCACCTCT
The DNA here is from genome assembly GCF_027579695.1 of Neoarius graeffei. Taxonomy (NCBI): domain Eukaryota; kingdom Metazoa; phylum Chordata; class Actinopteri; order Siluriformes; family Ariidae; genus Neoarius; species Neoarius graeffei. The sequence continues at coordinate 24,010,056 of NC_083582.1, read as the reverse complement.
CCTGACAACAATAACAGTGAAAGGGAGCACTATACAGATATGTAAGGAATGGGGTAAAGGTGAGAAAATAAGAGGAGGTAATGGGGGGGGGGGAGTCAGGAGAGAGTTTTCTTGTGGCAAGTTTGATCAGGTACAACGGTTTAACACAAGCCAAATACACGCGATGTGAGTGGTAAGATTGTGGTAAGATGGCAGCCAGATGGCTTCACTCTGACGAGCCTATGAGCTCTCCAGATTTTATATAGAGCTCAGTGGTCCCACTAATATATATATATATATATATATATATATATATATATATATATATATATATATATATAAAAAGCTGTTCAATAACAATATTCATAAAATCCTAATTCATAAGTGTGGGAAATAAGGCCAGACCGGTGGACATTTACTGGTAATTTTTGCATTTGTCCGTCTGTATTACAAAAGCATCAAACCAGATGGCCCATGGAAAAATTATAAAGATATGGGTCTAATCTACTTCCAATTTTATTCCAAATGTTACTCTGGGCGAATACATTGTCTTAACACGGACTGTGAAACGGGGATCCCTGTGGACGCGACTTTAAAAATTTATAACTCGGCCACCTATGGTCCGAGCCCTGCCAAACCTTACAGGCACCTTCCTCTCCCCAAGCCCTTTTGAACCAGCACAGGCATGGCCCGCAATGACCCTGCATCAGCCTGTCATTCGCCCCTGAATCCCCCATGCGAGTGCTGCTCACCAAGAACTTGAGCCCTGGTTCAAGCCAGCCTTTAAAAATTCATAACTTTGGTCACTGATGGTTCTAGCCCTGCCAAAATTTACAAGTACATCCCTCTCCCTGAGTGGCACACTAAATAAGATAATACACTCCGTTTTTATTGCATGATTCAGTTGAACTAGTGTTTTAGGGTTGACTAACTGATTTAGTCAGTTGCTTAAGGGTTCAGTTTACATGAAACTTTGCAGTACAGTGTTATGTTAAGTGCCAAACTGCCAATCAGTGGTTATGTGCATTTTTTATTCATAAGAATGACAGTCATAGTCACATGCTTTGGAGGATGTAGATTTATATTTTAAGAGTTCTTATTTTCTAAGTTCTAGTCCAGCAGATTTTAGTCTGAATGCCAAATGATATTACTATGTCTAGTTTTGAGTAATTTTAAAAGTAATTTTGTTACAAAGTTACTTGGAATCTCGTACTCAAAATTTTAACTCTTTTATATGTGGCGGCACGAGGCGTAAAGTATGGATTAGGACAGTGTAAAGGATTTAATTTGTTGCCAGACAACGCCACCCTGGGAATTTCACCCAGGGAAATATTTTAGATATGATAACCCCCAAAAGAAACACAAAAAGGGCACTTAGGTTCGTTAGTAAGTGAGACAGAGACGGCAGTTCAAGAATACAAAAATACAAATTTTATTATTAACAAGTTAATTTTTGTTTTAAAAAGAATAAAATATCACTCGCTCTGGGACAATCAAGGGAAAACCAATCAGGGCTGAGACTTAATTAAAAAACAGTGTTACTGAGCCACAGTACCGGAACCGACTGGCCAGCTGAATAGTCAGCGTCAGGCAAGGCAACCAGAAGCCAAGTCGGACGTGGAAAGGCCGTGCATGCCCGACGCAAGACAAAGCAAAGCAGCGCAACGCGGTGCAAAGTAATGCGAAGCAAAGTAACGCAAAGCAAAACAGCTTAAGGCAAAGCAGCAGTGGTTTCTCACAGGGTTGCCAGCTTTATGCCGCTGCTAGACTACCTTTACCCTGCAATACAAAACAAATACAAACATAAGCAACTTACAATGACTGGAGGAGGAAGCTAAAGCCACCACACTACATACCGGTCAGGCAGTCCAGGACAACACAGCGTGGAGCGAAGGGAGCGACGCTACACGAGAGCTACCTGTAAACAAACACACAGGTTGCTGCACATGCAACGTCACAACAGAGGACACATGAAAATAGCGCACTTACCAGCAGTGAACAGGGAGCGGCATAAGGAGCGGTGAGCAGCATGCAGCAACACCCAAGCAAGCTTCTATGACACAAAAATGAACACTGGATAGACAATGGGGGGAGAAGGCAACTGCTGCCAACAGCCTACCTGTTGCCACACAAAAGCAGAAATGGAAGACACCGGGACGTGATGTAACCCAGCCTCTGGCAAGTGAGAGGCAGACAGGTGCTCTCTGCTCACCTTTATGCAGCATTCTCATGCAGCGATTGGCTGGGATCGGAACCCAGCTGAACATCACTAGGGCAAATCACTGCATACTGCCACATATATAACGCGCCATGAATGGTGCAGGAAGGACTTTGACTATATAAGAATGGTTGTATTGTTAATTACTAAATTTCTTATAGACTTATTATAAACATAGTATAAAAGTCATTGTTGACAGAATGTTTCATGAATGTTATCATACCTACTATGAATACCAGTAAGTTGTAACAAACTGGAACATCCTTGCCCCAATACTTTTTTTGAGACATGGAACTGACCTTTGTGTGCTACTGTTTTCTTGGGTATAACTTAAGCATGTTTCTCTTGAATCTTCTGACATTTTCTTATAAATTATATTCAATTTGTAGTGTAATCAGCAACTAATGTCTTGAGAAATTTGGCCTTTGGAGAGCACAAAAATGTGCCTGGAAATAGCTGAGAAGCCATCTCCAGGCATCTAAAGCCCTTCAGCTTCCAGGGCCCTAATTCCTTATTTCCCACATTGCAACAATGTACTAATTACTATCTTGAGTGACCAACGATTAAAAAAAAAAAATGTTGCTATTTGGCATATACATGAGGATGATTTAGTATTTGTTAACCTCCATTATTATTATTCCACCTAGTGGTCAAATTGGCAACTGCAATCACCTGGTTGTACAGGAGTCACGGTTTTTACCCCAAATTGGCAGTTTAAAAACCAATATTAGATTAATTAATAATTGTTGGTCTCTTAATTTACAGTATGTATAGAAAAACAGCATAAACCATTTGGGGATTTGGCTATCAAAGGTCTCTAGTTGAAGGAACATAAATAAGCATAAACATAAATGTAAAAGTGTACATAATTAAAATCTATAATTAAAAGCCACACTGCTCAGTGTTGATTCTCTGCTTTTAAAGCCTGGTTTTGTTTTGGTTTTTAAATGTTGTTTAGTGCTGTTGTGGGCTTGTTCAGTTGATTGGCTTGCAGGTGTTATATTGATCTTGGCTGTAGTGCCCATCTGATTGCTTTGCCGTCACTAGTTGATACATGAAAGACTTGATAATTAGCTTTGAGCAGAGATGAGGTGGTTAGAGCAAGTACATTTAGGAATTACTTCAACATGACACCAGAACGACACCAAACTAATGAGAATAATATTCTTATGTTTGATTTTTAGGATATCACAAAACCGTTGCCGTTCCACCGTATCTCTCTGGATGCCCTGGAGGAGAATGATGCCATTGACCGGGATCTGCAAGCCTATGTGCTGCAGCGTGTGCATGGCAGTGCTGAAATCCAGAGCAACATCTCACTCAATGGTAAGATGGATGGCGCTGGCTTTGCCAAACTCAGCTCACACCTGAAGGCCCTCAGTCGTGGCTCATTCCTCTACCTGAAGCTGACCTTTGACCTGATTGAGCGTGGCTACCTGGTGTTGAAGAGCTCCGGCTACAAGGTGGTGCCTGTGAGCCTGGCTGAAGTTTACCTGCTGCAGCTGAATATGCGCTTTCCCACGCAGTCGTCATTCGAGCGAGCACTGCCCCTGCTTAATGTGGCACTGGCGTCGCTGCACCCACTCACCGATGAACAGATCTACCAGGCGGTCAATGCTGGCTCCCTCAGGGCCACGCTCGACTGGGATGATTTCCGCCAGAGAATGGAGCAGCTGGGTGTCTTCTTGGTCAAGAGGCGTGATGGCACACGTATGTTCGTGCACCCATCTTTCCGCGAATGGCTTATCTGGAGGGAGGAAGGGGAGAAGACTAAGTTCCTTTGCGATCCTAGGTGAGAAGGAAAAACAGGAGACGTTCCTGTACAACTAAAAATTGTAAACAGGATTTCATCATATAGGAACTGTATTTTAAGAAAGAATACACAAATATGCCTGAATAATTTTATTCTGCACCTCTGTTGCTGAGTGTAAAGTACAACAACAAATCAGAAAAAGTTGGTATGATATGTTGAAACTGAAATTAAAACTGAAAACAATAAGATGTTTAGGGACGGAAGACACCAAGTGATGAAGCGTTTCATGGGTTATTTTTTCCTGTTCTTCCTGCAAACAGGTCTTAAAGTGTATAACAATACAGGGTATATGTTGTCATATTTTTCATTTTGAACTTCACCACATATTTTTTGTTGGAGACAGGCACCCTCTTCTTCCACAGCCATGTCTTTGTAATGTGTGCAGAGTCTGGTTTTGCATTGTCCTTGTTGAAATATCCCTGGAAAAGATGTCAACTTGAAGGCAGCATATGTTGCTCCAAAATCTCAATGTACTTTTCTGCATTAATGCTGCCATCACAGACATGTAATTTACCTTTGCCAAAGGCACTAACGCAAATGAAATGAAGTTGACCAGACAAAACATGAAATATCTTGGGATCATACTGTCTGCAATGAAATACATGTCAAAGTCAATTTCTTTTTTATTTGCATTTTCCATGCCGTCCCAACTTCTTCTTTTTTGGGGTTGTATAATAATTAATGCCAACAGTCTTCAGCTAAGAGTGATGCTGCACAACAGCATGATTTAAATCAAAATGTTTCCTCAGCCTCTTACACGTCACATCTTTTTATTTTTTTTACTGTATTTTCCATTTGTTGCAGGAATGGACACACACTGCTGGCTTTCTGGTTCTCCAGACAGGCAAACAAACTCAACAGACAGCAGACTATAGAGCTAGGACATCATATACTCAAAGCACATATATTTAAGGTAAGAATAATCACAAGAGCACAATCAAAAAAACATCAGTCTATGTTTTTTTCGTATGCAAATGGAATATTGTGCACAGTGGCGATCCTAGAGTGATTTACTCCCCGGGCGAAACCCCCTGCTGGCGCCCCCCGCCCGTCTTGTTTTTTTTTTCGGGGTTTTTTTTTTTGGGGACCTTTTTTTTGGGGGGGACCTTTTTTTTTTCGCGCCCGCGCTCGTGCCGCCCCCCCACGATGCTGCCCCAGGCGGCTGCCCGGTCGGACCGCCCCCAGGACCGCCCCTGATTGTGCAATGTGGTTAATGGGATATTAACCTGTTTTAGTCATGTGATCTTCTGGTAACTGCCATATTTATGACCACTGAGCAGTAAAGTAATTACATAAAATTAAAAAACATCCAAAGAGTGACACTTTTTAAAAACACACACACACACACACAAAAAAAAAACATTGTCCATTGGTTTTGGTTCCAGGAAAAAATATATACACATATAAAGGCAGCACTCACTGACAAATTTAACATTCACAGACTTTTAGATATTTTTAATCCACAAGTCTGAGAGAAGCGTAACATTTCCTGAACAGGTTGGGGACATTAAGCTGTGACAACTGAAAGATAAAAAAAAAATCTCTGGTTGGTTCCCATCTCTGGTTGGGGAAGTAAACTTTATCAGGCTTTATAAATAGGAACAAAGTTTGTGGTGATGTGTGTTTTGTAATGGAATAAAATAATTATTATACATACAGGACACTTTTTCAATGGAAGAAAAACATGTATTCTATTCCCTTCTAGTGGGTTTCATTCATTTGGTTTGATAGCGTGCAATATTGTTAGCATATCGTTTATCCTACATGTATTATGTCACTCTACCCAGTGGAGAATGAGCATTGAATATGGTTTACGATATTGCATGGTTCTCAAGACAACGTGATGTCACACGTTGGAGACATAAAAGTTCCGCACTAGCGAGCAACTGTGACAATTTGTAAACAAACATGGCCGCCAGGTTTGCATTGTTAAATACGGAAGATTTTGAGAGAATTTTGGAAGAAAAAGATGCATTGAACACCCCAAAAAAGTGTAATAATAATGATAATAATAATAATAATAATAATAATAATAATAATAATAATAATAATATTGGCTGGCTTTTTTGTGGTATATCAGATATATTCCACTGAGCTAGCATGATATTGAACTCATCTTCAACTCATTCAGTATCATGCTAGCTGAATGGATCTGATGCATCACTCAACTCCAGCCAATATTATTTAAATATTATTGAAATTATTCAATTGTTCAAATATTTATTTATTTTTATTTTTACATATATAGTATATCATGTGTTAGCTCTAAAACCAGCTTAAAGTGTTTCAGCTAAAACTAGCCATTTTGTTTTATCTTTTGTGTTGCAGGGCCTGAGTAAGAAGGTGGGGGTCTCCTCGTCCATTTTGCAGGGGCTGTGGGTGTCTTACAGCACTGAGAGTTTATCCACTGCTTTATCTTCCCTGAGAAACCTGTACACCCCTAACATTAAGGTACCACACTCCAACCAAACCAAAAGGAGAAATTTCTAGTAGGACACGTAATAATCACATCACATCACATTATCTCTAGCCACTTTATCCTTCTACAGGGTCGCAGGCAAGCTGGAGCCTATCCCAGCTGACTACGGGCGAAAGGCGGGGTACACCCTGGACAAGTCGCCAGGTCAACACGTAATAATAATAATAATAATAATGATGATGAAGGATGGAATGTTTTTAAATACTAGTGAATGTTTTAGATTCCTACTAGCTTTCATTCATTAGCCACATTATCATTTTTATTGTGACATTTCTTTAAACCTACTCCTCATTAACAGTGATTGTTATTTACACATCATTGTATTTTTCTATACACATGGCAGCAGGATTTGAGGATCCAGTCAACCTGCTTTTTTTAATTTGCTGGTGTACCATACTTTGACCACATCTTTATTCAGTTCAATTCAATTCAGTTCAAATCCATTTTATAGCACTTCTAACAATAGACATTGGCACAAAGCAGCTTTACAGAATTCTACAAATATAGATTATATCTAGAGACATAATGAGTATACCAGAAACACAAGTGGAAAGGGAAAAACCCCTGAGAAGTCATTTGACCTTCATATGCATGTTTAGGTGTCTCGTCTGCTGATGATGGGAGGGGCAAACGTTAATTACCGGACAGAGGTGTTGAACAATGCACCAGTGCTGTGTGTGCATGCTCACTTGGGCTACATGGACATGGTGAACCTGCTACTAGAGTTTGGGGCCAACATGGACTCAGCATCAGAGAGTGGCATGACAGCACTGAGCTATGCTGCCACCGCGGGACACCTGAGCATCGTCACTGCCCTCTGCAAGAGAAGGGCTAAGGCACGGTGTACACACACACACACACACACACACACCTCTCATATTTTAGAATTAAGCTCAGTACCACAAATTCAAGGCCAATTATCAATTCAATTACAGTCTGATCAACCAGAAGCCCGATTCAAAAAAGGTGGGTCTTATGCAGGGACATACCTGAAACAAAAAAACAAGAAGCCTTTATTGTCACATGCACACTCAAGCACAGATTTAAGCACACAGTGAAATTCCTCCTCTGCATTTAAGCCATCTGAAGCAGTGAACATACACATGCAGACACACGTGAGCAATGAGCACACACGCATACCCAGAGCAGTGGGCAGCTATGCTACAGTGCCTGGGGAACAGTTGGGGTTTAGGTGCCTTGCTCAAGGGCACTTCAGCCCAAGGCCGCCCCATGTTAACCTAACTGCATGTCTCTGAACTGTGGGGAACCTGGAGCGTCCGGAGGAAACCCATGCAGACATGGAGAGAACATACAAACTCCACACAGAAAGGCCCCCATCAGCCACTGGGCTCGAACCCAGAACTGTGAGGTGACAGTGCTAACATCATCTGGATGGCAGCATACAGTGGCATGCAAAAGTTTGGGCACCCTTACTGAAAATGTCTGTTACTGTGAATAGTTAAGTGAGCTGAAGATGAACTGATCACCAAAAGGCATAAAGGTAAAGATGACACATTTCTTTTCAGCGTTTTCTGCAAGATTTGTGTATTATTTTTGTTTTGTACAATTGGAGAGTGAAAAAAGAAAAGGAACACCATGCGAAAGTTTGGGCACCCCAATACATTTGAGTTCTCAGGTAACTTTTACCAAGGTTCCAGACCTTAATTAGCTTATTGAGCTGTGGCTTGTTCAAATTCTTTGTTAGGAACGGTCAGATGATGCAGATTTCAAAGCTGTATAAATTCTCTGACTCCTCAAACTTGTCCCTAAAATCAACAGCCATGGGTTCCTCTAAGCAACTTCCTCGCATTCTGAATAACAAAATAATTGATGCTCACAAAGCAGGAGAAGGCTACAAGAATGTAGCAAAGTGTTTTCAGGTAGCTGTTTCCTCAGATTGTAATGTTATTAAGAAATGGCAGTTAACAGAAACAGTGGAGATCAAGGTGAGGTCTGGAAGAAGAAGAAAACTTTCTGAAAGAACTGCTTGTTGGATTGCTAGAAAGGCAAATAAAAAACCCTGTTTGACTGCAAAAGACCTTCAGAAAGATTTAGCAGACCCTGGAGTGGTGGTGCACTGTTCTACTATGCAGCGACACCTGAACAAATATGACCTTCATGGAAGAATCATCAGAAGAAAACCGTTCCTGTGTCCTAGCCACAAAATTCAGCGTCTGAAGTTTGCAAATGAACATTTAAATAAGCCTGATGCATTTTGGAAACAAGTCCTGTGGACTGATGAAATCAAAATAGAACTTTTTGGCCACAATGTGCAAAGGTATGTTTGGACAAAAAAGGGTGCAAAATTCCAGGAAAAGAACACCTCTCCAACTCTGAAGCATGGGTGTGGATCGATCATGCTTTGGGGTTTTGTTGCAGCCAGTGGCACAAGGCACATTTCATTGGTTGAGGGAAGCATGGATTTGAATAAATACCAGCAAATTCTGGAAGCAAACATCACACCATCTGTAAAAAAGTTGAAGTTAAAAAGAGAATGGGTCCTACAATAAGATGATGAGCCAAAACACACTTCAAAATCTACAATGGAATACCTCAAGAGGCACAAGCTGAAGGTTTTGCCATGGCCCTCACAGTCCCCTGACCTAAACATCATTGAAAATCTGTGGCTAGATCTCAAAAGAGCAGTGCATGCAAGACAGGCCAAGAAACTTGTAGAACTGGAAGCCTTTTGCAAGGACGAATGTGTGAAAATCCCCCAGGTAAGAACTGAAAGATTATTAGCCTGCTACAAAAAGTGTTTACAAGCTGTGATGCTTGCCAAAGGGGGTGTTACTAGGTACTAACCATGCAGGGTGCCCAAACTTTTGCTTCGGGCCCTTTTCCTTTTTTGTCATTTTGAAAATGTAAAAGATGGAAATAAAAAATTGTTTTTGCTTAAAATATAAAGGGAATGAGTCATCTTTAACTTTATGCCTTTTGGAGATCATTTCATCTTCAACTTGCTTAACTGTTCACAGTAACAGCAATTTTGACCAGGGGTGCCCAAACTTTTGCATACCACTGGTGCCAAAACCTGTATGTACTACACCTTTCAGCATTAATGGTGCCTTAACAGATGTGCAAGTTGCCCATGCTATGTGCACTAACGCACCCCCATACCATGACAGATTCTGGCTTTTGAACTTTGCACTGATAGCACTCTGGATGGTCCTTTTCCTCTTGAGCCCGGAGGACACAATGTAAATGATTTCCAAAAACAGTTTGAAATGAGGACTCATTAGAAAACTTTTCCAGATGAGCTCGGGCCCAGGGAATTTGTCGGTGTTTCTGGATGTTGTTGATATATGGCTTTCACTTTGCATGGTAGCTACAGTGATGAACTGTGTTTACTGACAATGGTTTTCTGAAGTGTTCCCAAGCCTATGTACTAATCCTTTATATAATCATGTCAGTTTTTAATGCAGTACCACCTGAGGGATCAAAGGCCACGAGTGTTCAGTGTTGGTTTTTAGCCTTGCCCTTTATGTGCAGAGATTTCCCTGGATTCTCTGAAACTTTTGATGATATTAGGGATTGTTGATGGTGAAATCCCTAAATTCTGTACAATTTTACATTGAAATAAGTTGTTCTTAAAGGAACAGTCCACCGTACTTCCATAATGAAATATGCTCTTATCTGAATTGAGACGAGCTGCTCCGTACCTCTCCGAGCTTTGCGCGACCTCCCAGTCAGTCAGACGCAGTCAGACATGCTGTCACTCCTGTTAGCAATGTAGCTAGGCTCAGCATGGCCAATGGTATTTTTTGGGGCTGTAGTTAGATGCGACCAAACTCTTCCGCGTTTTTCCTGTTTACATAGGTTTATATGACCAGTGATATGAAACAAGTTCAGTTACACAAATTGAAACGTAGCGATTTTCTATGCTATGGAAAGTCCGCACTATAATGACAGGCGTACTAACACCTTCTGCGTGCTTCGGCAGCGCATTGATACGGAGCTCAGATATCAATGCGCTGTCGAAGCGCGCAGAAGGTGTTAGTACGCCTGTCATTATAGTGCGGACTTTCCATAGCATAGAAAATCGCTACGTTTCAATTTGTGTAACTGAACTTGTTTCATATCACTGGTCATATAAACCTATGTAAACAGGAAAAACGCGGAAGAGTTTGGTCACATCTAACTACAGCCCCCAAAAATACCATTGGCCATACTGAGCCTAGCTACATTGCTAACAGGAGTGACAGCGCGTCTGACTGCGTCTGACTGACTGGGAGGTCGCGCAAAGCTCGGAGAGGTACGGAGCAGCTCGTCTCAATTCAGATAAGAGCATATTTCATTATGGAAGTACGGTGGACTGTTCCTTTAAAGTGGTGAACAACTGAGCCTTCATACCCAATCATGATACTATCACCTGTTACCAATTCACCTATTTACCTAAACTGTTCTAAATAGGTGATATATGGCTTTCACTTTGCATTTGTAGAAGCAGCAACAAATTGTGTTTACCGACAACAGTTTTCCAAAGTGTTCCTGAGTTCAGTGTTCGTTTTCAGCCTTTCCCTTTACATGCCGAGATTTCTCTGGATTCTCTGACTCTTTTGATGATATTCTGGATTGTCGATGGTGAAATCCCTAAATTCCTTGCAATTGTACATTGAGAAATGTTGTTCTTAAACTGTTGGACTATTTCCCCACAGTTTTTCACAAAGTGGTGAACCTTGCCCCATGTTTGCTTGTGAACAACTGAGCCTTTCCAGTTACCATTTAATCTGTTTACCTGTAGAATGTTTTTTGAGCATTCCACAACTTTCCCAGTCTTTTTTTGCCCCTTTCACAACTTTTTTGGAACATGTTGCAAGCAACAAATTCAGAATGAGTGTATATTTACAAAATATAATATAGATTATCACTTTGAACATTAAATATCTTGTCCTTCTGTTGTATTTAATTGAATGTAGGTCAAAAAAGGATTTGCAAATCATTGCATTCTGTTTTTATTTATGTTTTACACAGCATCTCAACTTTTTTTTTGGAATTGGGGGTTGTAGAACTGAAGTAGAACTGACCTAAAGCTCACCATTCATGATTTAATTTTGGTCATACAAAATAATTAATCAAGCCAGTTTTTGGCCATTATGACATCTTTCTGTGTATATGTGTATTCCACTGTAGCTTGACCAGCTGGACAGGAACGGCCAGTGTGCTCTGGTACATGCAGCTCTAAGGGGCCACATGGAGGTGGTGAAGTTTCTGCTACACAGCGACTGGGGAGGTGAGGGAGCAAAGACCACACAGCTTCACACTCCCTCTCCCACCAAACCATGTGACTCCCCACAGCTGTCCAGCCCAGAGCAGCAGGAGAAAGAGCAGGAGAAAGAGGGAGAGGAGACACCACAGGAGAAGGAGAGAGAGACAGAGCTCCCTGCTGAGAAGAAGGACACCAAGGAGGATTTGGAGAAAAAACACCAGGAAGCTCAGCCTCAACAGCAGCATGAAGCCTTCAGGAAGAGTCATGCAATACAGCAGGCTCTGGTAGCAGCAGCTAGTATGGGGCATATAGAGGTAATCATTAAACTAATGTTTATTCCTATGTGAAGAACAGTGTTAATTTTGTCAATGAAAATTTTGATGATTCTGATGAAGTATTGACCTTTTGTTTCATGACTAAATTATAACGACGACATAAATGAAAAAAATATTTGACAATGAAAGTAACAAGGAACACTGTTTATTATGCCCTGACGAATAAAGACGAGGTGAGCTCTGTTCAGGCAGACAAGCTTACAAGGGAATTTTTACAGCCAGGAGAAAAATCCATTCCTGTATGTTACCTTCCCTGTTCTGTGTTCCTGCCCAAAGTTGGGAAACAAGGGAATTTGGCTTGCTAGGCTCGCATGGCTTTCACAATGCTCCTGGATTCTAACAGGTATAGGAGTGAGGACACATACAGTATTGGTATGAACGAAATAACATCTTTATATGAAAATAGTGGTCATCAGTATCACAGTAGTGTTGTAGTTAAGGCCACCTAAACCGAGACCAAGTCATGACCAAGACCAGAGTGTATCAAGCCCGAGACAAGACCAAGACTTTGAGGGGTTGAGATCAAATCAAGACCAAGACCAAAGCAGGGTGAGACGGGGGGGAGACAACTGTTAACAGTAACGAAAATTTCAAATTAGCAATGAGTCACGTTACTGGTTGTTTTTGAAGCAGGAAGTTTACATCCAATCACAGTAACAATGTTAACAAAAAAAATCAGACAATGCAAAGGTAATTTATTGAAATCCCCACAGTTGTGGTCTTGACCGGTCTTGAAATAAAATTCAGAGTCCTCTGTGTCCAAGACCAAGACAAGACCGAGTAAAAAGACGAGACCAAGACCTTCAAAAAGTGATCTTGAAACCAAAGGCTGGTCTCAAGTACTACAACACTACATCACAGTGTACAAAATGCCATCTTCACTTGATAACCAGCAAAACGGTAATACATGGACTTTCTCAGTGACAAAGGTGCATCCTTTAAAGTCTGCATTTCAAGGATTCCATGAATACCGCCAAAGGATTGTTCCAATGTCTAGGAGGCTTTGAATTCTACCAAGTCCCCCTTTCGGAGAATTTTTCAGAAGTACATGTATGGATCCTTGGCATTCTTAAATCACCCATAATCCCATGCGCACATACAAGGCAGGGCCTTTTCAATGACACACACCAACATGATTGCATATCAGGCACACAAGCCCAAATTGTGATCTAAGATTAATCAATCTGGGGCATGTTTTTACTGTGTACTTTTGGAATGCAGGGAATATGCAGAAAAAATGGAGGATCTAGCTAAAGTGGCAAAATGTGGGTTGACATTAAATAGCCTGCTGAGTTTAGCACCTGGAACACAATCTATGGCTAAAGCTGTTTTCATATTTCTAAGGCTACATCCACACGACAACGGCAACGAGATGTTATTTAAAAATATATCGCGTCCAAATGGGCAACGATCAGTAAAAGATCAGGTCCATATGGCAACGCAACGCTTGCTGAAAACGATGCAATACACATGCCACACCTCTAGGGGCACTGTAAGACGGTCCCTTCGGAGACACCAGAACAATAGAAGAAGTAAGGACGCATGCGCATAAACTATTATGCGCGAGACTTCATATTAGCCACAAAGTCAGGAAAATCTGTTCGTAAAATTACATTATAATGACCAAATACAATGAAAAGTATTTTTCCAGTCTCACCTGTGAAAGGTAATCCCATGTGATCTCGTTTGGACGGCAAACCTGTTGGTACAGTTAAACGCAGCTAATCTTTATTCTCCGCTTTGACCTTTCCAATATGGCGGCGAGGATGACGTATGATTCTACGCGGAAGGCGGCGTCTTTAATGGTCCGGAATAAATTGAATACTACACGTTGATGGATTAATTTGTTGTTTCTCACCTGTGAAAGGTAATCCCATGTGATCTCGTTTGGACGGTAAACCTGTTGGTACAGTTAAAGGCAGCGCATGAATCTTTATTCTCCGCTTTGACCTATCCAATATGGCGGCGAGGATGACGTATGATTCTACGCGGAAGGCGGCGTCTTTAATGGTCCGGAATAAATTGAATACTACACGTTGATGGATTAATTTGTTGTTCTACGCCCTTTTTGAGGAATGTACTGTAGGACTAAAACCAACATCTGAAGAGGTGAGATCGCTCCTTTTTTCCCCTATTTTTGCTGGCGGGATTGACTCTGCCCTAAGGGCAGAGTCTCTCTCTCTCTCTCTCTCTCTCTCTCACTTTGCACCATTACACAATAAATATTCACAGTGAAAATATTTTGTAAGCACGTTTCATGAACCAAGTTATAGGATTTGTTGACAACTCGCATCGCAATGAGAAGATCATTGGCACTACTGGTGTTAAGAATCAGACCATTTCATAAATGAATATTTTGCTGTAGAGCTGCAGTGTTTGTACAATTGCATGTTTTTGCTTCACTATTACTGTCACTATTCTGCTTCTTGCATTACTACTGTGAACTAACACTGAACATAATAATAATAATAATAATAATAATAATAATATCCAAGCTCGTGTTTCACTCTCACTAGTGCTCTGTAAGGCTTTTTCCTGGTGATATCCTGGTGATATTCGTTACACTTCTACCCAGCGTGAAGCACTCACAGTCATGTGGTTGTGACATCATCGTAAACAAATCCGTTCTACTCATCCAGACGACTTCACAACGGCAACGTTGCCAGATCTTTCCACTCTGGAAATCGTTCTCAAAAAGATTGCGTTTTGGGCACCCAAAACGCCGGTGCCGTGTGGACGTCAGGCCTAAATGATAAGCAATTGTATCGGAGTCACCTGAATCCGTTGCCGTGTGGACAGGGCCTAAGTGTTCTTGCAAGAAGGTTCTGGTTTTGAACATTGCGGGCAATCAGGGCCTTTCAGTATGGAGTAAGCATGTTCTCCCCGTGCCTGTGTGGGTTTCCTCTGGGTGCTCCAGTTTCCTCACACAGTCCAAAGACATGCAGATAAGATCAATTGACTACTCCAAATTGCCCAGGTGTGAATGTGAGTATGAATGGTTGGTCGTTTCTATATTAGCCCTGTGACAGAATGGCGACCTACCCAAGGTGTACCCCGCCTCTCACCCGAAGTCAGCTGGGATTGGCTCCAGCTACCCCTGAGATCATGGCAAGTAAGTGGTAGAAATAATGGATGGGTGGATGATTTTGCAAAATACAATTTAACTAACTTACTTTGCTTCATTTCTGTTAGAAATGTAATTGAGTGTATCCATGTTTTGAGAAGACTGAATTAAAAACCTCTGTGCTCTGCCACTCAGTGATTGGTTTCCTCATGAATCCAAGAGTGACATCATTGACACACAGACCACGTTCAGAGATGTTTCTCAATTTAATTCTAAGTCATTACAGGCATTTAGCAGACACTCTTATCCAGAGCGACATACAACATACCCAGAGCAGCCTGGGGAGCAATTGGGGGTTAGGTACCTTGCTCAAGGGCGCTTCAGCCATTCCTGCTGGTTGAGGGAATCGAAGTGGTGACCTTTTGGTCCCAAAGCTGCTTCTCTAACCATTATTCCATGGCTTCCCATTGGTTCAAGTCAAACATGATTGTTCAATTCAAGTCAAACATGATTGGTCATGAGAAAACATGATTGGTCAGTTCAAACAAAGAAATACATATACCCTTCTAAAATTGGTTAAGACACGGCGGCAAATAATGACATGCATAGAAACAAAGACAGGAGTTCAAAGCGCTGCCAAGTAAGAGTTGACCTTGGGTGCAGAAGAATGCACAATGAGTTTTGTGTGCTGGTTGAAACATCCTGTATATTAAGAAAAACAGAAACAGTTGCGCCCCAAAGATTAATCTGATCACTTTCTTTCTAAAACATTTGTATTCCCAAAAGTATTTATACCTCAGTCCTGCAGATGGTGGTAATGTACTAAGATGGCAATAAACAAAAACAACAACACTGGAGTACCCTGCAGTACTCCTCCCATAATAGGCCATCTTAAAGCTATAGGGCACATTTTACAAGTATCGTGAAACTGTCTGAGAAAATAATGACTAAAATATTGACTAAAATCGAGTTCCACTGATTAAGTCTTGTCTAAAATGCCCAAAACTAAAACTAAAAAAACTAAATTAAAAATTCTATAATGTAAGTGTTAACAGAAACTAACTTGTTTTACAGATGCTCCACAACATTGAAGGTTACTATGAACAGATAAAAGGGATGATGTTTCAGTCTTAATAAAATTGCAATCATTGGCAAATCACTGTGGTATAAAAATATAGAATGAAACATGACAAGGTGTGCAGTTATAGAAAAATTATCAACTTTGCAGTGGCATTGGCCTTCTTCTTCGTGTCATATCCCCGTCTTCTCGGGTCTCATAACACCATTTCCATCATTGATTATTTTCCTATAAGAACATTCCCCAAAGAGTTTTATACCTTACTAATATTATGGGAAACACCGATCAGCCATAACATTAAAACCACTGACAGGTGACGTGAATAACATTTGATTATCTCATTACAATGGTACCTGTTAAGGGGTGGGATATATTAGGCAGCAAGAGCACAGTCAGTTCTTGAAGTTGACTTGTTGGAAGCAGGAAAAATGGGCAAGCATAAGGATCTGAGTGGCTTTGACAAGGGCCAAATTGTGATGGCTAGATGACTGGGTCTGAGCATCTCCAAAATGGCACATCATCTAGGATGTTTATGGTATGTAGTGGTTAGTACCTACCAAAAGTGGTCCAAGGAATGACAACTGGTGAATTGGCAACAGGGTCATGGGCATCGAAGGCTCATTGATTTGCATGGGGCACAAAGGCTAGCCCATATGGTCCAATCCCACAGAAGAGCTACAGTCGCACAAACTGCTGAAAAAGGTAATGCTGACATCTTTCTGTTTTAGCTAGCATTAACTTTTTCAGCAGTTTGTCCTACAGTGATGCACTGTGCTTGTGGATACTCTATTAGTAAGAAGCAAGAAGTAACCAATTGAAGGCTTTTCTAGGCAGTTCTGTGGTTACTTAGTCCATAATCTCTGATTCCTTCAGTGAGGTCAAAAGACCTTTGACTGTCATACAAGAGATACAAGGTCCTTGGAGGTAACATAAATACTGTGCAAATGAATTCAGTTATTACATGCCACACTGTAAACCCGAATAAGTTGAGTTTACTTAAAAAAATTGAGGAAAGTGGTTGCCTTAAAAAAAATAAGTAATTATTAATGATTGAATTGAGTACCTTAAACTTACCAGAAGATTGTAAGTTTAAGGTACTCAATTCAATCATTAATAATTACTTATTTTTTTTAAGGCAACCACTTTCCTCAATTTTTTTAAGTAAACTCAACTTATTCAGGTTTACAGTGCAGTTCCATAGCCTATAAAACACTATTAAATATGGTGTATTTTCTGATTCATTGCAAAAGAGAAAGATTCTCCTGGTTCACACCTTTTTGTGATTGAAACCTTGTCGTGGTGAAGGGGCTTGCATATTTCAGTGAACCTCAGGAGCATAACTCTCCCAGTGGGGCCACACCCTATGAACAGATGTGAAGAGAGAGGTCAAAGAGCAATCCTAAACACCTCTATGAAAAGCATAAAAAAGTCTAACTGTACCCTGCCCAGACTAGGATTATCAGGACCCAAACTTGGAGCCAGGCTTCAGGATGGTACCCTCAGGTGAGCATCTGGTGACCAAGCCACCCATCTAACCCACTCAGATTCAGCCAACAATGAACAATGGTGATGAGGAGCCATACAGTGGGCTTATCACCTGCAAGATGAAGGTTGGAGGTGAGGCCCAATGCCAGTTGGATGGCAGGCATGAGATGTGTTCTGTTTCATTGAAACTTGCACTCATGGGTTGACCAAGAAATGAAACAACTGCTGTTCCTACCTCAGTCCTGTCAACCTTATTACCTGTCCTGCCAACATCTAATTAATTTGTTTCTTTTAACTGAGCAGATCATTTTTTTCTACATCCCCATGTTCCTCATACCCTTTGCCTTAAATTCATTATCTAGACCACTGAGTAAGTGAAAGCTGCAAAGTGCTGAATAGTACCATTTTATGCTTGTCAGTTACCTGACTAAAATATGGCAAGTAAAGTAATTAAATTCAAAAGTAGGATAGGTTAATTATATGCATTAATACAGATGCTGGAAAATGATTGAGTGCTTTAATCTCTGGGAGGACAATTTTATGTAGCTACAGTCTTTTTATCCTCTCTTGATGATGTTTCTGGTGAAGAAGCATATCCTGTTTGCGCCCTCGACAAAAAGGCAGAAACTCTTTGGCTAACATTTCAGCTATGAGCTGTGCTGGTCTCATAGTGCATGTAAAAGACACTATCTGGCTAGGAGCTTCATTTTCGCTCAAGACGTATCTAAATATGACCTGACAGTGTGTTGTGCTAGAAACTTTTCAGAATTGAAAATGTAGTATCTGTTGTAGAAATAGTTTCTACCGATAGCTAAACCACATCTTTGCTTTGAGAAATAATGGGATTCATTTGGACCTCTTAATGGAGGGCAGTGGTTAGCACTGTCGCCTCACAGCAAGAAGGTTATGGGTTTGAGCCCAGTGCCCAATGGGGCCTTTCTATGTGGAGTTTGCATGTTGTCCCTGTGTCTGTGTGGGTTTGCTTGGGGTGCTCTGGTTTCCCCCACAGTCCAAAGACATGCAGTTAGGTTAAGTGGCTGCTCTAAATTGTCCATAGGTGTGAATGATTGTTCCCCAAGCCTGGACATGGGAGGGTTGCAGCATCCTGCATAAAATTATGCTCCAATTAATATATGACATGTGGATCAATAAGGTTCATATGGCAGCAACCCCACATGCGTAAGTGGGACAAGCTGGAAGAAATGAGTGAGTGATTTGGACCTCATAATAAAAACAATACTTTTCAATAGTCAGTGCAATACTTTGAGAGTCAGTGAATAGTCATTAAATGTATTTGACCAAATAGTATGTATCATAATTCACTGTAAAAATTAAACTTATCTGTTACTTCCTGTTTCTTTAGATTGTGTCCTACCTGCTGGATCTTCCCGAGAAAGAAAAAGAGGCTACAGAGTATGCTCAGATGAACAGCTATGACACTCTGTGGGGGGAAACAGGTAAATGGAGTAACCCCAGAGCTTTGCAGTATTGTATGTGTTACATACATTACTGACAGCTCTCTTATTCAATCTTCAGCACTGACTGCAGCAGCGGGACGGGGAAAGCTAGATGTTTGCCGGATGCTGCTGGAGCAAGGCTGTGCAGTATCTCAGCCAAACCGCAGAGGTGTCGTGCCTCTCTTTAGCTCTGTGAGCCAAGGACATTGGCAGGTAGATAAGCAGGAATTTCTCTTTCTTTCTTTCTTTCTTTCTTTCTTTCTTTCTTTCTTTCTTTCTTTCTTTCTTTCTTTCTTTCTTCTGAATTCTTAAAGATCCTCAAGAATTCTTCAGTTGTTTCCTGTGTTTCTCAATCGTTGAATATGGATATAATTATATCAAGGGTGAATAATTGGTCTTATGCCACAGTCCTGTTGGATTTGCAATTCTGATTGGTCAGAGGGTCGATTAATTTTCTAGAACAACAGTTCTAACAGTAGTTATAGCTGCAAAGGAAATCATAGCTTCTTATTAATGCGTTCTATTACATTATAATATTTGGCATGAAAGAATCAAAGAAAAATAATTGATATGGTGAACCTTGGAGACATTTATTTAACAGATTTTTAGAAGGAGTCACCAGGGTCATCACTTCACTATCAGTATCAGAAAAAACATTTATGAAGTGCTGGTAGCAGCTAACTTTTTGTGGACATTCCACTTAAAACACTTAAGGATGTGCTGTTATTGGAAAATAGTGAACTTCCAAGTACCAACAGTAACAATGTTTTGTATAAGGCTGTGTCACACCTCTCCATCACTGATTATCTCATTCATTCTCATTATCTCTAGCCGCTTTATCCTTCTACAGGGTCGCAGGCAAGCTGGAGCCTATCCCAGCTGACTACGGGCGAAAGGCGGGGTACACCCTGGACAAGTCGCCAGGTCATCACAGGGCTGACACATAGACACAGACAACCATTCACACTCACATTCACACCTACGGTCAATTTAGAGTCACCAGTCAACCTAACCTGCATGTCTTTGGACTGTGGGGGAAACTGGAGCACCCGGAGGAAACCCACGCGGACACGGGGAGAACATGCAAACTCCACACAGAAAGGCCCTCGCCGGCCCCGGGGCTCGAACCCAGGACCTTCTTGCTGTGAGGCGACAGCGCTAACCACTACACCACCGTGCCGCCCTCACTGATTATTGAACTATATATTTTAATCTGTCATGTTTCATAAAATGAACACAATTAAAATTATATACAAGGCTCGCAAGTGTGTGAGGTAGGTTTCTGTATGCTTAACCTGAATAATCTCTTACAGATTGTGGACTTGTTGCTGACTCATGGAGCAGACATAAACATGGTAGATAAACAGGGCCGAACTCCCCTGATGATGGCCGCCTCTGAGGGCCACATAGAAACCGTGGAGTACCTGCTGGCTCAAGGTGAGACACACATCTCTCATGTGATGGATTAGACCCCTACAGCTTAAAAAGGACATACTTTTAAAGCAATTTCAACAACTTTCCAAACATACAGTTTCTGGACATTTCCAACTATCTGGTAGTCCAAAAATTGTTTTACACGAAGAATCAAATGAAAGCTATCAAAAGTCTTGAAGCCGATAACTTTTTTGTCTGTGACTGGGTTCATGACGTTGGAAAAGGACAATAATCATCTTGTTTTTGCGAGGGGAAGTAATGTAAGCTGAAGTGTACTACATGATTCAAGTCAGAGCTGCTGTAGGCATTTTTGCAATGACATTTCAAACATAGCTCAGACTTATGAATTGACAACATTGGACAACCTGAAAAAAATACGTAAACAATCGAGTTTCAGTTGAGGCCGACCTACAAACTAGCTTCATCGTTTCATCAATGGTTTGTTTTATGACATCCAAAACTTAAGAACACTCATTTCACATTAGAAGTTTTGATTTTTAGATACATAAAGTTGATGGATACCTTTTAATAAAATAATCGCTGCAAACATGAGCACGTGGACTCTCAATTCCTTTCGAACACAGTGAAAGGTTTGCGTGCTGTTTTTCACAGCTTCTTTTGGAGATATTTTTCATTCTTTCACCCTTCTGCATGACTTGTTTTGGCATCCTATAATACTGTTTGTCTTTCTCAATTTGATTGGTTTGAACATCCAAATACAGAGCAACAATCTGGCATATTTGGAAGCGAAACACAAGAAACTACTGCAAAGTGACTGTAAATAAATATGATGCCTGCCCATCAGCTGGAAATCCGAATACACAATGAGGCAGATCACTACCGGAAGTGACATCTATTACAAACAAAGAATACACAACTCTTAAAGAGGAATTTTAAAAAAATGTATCAAGTCTCTGTGGTTTTAAAACTGTTCATTATAGCTCTGTAATGTTTGCAGGGTTTTATGTTTAAGCTCCTTTTCCTTTCTCTTTCATGTACCAGTTCTTTTTGTTTCTTTTCTCTGTCCATTTGATCATCTTAGTTTGAAACTGAATTCTGATTCATTATACAGTAGTGTAGACTTCAGTGAATATCATGGCTCCATGAGTCCAGTACCCGACTGTAATTTCCAGTGAAATCTCCATGTTATATTTTCTAAATTCCAAATTTGATTTAATATCTAGAACATAGTGTGTTATATGGTTTATTCAATTTAATAATTAGGTTTAAGCATTGCTGCCTCACTGCTCCAGGGTCTCTGGTTCAATCTTGAGTTCAGGTCACCATCTCTGTGGAGTTTTGGATGTTCTCTCTGTACCCATATATAGGGCCTTGCAAAAGTATTCATCCCTCTTGGTGGTTGTCCTGTTTTGTTGCATTACAAGCTGGAATTAAAATGGATTTTTGGGGAGGTTAGCACCATTTGATTTACATAACATGCCTACCACTTTAAAGATGCACATTGTTTTTTTTATTGTGACACAAACAATAATTAAGATGAAAAACACAGAAATTTGGAGTGTGCATAAGTATTCACCCCCTTTCGTATGAAATCCCCCAGACAATAACGTTATAACATTATAATGGCATTGATCTGGTTTTTGCACTGTTTATACAATGTCATAATACTCAGGTATCTGTCTGAATGTCCCTGCTCTGCACTTTATCAACATTGATGACTTGAACTTATGCTGCTATTTGCTATGCTGCTTTTTGTTGTACTGATGTAATACTGGGTCAAATGCTTACACTGGGTTACTTAGCGGGGTATGTATTTATTTATGGGTTTGCACTTTATCAACTCTGCTGTATGGATGCTCCAAATGAAATTTCGTTGTTCTTTTTTGTGACAATGACAATAAACATTCTGAATCTGAAATCTGAATCTGAATCTAAGAGCTGGTCCAACCAATTCACTTCATAAGTCACATAATTAGTTAAGATCCACCTGTGTGCAATCAAAGTGTCACATGATCTGTCACATGATGTCTGTATAAATCAACCTGTTCTGTTTGGACCCTGACTCTGCAATCCTACTAAGCAAGCAACATGAAAACCAAGGAGCACTCCAAACAGGTCAGAGACAAATTTGTGGAGAAGTATAGATCAGGGTTGGGTCATAAAAAATATCCCAAACTTTGAATATCCCACAGAGCACCATTAAATCCATTATAGCAAAATGGAAAGAACATAGCACCACTACAAACCTGACAAGAGAAGGTCGCCCACCAAAACTCATAGACTGGGCAAGGAGAGCATTAATCAGAGATGCAACAAAGACGCCAACGATAATGCTGAGGGAGCTGCAAAGATCCACAGCAGAGATGGGAGTATCTGTCCATAGGACCACTTTAAGCCATACACTCCACAGAGAGGGGCTTTATGGAAGAATGGCCAGAAAAAAAGTAATTGCTTAAGAAATCACGTTTGGAGTTTGCCCAACAGCATTTGGCAGACTCCCCAAACACATGGAAAAAGATTCTCTGCTCAAATGAGACAAAAATTGAACTTTTTGGCCATCATGGGAAATGCCATGTGTGGCGCAAACCCAACATCCTGAGAACACCATTCCTACAATGAAGCATGGTGGTGGCAGCGTCATGCTGTGGGGATATTTTTCATCTGCAGGGACAGGAAAGCTGGTCAGGACTGAAGGAAAAGATGGATGGCAGTAAATACAGGACAATTCTGGAGGAAAACCTGTTTGAGTCAGCCAGAGGTTTGAGACTGGGATGAAGGTTCACGGTCTAGCAGGACAATGACCCTAAACATACTCCTAAAGCTACACTGGAGTGGTTTAAAAGGAAACATTTAAATGTCTTGGAATGGCCTACTCAAGGCCCAGACCTCAATCCAATTGAGAATCTGTGGCATAACTTGAAGATTGCTGTACACCAATGCAACCCATCTAACTTGAAGGAGTTGGAGCAGTTTTGCCTTGAGGAATGAGCAAAAATCCCAGTGGCTAGATGTGCTAAGCTAATAGAGATATACCCCAAAAGACTTGCAGCTGTAATTGTAGCAAAAGGTGGCTCTATAAAGTATTGACTTTTTTTGGGGGGGATACTTATGCACACTCCAGATTTCTGCTTTTTCATCTTAATTATTGTTTGGGTCACGATAAAAAAAACAACAATATGCACCTTTAAAGTGGTAGGCATGTTGTGTAAATCAAATGGTGCTTACACAGAAATCCATTTTAATTCCAGCTTGTAATGCACCAAAACAGGACAAACATCAAGGGGGATGAATACTTTTGCAAGGCACTGTAGGTTTCCTCTGGGTTCTCCAGTTTCCTCCCTCCTCCCAAAAACATAGTCATAGATGTTAGGTTTTAGGTTAACCTAAAATTGCCCCAAAGTATCAAAATCTGTGTGTCCTTGATGCCATGTGATGGACTGGCATTCATTCCAGGGTGTATTCCCACCTGTGTTCCTTGGAGAGACTCTGGATTCACATCAGGTGTTGATTGCAATCAGGGACATCACTGCAGGGGGAATAGCAGAAACATCATGGAGGGGTTCTTGAGTTGCCTAGACTAAAAAGTTTGCATTTTCAACTGATGGGAAGAGAGCCTACAGAAACTGGCCTTGCACAAGGATTAGAATTTTGTGGAATGTCACTGATTAGAGCATATGAGGATTTAACTCTATTTGTACACTAACTGGTAAATGTGCACTATTCTGCAGGTGCGTCCATGCCCATAACAGATAAAGAAGGTCTTACTGCGCTAAGCTGGGCCTGTCTAAAGGGACATTTGCCTGTGGTTCGCTGTCTGGTGGAAAGGGGTGCAGCCACTGATCATGCAGATAAGAATGGGCGCACGCCTCTTGACCTGGCTGCCTTTTATGGAGACGCAGATGTTGTAAGTGTCCAGGATTAAAATTCCAAGAATTCCAGAATTCCAACTAGAATTCAGAGCTCCTGAGTGGTACAATATAAAAGCATTTGACCTGTTCCAAAACACCGCAGCCATCCATGGCCGTGAGTCCAACAGAGCAGAATTGGCCGTGCTCTCTGGCTGGGAGGGATGGCATACGCGCTTCCCTGTCAATCACAGCAACAATAGACACCAGTCTTGGGTGTTTGTGAGCTTATGTCTGCAGAAAAGGGCAGTTAGCATGTTCTGCCCTGTGTGTGTTACATTGCCCTGTGATGAAAATACAGTATGCAGTGGCTTCATATGTCACAGAAGAAGCATGTAATAACCTTGATAATCTACAGTTGGTAGCTGTCAGGGAGAACTATGTAGTGGGTGGGAGTTAGCAAATGGTAGAAAATTTAAAAATATCCCAGCATTCAGAGATTACTTTTTATCTTGCCATGACACCACTTTATTTCTCTCTCAGGTGCAGTTTCTTGTTGATCAAGGTGCTTTGATTGAGCATGTGGACTATAGTGGGATGCGTCCACTGGACCGGGCTGTGGGCTGCCGCAACACATCAGTGGTGATGGCTCTTCTCAAGAAAGGAGCTAAGATTGGTATGAAGAAAGAATGGCATATGCCTGTGATCCAAACTGACAGCAATTATAAAAGCTACTGTATATGTGTAAATGGTTTAAATAGCTTTTTTCCCAGTCCAGTTATGTGGTGGTGTTCCATTACTTTTGGTCTGATAGTGATACAGACATGCAGCATTATCACATGGCAGGGAAGTCAGTCCGATTCCAAATCATGCGTTCATTGATTTAAGCATGTCTGGCCCATCTCTAACTGCTCCTCTGCTGCCCCCTACAGTCTGCAGTGTGTGACTGCAGGTGTCTGTGTGTGTGCTCTCTGCAGCTCAGTTTTTGCTGTTGCTTAAATGTGGCTTCTGTGGCTCTGTAGCACTGTTACAGCTGCTTGTGGTTTTCTCTTCATGTCAAAATCAAAATGAATGACTTACTTTTTATATCTTGAATGAGTTCAGTCTCTTCTGTCATTCTGTTGTTCTCACTCTTATGTACAGACTAGAGTACAACTGGGTACTATACCACAACTAAATTGTTGATACTGACACCATGTCATTCATGAAAAAATATAAAGGTACTTTAAATTTGACTCAATGCTGAGTTAAGCTTAAGCAGAGATGTATTGTGTTTGTATTATACGTATTTCCCAGCTTTTTTCAGTAAATGTTGTTGGTTGTGTTTGTTGTCCTTTCTTGCTTTTTTTTCCTTATCTTGGCTGGAGCTCTTGTTCCCTGCCTCTCACTGCTGCTTCTTTTTGTGTTCCCTCTCTCACACTTTCACGACCACCAACTCTCTTCTTTTCTATCTCTCTCATCCTTTCACTCACCTACATACCTGCACTCCTCTCCCCTAAACTCCTCCCTCTCCACTCACTCTGATTGGGTTGTTCACTCCATTCCACATTTCCTTGCCAATGCTCCCACGCTCACGTCCTATGACACCATGACCTCTGGCTGCAGGATGTCAGACCTTGCCAAGTCGGCACAAAGGAGGTAACAGTCATGCTCAGGGTGTCGACTCTTCATATCCCAGCAGGCTTTTCATAGCTTCTTTCCTCCTCACTGTGTTTTGTGTCCTTTGTTTAATGTACTTGTTTGGTGGTTAGCAGCTATCACTGTAAACCCCAAATTACCCTTAGAATTGTCTTACAATTTGCCTGCATTTCAGTTTATCCTCAGTCCAATTGTCTGTTTGCAGTCTCCATCTGCTTTGATTTGTGGATTTGAATTTAAGTCAAACTCCAAGAATGACACAGGAAAACATATTTTGTTTCTTTTCATATGGATACAGCTTGGTGCATGTTCTTAAAAGCCATTTGCTGTATCATTGATCATTGAAAAATGACAGGGAAACATTCCGTGTTTAGTGTTTTGTTGACGTATACTTTTCTGTTTTTCTTTCTATTGTCAAGATCAGAGTTAGGTATTTTCAAAAGAAAAGTGGTGCCATGCAAAAGACATTTGTCTTGTCTCTTCTTGTTTCATCTTCATCTTGTGTCTGGTTGTCCTTGTTGGTTGTCCATATTGTTTTACATTTACCATAGAACACAGTGCACTGTCTTCTCCCTATCTGTCTCTCCCTCTCAAACCGTTAACTCTTCATTTTGACCCATCCATGCATCCTGTTGATCGTAGGTCCGGCTACATGGGCAATGGCAACCTCAAAACCAGATATCATGATGATCCTGCTGAGAAAACTAATTGAAGAAGGGGATGGTTTCTACAAGGTCTGATTTTTGTGTCGCCTAAACATTATGTGAACTTTTAGGACATACTCATAATATTTATTTCACAATTATTTGTGTACAATACAGAAAGGCAAAGTGAAAGAAGCAGCACAACGTTATCAGTATGCTTTAAAGAAGTTTCCTCGTGAAGGCTTCAGTGAAGATCTGAAGGCCTTTCGAGAGCTCAAAGTATCTCTGTTTCTCAACTTATCTCGTTGCCGCAGGAAAATGAATGTGAGTATTTAATAGGTGTGTTAATAAATGTTCATAAATTATGTCAGCATGCACAATAAAGGAACTGATTTTCAAATATTTAGACTATACAGCTGCACTATATTACCTTGGAAGAAATAGCTGATAAGCAGTTAGACTTAAATTCTCATTTTCTTAAGAAAATTGACCAAATCCTGAATTTTTACACCTGATAAATAGTATACAATGGTAAACTTATTTGTCAGGGTTTTTTTTTTGTTTTTTTTTTATTTGATTGGTCACTGTAGATAATTTTTCCCATACCTTAGGAACAAGGCTTTATTCAGTTATGCTCATTTTCATGAAGGGTGCCAATACTACTGAACTTTGTATAAATAAACACAAAGGAAGATTAAACAATAGTTGAATAAACAATCAAACGTTAGAGAAATATACAGGTACCCTGTGGGACTTGTTATGGAATGAAGAGGTAGATCATCACCAAGCCATGACATTTTTAAGACCCCTTTCCAGGAAAGGCACAGTTAACATTTGAGACCTAGTGGTATATTATGGAGCACATTTATCAGAAAGCATGAAACTAATGCTGACTATTTTATGTTGGCAAATGTCTGTCTTATTCTCATCACTTCCTGCTGTGTCCCCAAGGACTTTGGAATGGCAGAAGAGTTTGCTACCAAAGCTCTAGAGCTGAAACCCAAATCCTATGAGGCATACTATGCTAGAGCCCGAGCTAAACGCAGCAGCAGGTAGGACATGTTTTATTGTTTTATAGCTTTCTTCCTGATGAGCAGCACTTTTACATTCATTTAAGAATTACACTGTGGTCACTCATTTGCTGTAACACATTAAAAGCATATAGTTGACCTTAAAGGGATAGTTCGGGATTTTTGACATGAATCTGTATGGCATCCCCATCAATAGTGTCGTGCAAAAAGTCAGACCTCGAAATCGCTTGGCACTATTTTCTCTCCCTTCTTATCACTGCGCGCTGCCGCCAGGTGACAGCGAATGCAGACCCACTAAGCTGGTGGGAGACCAAGGCTGCACTCTATCCACGGCTTACACACGTGATGGCACGGAGGATGTGTATAGTGGCAGCATCTGTCCCCTCAGAGAGGATCTTTTCAAAAGCAGGACAGATTATAACTGAGAGGAGAAATAGAATCAGAATTAACTAGTTAATTGCAGCAATTAAAGGAATAGGTAGGAAAAGGAAGGCGCAAAGACACCGCGCAGCGCCTGAAAACGGGTTTTCAGGCGCTGCGCACCCGTTTTCAGGCGCTGCGCGGTGTCTTTGCGCCTGCAGCGGTGCTTTGCCTGTGCTGTGGCTGAAAATAGTTCCAGATATAAATTGGTCTAGTAAATCCCTTCGTGTTAATTTGCATTGATATGTGTACTCGATGTGACTGTACAAGTCATGAGAAATAATTATAAAAAATCTTGAGTTATTTAATTCACTTTTGTAACGACAATGCTAGCTGGACACGCCGGATTACAGCGACTACGCTAAGCTAAGCTAACCGGGGTGTTTATAGATCAGGACAATGGCTGGGTCGGCTACAAAATGCTTTGGCTCACTCATCCAACTCTAGGGACTGCAGGGACTGACTCAATTTCATCTGGGGGTGGCGTACTCCTTTAAATCAAAAATAAAATCTCAGGAGCCGAAAGAGCCGGCTCCTTATAGTAAGAAGAGCCAAAAGAGCCGGCTCCCGAAAAAGAGCCGAAATTCCCATCACTAGTAAACAATGAATGAAACAGCCGTGGCTGTCACCTGGCGGCAGCGCGCAGTGATACCGAGGGAGAGAAAATAGTGCCAAGCGATTTCGAGGTCTGACTTTTTATTTGGCAACGGTTTTGTGATGCAAATATATCACTCTTTTGAACACATACTGTTTTGAGACGAAAAACGTTTTACTTTCGTGACCCCAACAAACTTGCCGGACTACTTTCGTCTGGACCAAAACTGGACAAGAACTGGACTCACAGGATGCTGTCAGGGGTAAGTCAGTGTGTTTGCACGACACTATTGATGGGGATGCCATACAGATTCATGTCAAAAATCCCGAACTATCCTTTTAAGATCTAATCTTGGTGTTGTGTGTGTTTTCTTTGCCTATTTTAAATCACCCTTTAAATTTATCCCCATCTTTATGCACTGCAGACAATTTTCTGAAGCTCTAGAGGACCTCAGGGAAGCCATAAAGCTGTGTCCCAACAATCGTGAGATTGTGCGTCTCTTGCAGCGTGTGGAGGAAGAATGCAGGCGAGTCACCCAGACAGAGGAACCTGAACTTGAGCCCCCACCATCCCCACCACCATCCCCTTTACCTGTGGAGGAAGAAGAGGAGCCACCTCATCATACTCCACCCCCAGAACCACGACTGGATGACATGGAACCTGTGCAAGATCTTTTTGAGGATGATGACTTTCTGGAACAGGAGCTGGAGGGCATGTCTATTGGCCTTCCTCCTGAACACATCAATCCATCCAGCCTCCAAATTGTCCACAGCCCACCTCTCTCTCCTGTTCCTCTATCAGGAGGCCAAGCCTTTGAGTTCCACCCAAGCTCCTCTTCACTGTCATCTCCAACTCGCCAAAGCTACCAATCAACCTCACCTTGTGTCTCTCCCACACACCAGAATTCCCATTACCGCCATAGTCCTCCACACACTTCTCCTGCCCATCAAGCTTCCTACCGCTTCAGCCCTCCACCTATGGGTAGTGGAAGTCAGGGGATAGACTACCAGAGTCCCCCACCTTCCCCTCTTCGTCGCACAGCACCATACAGAGCCAGCCCCCCCTTGGAGAGTGTGTGTCTCTACCGTTCCCAGTCAGGATCTCCAGTCCGGTATCAGCAGGAGCCTTTGCCCAGTCGCCCCAAATCACCCCTATCTAAGATGAGCAGTCAACGCTCTTTTCAGCTCCAGTCACAGCCATCCCAGTGCTCCCAATCCTCCCAACACCACCAAGCCCAGGGCCTCCGACTGCAGCCTTCTGTGGCCCAGATTGTACGCACCAACCAGCCAGGGAGTGGCATCTATAGCCAATTGGCCCACCCACTCAGCAGCAGGTACCAGGGCAGCTCCATTGACATAGACCGGGAAAGAGAGCGGGAGGCCCGGCTGGTGTACCAGCCCTCCTTGGATGGAAGGTCCATCTCTCAGGTACAGTCCAGTCTGAGTGTGGGTGCTCTATGTAAGCATGGAGGGCGAGGTGGGCCTGGAGGAGTACTCGAATCTGGAGTGGGGAAAGATGAAGTGCCTCAGCGCCCTGCCTCAGCCTACCGCTCTGCAACCGGAGGTCCGGGAGGAATGCGCTTTAGCCAGACACCTCAAATTAGCCGCAGCCAATCTGCAGCATACTACCCCGTCTCAAAGCATGAGCTGGAGAGAGCTGCTGCAGCATCTTCCATGTCTCCATGCCAGCTAGGTTCACCGGAGATCCCACATCTGGTGCGTCGGCCCATCAGTGCAAACACGGGCGATCTGAAACCACACATGTCCACCCCTAGACCCCTAATCCACTCTCAGAGTGTGGGTCTGCGATTTTCCCCCTCCAGCAGCAATATCTCCTCAGGCTCTGGTCCTAATCTAGCTTCTGGCTTTAGGCCTTCCTCATCCATGGCCCAGATGGAGATCCCCCTACAGGTGGCATATGAACGCAGCTTTGATGAGCCATCCTCACTCTCGCCCTCACAGAGTGGCCTGTACCCCAGCGAGCCAGCCCGATCTCGGACAACACCCTTTATGGGCGTTATTGACAAGACAGCACGGACTCAGCAGCAGTACTTGCACCAGCCTTCTCGCGCATGGCCAGTCACATCTTTGGACAATGTCATCACAAGCCCTACATCACCAGGGAACCTGATTCACCAGGCATCTACAGCCTCCTCCTACAGCCCACCCACCTCATTAGGAAACATTGCCTATTACAACAAGACCAACAATGCCCAAAATGGCCACATGCTGGAGGATGAGTACTATAACCAGCCACAGCCCTCATCCCTAGGCAAGCTGGCAAACGGAGGAGCCCGTGACAGGGACCTCCTGGAGCGGGTCAGTCAGGTGCCGACATACCAGGATGTGAAGGTGGCACGGACAATGCCCGTGGCACAGGCGTACCAGGAAAACATGTACCGCCAGCTCTCTCGTGATGCCAGGCAAGGCCCCACCTCACCCATTAAACCAAAGAGACCCTTTGTGGAATCAAACGTGTAACAAGGCCAGTAGAGTGTAATGGATGTGTGATAAGGAGTGAGTGTGTGTTTAAATGTGGTGGTGGTCCAATGTATTAAAATAACTAGAAAATGTCATTTTTTGAAACTCCACTAACCCAGGGAGGGTAATGTTGATATATTGAAACTCAATGAAAGAAATTGCTAATGCCTGGATCTGTGCCTGCTTCTGGTATACTTGAGGCATAAGCTTTAGTGCGAGAAGACCTGAGACACTTGGACTTAGAATTCCATGAATATGATACTACTGAATGTTCTTTAAAGCTCTGCACATTATGTGAAAGCACATTTTGAACCTTCCCTGAATTGAAGCAACAAACATGAGTGCACACACGCAGCTTGAAGAACAGTGTGTGTCTTGCAGTTATTATCCCACAAGTGTGAGTGAGCATCATGAGCAAGAATGTGTGAATCACGGCCTGTTCATGAATTTAAATGCTTAAATCGTTTCCTCTCTTCAGTAGGCAATTCCAAACAGGACTGCTAGGCCTTCCAGAGTATATAATGTTGGATTATTCAATGCTGTTTAATAAAAAATAATAAATAAATAAAAAAAGCTGTAGTTACAGAAGGAACACAAAGGAATATTTATACCCGAGTTCGATAATGTACAAATCAAAGCATAAACTTAGTTTCTGTGTTTGCTTTATTTTAAGTTATCTTTATTTTTGTATCTTTTTTGGCAGGAGAAATGGTACATAATATTTTCGAAAATGCAGATTCAAAGTCTATGGATTTAGAGACGGGAATGTACAAACTTTCAGCACACTGTTGTTCAAAAGCTTACAAGAGTTATATCCTCATTTTTACAATAACCCCATTTTCATACTTAAGAAATGGCTTTCTAGAAAAAAAAAACCTGGATAGAGAATACATTATAGCTGTAATGCAGACTGAATCAGAAGTGATCATGAGTTCATTTTGTTTTTAGAGCAATCACTGAAAAGGCTGATGAACAGTCGTACATCTTTTTTTAATGAACTGAAACATTTATGTAAATTGGATCATCAAAGTTTGTACATGCTCTGCTCCATATATATAAAAAAGATGTTTCAGGGGTGTTGAATAATTGATGGTAGTTTCTTTTTTTTTTTTATTTTGAAACAGTTTTAACAGTTACAGTATTGTTCTAAAATATGAAAAGCATTAGTATATTTAGCTATAGTATATTTGTTTTAACCTTTCAGTGACAATATTGGTTCTTTTTGCTGCACTGTATGCCCATGAAAGCTCTGAAGAAAAAAATAGCACTTTATTAGTTTCATTCTGATGATGGAAAATCATACAGTAGGCATGAGGAATGGCTCATTTGGACTTAAAAAATCACTAACAAACACAGAGTGAACACTGGAATATTATTTGTGAATTAATTGTCCTACTAGAAAATCAAAATAGCAGTCTTTGTTATTGGTGCAATCTTTTTTCTTTTACAAAGCTAAAGAATAAACAGTAAAATGAGTGAAACTATGTTTTTAAAAAGCTATGAAAACATGTATATAATAGCCTTTATAGAGCGCACTGTATGTGCTGTATATACTGGCCAAATGTGTTTATGCGTAACCAATTCATGACTATTTCTCTATAGCTAATTCTTCACTGTTGTAAGGTTATGGTTAACACCTAAGAAACAAATGAATAACAGTATGCAGTATGTACTGTAGAAGTGAATAATTGAAGCAAATATCAAATGTGAAACATGGGTGTTCAGGTTCCATAGCATCCTGAAACACTACCAAATGATTTTTACTATGAAATCATAAACTCCAGGAAATGTTTTCTGAAATGTCATAAAGCTGTCTGCAGTAGAATGCAATATAGCCAACATGCAGTGTTCAAACTCTCTATGGTCACATGTTCTCAATAATGGACTCGGACACCTGCTGTCTCGAGTAAGCCCATACATTTTAAGTGTTTATGCCAGTAAGCTTTCACCCTTTCTCATGCAGGACTAATTGATAGTGCTTAAGAAGTAACAATTATTCATCAAATTAAAGGGAACAAAGGACTACAAAGATTTCTTTCTTTAAGAAGGGATAGTTTTACTATTAGTGTAGATTATTTTGCTGTAAATACATTGCATGTTCTATCCTCAGCCACCCCTGAGCTCATGTGCACACGCTGAAGTGTACCTGATGTGCATCTCAAATGAAGCTGGTTTCCAAATAATTCATTCCAACCTCTCATTTTTCCAATTGTTAATTAGGAAACACACTACTGACCTCCTATGAGTTGAACTGGGCTTTTTTTAATTTGCATTTAAGTTTATATTACTGTACTTGCTTGCTGCGCTGAGTTCTCTTGTCTGTAAATGTGAGCTTTCAGAGCGCTGTGACAAAGTTCTATGACTACAATAAAACAGAATGTGTTTTTATCATATTGGAACCTGTTATTAATTACTATTAAGCTGAACTAACACTGTCTGAAAATCACCCCCTCCTGTGATAGAGATTAATTCCCCAATTCACCAAAGTTATTTTACTGATCTGAATTAACATTGGATTTTCAATTAACAGTGGGGAAATCTCATCTCATTACCTCTAGCCGCTTTATCCTTCTACAGGGTCGCAGGCAAGCTGGAGCCTATCCCAGCTGACTGCGGGCGAAAGGCGGGGTACACCCTGGACAAGTCGCCAGGTCATCACAGGGCTGACACATAGACACAGACAACCATTCACACTCACATTCACACCTACAGTCAATTTAGAGTCACCAGTTAACCTAACCTGCATGTCTTTGGACTGTGGGGGAAACCGGAGCACCCGGAGGAAACCCACGCGGACACGGGGAGAACATGCAAACTCCACACGGAAAGGCCCTTGCCGGCCCTGGGGCTCGAACCCGGACCTTCTTGCTGTGAGGCGACAGCGCTAACCACTACACCACCGTGCCGCCCAGTGGGGAAATCAATATCTTTTATTTTTGAAAAGTGTGATTGCATAAGTACTCTACCCCCATTGCTAGGAAACCCCTAAAATTAGTTCTGGTGCAATCAGTTGCCATCAAAAGTCACATAAATTGTTAAATGGAGTCTACCTGTGTGCAATTAAAGTGTCCTATGATGTCCAAGTTTATTAATGAACATACTTAAACAGCATCATAAAGACAAGGGTGCTATCAAAACAAGTCCAGGACAGAGTTCTAGAAAAATATTATTCAAGATTTGGTTATGCAGAATATACACCAAAGAAAAAGAGAACATCCCACAGAGCACCATTAAATCAAATATTTAACAAATGGAAAGAATTATAGCACAACCATGGCTTGATCCTGCCTAAAAGAGGCTGTCCACCAAAAATCAGCCATCAGGTTGTTAGGTTTTGATCTGTCTGTAGCGAAGGAGGTTGAAATGACAAAGTACAATCTAGGAATGTAGACCTCTGACGCCGAAGAGATTCTGCCTCATGGAATGATTCAACAGTCACTGCCACAGACACAGCTGCTCAGAGAGGTTTCTCAGTTTACTGTAGGACAAACATGAGTACAACCCCGATTCCAAAAAAGTTGGGACAAAGTACAAATTGTAAATAAAAACGGAATGCAATAATTTACAAATCTCAGAAACTGACATTGTATTCACAATAGAACATAGACAACATATCAAATGTTGAAAGTGAGACATTTTGAAATTTCATGCCAAATACTGGCTCATTTGAAATTTCATGAGAGCATCACATCTCAAAAAAGTTGGGACAGGGGCAATAAGAGGCTGGAAAAGTTAAAGATACAAAAAAGGAACAGCTGGAGGACCAAATTGCAACTCATTAGGTCAATTGGCAATAGGTCATTAACATGACTGGGTATGAAAAGAGCATCTTGGAGTGGCAGCGGCTCTCAGAAGTAAAGATGGGAAGAGGATCACCAATCCCCCAATTCTGCGCCGACAAATAGTGGAGCAATATCAGAAAGGAGTTCGACAGTGTAAAATTGCAAAGAGTTTGAACATATCATCATCTACAGTGCATAATATCATCAAAAGATTCAGAGAATCTGGAAGAATCTCTGTGCATAAGGGTCAAGGCCAGAAAACCATACTGGGTGCCCGTGACCTTCGGGCCCTTAGACGGCACTGCATCACATACAGGCATGCTTCTGTATTGGAAATCACAAAATGGGCTCAGGAATATTTCCAGAGAACATTATCTGTGAACACAATTCACCGTGCCATCCGCCGTTGCCAGCTAAAACTCTATAGTTCAAAGAAGAAGCCGTATCTAAACATGATCCAGAAGCGCAGACGTCTACTCTGGGCCAAAGCTCATTTAAAATGGACTGTGGCAAAGTGGAAAACTGTTCTGTGGTCAGACAAATCAAAATTTGAAGTTCTTTATGGAAATCAGGGACGCCATGTCATTCGGACTAAAGAGGAGAAGGACCACCCAAGTTGTTATCAGCGCTCAGTTCAGAAGCCTGCATCTCTGATGGTATGGGGTTGCATTAGTGCGTGTGGCATGGGCAGCTTACACATCTGGAAAGACACCATCAATGCTGGAAGGTATATCCAGGTTCTAGAGCAACATATGCTCCCATCCAGATGACGTCTCTTTCAGGGAAGACCTTGCATTTTCCAACATGACAATGCCAAACCACATACTGCATCAATTACAGCATCATGGCTGTGTAGAAGAAGGGTCCGGGTACTGAACTGGCCAGGCTGCAGTCCAGATCTTTCACCCATAGAAAACATTTGGCGCATCATAAAACGGAAGATACGACAAAAAAGACTTAAGACAGTTGAGCAACTAGAATCCTACATTAGACAAGAATGGGTTAACATTTCTATCCCTAAACTTGAGCAACTTGTCTCCTCAGTCCCCAGACGTTTACAGA
Organism: Neoarius graeffei; assembly: GCF_027579695.1. Lineage (NCBI taxonomy): Eukaryota > Metazoa > Chordata > Actinopteri > Siluriformes > Ariidae > Neoarius > Neoarius graeffei. Next base: position 23,974,047 of record NC_083582.1, on the reverse strand, counting down.
CTGTTGTAAAGAGAAAAGGGGATGTCTCACAGTGGTAAACATGGCCTTGTCCCAACTTTTTTGAGATGTGTTGTTGTCATGAAATTTAAAATCACCTAATTTTTCTCTTTAAATGATACATTTTCTCAGTTTAAACATTTGATATGTCATCTATGTTCTATTCTGAATAAAATATGGAATTTTGAAACTTCCACATCATTGCATTCCGTTTTTATTTACAATTTGTACTTTGTCCCAACTTTTTTGGAATCGGGGTTGTATATTCACATTCAAGAGCGTGTTGTAGCTATATGATTAGATAATGATGATGTGATTGACGAAGCTAAGTTATCTATGTATGACAGGGTAACGTCAATGGGTGATGAAGCATTACATCACTGGTTTAGATTACACTACTTTATGAAAGAAGAGAGACATTATGTACCATTACATCACCCATCAGGATCATAGTCTTATGAAAAGAAGAAAGACATTACCGGTCAGCATAACCTTCATTAAGCAGAGAGCAGAATGTGTGAGCGAAAATAAATCTCAAGGATTTAACCAACCAAAACAAGTAGCAATCAGAACAGCCTGCTTGTTCCGGTGTCAAGAACAAATAGCAATCAGACCAGCCTGTACTAGTTCCAAGCATGCCAAACAAATATCTCTATCATTTGGTAAAGCAACCAAGTGGCCAACTCTGAAGGAGTTAGAGAGATCCAGAGCTTAGAAGCGTGTTTGTTGGTTTGTATACTGAGGATGCCGCAGCTATCCGTGGCCAGTACCTCTCTGGGTAGTTAGGAATGGCATATTCATGTCTGAACAGGGCAGATAGCACTTTCCTCTGTGTGTGTTACACTGCCCTGTGAGGCAGAAAGAACCGTTATTCAAAGTATGTGGCTGGCTGGCTTCACATCTTGAAGGAAGCATGTCCAAGCCCTCACCCAAAAGATTTGAGACTGGGGCAGATTTTCACCTTTTAACAGGAAGCATACTGTCAAAGTGACACTAGACAAGTTCAAAACCAAGAACCTGGAGTGTGTTAGAATTGCCCACAAAGCCCAGGTCTCAATCCAATGCAGCAATTATGGCAAAACTGGAAAGTTGCTGTTCACCGATAGGCTCCATTCAGTTTGACAGAGCTTTAATAATTTTGCCAAGATGAAAAAGTAAACATATCAGGATTATACACCATATGGCCAAAAGTTTGTGGGCACCTGATCATCAACACCCATATTTACTTGTTGAACACCCCATTCCAGATTTAGTCCCCACACTCCTGTTATAATAACCTCCACTCTTCTGAAAAGGTTTGCCACTAGATTTTGGAGTGTGGCTGTGGAAATTTGTTAATTCAGCCACAAGAGCAGTAGCCAGGTGAAGTTGGATGAGGAGGCCTGGGGTGCAGTCGACATTCCAGTTCATCCCAAAGATGTTCAGTGGGGTTGAAGTCAGGATACTGCCATGCTGGAACATGTTTGAGCTAAGCCTCTTAATTCAAGTGAAGGGAAATTGTAATGCTCCAGCATCCTATCCTATACAGTCATGTGCTTCCAACCTATGTGGCAACAGTTTGGGGAAGAACCACATATGGGTTTGATGGTCAGGTGTCCAGAAAGCCTTGGCCATATAGTGCATCTTCAAATAAATATATTTCCATCAACAGGTATTAAAACAAACAAACAAAAAAAAATCCCCATCTACAATTTGTAAAACAAGTTACAGAGGAGGGCCCCACATCTTAAATCTGTCTTGAGAGCATGAACACCAGCCTGGTGACTAGTTTCTGAATGATGGCAAGCTAACGCTTTTCTTTTTCCTTTTGTCATTACTGATTTAATGATTTCTTAATTTTCACCATGGCTAATTTTTTTTGTCAACAAAAGATTGACAAAATAATAACAATAACGGTTGCTGCATTGAAACAATGTCTGACCATTGCTATTTGGTCCAGCTAAAATAAATAAATAAATAAATAATGTGAACAGCATGTACATGCCCTTAGCCTACATTAATATTTGTGTTTGGTTCATTAACTGTCTGTTTACCTTTAAAATAGCTTACATTCTACATCTCATGGTTACAAACAGGCACTGGGCTCATGGTGTCCCGGACAGCAATAGCCTAAAATCATAGAAGTGTGAACTATTTGAACATACTTGAACTTTGTGTTTTCATTAGTATAATGATGCATTTTGCATGACAGTGCCATAAATCAAGCCTTTCTTCAGAAAAGGTTAATCGCAGGCAGTAAATTAGACTAAAGTTGAATGTGCATGCATCTTTTTTTATTAGCTTCATCATCAGTACTTCTCATCTCATCTCATTATCTCTAGCCGCTTTATCCTTCTACAGGGTCGCAGGCAAGCTGGAGCCTATCCCAGCTGACTACGGGCGAAAGGCGGGGTACACCCTGGACAAGTCGCCAGGTCATCACAGGGCTGACACATAGACACAGACAACCATTCACACTCACATTCACACCTACTGTCAATTTAGAGTCACCAGTTAACCTAACCTGCATGTCTTTGGACTGTGGGGGAAACCGGAGCACCCAGAGGAAACCCACGCGGACATGGGGAGAACATGCAAACTCCGCACAGAAAGGCCCTCGCCGGCCACGGGGCTCGAACCCGGACCTTCTTGCTGTGAGGCGACAGCGCTAACCACTACACCACCGTGCCGCCCTCATCAGTACTTAAATGAACAAAAAGAAATAATGTAAATTCTCATCTCATCTCATTATCTGTAGCCGCTTTATCCTGTTCTACAGGGTCGCAGGCAAGCTGGAGCCTATCCCAGCTGACTACGGGCGAAAGGCGGGGTACACCCTGGACAAGTCGCCAGGTCATCACAGGGCTGACACATAGACACAGACAACCATTCACACTCACATTCACACCTACGGTCAATTTAGAGTCACCAGTTAACCTAACCTGCATGTCTTTGGACTGTGGGGGAAAACGGAGCACCCGGAGGAAACCCACGCGGACACGGGGAGAACATGCAAACTCCACACAGAAAGGCCCTCGCCGGCCACGGGGCTCGAACCCGGACCTTCTTGCTGTGAGGCGACAGCGCTAACCACTACACCACCGTGCCGCCCATAATGTAAATTTTTACAAGTAAATAAGTACATACTTTTGCACAGCACTGTGCAAAAGACTTAGGCACATGTAAAGAATTGCTGTAGACCAAAAATGGCTTAAAAAAATGATGAAATTAAATGTTTCAACATTTAATACTAATATACTATACTAATATAAACAGCAGTAAGCTCTAATAAATGAAACAAAGTCAATATTTGGTGTGAGATGACCCTTTGATTTAAAAAAAAAGTAGTCTCAGGTACAATGAGTGCAGTTTTATAAGGAAATGAGCTGTAGGTTTTACTGAGCATCTTGCAGAACTAGCCACAGTTCTTCTGGACACTTTGTCACACTTGCTTCTTCATTTTGCAGCAAAACCCAATAGCCTTCATTATGTTTTCTTTTTTAATCTGAAAAGTGGTCTCTTATGTAATATGCTACTCAGAAGCAAACTTTTTTTTTCTGTAACATTTAATTTTGTGCTGGAAAACGAACGTTTGGACTCTAAAATGTTTTTGTCCTGACTTGATTATGTAGAAGTCATAAAATAGAAATTTATAACAAAGATTGTATGAAAAAAATAGGGTGCCTAAGATTTTTGCACAGTACTGTAGATTTAAAAGTGCAAGGGTTGTTACAGTCACAATTATTTAAAGCAGAAAAATAATAATTCAACATGCTACATTTGAAAGAGCTAAGATTGTCTGTGTTTAAATTCAGTTAATCAGAAAGAGCGTTCAACATTCTTGTAGTTCTAACGGTAAAGGATTTCTGGTAGGTTGTGGTTTTACACTTACGGACATCGTACTTAACGACATTGGTGCTCGAGGATCTGGTTGATCTCAAGCAGTGAGGAAGAGGTTGCACTGACGGAGATACATTTACCAGATGATGAGACATTTTAGAAAAGAAAACTATATTGAGAGAGAGCATCTACAGAGATGTGATTTAATTAATTAGCCTACTTCAGTACACTATGGGTGTATCACATCCGATTGTTTTGTTATTATACATATTATTGTTATACAGTGGTGCTTGAAAGTTTGTGAACCCTTTAGAATTTTCTATATTTCTGCATAAATATGAGCTAAAACATCAGCAGATACTCACACAAGTCCTAAAAGTAGATAAAGAGAACCCAGTTAAACAAATGAGACAAAAATATTATACTTGGTCATTTATTTATTGAGGAAAATGATCCAATATTGCACATCTGTGAGTGGCAAAAGTATGTGAATCTCTAGGATTAGCAGTTAATTTGAAGGTGAAATTAGAGTCAGGTGTTTTCAATCAATGGGATGACAATCAGGTGTGAGTGGGCACCCTGTTTTATTTAAACAACAGGGATCTATCAAAGTCTGATCTTCACAACATATGTTTGTGGAAGTGTATCATGGCACGAACAAAGGAAATTTCTAAGGACCTCAGAAAAAGTGTTGTTGATGCTCATCAGGCTGGAAAAGGTTACAAAACCATCTCTAAAGAGTTTGGACTCCACCAATCCTCAGTCAGACAGATTGTGTACAAATGGAGGAAATTCAAGACCATTGTTACCCTCCCCAGGAATGGTCGACCAACAAAGGTCACTCCAAGAGCAATGCGTGTAATAGTAGGCGAGGTCACAAAGGACCCCAGGGTAACTTCTAAGCAACTGAAGGCCCCTCTCACATTGGCTAATGTTAATGTTCATGAGTCCACCATCAGGAGAACATTGAACAACAATGGTGTGCATGGCAGCATTGCAAGGAGAAAGCCACTGGTCTGCAAAAAGAACATTGCTGCTCATCTGCAGTTTGCTAAAGATCATGTAGACAAGCCAGAAGGCTATTGGAAAAATGTTTTGTGGACGGATGAGACCAAAATAGAACTTTTTGGTTTAAATGAGAAGCATTATGTTTGGAGAAAGGAAAACACTGCATTCCAGCATAAGAACCTTATCCTATCCGTGAAACATGATGGTGGTAGTATCATCGTTTGGACCTGTTTTGCTGCATCTGGGCCAGGATGGCTTGCCATCTTTGATGGAACAATGAATTCTGAATTATACCAGCGAATTCTGAAGGAAAATGTCAGGACATCTGTCCATGAACTGAATCTCAAGAGAAGGTGGGTCATGCAGCAAGACAACGACCCTAAGCACTCAAGTCGTTCTACCAAAGAATGGTTAAAGAAGAATAAAGTTAATGTTTTGGAATGGCCAAGTCAAAGTCCTGACCTTAATCCAATCGAAATGTTGTGGAAGGACCTGAAGCAAGCAGTTCATGCAAGGAAACCCACCAACATCCCAGAGTTGAAGCTGTTCTGTACGGAGGAATGGGCTAAAATTCCTCCAAGTCGGTGTGCAGGACTGATCAACAATTACCGGAAATGTTTAGTTGCAGTTATTGCTGCACAAGGGGGTCACACCAGATACTGAAAGCAAAGGTTCACATACTTTTGCCACTCACAGATATGTAATATTGGATCATTTTCCTCAATAAATAAATGACCAAGTATAATATTTTTGTCTCATTTGTTTAACTGGGTTCTCTTTATCTACTTTTAGGACTTGTGTGAAAATCTGATGATGTTTTAGGTCATATTTATGTAGAAATATAGAAAATTCTAAAGGGTTCACAAACTTTCAAGCACCACTGTATGGTCAAGAAAGGAAGTACATGATTTTCAGTTTGTGGCTTTAATTCGTAAAACGAGGCCCAGTCTTCCAGCAGCATCAGTAAGCTAGCCTACTGATAGTAAGGAACTGATAGTAAACAATTGTAAGGCAAAATTCATAAGTAGGCTCGTGTAAATAAAATAACAATATTAAAACAGCATTATAGCCTACAACCATAGCCTTATGTTATCATCATTCTAGTCAAAAAATGGATTAGGCACTCGAGAATATTATGGCCTAAAGAGAAATATAGGCTACTGACATATTCCACCAAAAGAAAAGCAACACTACCCTGTTGTTGTCATGAGAAGGCACACTTCCCCCCAAAAAAACTCTCGAGACACCACCCTGACATTTTGCCCCTAGGCAACCGCCTGCGCCACCTATGCCATGGGTTGACAGACTTTTAAAAGACTAGAGTCTGCGACCCTCTGACATCTTAAGACAATGTGTCACTCGTCACAGAGCTATGCTGGCCTTACACCAAATGACTTTCCAAGTGATTATCTATGATTTTGCAAAGACTGGGGATCTTGCAGTGTCACTATCTGTATGAGCCATGACTAAAAATAATATTAAACATGAAACGTCAAGACAAGTCTGTGTCTATGTGTCAGCCCTGTGATGACCTGGCGACTTGTCCAGGGTGTAGCCCGCCTTAGCTGGATAGGCTCCAGCTTGCCTGCGACCCTGTAGAACAGGATAAAGCGGCTAGAGATAATGAGATGAGATGAGACGTCAAGACAAGAAAAAAAACTGACTGAAGACAGCTATCCTGACCACCTTACAACAAACAGCTGAGATGATGGGAGCGCAGCCCAACTCCAGCAAAAGTTTCATGATTGTGTGCTGACACTGGAAATTTATCTGAGACAGTGAAACAGCTTGAAAAGCCAATTGGTGTAAGACCAGCATAAGCAGCTGACAGTCGTGACAGTAGTGTCCTATAATCGGTCTCACACAGAAAGGGGAGAAAATGTTGGAAGTTAAAAACGATGTGTGACTGCTATTAAAGGGATACACCAATGATTTTCTCAATTTTCAAATCTCAATGCACAGCATGAGAGATTATTACAGAAAAAACTGTACATTTTCTCTGAACAAGACAAAAAACATTTATGCCACAGGCGATTGCTCTAAGACAACGAGGGAGGCTCAGCCTCCTCTAAAAATGACGAACATCGTGTAGGATGAATTGCGCTAGGCTTATGCTATAGCCAACCTTATAACATTGCTATTTCAGATCCAGAATCATAGAAATATATGTGCTCAACCCAACTACAGTGCGAAATCATTCCGTTATAACTTTCCCCAGTTCGCCTAATGTGTGCGTGAGTTTTTCCCCCTCGTGACAGCGCGATGTAACCCAGCCTCAGTGCACTTCAGTGGCATTTGGGAGCTCTGCGCTTTTCAATATCAAAATGCAAGACGATTATTGGACAAATACTGCGAAAACGCCCGCCCACGGAGTCCCACGGACTCCCAGCCTCAGTGGACTTCAATGGCATTTGGGAGCTATGCGCTTTTCAATATCAAAATGCAAGACGGTTATTGGACAAATACTGCGAAAACGCCCGCCCCACGGACTCCCAGCCTCACAGTGGGAGGGACATGGCAAAGCTTTCCGTGAGGAGACTGGTGATTGGTGAAAGCGGCCGGATATTTTCTTTGATTGACAGCTCGTTTCAAATATAGACAGGCAGCGGTGAATTTCAGTTCCGTCCCATGCGGATTCGCAAGTGCTGTGGTGTATTGTAAGGGATCGGCTTACATTTCGATTTCATTCATTACATATGGTTTCTACCAGCTTTTTTAGTTTGTATATATTTTCATTGTAAATAAAGTGTAAATATAGTGTTGTCAAGTTTGCTATCTTAGTTCCAGAAATTTTGTTTATTTGAGTGACTGAACTTGAACTTGAGGGGGCTAGTCAGCTAGCAAGAAAGCTGCGCACGGATGCCAAGCATTGCTGATTTAATTTTGGCGAAGCCATTTGCCAGTCTTCCTTTCGAGGAAAAAATTAAAATTAAAGAGCAGGGTAGATCAACGCCTCAAATTGACTTGGTGAAAAAGGTAGGGAATAATACTCGTTCCTTTCAGCTCTCCTGGTACGAGAAAGTGAATTGGCTAACAGCAAGTGACCCACATCAACAACAGTAAATAGGCTACTTTAGTAATATGTCATGGATGGACCAAAAATATAGAATCTATTTAAAATAATTATGCTGAGTATATTATATTTGAATATATATTTTTCTGGATATGAAATAAACACAGCTATAATTTGGAAAACATTTTAAAACAAAAACACAGCCGAGAACATTTCACACTACAGACCTGGATTAAAAGTGAAGGGTTATCAAAATTGTCAATAAAACATTTCTCAGTCAAAATAAGTAAAATATAGGGAAAGTGTCATTGAATGAAATGTGTGGCACCCAGTTCTATGTTTGGCTCCCCAAGGTCAGTGCTTGTGCCTATTCCAGAACACTCTGCTGTTACTGCTGAGGTTCCTGACAAAGAGCTGCTTTCAATAATGATCAATTTTTAAACAACATGCCACAATTTTAAAATATAAAATGTCAAAATATACCCCCCCCCAAACACCACCATCATGTATATTGGACAGTAGGCTAATGGGCCAAAAGAACCTGTTATTTCACAGTTTGTGACCCTGCCAACAATCAGCCAGATCAGAGGCAAGAGTATGGGCAAAATTGATGTTTTTTTCTTTTTTCTTATAAAATCCGGAAATATCGTAACCGACCAGCCTCCCCTGTTTGAAAGACTACCAGCCGCCACTGATTTATGCCAAACTGCAACTGGACATCTAAGGGCAGGTGTTGAATTATGTGGATAAACATTCACACAAATCATTCATCCATCCATCCATCCATTATCTGTAGCCGCTTATCATGTGTAGGGTCGCAGGCAAGCTGGAGCCTATCCCAGCTGACTATGGGCGAGAGGCGGCATACACCCTGGACAAGTCACCAGGTCATCGCAGGGCTGACACATAGAGACAAAGAACCATTCACATTCACGGTCAATTCAGAGCCACCAATTAGCCTAACCTGCATGTCTTTGGACTGTGGGGGAAACTGGAGCACCCAGAGGAAACCCACACAGACACGGGGAGAACATGCAAACTCCACGCAGAAAGGTCCCCATCAGCCACTGGGCTAGAACCCAGAACCTTCTTGCTGTGAGGCGACAATACTAATCACTACACCACTGTGCTGCCCTAGTTCCATCCAGAGTCATGTTAATTTTTCTTATCTTGTCTTGATGACTGTAGAGTCGAGCCACTCTGTAAAGTCTTCTCCAGCACATCCCAAACACTGTGGGGGTAAGGTTGGGACTTTCACTCACTCACTTCTTCCAGCTTGTCTGTCCCGTGTGTGTGGAGTCACTGCCATGTGGACCCTACTGATCCATGTCATATTAATTAGAGCATAGTTTTATGCGGGGCGGCACGGTGGTGTAGTGGTTAGCGCTGTCGCCTCACAGCAAGAAGGTCCTGGGTTCGAGCCCCGGGGCCGGCGAGGGCCTTTCTGTGCGGAGTTTGCATGTTCTCCCCGTGTCCGCGTGGGTTTCCTCCGGGTGCTCCGGTTTCCCCCACAGTCCAAAGACATGCAGGTTAGGTTAACTGGTGACTCTAAATTAACCGTAGGTGTGAATGTGAGTGTGAATGGTTGTCTGTGTCTATGTGTCAGCCCTGTGATGACCTGGCGACTTGTCCAGGGTGTACCCCGCCTTTCGCCTGTAGTCAGCTGGGATAGGCTCCAGCTTGCCTGCGACCCTGTAGAAGGATAAAGCGGCTAGAGATAATGAGATGAGATGAGATAGTTTTATGCCAGATGCCCTTCCTACTGCAAGCCTCCCATTTTTGGGCTTGAGAAACAACAATTCACACATGCATTCACATGTATGGACAATTTAGAGTAGCCAGTTAACATGTCTTTGGATGATGTAGAAAACCATAGCACCCGGAGGAAACCCACACAGACATGGGGAGAACATGCAAACTCCACACAGAAAGGCCCCCACCAGCCACCAGGTTCAAATCTAGAACCTTCTTGCTAATCACTGCATCACCGTGCTGTCTGGGTAAGGTCAAGACTCTGTGGTGACCAATTCATGTGTGAAAATGATTCCTCATGCTCCCTGAACCACTCTTTCACAATTTGAGCCATAATTGTGTTTCTGTGCCATCAGGGAAGAAAAAAATCTATTGATGTGTGTAGCGGTTCAGTATTGGTGGGTGGAGCACAGAGGACGGCAGGACAGAGATCAGGTTCAAAATAGTGTTTATTGCTAGACTTTTCAGTTTAACAACTTCACTCACTCCAACAGACACACACACACACACATACACACAACTGGCGTCTTGTTCAAGGCTGAGCTCCTTCCGCTCTCACTCTCCCTCCTGATATAGGGCGCGGTCACTGGGAAAACACACAAACACAGGTTAATTGCTCTCAGGTGTAGTGATTCTGCCACTTACCTTCCCTGACTCCGCCCTCCTGTCACAGACCGGCGCTTGACCACGGCCCCGCTGCCACATACCCCCACCGCCCGACTCAGGCCGGGCGGCTGTCCGGCCTGCAGCCGACTCCCCCCCTTGACAGGAGAGGAAGTCCGCCACGACCATCTGCGCCCCCGGCCTGTGGACCACCTTGAAATTAAAGGGTTGGAGCGCCAGATACCAACGGGTGATCCGGCGTTGGCATCTTTCATGCGGTGGAGCCACTGGAGGGGCGCGTGGTCTGAACAGAGGGTGAAAGGGCGCCCCAGCAGGTAGTAACGGAGGGCGAGAACCGCCCACTTGATGGCCAAACACTCTTTCTCTATGGTGCTGTAGAGCCCCTCACGCACCGACAGCTTCCTGCTGATATACAGGACAGGGCGGTCCTCCCCCTCCACCTCCTGGGACAAAACCGCCCCCAGCCCTCTGTCCGACGCATCGGTCTGCAACATAAAGGGGAGAGAAAAGTCAGGGGAGTGTAGAAGTGGCCCCCCACACAGTGCAGCCTTTACCTCTGAGAAAGCCCGCTGGCACTGCTCAGTCCACTGGACTGGATCTGGTGCCCCCTTTTTAGTGAGATCAGTCAGCGGGCTGGTGACGTCCGAATAATTAGGTATAAACCTACGATAATAGCCAGCCAGCCCCAGGAACTGTCTCACCCCCTTTTTGGTCTTGGGCCTCGGGCAGGCCCCAATTGCTGCGGTCTTGTTAATTTGGGGACGCACCTGCCCGTTGCCCAAGTGGAAGCCCAGATACCGTACTTCCACCCACCCAATCGCACACTTCTTTGGGTTGGCTGTGAGCCCCGCTCGCCTCAGCGACCTAAGAACGGCCCTCAGATGTTCGAGGTGCCGCTGCCAGTCATTACTATAGATGATGTCATCTAAATACGCGGCCGCATAAGTGGCGTGAGGGCGGAGGACTCTGTCCATCAGCCGCTGAAACGTAGCGGGCACCCCAAACAGCCCAAACGGAAGGGTGACGAACTGGTGTAAACCAAACGGTGTGGAAAAGGCCGTTTTTTCTCGGGATAGTGGAGTCAAGGGGGTCTGCATGGTCTGAAGTTCTTCCCGAACCACCTTTTTTTTGTGTTCGGGTAGCCTGTAAGGGCGGCTATGCACTACCACCCCCGGGGGCGTCTCTATGTGGTGCTCTATGAGGTTAGTGCGACCGGGCAGGGGCGAGAACACATCCGAAAACTCGGTCTGCAACTGGGCGACCTCCGTGAGTTGGGTCGGGGAGAGGTGGTCTCCACAGGGGACCGGAGAGGTACATGATGCCAATGTCCCTTTTTGAACCTCCGGCCCCACCTCCGCCTTCTCCGGAACCACCGACACCAACGCCACGGGGACCTCCTCGTTCCAGAGTTTAAGCAGATTGAGGTGGTAATTCTGTAGTGCCCCACCCCTGTCCGTTCGCCTCACCTCATAGTCGACGTCCCCGACTCGCCGTGTGACCTCAAAGGGTCCTTGCCACTTGGCGATCAATTTGGAGCTCGACGTGGGCAACAGTACAAGTACCTTATCTCTCGGTGTGAACTCTCTAAGGCGCGTACCCTTGTTGTACAGGCGGGCTTGCCGTTCCTGGGCCTGCCGCAAATTCTCCTGAGTTAGGTGGGTGAGCGTGTGGAGTTTTGCGCGCAGGTCCATAACGTACTGAATTTCGTTCTTACTTTGTGAAGGTCCCTCCTCCCAATTTTCCCGCAGCACGTCCAGGATGCCGCACGGCTTACGCCCATATAATAATTCGAACGGGGAGAACCCCGTGGAGGCTTGGGGGACCTCTCGCACTGAGAACAGCAAGGGTTCGAGCCACTTATCCCAATTACGTGCGTCCTCACTTACGAATTTCTTTATAATATTTTTGAGGGTGCAGTTGAACCGTTCCGCTAAACCATCCGTTTGTGGGTGATACACGCTGGTGTGGATCGGCTTAATCCCCAATAACCCATACAGTTCGCGCAGTGTTCGTGACATAAACGTAGTGCCTTGATCAGTCAGAATCTCTTTCGGGATTCCAACTCGGGAGATGATGCGGAAGAGTGCCTCTGCAATACTGCATGCTGAGATATTGCGCAGAGGCACTGCTTCCGGGTATCGCGTTGCATAGTCCACCAGAACTAATATAAAGCGGTACCCTCGTGCTGACCGATCTAATGGCCCGACGAGATCCATTCCAATTCTCTCAAACGGGGTCTCGATTAACAGTAGAGGGCGCAAAGGCGCTTTTGGAATGGCCGCTGGGTTTACTAACTGGCATTCGCGGCATGCCGTACACCACCTACGAACATCGCCGTGAATCCCTGGCCAATAGAATCGGGCCATTATTCGGGCTAGTGTTTTATCCTGCCCCAAGTGTCCAGCCATGGGATTAAAGTGAGCCACCTGGAATACCAATTCCCGGCGGCTCTTCGGAATTAAAAGCTGCGTGACTCGCTCTTTAGTTTGAGTGTCCTGCGTCACTCGGTATAATCTATCCTTCATAATCGCGAAGTAGGGGAAGGACGGGGTGGCGTTCGGCTGGAGCGTTTGACCATCGATTACTCTCACTTGGTCAAACGCATGCTGCAGAGTCTCGTCTCGCGACTGCTCTAATGGAAAATCTGCAAGGGATTCCCCGATAGAGAGAGGAGGAGCCGGCAGCTCCTCACTCTGACGCAGAGATGACGTAGACGGCTCTGTGACAGCTGCTCCCGCCAAAGCGACACCAGGACCTCCCCCTGTCAAATGGCAGGACCCACTCTCTACTAGGCGCATTATTAAACCCCGAAATCCCGGCCAATCAGTCCCCAAAATTAAAGAGTGGGTAAGGCGAGGATTAACCGCCGCCTTCACTATAAATTTTTCCCCTCTGAAAATAATGTGGACCGACACCAAAGGGTAGCGGTGAACATCCCCGTGCACACACAACACCTTCACCCCTTGTGCTCCCCCCAATGCCTCGTTTTGAACCAGGCTTTGGCGAATTGAGGTCTGATTACAACCAGAATCCACCAACGCCTGATATGTAGCCCCTTGGATACTTACCGGTATGCGATACGCTCTGGCCCGATCGAGGGCGGCCTCTGGCGCGTCGGGGATCCGAACCACCGCGCCCAATTCCATTACTGTCCACTGCTGTTGAAGGTGGCCCGGCTCCCCGCAGCGCCAGCAAACCGGCCCGGGCTTTCCCTCTGCACCGGTGATCTGGGGCTCACTCACCTGAGGTGGGGGAGAGACAGACACAGAAGGGAGAAATGGGAGGGCACCGCGGGTGCGGCGGGCCGGCTGGGGTGGTGCCGGCCCCCGCCTCCGCGGTGGGGGAATGGGGCGAGGACGGGACACAGGAGGAGGGAGAGAGAGAGAGAGAGAGAGAGAAGAGGAGAGCAGAGAAGATGCCATCTGCTGTCCTGCCGCCGGGACAGCCACCAGATGATCCTCCGCCAGCTCGACTGCCTGATCCAGTGACGCCGGGCGGTGGCACTGGACCCACTCCGCGGTTCCTGCTGGTAAGCGGGCGATGAACTGTTCCAGTACCACCTGGTCGACGATTCCCTCGGCGTCGCAATCATTGGCCCTCAACCACCGCCAGCAGGCGTCCCGGAGCTGCTGGCCGAACGTGAACGGCCGGCCGACTTCCTCCAATCGCAGCGCGCGGAAGTGCTGGCGCTGTTGTTCCGGTGTGCGCCCCACGCGCTGGAGGACGGCCCGGCGGAGGTCCGCGTAGCCCAGCCGGCGGTCGGCGGGGAGCTGTAGCGCGGCCAGCTGTGCCTCTCCCGTTAGCAGGGGGAGGAGGCACGCCGCGCGCTGCTCCATCGGCCACCCCGAGGCTTCGGCGACCTGTTCAAACAACGTGAGGAACGCCTTGGGGTCGTCCTGTGGGCCCATCTTGGTGACAGTGAGGGGAGACGGGCCCGCGGCCGGAGCGCTGGTGGACCCCACCGACGTGAGGAGATGCCGCAACGCCTCGCGATCTTCCTGCTGGGCCAGCACCAGGGCTTCGAAGCGCCGTTCTTGTTCCTTTCGGAGTGTGACGAGCGCCTGGTGCTGGCTTTGTTGAGCCGTGGCGAGGGCGTGGACCAGGTCGGCGAACGGGGAGGATTCCATGGGGCTGCTGGGTTGGTGCTCCACTCTCCCGGGTTTCGGCACCACTGTAGCGGTTCAGTATTGGTGGGTGGAGCACAGAGGACGGCAGGACAGAGATCAGGTTCAAAATAGCGTTTATTGCTAGACTTTTCAGTTTAACAACTTCACTCACTCCAACAGACACACACACACACAACTGGCGTCTTGTTCAGGGCTGAGCTCCTTCCGCTCTCGCTCTCCCTCCTGATATAGGGCGCGGTCACTGGGAAGACACACAAACACAGGTTAATTGCTCTCAGGTGTAGTGATTCTGCCACTTACCTTCCCTGACTCCGCCCTCCTGTCACAGACCGGCGCTTGACCACGCCCCCGCTGCCACAATGTGATAACCTGGTCATTCAGTACATTCAGGTCGTCAGCTAACTTCATTCATCAGCTAACATCCCATAATGTTTCTGAGCCTCGACCTGACCAACTGAAGCAACCCCAGATCATAACACTGCCTCCAGAGGCTTGTACAGTGGTCACTATGCATGATGGATGCATTGCTTCATGTGCTTCCCTTCTTACCCCGACACACCCATCACTCAGGAATAGGGTAAATCTGGACTTATCAAACTGCATAACCTTTTTCCATTGCTCCAGAGTCTGACCTTTATGCTTCCTAGCAAACTGAAGATTTTTCTTCAGATTAGCTTCACTAACAAGTGGTTTTCTTATGGCCACACAGCTGTTTAGTCCCAATCCTGTGCGTTCTCATCACACTGTGAGTGTGGAAATGCCCTTACTTTCACTATTAAACATAGCTGTAAGTTCTACTGTCAGATTTTTATGAAGCAGCATAAAAACCGCTGCAATGCCCTTCTACCACGCCAGCTTTCCAGCTGAGACGAGAGGAACGTGTGTGTGTGTGTGTGTGTGTGTGTGTGTGTGTCAGTGTAAGTGTGGGTTCACGTTACTCACAATCCACCGGTCAGACCAGGAGAATCAGGTTGCAGATGATGATGATGCCATCATGCAGCAGATGCTCCTGAGCAGAGGGCTAGCTACTGCTGTGGGTTAGCTGAGATGCAGCTTGCCCTGAATCCTTCGGCAGCTGGCTGGATCCCGTACACAGTGAGTCCCCGGGAATGACGATGGCGCTCCGGTGGGCCCAGCACCGGAGGGCAGATGTGTCCAGTCAAGACAGTGTCCTTCCTCAAAGGTGGGACTAGGCTAGCAGCGACTAGCAAGCCTGTCTAGAGAACATCCCGCGAAAACCCGCCAAGCTAACCTAGCAGCTAGATTTCTCGCCAGTGAAGAAGAAAAAAATAAATGAAAGAAACAGCAAGATCACTCACTGGAGTGACACTGGAGTCCCAGGTACACATTAGGGCCATGAGCAGGCCGAAATAACAAATGCTCTCCGCCAAAACAAGCAAGAAAATCCAGCCAACAAACAGCGCAACCTCTCTCTCCTTTGGTGCATGCTGGACCGCCACGGGCTTCGCTCCCACGAGATGATGGAACATTGAGAGAGCTCGTGAATTTGTGGGCATTAAATATTTACAGCTTACCATTGGTTCATATCAAAATTCAAATAAAAACATATTAAAGTAACAAATCTGATTGGTCTGAATGTACAGTATAACACAATGGTGAAAAATATTTTAAACCACAAAGCATTATGGTAAATAGAGTTATTTAAAATACACAGTATTATTTTATAGGACCTTATATACACACATATATATATATATATATATATATATATATATATATATATATATTACACACACATACACACACACAGTGCTCAGCGTAAATGAGTACACCCCCTTTGAAAAGTAACATTTTAAACAATATCTCAATAAACACAAACAATTTCCAAAATGTTGACAAGACAAAGTTTAATATAACATCTGTTTAACTTATAACGTGAAAGTAAGGTTAATAATAAAACTTAGATTACACATTTTTTCAGTTTTACTCAAATTAGGGTGGTGCAAAAATGAGTACACCCCACAACAAAAACTACTACATCTCGTACTTTGTATGGCCTCCATGATTTTTAATGAGACACCAAGTCTTCTAGGCATGGAATGAACAAGTTGGCGACATTTTGCAACATCAATCTTTTTCCATTCTTCAACAATGACCTCTTTTAGTGACTGGATGCTGGATGGAGAGTGATGCTCAACTTGTCTCTTCAGAATTCCCCATAGGTGTTCGATTGGGTTCAGATCAGGAGACATACTTGGCCACTGAATCACTTTCACCCTGTTCTTCTTCAGAAATCCAACAGTGGCCTTAGATGTGTGTTTAGGATCATTGTCATGTTGGAAAAGTGCACGACGACCAAGGGCACGGAGTGATGGTAGCATCTTCTCTTTCAGTATAGAGCAATACATCTGTGAATTCATGATGCCATCAATGAAATGTAGCTCCCTGACACCAGCAGCACTCATGCAGCCCCACATAAGGACACTGCCACCACCATGTTTCACTGTAGGCACCATGCATTTTTCTTTGTATTCCTCACCTTTGTGATGCCATACAGTTCTGAAGCCATCAGTTCCAAAAACATTTATCTTGGTCTCATCACTCCAGAGTATAGAGTCCCAGTAGTCTTCATCTTTGTCAGCATGGGCCCTGGCAAACTCTAGGCGGGCTTTTTTGTACCTGGGCTTTAGGAGAGGCTTCTTTCATGGATGGCATCCATGCATGCCATTCCTCTGCAGTGTACGCCGTATTGTGTCACGGGAAATCGTCACCCCAGTTTGGCTTTCTACTTCTGTAGATAACTGCAGTCAACTTGCATGCCGATTTTCTTCAACCCTTCTCATCAGAAGATGCTCCTGTCGAGGTGTTAACTTCCGTGGACGACCTGGACGTCTCTGTGAGATGGTTGCAGTTCCATCTTTCTTAAATTTTTGTACCACTTTTGCTACAGTATTCTGACTGATAAGTAAAGCTTTGCTGATCTTCTTGTAGCCTTCACCTTTGTGGTGTAAATAAATTATTTTCTTTGGGGAATTCTGAAGAGACAAGTTGAGCATCACTTTCCATCCAGCATCCAGCCACTAAAAGAGGTCATTGTTGAAGAATGGAAAAAGATTGATGTTGCAAAATGTCACCAACTTGTTCATTCCATGCCTAGAAGACTTGGTGCTGTCATTAAAAATCATGGAGGCCATACAAAGTACTAGATGTAGTAGTTTTTGTTGTGGGGTGTACTAATTTTTGCACCACGCTAATTTGAGTAAAACTGAAAAATGTGTAATCTAAGTTATATTATTAAGCTTACTTTCACGTTATAAGTTAAACAGATGTTATATTAAACTTTGTCTTTTCAACATTTTGGAAATTGTTTGTGTTCATTGAGATATTGTTTAAAATGTTACTTTTCAAAGGGGGTGTACTCATTTTCACTGAGCACTGTATGCACAGCAAGCAAGTACGTTAAAATGAACTCAAATGCAAATTTTAAAAGATTATTTCAAATTGGTTATTAACGTTTAGCGTGTGAAATAAGCATTTGGGCCCAAATGCTTCATTTCACACACTAATAACACGGCTTGAAATTCGCGGTGGTCCGGTCGCCCGAGGTGACTTAATTTGTCATTTGGTGGGTAATTCCTGTCACTAGCCAGCCCGGGTGGCTAGTTGAAAATAAAAAATATATATGAAGCGAAGATTCAGACTAAGGCTGTGCAATATATCGAATATACTTGATATATCTCCGAAAATTCTGTGTGAGATACATAAAATTATTATATCGTAACTATCGAGTATTTTATGGTCATCTGCCGACTTGCGTTTGTTTCGTGTTTGTTACGTTTGTTTAAAACATTTTCCTGTGATTTTCTCCCTGTCCCTCAGGCAGTAATGTGAGAGGCTGCCTAAGGGTAAAAAAAACAATAACGTCACGCACTCGCCAACCAATCCCGGGCGACATCTAGGTGCTGAAAGGAACTTGCGGGAAGATTTTCTAGTTTCGGTTTACAGCGCTGACTCAGTTTGTGCAATCACTGGTGTTGCATAGGCTACCGTGTAAGCTCTGTCAATTTCAGCGACAAATTAAAAATGGAAGCGGACGAATTGGTTCCTAAAAGAACGAGTAAGGGGTCAGTCATCTGGCATTTTTTTTGGGATATCGCGAGGAGGATGTGGAACAGCAAATGCCAATTTGTAAAGTGTGCAAAAAAACCCCTGTCATCACAAAAGGCAGCAGCACTACCAATATGTTCCATCACCTGAAAACTCACCCGGTACAGTATGCAGAGTCTCTTAAACTCCGAACTACTTGCCCATGAGCTAAAACCCCCCCACAAGCTAAACAAATGACCATAGCGGCCTTGTTCTCCAAAGCCACCCCATATGAGAAAACGAGTCAGAGATGGAGAGCTATAACGGATGCAATCACTGCCAAAGACATAATCCCAATTAGTATAGTGAAAAAAACAGGCTTCCAAAAATTACTAAACACTTGATCCCAAATACGAGTTGCCTGGTCACAGACATTTTACAGAGAAGGCAATACCGGAATTATACACATCTGAGAGGCAGAGCCAGAAAACATTCAGTTCAAAAATGTGCAAAGAGAAAAATTATGTTTCGCATATCTCTCTCTTCTCTCCCTCAATCTCTCTCTCTCTATTGTGAATATTCCAGTGGTTCTCAGTAGTCAGGTTAATAGCTTGGAGATCTACCTCTATTTTTTTAAATAATTTAAGGAAAGAGCACTTTTCTTATTGAGGCTAAATGTCTTTCTCAGTGTTGAGCTTGCACTTTATTGATTTGAGCTCTGAGCAGCTCTGTATTGTATTGCCCCTTTGTTGCAATTTTCAAGATTGTTTTTTCAGTTTGTGCTACATTTTTGTCGAATAGTCTTATTTCAACTCAATTGTGATTAATCACGAACATGAAAATTTAAAATGTGTTGTTGAAACCCACCTGTAAAGTTAACCAAGAATGTTATTTAATCTGCAGGGATTGTAGTGAAAACAGTAAAGAGTAAAAATTAGATTTCATGGGGTCCTTTAGAGGAGATTTCAATATCTCCTCTATATCGTGAAATGGAGAAAATGTATCGGGATATTCATTTTTTCCCATATCGCACAGCCCTAATTCAGACACACCATCAACTAAAGCCGCCACATATTAAGCGTGTGCCGTGTCTGTGTTAATCGATGTGTTTATCGGCAGGACGGAAAATACCAAAGAATTCCGAATCACATCGTGTACGAGTCAGGCTGTCGGTTTTTTCACTACTGTGCATGCATATAACGCATCTCGTTGAATATCGCGGTAATCACGTTATTAAATTCAATAGATGTGGCCACATTATCGCCCATTTAAACATGTGTTTTTGTTGTTGTTTACATCTACATCTGCCAAAGCTACATTGCGATGTGGAATTTTCTGAAAGGTGTACAGAAACCACCAGAGACAGGGACAAAGCGACCTTGGTCTGAAGAGGAGAAAAAGGCCGCCAATAAAGCGTACGAGAAGGAGAAATGACAAAGGACTTATAAGCAAACGTGGGAGCAGGGTAGGCTTTGGCTGTGATACGATTTTTATGGAATAATTAAATTTTTTCAAGTTGATTCCTAGTCAGTATGAAGCTCCTAATGCTTTCTCTCTCATAAATGGTTAAATACAGAATATTTTGGGTGCTATAGTCATGATAGTAAGTATATTTGTTTTCAATACTCATACACCAAGTTGCCAAGTTTTCCAATATATTATTATTTGTTGATATTATATTATGGTGCTCTGTGTTGTTCTCATTTATGTATTTAACAACAGTATCAAAATATTTGGGTCTTGAAATAAATGCACATTAGTCATGAACAATGGTAACTACTCTCTTTTGTGTTATTTTTGACAGAAGTAAAATTCATACATGAACAAGTTTTGGCTAGTTGATTTTCTATTTAGCTAGTTACTTTGGAAGGTAACTAGTCCAGCTGGCTGGTGAAAAAATATATGAATTTCTAGGCCTGAATAACCTCCAACTTGAAATAATCTTTTAAAATTTCCATTTGAGTTCATGTTAATGTACTTGCTTGCTGTGCTGGGTTCTTTTGTCTTTAAAGGCTTTCAGAGTTCTGTGACTGAAAGTGAATATAATGAAACACAATATCTAATCATATTCCAAACAGCTGAGACACATTCAACTCCAAAATTATTCTGAAAATGAGCAGAAATTCTTATATATAATGAGTAACACATACAGTTAATGGTGTTTTAGGTCATATGTTTGATGCTGTATAATTATATTTTAAAATATTTTTTCAACCATAACCCTTTAAAGCAGTACAATTTCTACAGAAAAAATTTTTTCGGAGAAAATCTTGGATCCTTCTTGATGCACTTTTTTTACACTCCTTTGTATTCCTATGCATATGGACACTTTCAATTCACATCACTGGTTTTCAGTCAGGTTCGTTTTTGCAAAAGCCAATATTTATAATAATCCCATTACTGCCACCAAAATGTCATTATTTTTCCTTTGCATTATGAACACACACAAAAAGGCCTCACTGCCTGCAATTATGCTTGATATTACACTGACTTGATATTATGCTTGAATATGCTTGATATTAGACTAACTCATTTTCTTTTTAGGTTGCACATTATTTTTAATGAAAGTGCCATTGTATTACCTGTGTCACAGGTGCAAAAGAAAGCCACTGCAAAACACTGATACTGTGTCCTTTAACCATGTGCTGATTTGGGCTCATCTCTTTAACAACTGAATAGAAGACCTTTACACTCAGTTAGGGTTTCATCTCTTACTGTGACATGAATAGAGAATACAGTATGTATGTAATAGCAGTAATGGAATACTGTACACAACAGTTGAACTGTTTCAAGCCTTAACTTCAACCAGACAACCCGGAAAATATCTTGGTCTCGAGCAGAACTAATGATACTATCAAGGATTGCCAGTCACAAATCAGCTCCACAGCACCAATGATCCACCAGGCTTTATAGTGGGCTGGAGGCTTTTCCTTACATATGCTGATGTTGTTCATAATCAGAAAGTTTGATTTTGGTCTCATCTGACTGGAGTTTAGGAGCTGCAAATTGTACGTTGTCCTTAAGAAGGACTTCTTTCACATGACACTCCAACAAAATTGCTATAGAAGCAGCATCCAGTAGTTGATTTGCCAAGAATCAATTAACCTGGGCAATTAAAGCAATTCAAACAATCTTAAAACTGTCAGTCAGCATTTCCCCATGAAGATGGATGACCAAAGAATTAAGCACCTACAGTAGTTATGCCTAAGAATGACATGACATAGTCAAAAACAATAATAAGGTTATTGCTTATAATGGTTGATAAGCAATATTAAAAACAGGAGCACAGAACTGCAAAAATGCACACTGCTCAGGATTGGGATTACACACGAAGGGACATTTTCTCAGCATATACTCTGTAACATATTCATTATATTTATATATTGCTTTATTATTCTGTTTATAAACCATCCTTTATTGTTTGAGATATGTTACTACCGTTTAATTAAAACAAGTGACAAAAATAATTGTTTTTGAATTGGATGGAACAATTCCCCTTCTGTAGGAGACAATATGAAAATCTTTCAATCTCCTCTATATGGAATGATATCTATAGAATAATGTAAAACAGTTAATCCTAGCATGTAGGACTTACTCAAATACAAAGACTTCATTGTTCAGTTGCACTCACAGGAGTTGATCTTTTGATGAAGGATAAACTTCTGAATCAATTCAGAATGGTTATCTTTCATGTTCTTCTAAAATAGTAAGATTTTCTGACCATGCCAATTAAAACATCAATCACTGATAAACTGGTCATTGGTAAATTTTATGTCGAATTATGACTTATGACAACTAATGTGATTGTCCTGGCACAGCCATGTCAATATACTGCCTTAAGTGGCCATTTTTGACTCCATGTAGAGGTTAAAAGTCATTCTGTTTAATCCTCTCAATCCCTCTTGGGTTTGGATGTGAGGAGATGCACCAGCCCAGGTACCAGCACCATCACTACCGGGGGCACTATTACATATTTGAAGAAAAAGAGTGAGTAAAAGAGGAGGGCTGGAGCTGGAGGCAGAGGGAATCGGCTCACGTGGTATAGGGCCATAGAGGACAGTGCCATACAGAGGGTCTTCGGTGCCCAGGGAAGTGCCCATCCTCCTGGCTTCCAGAACTGGGCAAGCCCCAGCCCGAGCAGAGCACCAACATCGCGGCTCAGAGAAGAAAAAGGATTTGTGTCCATGCGAACCCACTCAGACTTAGAACACCACCTCTTGGCCAATGCAATAGACCTGGAGTTCAGTGAAGAGGGTAAGATCAGTGATTTGGAACCTGTACTTCCTCATTACTTTTCGTTTCATTTTCTTAATAACCAACAATAATTATTTACCCACATTTGTAAAGGTTGGAGGAAAATAATCCTTTTATTAAAATTAAAAACATTAACAATAAATAAGCCTTTTCTTAAAAAACTTTTATGAACATTTGCACCACCAGCATTTTCTTTTCTTTAGCTTTTGGCAGTCTGTAAAAAGACAGCCCTGATTTCTTGTTAAACCTAGCTGTATAGTCAATCACAGAACAGTTATTTCCCATTTAAGATCTTTGTGTGTGTGTTTTCATGGCATTAGAGCTGTGTTACTTGTGCCTAAGGTGAAGTCACACACATTCCCGCTATGGAGGACAGTCATGTGACGTCATCGTAACTGCAGATTTGTTTCTGTGGCCATATTGCCTGGCGAGCTTTGTGTTTGCCAGCGACTGGCACAAGTGTATGTGAATGATTGTAAGCCAAATTCAGGAAACATCTACAGATAAACTTGCAGAAGTTACATCTAAAAGAACAATACCAGAGATCTTCAGTGCTTTTGGATGAAATAACGGACATGGAGATAAGCCTGGTTTAACTTTTCACTGCTTCCCAGAGAACCCAGAAAGACAAGGAAAATGGCGAGCTACAGTTAAACAGGATGACTGGATGCCAGCAAAACATTCCCGTGTGTGTGCAGAACATTTTATATCAGGTTAGTGTGAAAACTCTGTGTAACATTAAAATGTAGATCTGGATGTGGGCTTTAGAAGCGATATATTTTATTAAATCTAATGCTTGGCTAGGCTAGCATCATGGTCGTTATGTACTGATAATGTAGACTTGGCTAAACACCATAAAATATGCTAAATCTAGGATCTGGCTTGTTTATGACTGTTATAAGTCCACATCTGAGCTTACCTTTGTCATAATAAGGTATTTTTCTTTATCAGGAATTTCCCATAACATTCCGGCATGAAACCTGCCTCAAAATATCGGTTGGCAACTGTACTTTTGTCTGCCTTTAGCATCTCCGGTGTATTTAGAAATCCCAAATACTAAATAGTTCAGGATGTCGTAGTGTCCCAAATCTGGTAAATGGTTTGCTGAACACTTTTCAAGTGGAAGAAATACATTTGTGGGTAAATTAAGAAGAAGCAGCATTTATTTTTATCAAATTCCTCCTCTGTATTTAACCCGCGCACGCACACACACACCTAGAGAGAGAGAGAGGAGAGAGAGCGCACGCACATGCAGTGGGCAGAATGAATAAATAAATACTTTTGTGGGTAAATTATATGGATGTGATTGCTGCATGTTCCGGCTTTTTGATGTAACGCGATCTGCTGGTATAAAATGAATTTTTTATCGTTTCAGAGAGATTATATTGACTGCAGTCCTCTCGAGTTTCTTCATTCCCTGTCGCAGCTATGGTTCTTTGTTTGCCTGGCAATATGGCAGACGCTGCGTGATAAACAAAAATCCATGATGTCAGTGAAAGTCCTCTGTATAAACACCACAATTACAGATAGAAAAATCTAAGAGATTACACAACCTGATAATCACAATTCATTTTTCATTTCAAATCAAATCAAATCATCATAAATTTGTATGGTGATATATCATTGCATGAGATATTGTTACGTGCCTAATGTTTACTGTACAACATGTATCAATGCTTATTTTTTTTATTATTATTTTGAATTTACTATTACAAACAGCAAATTGGTTAAAAAAATAAAAGTGATATCAGCAATTTGTAAACTAAACTATTTCATTCTGTAATAAATAAAAAGCAGACTCAAAATAACCTACTAATATGCAATATCTATGATTCAATGTCAATCAGATGACTTCTCCTCCTAGGCCAATCTTTAACCCCGTTTTTGTAAATAATTTATTTCATTTAAAGTCAGTTGTAAGTCCTCATGTTTCTTTTCTAAGTACACAAAGTGAAGAACAATGTTGGACTTACCAGGCAAGGTCGATGCCAACCTTCTTCAGCCCAGCATACATAAGCAGTGCTCCGAACAGCAGAGCCATGCTGGAGCACAGGAAGAACAGCAGGGGGCGACAGTCTGGCACTGTGCGGTTTAAAAACACTCCCAGCATCATGCCTGAGAAAGCCCAGGTGGCACAATTCAACCGAATGCTTATACCACAATGATAGCATCAACTCTTTTTTCCACCAAATCTGGCAAGTATTTATAGTGAATCCATCTCAAACATTTTATTAAAGGGTGGTTGAATTCTTCAATCAGAAGGTGTGGATTCATTTTCTGTAACATCAACTCTCAGGGGTGGCATGGTGGTGTAGTGGTTAGCGCTGTCGCCTCACAGCAAGAAGGTCCGGGTTCGAGCCCCGTGGCCATCGAGGGCCTTTCTGTGCGGAGCTTACATGTTCTCCCTGTGTCTGCGTGGGTTTCCTCCGGGTGCTCCGGTTTCCCCCACAGTCCAAAGACATGAAGATTAGGTTAACTGGTGACTCTAAATTGACCGTAGGTGTGAATGTGAGTGTGAATGGTTGTCTGTGTCTATGTGTCGGCCCTGTGATGACCTGGCGACTTGTCCAGGGTGTACCCCGCCTTTCGCCCGTAGTCAGCTGGGATAGGCTCCAGCTTGCCTGCGACCCTGTAGAACAGGATAAAGCGGCTAGAGATAATGAGATGAGATGAGATCAACTCTCAGAGAAGTTCTGGTTGTAGCATGAGCAACAGGTTTATATTAATGCACGCATTCTAATATACCACTGTTTCTATAGCAGTAGGGAATTGTTTGGTTGATGAGCCACATAATCTAAGTCTGATAATAAATTTTAAAAAAGGATGTTGTTATTTAACAAAGACAAAAATATAATTGTTGATATGGTGTGTTTTTCACCACAGGAGAGTTTTCAGAACAGAGGACTTTGATATTTCTGGTCTCTCAGTAACATGACAAGTGGCATATTTTTATTTTGGTCTTATTATTAATGTCAAAAAAGACAAAGAAAAGAGAGGCTGGTGAGGGAATGACTGTTTAAAGCTGCTAAAAGCTAAGTGATAACAGGAACTAACTTGTCTCCTGGATCTTCCATAACATTTTAAATGTAAATATTCTATCCACATTCACTGGATATGAGCAATCGCGCGCTCTGATTGGCTACTCAACTACTAGGCTATCAGCTCATATATTGTGAGTAGAGAAAAACAAAATGGTGGAGCGTGTTGCTGAACCAACTGAGGATGAAATAAAAAGATACAAAAAATATAAAAATACAAAAAAGCAACAAAATATGGAATGAAAGTATTTGAGGGTAAGAACATATCTTTTTTTTCCTAAGAATTATTATTATAGTATTTTTCACAAATTGCTTCTGTCATTTTGCTGATTTGTTTACATTCTAAGCGGAAATTATTTTGTCAGTATAAAGTTTTTATTTATTGAATTTACAAAAAATAAAAATGCTCTGTTTTTTAAAATCCAGTGAATGTGGACAGAATAAAAAACAGTTATTCCAGTCAATCTTGTCGTACATGGCTTATAGCCAACTCAGTGCTATGCGTCTCATCGGCTCACGTACAACTCGATTTCGTGGAATAACTGTTAAATGGTCTTAGTGACTGGGTTCCAACATGGATAGCCAAAGAGCTCAACTCAGTTTCTCTTATGGTTTATCCATGCTCACATTTGTCCCTCACTGGCACCTACACAATTACCACAATAGTCAAAGAGCACTGCCTATTTGGCACTAATTTAGGAGGCCAATCCCCCTCTGTATCTGCTCCAGCTACTGGTAATCTATCATATATTTGATGTTATGCTAAAGATATTACATATGTTAAATAATATACACCATGATTTTTCCTCTGTTCTTCATATCAGGAATTAATGGGAGACAGATTTACAGCGAAGAGTTGAAGACTAAGAGTGGGATTCAGCTCTTCTATGAAATACTTCATCTTTAATCTGTTCTAAACAGTTTGATTCACATGAAATTGGTATATTGGACAAAGCCAAAGGTAGCCAAAATTAAACCAAATACTGTATTGACCCTCTATGTGACAGATGCCTTTAGCTCCTGCCACCCTCTATCACATGTTCTGGCTTTGTTTTTTTCCTGGGAACTTACTGCAGTCAGTATTGAGGTATTTCACTCACGTGACCAAGTCATGTGACGCTGCCATTTTGGACGGCACGGCTCGAATCAGTTTGAACGCGAGGAAGGCGACAAACGAAAAACATAAAAGAAAAAGGAGCGAGATGCAGAAAACACCTTCACTATCCAGCGACGTAGGGCATTTACAGGGCGAGCAGAGGGAGAGGGATTTGCAAAAATTGAGGTTAGCAGGCTTAGAGAACGACGTTTACCTGCTTCCACCAGGATTGTTCACTGACGTACGGAAGTACACGAAGCCCTCGTCTTTACCTGACTTCGGCCCACATGATCTGTATACCTATGTCGTTAAAAACCCATCGCCATACACAGGTATTGATCTGAAAGCGTATAAGAGTTTGGATGCCTACAAATATTTTGTGTCAGGCTGGGTAACATGCCTACATCAGCGGGTCGTCCCTGGAGCCGGTGGTCGCCATCTGATTACAGCTAAGGTTTGTTCACATTTTCATTTACTTTCGGTCCTCAGGATAAACAAAATGTTATTAAATGTCATTGAAATAACTTCTTAGTCTGTTGAGACATGGCCCGTTATAAATTTTCTGTTACCAGGCAATGACCAAGAACTGTATTATTAGGGTCGGTGTAGTTGTAGCAGTGTATTAGCAACTAGCTGTTAGCACTAGCTAATGTCAACAACATAGTAGCTGGTATGTTACTGTAGCAATGTTTACGTTCAGTCATTTGGATGACTGTTAAAACCTTTCAGTCTCAAGTTTTTCCTTTACTGGATTTACTAGTTTACTGAGCCATCGCGCGCTCTCCGGCCGAGCCGGGAGCCATCGCGCGCTCTCCGGCCGAGCCGGGAGCCATCGCGCGCTCTCCGGCCGAGCCCGGAGCCATCGCGCGCTCTCCGGCCGAGCCCGGAGCCATCGCGCGCTCTCCGGCCGAGCCCGGAGCCATCGCGCGCTCTCCGGCCGAGCCCGGAGCCATCGCGCGCTCTCCGGCCGAGCCCGGAGCCATCGCGCGCTCTCCGGCTGAGCCCGGAGCCATCGCGCGCTCTCCGGCCGAGCCCGGAGCCATCGCGCGCTAGCTCAGTAAACTAGTAAATCCAGTAAAGGAAAAACTTGAGACTGAAAGGTTTTAACAGTCATCCAAATGACTGAACGTAAATATTGCTACAGTAACATACCAGCTACTTTGTTGTTGACATTAGCTAGCTTGCCGTCCAAAATGGTGGACACCGGGGCGTCACGTGACCCTGTGACGTCAGGTGAAATACCTCAATATATATGTTATTTACCAGCTGGGAGGTCCATATCATGAAATACCATGACTGAGGTCTTGAAAGTACTGACCGATAAATACTTAAATACTGACCCTCTGGGCCGAGGTCAGTATTTAAGGCCGAGGTCACGGTATTTCATCATACGGACTGACCATAAGCTGGTAAATAATATATTTTTTTCCTTTACCAAATTCTAACAGCAAACGAGAGCGCCTGAAAGGGAAAACCGAGCTGAGGCGAGCTGCCATTTTGAATCCTTATTCACGGCTGTAATGCAAATGGCTTCCTCCTCGGTATAGAAGTGCACTTCCATGGCAGGAAAAAAAACTATATTTTGCCGTCTATGTAGTCCCCTATTTATACAAAATTGAGTCTGTGGCAGCGGGGGCGTGGTCAAGCGCCGGTCTGTGACAGGAGGGCGGAGTCAGGGAAGGTAAGTGGCAGAATCACTACACCTGAGAGCAATTAACCTGTGTTTGTGTGTGTCTTCCTAGTGACCACGCCCTACATAAGGAGGGAGAGCAAGAGCGGAAGGAAACTCTTCCTGATCCAGACGCTGAGAATGTGTGTCTGCAAAGTACACATCGATTGTTATGCTGAAAAGTGTAGAAATAAAACAGTCTGTCAAACCTTATCTCTGTCCTGCCGTCCTCTGTGCTCCACCCACCAACACCGAACAGTTACAGTGGTGCTGAAACCAGGGATCTGAAGCACAGCAGCCTAACAGCCCCATGGAGTCCTCCCCATTCGCTGAACTGGTCCACGCCCTCGCCATGGCCCAGCAAAGCCAGCACCAGGCGCTACTCACCCTCCAAAAGGAGCAAGAACAGTGGTTCGAGGCCCTGGTGTTGGCTCAACAAGAAGATCGAGAGGCGTTCCGGCACCTCCTCGCGTCGGCGGGGTCCACCAGCGCTCCTACCGCAGGCCCATCCCCCCTCACCATCACCAAGATGGGCCCGCAGGACGACCCCGAGGCGTTCAATCACGCTCTTCGAGCAAGTCGCCGAAGCCTCGGGGTGGCCGATGGAGCAGCGCGCGGCGCGCCTCCTCCCCCTGCTAACGGGAGAGGCACAGCTGGCCGCGCTACAGCTCCCCGCCGACCGCCGGCTGGCCTACGCGGACCTCTGCTGGGCCATCCTCCAGCGCGTGGGGTGCACCCCAGAACAGCAGCACCAGCGCTTCTGCGCGTTGCGCTTGGAGGAAGTCGGCCGGCCGTTCGCGTTTGGCCAGCAACTCCGGGATGCCTGCTGGCGGTGGCTGAGGGCCAACAACCGCGACGCCGAGGAGATCGTCGATCAGGTGGTGCTGGAGCAGTTCGTCACGCGCTTGCCAGCAGGAACCGCAGAGTGGGTCCAGTGCCACCGCCTGGCATCGCTGGATCAGGCAGTCGAGCTGGCGGAGGACGAGCTGGCGGAGGACCATTTGGCGGCTGTCCCGGCGGTAGGACAGCAGATGGCATCTTCTCTTCTCTCTCTCTCTCCCCCTCCTCCTGTGTCCCATCCTCGCCCCATTCCCCCACCGGGGAGGCGGGGGCCAGCACCACCCCAGCCGGCCCGCCGCACCTGCGGTGCCCTCCCATTTCTCCCTTCTGTGTCTGTCTCTCCCCCACCTCAGGTGAGTGAGCCCCAGATCACTGGTGCAGAGGGAAAGCCCGGGCTGGTTTGCTGGCACTGCGGGGAGCCGGGCCACCTTCAACAGCAGTGCACGGCGATGGAAGTGGGCGCGGTGGTTCGGATCCCCGACGCGCCAGAGGCCGCCCTCAATCGGGCCGGAGCGTATCGCATACCGGTGAGTATCCAAGGGGATACATATCAGGCGTTGGTGGACTCTGGTTGTAACCAGACCTCAATTCACCAAAGCCTGGTTCAAAACGAGGCATTGGGGGGAGCACAGGGGGTGAAGGTGTTGTGTGTGCACGGGAATGTTCACAGCTACCCTTTGGTGTCGGTCCACATTTTTTTCAGAAGGGAAAAATTTATAGTGAAGGCGGCGGTTAATCCTCGCCTTACCCACTCTTTAATTTTGGGGACTGATTGGCCGGGATTTCAGGATTTAATGACACGCCTACTAAAGAGTGGGTCCTGCCATTTGGCAGGGGAAGGTCCCGGTGTCGCTTTGGCGGGAGCAGCTGTCACAGAGCCGTCTACGTCATCTCCGCATCAGAGTGAGGAGCCGCCGGCTCCTCCTCTCTCTATTGGGGAATCCCTCACGGATTTCCCATTAGAACAATCGTGAGACGAGACTCTGCGACATGCGTTTGACCAAGTGAGAGTAATCGATGGTCAAACGCTCCAGCTGAACGCCACCCCGTCCTTCCCCTACTTCGCGATTATGAAGGATAGATTATACCGAGTGACGCAGGACACTCAAACTAAAGAGCGAGTCACGCAGCTTTTGATTCCAAAGAGCCGCCGGGAATTGGTATTCCAGGCGGCTCACTTTAATCCCATGGCTGGACACTTAGGGCAGGATAAGACACTAGCCCGAATAATGGCCTGATTCTATTGGCCGGGGATTCACGGCGATGTTCGTAGGTGGTGTACGGCATGCCGCGAATGCCAGTTAGTAAATCCAGCGGCCATTCCAAAAGCGCCTTTGTGCCCTTTTCCTTTGATCGAGACCCCGTTTGAGAGAATTGGGATGGATCTCGTCGGGCCATTAGATCGGTCAGCACGAGGGTACCGCTTTATATTAGTTCTGGTGGACTATGCAACGCGATACCCAGAAGCCGTGCCTCTGCGCAATATCTCAGCACGCAGTATTGCAGAGGCACTCTTCCGCGTCATCTCCCGAGTCGGAATCCCGAAAGAGATTCTGACTGATCAAGGCACTACATTTATGTCACGGACACTGCGCGAACTGTATGGGTTATTGGGGATTAAGCCGATCCGCACCAGTGTGTATCACCCACAAACGGACGGTTTAGTAGAACGGTTCAACCCCACCCTCAAAAATATCCTTAAAAAATTTGTAAGTGAGGACGCACGTAATTGGGATAAGTGGCTCAAGCCCTTGCTGTTCTCAGTGCGAGAGGTTCCCCAAGCCTCCATGGGGTTCTCCCCGTTCTAATTATTATATGGGCGTAAGCCGCACGGCATCCTAGACGTGCTGCAGGAAAATTGGGAGGAGGGACCTTCACAAAGCAAGAATGAAATTCAATACATTATGGACCTGCGCGCAAAACTCCACACGCTCACCCACCTAACCCAGGAGAATTTGCGGCAGGCCCAGGAACGGCAAGCCCGCCTGTACAACAAGGGTACGCGCCTTAGGGAGTTCACCCAGGGAGATAAAGTACTCGTACTGTTGCCCACTTCGAGCTCCAAATTGATCGCCAAGTGGCAAGGTCCCTTTGAGGTCACACGGCGAGTCGGGGACGTCGACTATGAGGTGAGGCGAACGGATAGGGGTGGGGCGCTACAAATTTACCACCTCAATCTGCTTAAACTCTGGAAGGAGGAGGTCCCCGTGGCGTTGGTGTCGGTGGTTCCGGAGAAGGCGGAGCTGGGGCCGGAGGTTCAAAAAGGGGCATTGTCATCACGTACCTCTCCGGTCCCCTGTGGAGACCACCTCTCCCCGACCCAACTCACGGAGGTCGCCCAGTTGCAGACCGAGTTTTCGGATGAGTTCTCGCCCCTGCCCGGTCGCACTAACCTCATAGAGCACCACATAGAGACGCCCCCGGGGGTGGTAGTGCGTAGCCGCCCTTACAGGCTACCCGAACACAAAAAAAAGGTGGTTTGGGAAGAACTTCAGACCATGCTCGAAATGGGCATTGTCGAGGAGTCCCACAGTGACTGGAGCAGCCGGGTGGTCTTGGTACCCAAGGCCGATGGGTTGGTCCGGTTCTGTGTGGACTATAGAAAAGTCAACGCGGTGTCTAAATTCGACGCATACCCAATGCCTCGTATTGACGAGCTGCTCGATCGACTAGGCACGGCTCGCTTTTATTCGGCACTGGATTTGACGAAGGGATATTGGCAGATCCCCTTGACTCCACTATCCCAAGAAAAAACGGCCTTTTCCACACCGTTTGGATTACACCAATTCGTCACACTTCCGTTTGGGCTGTTTGGGGCGCCCACTACGCTTCAGCGGCTGATGGACAGGGTCCTCCACCCCCACGCCACCTATGCGGCCGCCTATCTCGACGACATCATCATATATAGTAATGACTGGCCGAGGCACCTTGAACACCTAAGGCCCGTCCTTAGGTCGCTGAGGCGAGCGGGTCTCACAGCCAACCCAAAGAAGTGTGCGATTGGGTGGGTGGAAGTACGGTATCTGGGCTTCCACTTGGGCAACGGGCAGGTGCGTCCCCAAATTAACAAGACTGCAGCAATTGCGGCCTGCCCGAGGCCCAAGACCAAAAAGGGGGTGAGACAGTTCCTGGGGCTGGCTGGCTATTATCGTAGGTTTATACCTAATTATTCGGACGTCACCAGCCCGCTGACTGATCTCACTAAAAAGGGAGCACCAGATCCGGTCCAGTGGACGGAGCAATGCCAGCGGGCTTTTTCTGGGGTAAAGGCTGCACTGTGTGGGGGGCCACTTCTACACTCCCCTGACTTTTCTCTCCCCTGTATGTTGCAGACCGATGCGTCGGACAGAGGGCTGGGGGCGGTTTTGTCCCAGGAGGTGGAGGGGAAGGACCGCCCTGTCCTGTATATCAGCAGAAAGCTGTCGGTGCGTGAGGGGCGCTACAGCACCATAGAGAAAGAGTGTCTGGCCATCAAGTGGGCGGTTCTCGCCCTCCGTTACTACCTGCTGGGGCGCCCTTTCACCCTCTGTTCGGACCACGCGCCCCTCCAGTGGCTCCACCGCATGAAAGATGCCAACGCGCGGATCACCCGTTGGTATCTGGCGCTCCAACCCTTTAATTTCAAGGTGGTCCACAGGCCGGGGGCGCAGATGGTCGTGGCGGACTTCCTCTCCCGTCGGGGGGGGGGGGGGGGGGAGTGGGAGTCGGCTGCAGGCCCGACAGCCGCCCGGCCTGAGTCGGGCGGTGGGGGTATGTGGCAGTGGGGGCGTGGTCAAGCGCCGGTCTGTGACAGGAGGGCGGAGTCAGGGAAGGTAAGTGGCAGAATCACTACACCTGAGAGCAATTAACCTGTGTTTGTGTGTGTCTTCCCAGTGACCGCGCCCTATATAAGGAGGGAGAGCGAGAGCGGAAGGAAGCTCTTCTTGACCCAGACGCTGAGAGCGTGTCTGCAAAGTACACATCGATTGTTATGCTGAAAAGTGTAGAAATAAAACAGTCTGTCAAACCTTATCTCTGTCCTGCCGTCCTCTGTGCTCCACCCACCAACACCAAACTGTTACAGAGTCATTCAGGATTCAGCCATGTCTTCGCTCGGCGTTAGCAACAGTTACAGGTTTTTAGCTTTCTCCTGAAATGTTTTCTTTTATTTCGTGTTCCTCAGGGTAGTAAAACTCGCTTTCGCTGTGAACACTGTCGTTATCACTATCCATGATGTAAAATTAATGCTATTCTCCTGAGAAATGCGAAAATAAAGGTTGACAAAAATTGCTATGATGTTTTTGTTGTGAATGAGCGAGTCGCCAGAGGTCCGTATCCAGGGTCCGTATCGTAGGATACGGACCTGCTCACCAGTCAATCAGAGCGCAGGATTTGATGGAAACCGTACCGCGAAAAAAATAAATAATTTTCTTTTTTGTTGTTATTTTGAACACAAAATAACATTGTTATTTTTTGTTATTTTTAAGCCTTGCCCTTGGGTTGCCTAGTTTTGGCAGAAAATGAATCTTACAATCTGATGTGCAAAGTTTTCAACGCACCTAAGGGCCTTTTTGCTAATTCTTTTCTGAGACTTATTTCCTTGACATTCCT
The DNA here is from genome assembly GCF_027579695.1 of Neoarius graeffei. NCBI lineage: Eukaryota > Metazoa > Chordata > Actinopteri > Siluriformes > Ariidae > Neoarius > Neoarius graeffei. Next base: position 23,940,173 of record NC_083582.1, on the reverse strand, counting down.
GAAAGCTAATGTTCTCTCAATTATTCTTCCCAAATATTTATTTCGATTTTGCGTCTCTCTCTCATTTTTTCTGTCTTCTCTCTCCTTGTTCATGCATGTGTGTTTTGGTAGTCTGGCTAACGCGACTTCAAAGCTCTGCGAGCATTTGGTCTGGCAAAGATATTAAGCCCAACCGTTTCCCAAAGCGCGTGGTTGACCCGCCTCCCTGAAATGCCTCAGTTTGCTACTGGTCGAAGCCAGAAAAGGCTGTGACGAAGCTTAAACCAATCACATCACTCTTTCCTCTGACGTATGTGACGCGACGGAAACTGCTTGAGTAACAGGAAGAAGATAAATACCTCCAGGGCTGCTCTTTGCTCCGTTTTCAATGAGAACTTCCCGTTGAATTCTTTCAATACAGCATCTACCGCTGTGTCAAAGGCTTGCCGCTGCTCCATGTTCGTAATGTTTCTAGTGAATGAAGCGCTTCCGGCATAGATTCTGTAAACAATCTATGGCTTCCGGTCGCAGTTCTACTACGTCACTTCCTTGAACACGCCTCTACCCAGGGCCGTTGGAGATGCTCAAAGTTGATTGGCTCCCAATTTTTCGGGAGCTTGGAAGAGCTGGAGATAGCTTGCCTTGCCAGACTAAGCTCGCAACAGGCCCTCGTGTTGCGTCACACTTAGGATGAATGGGCCCAGGCTAGTGTTTTGGTACACACAAATATATAAGTAGCCTCCACAATTATTGGCACCCCTTGGACGATTAGTAAAAAGGGTTTTTTAAAAAATCCACCTTTTGGGGAAGTAGCTTCATCTCACACTGAAAATATGAGAACAACTTTTAATTGAAATAAATTTATTCAGAGAAAAACAAATCCCTCATCAAGAAATAGCTAATTATTTTCAACAAAAACACATGCTGCTACTATTGGTTATTGGCACCCCTGCATCTAATAAGTTTTACAACCTCCCTTTGCCAGTAAAACAGCACCAAATCTTCTCCTCTAGCATTTTATAATGCGATACACACAAACACCTCTGGGTAGGTTGGGGTGTGGGTTGAGTTGGGGTCAGACTAGGGCAAGCTGAGGGGGTCTAACAGTTTCTTAACTGTACTTTAATTTAATCTTCCTATAAATAGAACATTGAAAGAAAAAATAATTAACCCCAAAATAATAATCCGAGTCTGCATCAGGCTGTAAATTACTGTATTACTGTCATATACCACAGTGGATGTTGCACAGCCAGGCCTTTCAATTACATAATTTGGGCTACACCCTGTATTTCTGAATTTGGGCTTTTTCCGTCGTGATACAGGGTAGTTTGGGCTTTTTTGCACGCGCAAAGTGATGTTTTCCCAGTGCTCTGTGTTTAAACCTGCTGCTGCTTTTTTAGCTACAAAGTTACGATTAAATAAAGAAATCTATGAATGTTATTTTTACCTTGATTGCAAAATGTCGACAGCATTAATCCCTCTTGATGTACATGTACAGTGGTGCTTGAAAGTTTGTGAACCCTTTAGAATTTTCTATATTTCTGCATAAATATGACCTAAAACATCATCAGATTTTCACACAAGTCCTAAAAGTAGACAAAGAGAACCCAGTTAAGCAAATGAGACAAAAATGTTATACTTGGTCATTTATTTATTGAGGAAAATACAACCCTGATTCCAAAAAAGTTGGGACAAAGTACAAATTGTAAATAAAAATGGAATGCAATAATTTACAACTCTCAACAACTGATATTGTATTCACAATAGAACATAGACAACGTATCAAATGTCAAAAGTGAGACATTTTGAAATTTCATGCTAAATATTGGCTCATTTGAAATTTCATGACAGCAACACATCTCAAAAAAGTTGGGACAGGGCAATAAGAGGCTGGAAAAGTTAAAGGTACAAAAAAGGAACAGCTGGAGGACCAAATTGCAACTCATTAGGTCAATTGGCAATAGGTCATTAACATGACTGGGTATAAAAAGAGCATCTTGGAGTGGCAGCGGCTCTCAGAAGTAAAGATGGGAAGAGGATCACCAATCCCCCTAATTCTGCGCCGACAAATAGTGGAGCAATATCAGAAAGGAGTTCGACAGTGTAAAATTGCAAAGAGTTTGAACATATCATCATCTATAGTGCATAATATCATCAAAAGATTCAGAGAATCTGGAAGAATCTCTGTGCGTAAGGGTCAAGGCCGGAAAACCATACTGGGTGCCCGTGATCTTCAGGCCCTTAGACGGCACTGCATCACATACAGGCATGCTTCTGTATTGGAAATCACAAAATGGGCTCAGGAATATTTCCAGAGAACATTATCTGTGAACACAATTCACTGTGCCATCCGCCGTTGCCAGCTAAAACTCTATAGTTCAAAGAAGAAGCCGTATCTAAACATGATCCAGAAGCGCAGACAACTTCTCTGGGCCAAGGCTCATTTAAAATGGACTGTGGCAAAGTGGAAAACTGTTCTGTGGTCAAACGAATCAAAATTTGAAGTTCTTTATGGAAATCAGGGACGCCGTGTCATTCGGACTAAAGAGGAGAAGGACGACCCAAGTCGTTATCAGTGCTCAGTTCAGAAGCCTGCATCTCTGATGGTATGGGGTTGCATCAGTGCATGTGGCATGGGCAGCTTACACATCTGGAAAGACACCATCAATGCTGAAAGGTATATCCAGGTTCTAGAACAACATATGCTCCCAACCAGACGACGTCTCTTTCAGGGAAGACCTTGCATTTTCCAACATGACAATGCCAAACCACATACTGCATCAATTACAGCATCATGGCTGCATAGAAGAAGGGTCCGGGTACTGAACTGGCCAGCCTGCAGTCCAGAGCTTTCACCCATAGAAAACATTTGGCGCATCATAAAACAGAAGATACGACAAAAAAGACTTAAGACAGTTGAGCAAATAGAATCCTACATTAGACAAGAATGGGTTAACATTCCTATCCCTAAACTTGAGCAACTTGTCTCCTCAGTCCCCAGACGTTTACAGACTGTTGGAAAGAGAAAAGGGGATATCATAGTGGTAAACATGGCCTTGTCCCAACTTTTTTGAGATGTGTTGTTGTCGTGAAATTTAAAATCACCTAATGTTTCTCTTTAAATGATACATTTTCTCAGTTTAAACATTTGATATGTCATCTATGTTCTATTCTGAATAAAATATGGAATTTTGAAACTTCCACATCATTGCATTCCGTTTTTATTTACAATTTGTACTTTGTCCCAATTTTTTTGGAATCGGGGTTGTAATCCAATATTATAGATCTGTGAGTGGCAAAAGTATGTGAACCTTTGCTTTCAGTATCTGGTGTGAACCCCTTGTGCAGCAACTACACGTTTCCGGTAAGTCAAGTCAAGTGGAGCACCACCCTGATTTCTCTTCAGGTTCTAAGCCATAGAGTCCATCTCTACACCCAGCTCAGAGTCTGAAGCCAGGCCCTGAAGACAAAAACTTCTGCCCACCAAGGTACATCTCCTTCCATCTGGTGGATACCAAGACAGGTGTGGTAGACAGTTACCCCAACCAGCTTTTGCCTTAATATTCACCAGATTCATCTGGCATCTCAGCCCAGCCCTAGAAGAAGACTAGTTCTTTTAGCTATCAGCTGAGTGCTACTCTCTTTGATGGAAATAGTAAACCTTAGGTAAGTTTGCAACAGTATATCCCTGCAGAGGAGATTGTTTGCAGTACAACAGAGAAGTAGTCCAGACTTCCACCTCAAAACTCAGCTGGAAAAAATAAACTGGAACTGAGATGTGACAATCCCTTCTCAGGTGGTCTGGTTGAATAAATTTCCTGACAAACAAATCAGGGTGATAGTGCTATACATTTGCACCCTTTGGGTCTTCCAACTGCAAGCACTGCCATTGACCAAAGAAAAAGAACTGAGAATCCATCCTCTTAGAAGAAGGAAGAGAAAGGAGAGAGCAGCATGAGTGAGTTCCAATACTTTTATGCTGAGGAGAAAACGCAATCAGCTACTCCATAGTCCAACCATTCCAGATAGCCCTGCAAGTAATGGCATCACTGATCATATCCATACAAGTTGGAGAGGATCCAATCATGGACAGATAAAGAGGCTCATGACACTAGATCATCATCGCTATATTGTTTCCCTCAGACAAGACGCAGATTTCCAGTTCTGAGTGAACGCTGGCGCGTTTGGCAGCCGCTACTCCCCAGTCCCGCATTTGTTCGATTGTTATTTTTTAGCATTTTTACTTTCACGCTATCTGTGTTTTATTTTTTTCTTAACCTTCTCTGGGAGATGGGTTTCTTATCTCACGCTTCCTTGAATGTCATCTGCAAATACTAGTCTAAACAGTAACGTTACCTGTTGAGCAGATTCCAGGACTACCTGTGTCAGATATTTCCAACGCCCAGCGCTCGAAACTAACGGTGTCCCGATGTCCCGGGGACCATAAAAAATGTCATCGGGACACAAAATTATCATATCTGGGACAATCCCGGGACAATGGAAAAAAATAGATCTAGAAAAAAAAAGTTCTACATTAATATTATTTACAAAGCCGTAACACATACGTAGACATTCACCTAATTTGTCAATTTTAATTTTAAAACGTTAACAGCGAAAAATACATAGTAGCTACAGAGCAGCGCATTCTGTTCTAGAATCTTCGGCCGGAGTCCGCATTATATGGACTTGGAATGGAATTGCTACCGCACACGCTGCGCCGACTCTTGCCAGAACAAAAATGCTGAAGTGGTTGAAGCGGACCGACCGTGGGGAAGAAACTGAAAGCCCAGACATAACGTCTCCGGGACCTTCAGGATCCAAAGTGTCATCGCCTGGTCTGCAGGCAACGCTAGCAACTGAATGAACTTAATGAACACTGTTAGACACGTTATAAAATACAACAGGAATGATGTGGATGATATTGACGGAAGATACCGTTCAACAGAATAAGTGAGTTTTCTTGGTGTCTTTCTAGTTCAGAAAGTTTAGTCAGTCAGCAGCACAACAAGGCTCGGACCTGCCACTATGCTGATGTTCCACCCACGTTCCGGCAGCGAAAGTTCATAAAATGGATAACGGAAAGTTCATAAAAATGGATAACGGAAAGTTCATAAAAATGGATAACGGAAAGTTCATAAAATGGATAACGGAAAGTTCATAAAAATGGATAACGGTCTCATCTCATCTCATTATCTCTAGCCGCTTTATCCTGTTCTACAGGGTCGCAGGCAAGCTGGAGCCTATCCCAGCTGACTACGGGCGAAAGGCGGGGTACACCCTGGACAAGTCGCCAGGTCATCACAGGGCTATGGATAACGGTAATGGTGAAAATTATAAGTTGGCCTTATAAGTGCCAACAGATATTCAAGGTATAAGTAGATGAAATGAACATAAAAGGGGTCTTATTTTCAACTAAAGTGTACTGCAGATGTAGGGAGTTGAAACATTTTCTGAATGAGCTAGTTGGCCCCTTTAAATAAACGGGTATCTATTCATACAGTGAGATCGCCAAAGTTTAATAAACTGAAAATGCAATAACTGTAATTTTGAAGTAGATGATGTATAGGACGGGCGGCACGGTGGTGTAGTGGTTAGCGCTGTCGCCTCACAGCAAGAAGGTCCTGGGTTCGAGCCCCGGGGCCGGCGAGGGCCTTTCTGTGTGGAGTTTGCATGTTCTCCCCGTGTCCGCGTGGGTTTCCTCCGGGTGCTCCGGTTTCCCCCACAGTCCAAAGACATGCAGGTTAGGTTAACTGGTGGCTCTAAATTGACCATAGGTGTGAATGTGAGTGTGAATGGTTGTCTGTGTCTATGTGTCAGCCCTGTGATGACCTGGCGACTTGTCCAGGGTGTACCCCGCCTTTCGCCCGTAGTCAGCTAGGATAGGCTCCAGCTTGCCTGCGACCCTGTAGAAGGATAAAGCGGCTACAGATAATGAGATGTATAGGACATGTGTCGCTTGTGTCTTGTGACTTATTGTAAAAATGATATAAAGGGTTCAAAATTGCATAGTTACAAATATAATATTAACTTCATATGATAATATTAACCACTGGTTATTTCAGAGAGGGAAAAAAATGGGGACACTATTGCTTCCATTCGGGACAATACAACACAGAATTCGGGACCACTGGGGGACACAAAGAAAAAAAGTTAATTTCGAGCCCTGCCAACGCCCTCAGAAACCTGTTTGCTCTTGACATCCTAAGATAAGCCATCTGCTATTGCTGAAATCAGGATATAGACTGTGTACTGAGTGGGGATTCATCTTATCTACAGTGGGGCAAAAAAGTATTTAGTCAGTCACCAATTGTGCAAGTTCTTCCACTTAAAAAGATGAGAGAGGCCTGTAATTTTCATCATAGGTATACCTCAACTATGAGAGACAAAATGAGAAAAAAAAATCCAGAAAATCACATTGTCTGATTTTTAAAGAATTTATTTGCAAATTATGGTGGAAAATAAGTATTTGGTCAATAACAAAAGTTCATCTCAATACTTTGTTATATACCCTTTGTTGGCAATGACAGAGGTCAAACGTTTTCTGTAAGTCCTCACAAGGTTTTCACACACTGTTGCTGGTATTTTGGCCCATTCCTCCATGCAGATCTCCTCTAGAGCAGTGATGTTTTGGGGCTGTCGCTGGGCAACACGGACTTTCAACTCCCTCCAAAGATTTTCTATGGGGTTGAGATCTGGAGACTGGCTAGGCCACTCCAGGACCTTGAAATGCTTCTTACGAAGCCACTCCTTCGTTGCCCGGGCGGTGTGTTTGGGATCATTGTCATGCTGAAAGATCCAGCCACGTTTCATCTTCAATGCCCTTGCTGATGGAAGGAGGTTTTCCCTCAAAATCTCACGATACATGGCCCCATTCATTTTTTCCTTTACACGGATCAGTCGTCCTGGTCCCTTTGCAGAAAAACAGCCCCAAAGCATGATGTTTCCACCCCCATGCTTCACAGTAGGTATGGTGTTCTTTGGATGCAACTCGGCATTCTTTCTCCTCCAAACACGACAAGTTGAGTTTTTACCAAAAAGTTCTATTTTGGTTTCATCTGACCATATGACATTCTCCCAATCCTCTTCTGGATCATCCAAATGCTCTCTAGCAAACTTCAGACGGGCCTGGACATGTACTGGCTTAAGCAGGGGGACACGTCTGGCACTGCAGGATTTGAGTCCCTGGCGGCGTAGTGTGTTACTGATGGTAGCCTTTGTTACTTTGGTCCCAGCTCTCTGCAGGTCATTCACTAGGTCCCCCCGTGTGGTTCTGGGATTTTTGCTCACTGTTCTTGTGATCATTTTGACCCCACGGGGTGAGATCTTGCATGGAGCCCCAGATCGAGGGAGCTCATCAGTGGTCTTGTATGTCTTCCATTTTCTAATAATTGCTCCCACAGTTGATTTCTTCACACCAAGCTGCTTACCTATTGCAGATTCAGTCTTCCCAGCCTGGTGCCGGTCTCCAATTTTGTTTCTGGTGTCCTTTGACAGCTCTTTGGACTTGGCCATAGTGGAGTTTGGAGTGTGACTGAGGTTGTGGACAGGTGTCTTTTATACTGATAACGAGTTCAAACAGGTGCCATTAATACAGGTAACGAGTGGAGGACAGAGGAGGCTCTTAAAGAAGAAGTTACAGGTCTGTGAGAGCCAGAAATCTTGCTTGTTTGTAGGTGACCAAATACTTACAGTGGTGCTTGAAAGTTTGTGAACCCTATACAGTTTTCTATACTTCTGCATAAATATGACCTAAAACATCATCATATTTTCACACAAGTCCTAAAAGTAGATAAAGAGAACCCAGTTAAACAAATGAGACAAAAATATTATACTTGGTCATTTATTTATTGAGGAAAATGATCCAATATTACATATCTGTTAGTGGCAAAAGTATGTGAACCTTTGCTTTCAGTATCTGGTGTGAGCCCCTTGTGCAGCAATAACTGCACCTAAACGTTTCCAGTAACTGTTGATCAGTCCTGCACACTGGCTTGGAGGAATTTTAGCCCATTCCTCCATACAGAACAGCTTCAGCTCTGGGATGTTGGTGGGTTTCCTCACATGAACTGCTCGCTTCAGGTCCTTCCACATTTTGATTGGATTAAGGTCAGGACTTTGACTTGGCCATTCCAAAACATTAACTTTATTCTTCTTTAACCATTCTTTGGTAGAATGACTTGTGTGCTTAGGGTCGTTGTCTTGCTGCATGGCCCACCTTCTCTTGAGATTCAGTTCGTGGACAGATGTCCTGACATTTTGCTTGAGAATTCGCTGGTAAAATTCAGAATTCATTGTTCCATCAATGATGGCAAGCCGTCCTGGCCCAGATGCAGCAAAACAGGCCCAAACCATGATACTACCACCACCATGTTTCGCAGATGGGATAAGGTTTTTATGCTGGAATGCAGTGTTTTCCTTTCTCCAAACATAACACTTCTCATTTAAACCAAACAGTTCTATTTTGGTCTCATCTGTCCACAAAACATTTTTCCAATAGCCTTCTGGCTTGTCCATGTGATCTTTAGCAAACTGCAGACGAGTAGCAATGTTCTTTTTGGAGAGCAGTGGCTTTCTCCTTGCAACCCTGCCATGCACACCATTGTTGTTCAGTGTTCTCCTGATGGTGGACTCATGAACATTAGCCAATGTGAGAGAGGCCTTCAGTTGCTTAGAAGTTATCCTGGGGTCCTTTGTGACCTCGCCAACTATTACACGCCTTGCTCTTGGAGTGATCTTTGTTGGTCGACCATTCCTGGGGAGGGTAACAACAGTCTTGAATTTCCTCCCTTTGTACACAATCTGTCTGACTGTGGATTGGTGGAGTCCAAACACTTTAGAGATGGTTTTGTAACCTTTTCCAGCCTGATGAGCATCAACAATGCTTTTTCTGAGGTCCTCAGTTCATGTGAGGAAACTCACCAACATCTCAGAGTTGAAGCTGTTCTGTACAGAGGAATGGGCTAAAATTCCTCCAAGCCAGTGTGCAGGACTGATCAATAGTTACTGGAAATGTTTAGTTGCAGTTATTGCTGCACAAGGGGCTCACACCAGATACTGAAAGCAAAGGTTCATATACTTTTGCCACTCACAGATATGTAATATTGGATCATTTTCCTCAATAAATAAATGACCAAGTATAATATTTTTGTCTCAATTGTTTAACTGGGTTCTCTATATCTACTTTTAGGACTTGTGTGAAAATCTGATGATGTTTTAGGTCATATTTATGCAGAAATATAGAAAATTCTAAAGGGTTCACAAACTTTCAGGCACCACTGTATTTTACCGAGGGATTTACCAATTAATTCATTAAAAATCCTACAATGTGATTTCCTGGATTCTTTCCCCCCATTCTGTCTCTCATAGTTGAAGTGTACCTATGATGAAAATTACAGGCCTCTCTCATCTTTTTAAGTGGGAGAACTTGCACAATTGGTGGCTGACTAAATACTTTTTTTGCCCCACTGTACCTGTCCGGACTTTAAAACAGGAGTTTACTGAACTGTTGGCCAAACTGATGGACTAGGCTACTACTAACGCTGACTACACTGTATTACCTTGCGTGAGCCCTTTTAGGTGTGTCCGCCTTAACTGTTCTTTTGGGTAAGTCTCTTACTTGCTATGTGGGTAAGTTTCTTGTTAGAATGAACTATTGCTCTCCCTAGGGCTGGCTATTTCTGTTGCCTGCCCTCTGGAGTGTCAAGTGGAGTATCCTGTTGGCTAACGTGTTAAGGGCACAGGTATCTGGCTAGCTGCTCTGTGTGTAGCCTACATTTGCTTGCTTGGATGGTGCGTGCAACAGTGATTCTACTCTGGCTCCTTGTTTTGATCTAAGTCACCTACACTGGCTTTACAGTGAGCCAAAACTTTCGCATCAGCTTTCCTGGGACTTCTCCATGGCGCTTAAATATTCGTCTGCCTATCTCCACTATTTGGGGAATAAAACATATAAATTCCCTGACACTCTGCTTGCACACAAACATCTTGGGTTCCTGCGTCAGCCTAAATATATACATAGGGGCTCTGGACGGACGTTTGCTCGCCACCAACATCCAAACAACGTTGATTCGTTTTGGAGCTGGAATCGTAACATCAAGCGTACTGTCGTTGAGAGGCGCTCTGTTGACTTTACGAACTTGTGTTCCATAAATTTAGTTAAAACTTCACAGAATTGCCCTTCCTCAAGAAATGCGCAGTTTGCTTTATTAAATGTGCAATCTCTTAATAAAAAAGCACTCTACATTAATGACTTGATCACTGATGTTGGGATAGATCTACTATGTTTAACTGAAACTTGGCAAATACCAAATGATTTTCTGGCTTTAAATGAAGCTACTCCTGTTGGATACGAGTATATGGAGAAGCCATATTTAACTGGGTGGGGGGAGGGGGTGTGTCTTGCTGTGATCTATCGCTCCAGTTATAGGATTGTATCTATGCCCTTGCAGGATTTTTCATCATTTGAATGTCTTGCACTGAAATTTACTGGTGGTCTACCTCTACTGCTTTTGCTCATCTACTGGCCTCCCAGAGTTTCCTCTGTTTTTATTAATGAATTGTCTGAGCTGCTTTCATCTGTCAGCGCTCTATGTCCATCTATACTGGTGCTTGGTGATTTGAACATTCATGTTGACTCTGATAACTATGATTTTGCTAAAAACTTTGTGGCTGTCCTTGATTGTTTGATTTCACCCAACATGTAGATTTTCCCACCCACTCAAAGGGCCATATCTTAGATCTTGTTTGTACCTCTGGCATCACACCATCAAATTTATATTCCAGAGACTTCTGTGTTTCTGATCACATGGCTATTTTTTTTAAATATTGCTGTCCCTGAGCCTCTCCATCGCAGGCATGCAATTCGCACCATCACATACAGGAACACAAAAAACATAGTTACAGCTGATTTATTTGACACACTACACCCTATTCTGACCACTAAATCATTAAACTCATCCCCTGAGAAGTTAGTCATGCTACAACTCTCACCTTGCTGACTCTCTCAATCACCTTGCCCCCCTGAAGACGCGTACTGTCTCTTTCTCTCACTCTGCTCCGTGGTTCACACCTGAGCTTCGTAAAATGAAGGCTGCTGGTCGGCAGCTGGAGGGACTTAGTCGTAAAACTGGCCTGACAGTTCATGCGCTGGCATACAGTGACCATGTCTCTGCCTACAAAGAGTCTCTAATTGATGCCAAGACCAGTTATTCCACCACCATCATTACCAGAGGCCAAGGTAACCCTAGAGCCCTTTTTTCTACTGTAAACAAACTTATCTTGCCTGCTAAAAACTTTCCTCTTACTCCTTCTACTGATTTGTTGTAAATTTCTTGAATTTTTTCCAAACAAAATTAACTTTATATACAAGCAGATCAAATCCACTCCCATCACTCCCTCTAATGTCCCCTTTCCCTGTCCACCACCAGCTGGATGTTTCTCTGCTTTCTCATTAGTTGATGAGCAGTATGTCCTCGACTTAGTATCTAAATCCAGGCCTACTACCTGTCTCCTCGACCCTATGCCCACCTCTTTGGTCAAGATTTGCCTGCCAGTTCTCTGCCCCCTGCTGGTTAAGATAATAAACTCGTCCCTTTCAACTGGATTAGTCCCTCAGGCTCTCAAAACAGCAGCTATCACTCCTGTCTTGAAAAAACCTGGAGCAGCTATTGATGATTTTAAAAATTATCGCCCCATTTCCAATCTTCCCTTCATTGCAAAAGTCCTAGAGCGTATTGTTGCCAATCAGCTCCAAGAGCATTTAACCCAATATAATCTTTGGGAGAAGTTTCAGTCTGGGTTTAGGGCCATGCACAGCATCGAGACTGCCCTGGTCAAGGTTGTCAACGATTTGCTGTTAGCTGCTGACACTGGCCATGTCAGTATACTTGTTCTCCTCGACCTTACAGCAGCTTTTGACACTGTATGTCACAATCTTTTATTGAGCCGCTTAGAAACTCTGCTTAGCATCACTGGTTCTTCTTTAGCCTGGTTCAAATCTCATCTTACCATGAGAGAACAGTTTGTGTCAATTGGAGACTTTAGATCCCCTAAATCACCCCTCCTTCATGGTGTCCCTCAGGGCTCTGTCCTGGGACCCTTATTATTTGTAATATACATCCTCCCTCTTGGCCACATAATGCTGTAGCATTATGGGCTCAACTATCACTGTTAAGCCTAGGTCACAACCGGACATACGATTTTTTGGCTGTGCGATTTTTGGCGTTTCCCAAATCGCTGCATTTTTTTTGTTCGTGGAGAAAGACGCACGTTGGCCGTAAGTTTGTCTTGCAACCTGAAAAAAACGTAAGCGCCCGTAGAGTTTGTTTGACATAAAGAACCTCTGCGGCCGGTCTGCGGCCAGTCTACGGCTCGAAAATCAGCACGTCACACGCGCACCCTCAGTGCGTTTCACGTGCGCCCTCTGTGCGTTTCTTGCGTTTTTTGCACGTAGACCGGCCGTAGGAGCACGTACGGCCAGTTGTGACCTAGGCTTTATGCAGATGACACCCAAATTTACATGCAAACCAAACCCTCTCACCCACTCCCTCCGTCCAATCTTGTCAACTGTCTAAATGCAGTTAACAATTGGATGGTGCAGAACTTTCTTAAATTAAATCAAGACAAAACAGAAGCCATCCTCATTTCCACCCCTTCTATCTTGAAAAAACTGGAGCACTCACAGTTATCTATTCCTGGTTATTTCACCTTCACTACTGTTGAAGTAAGAAATCTGGGTGTTATTCTGGACTCTACTCTCTCTTTTGACTCACACGTTAAAAATATTACTAAAATAACTTTCTTTCACCTGAAAAGTCTCTCCAAACTCTGTCCCTCTTTAACTTCATCTGCAGCTGAAACGCTTATACATAGAGATATCCGATATTATCGGCCGACAGATATTATCGGCCCAATATTAACATAAAAATGTAATATCTGTTAATATTGTTATTGGATTTTTTTTGCCTCAAAACCGATAAAATAATGCTTGCGTTACACCCAAATAGTGCCTATGCGCTCCTGAAGCGTTTACCGGCGCAAAGATGATGACCTCATCAAGCTGTGTCTTGAAGCGTACAAACAAGCGTGGATGGCTGCAGTGACAAACTTGCTCGCTCTGTTTCAACATTAAGGAGGACTTTGTTTACTACTCTGGAAGGTCTGGACTGAAACTTTGTGCCTTCCTTGTTCTTATTGCACACTACCTTAATGTTGCATATCTTTGTTGTTGCTCATGTAGAGCAGTGCTGATTGAGCCCAGTTTATAATTTCAATGATTGCATTAGCCCAAGTAATGGGCTAGGGACACAGGCTGCTTACACCTTAAAATGTTTCATTTTTTGTACTTCACCTCAAGCCTGAAGTATTTTCTGTAGCTCAAACAAATGTGCAGTTTTCAAAATTGTGCAGTATAGTTGCCACATTGTAATTGACTCATATTTGTGCATTCATTCAATTAAGGTGATTGAGTTTTAGTTAAAGAAACAGTTCATGAGGCATCCTACAAACGCAGGCTCATTTAACACAGAAAAAAGAGTAGCCTGTCATACACTATGCCTGTTATTTTAGTTGACTTTAGATGCTGCTATGTTGCACATAGTTGTTCAGGTACAATGTTTTATCATTTGTGAAGAAGTCAAATTTGCCCTATTTGTTGTGGGCATTGTCAAGATTATCTCAGGGAGAGTGTAATCCAAACTGTTGTTTGAGACAATTTAAAAAAAAAAAATAAACATGGCACTTTTTCCCTAAATTAAGTTGAAGTATTTTTCTTATTTTGCACAGACAATGTTAACATTTGGAAAGCCTTGTTGCATTCAAGAATGCATCCAGTGCGGCATCACAATAACATTAAGCATGTTGTGTTAATTCCACAGCAGGAGATATGTGATGTTACCTAAATTAGTTCTGAGGAAAAATAACCCACATATCGACATCGGTATCGGCTGATATCGGAATCGAAAATTGAGAGTTGGACAATATCGGCATATCGGATATCGGCAAAAAAGCCAATATCGGACATCCCTACTTATACATGCTTTTATCACCTCAAGATTGGACTACTGTAATGCCCTACTCGATGGCATTCCAGCCAAGCGACTAAATAGGCTGCAGTATGTCCAAAACTCAGCTGCTAGGGTACTCACTCACACCAGGCCCTGGGATCATATTACTCCTATTCTCTACAACCTGCACTGGCTCCCAGTCAAATACCGCATTCAGTACAAAATTATCCTACTTGTCTACAAATCCCTACATAACCTGGCCCTATTTATCTCCTAACTCCATATCAGCTACCTCTAAATCTTCGCTCCACAGATGTCCACCTATTAGCAGTCCCTTATTCTCGGCTCTGCTCTATGGGTGACAGGGCTTTCAGTGTAAATGGCCCTAAGCTGTGGAATGCCACTAGCGTTGCGCCAATACTCAACACTGTCCACTTTCAAAAAACAGCTAAAAACACATCTCTTTAGCTTGGCCTTTTCTCTTTGATTTTTAATAACATTATTATATTGATTTCTCATGATCTTATTATTGTTCTTATTTTACTGTTTTGCTTTTTATTGTTTGTTTTACTATTCAGTGTCCTTGGGTACCTTGAAAGGCGCTTATAAATAAAATTTTTTATTATTATTATTAGATGATAAAGCACCTAAACTCTGACCTAAATAGACATGAAAGTTCCACTTGGAAGATGGCTCTGGACACTTACAATAAGTCAAGTTTATTTGTATAGCGCTTTTAACAATAAACATTGTCGCAAAGCAGCTTTACAGAATTTGAACGACTTAAAATATGAGCTAATTTTATCCCTAATCTATCCCCAACGAGCACGCCTGTGGCGAAAGTGACAAGGAAAAACTCCCTCAGACGACATGAGGAAGAAACCTTGAGAGGAATCAGACTCAAAAGGGAACCCATGGGGGCGTCGTGGCTCAGGTGGTTAAGGCGCCATACCATGAATGCGGGCGACCCGGGTTCGATTCCGGCCTGAGGTCATTTCCCGATCCCTTCCCGTCTCTCTCTCCCGCTCATTTCCTGTCTCTACACTGTCCTATCCAATAAAGGTGCAAAAAGCCCAAAAAAAAAATATCTTTAAAAAAAAAAGGGAACCCATCCCCATCCGAGCAACAATAGACAACATGACTATAACATTAACAGTCCTAACATAAAGTCAGCTTCGTTGATGCTATAAACCCCCCACTGACGGAAACCCGAGTGCAAAACCGTTTACGACAACCGTAGTCCCAAAGTCAGCAAGTCAACTGCAGTCACCAGCCACAAAAGCACCACTGCAAGAGTCCAGAGCGTCCTCCAGGCGCGACCCCCAACTGTCCACATGGGGCCGCCCTCCACAGGAGCGATGCGATGAGACTCCAACCAGACACAGGGCACCAGGATGGATCAGGCAGGTCCGAGGAACAGAAGAGGTCAGCATCTCGATCCCAGGACCGACATGTAACTCAGAGAGACAGATTTGGGGGGGGGAACACAGGTTGTTAGGTATGCCCAATGTCACCTGAATAAGTAGGAACAATATACATATTGCACTGAGTACAAGCAGGGACTCTGGAAACTAACTATGACAGCATAACTAAAAGGGGAGAGCCAGAAGGTAACATAGGCATGAGGGAGCCCCGGGACATAAAGCAGCCAGCCACTACACCAGGGGTCATCAAACTACGGCCCGCCACCCCCCTTTGACCGGCCCCCCAGCCCTTCTGCCCCCCACCACTTGAACCGGCCCTATGAGGCAATCCCCAAAAGTGGTCATGGCCTATTTTTTTAAATTGCTTTTTGGCAAATAATAACATGTCTGCATCTTGTATTTTGTTGATTTTATCAATTAAAATTGATATTTAGTTATAAAATGAACTATTCATATTTTCCGGATTTTCGTCATATGATTTTCGTCATATGCTTTCGTCAAGCAGTGACAGGCAGCGCGCGCGCGCAGAGAACTGTCAGTGTTCAGGACAGCAAAATGGCTAGCAGTAAGCGAAAAGCTGACAGAGAGTGCAGAGTTTTTAAAGAACAGTGGACCACCGATTATTTTTTCGTTCAGTGTAAGGACCGTGCAGTTTGTCTTTTATGTAAAGAAAGTGTGTCAGTTTTCAAAGAATATAATCTGTGTCGTCACTACGAAACCCGCCACAAAGAGTATGCTAGTTTGCGAGGGCAAACAAGAGAAGACAGGATTCGGAGGATGAAATGCGGACTGGCTGCACAACAGAATGTATTCCTTTGCCAAACCCAGATCAACCAGGCTGCTGTCCGAGCTAGCTATAAGGTAGCTCACCTACTAGCTACCCATGGAAAGCCGTTTACTGATGGGGACTTTGTTAAAGTATGCATGCTTGCTGTGGCCGAGGAGGTGTGCCCCGACAAGAAGGATGCGCTGAACGCGGTGAGTCTCTCCGTACCTGCTATGACCAGGCGAACCGAAGATTTGGGGGACAACGTGTATGACCAGCTGAATGAGAGAGCGTCAGAATTCGAGTTTTTTGCTTTGGCCATGGATGAGAGCAATGACGTGCAGGACACAGCACAACTGCTGTGATCTATTGCTCACATTATTATAATTTCACTGTTTTTTAAAATGTATTTATTTTATAGGACTATTTATTTGACCTTTATTAAGTGCTGCACACTATTATTATTAATAATATCAACAGGCCTACCTACAATTTATAATTTTCCACTCACCTTTGCCAGTGTCAATCACCTCAACTAGGCAGATGTTTCTTACCTTGACAGCTTTGATGTTATTTTTATTAGAAAATAAATAAATGGAATATCTGTGGTATTTCAAATTAAAACAAAGTGTGAAGACTCGATTACTACTTTTGCAAACCACTAGTAAAGATAAACAAATATGTGCCAGGAATCAAGTGTTGATATAGTAGTGGGGATATAGTAGTGGGGATGGCTGTGCCAGGCTAGTAATCTCTACTACACAATGAGGCCTGCTGGTGGTCATATTTGTCTGGGTCATAAAATTCTATGTTATATAGCTGACCCGGGTCGGCATGGTGGTGTAGTGGTTAGCGCTGTCGCCTCACAGCAAGAAGGTCTGGGTTCAAGCCCTGTGGCCGACGAGGGCCTTTCTGTGTGGAGTTTGCATGTTCTCCCCGTGTCCGCGTGGGTTTCCTCCGGGTGCTCCGGTTTCCCCCACAGTCCAAAGACATGCAGGTTAGGTTAACTGGTGACTCTAAATTGACCGTAGGTGTGAATGTGAGTGTGAATGGTTGTCTGTATCTATGTGTCAGCCCTGTGATGACCTGGCGACTTGTCCAGGGTGTACCCCGCCTATCGCCCGTAGTGAGCTGGGATAGGCTCCAGCTTGCCTGCAACCCTGTAGAACAGGATAAAGCGGCTAGAGATAATGAGATGAGATAGCTGACCCGACCCCCCCATCACAGTCAGGAACGACAATGTGGCCCCCAGAGAAAAAAGTTTGGTGACTCCTGCACTACACCGTCAACAAACTCGAGTGAGCAAGCGAGTGGGGGACTGACAGCATCCATACATCCCAGTTTACCAAAACACTATGTCTGAGGACCCTCTAGATCTACTCCTTTACCTCATAAACACCATTAACAAAAGGCTTGACTAAACAGATATGTTTTCAGCCTAGACTTAAACACTGAGACTGTGTCTGATTCCCGAACACTACTTGGAAGGCTGTTCCATAACTGTGGGGCTTTGTAAGAAAAGGCTCTGCCCCCTGATGTAGCCTTCACTATACGAGGTACCAGCAGATAGCCTGCACCTTTTGATCTAAGTAGGCATGGCAGGTCATAGAGGAGCAGAAGTTCACTCAGGTACTGTGGTGCAAGACCATTCAGTGCTTTAAAGGTCAATAGTAGTATTTTATAATCAATATGAAATTTGATTGGGAGCCAATGCAGTGTGGATAAGACGGGTGATGTGGTCATATTTTCTAGTTCTAGTAAGGACACTTGCTGCTGCATTTTGAACTAACTGGAGCTTGTTTATGCACTTATTGGAACATCCAAACAGTAAGGCATTACAATAATCCAACCTGGAGGTAACGAAAGTATGAACTAGTTTTTCTGCGTCACGTAATGACATTAAATTTCTTATCTTAGCAATATTTCTGAGATGAAAGAAAGCTATCCAGGTAATGTTATCAATGTGAGTTTCGAATGAAAGACTGGGGTCAATAATCACTCCGAGGTCTTTTACTGCTGCACGTGAAGAAACAGAAAGGCCATCCAGAGTTACTGTGTAATCAGAAAACTTACTTCTAGCTGCATGTGGTCCTAGTACAAGTACTTCAGTCGTGCCAGAGTTAAGCAGAAGGAAATTAATAAGCATCCAGTGTCTAATGTCCTTTACACATTCCTCAATTCTATAAAGCTGGTGTCTCTCATCAGGTTTTGCAGAAACATACAACTGTGTGTCATCAGCATAACAGTGGAAACTAATACAATGTTTACAAATAATATCACCCAGAGGTAACATATATAAAGAAAAAAGCAGTGGACCCAAGACAGAACCTTGTGGAACACCAAACTTTACCTCAGTACGTCTAGAAATATCATAATTTATATCAACATACTGATAGTGATCAGTTAAATAAGACCTGAGCCAGGAGAGGGCCATTCCCTTAACTCCCACAACATTTTCTAGTCTATCCAGAAGAATGAAATGATCAATGGTATCAAATGCTGCACTAAAGTCAAGCAACACAAGCAGCGAGACACAGCCCTGATCAGATGCCAACAGTAGGTCGTTTACTACTTTAACCAAAGCTGTCTCTGTGCTATGATGAGGTCTAAATCCTGACTGATACATTTCATGGATGTTATTCCTATGTAAATATAAGCATAACTGCTGTGCCACAGCTTTTTCAAGGATCTTGGAGATAAAGGGGAGGTTTGATATTGGCCGATAATTGGACAGCTGACAGGGATCAAAGTCAGGTTTTTTAATCAGGGGTTTGGTAACTGCTAGTTTAAAGGATTAGGGTACATAGCCAATCGTAAGAGAAAAATGTATTATTTTTAGAAGCGGTTCAATTACTTCAGGTATTATCTGTTTGAATAGACGTGTAGGTAAGGGATCTAGTACACAAGTTGAGGCTTTTGATGCCGAGATTAATGAAAGTAATTCAGTTTCTTTTAGGGAGTAAAACATTCTAATTGATGATCTGATACAGTTATATTGTTAACTACAGGGTCACTTACATTGTCTGACCTTAAATTAGTAGTTTGAATTTTTTGTTGGATATTCTCAATTTTGTCATTAAAAAAATTCATGAAATCTTTGCTACTACATACTGCAGGTATGCATGTGTCTATAGTGGACTTATTCCTGGTTCATTTTGCTGCAGTATTAAATAGGAATCTAGGATTATTTTTGTTATCTTCTATTAGGGAGGAGAGATATGTTGATCTCGCAGCACTAAGAGCTTTTCTATACTTCAGGAAGCTCTCCTTCCACGCTAATTTGAACACTACCAATTTTGTTTGACGCCATTTACGTTCCAATTTTTGAGTGGTCTGTTTTAATGTGCGAGTGTCATCATTATACCAGGGTGCTAATTTTTTGTCTCTGACCATTTTCCTTTTAAGAGGAGCAACATTATCTAAGGTATGGCGGAATGTTGATTCTAAGCATTCAGTTGCCTGATCAAGTTCTGCAGGGGCTGACAGTGACCCAATCAAAGTTGATAACTCTGGGAGATCATTTATAAAGCTCTGTGCAGTAGTTGACGTGAATGTACTTTGAATACAGTAGCGTGGTGAGGTGTATATATTATTACTCAGACATATTTTGAATGAGATGAGATCATGATCTAAGATAACTTCAGACTGTGGAAGTGTGACTATATTTTCTATGTTTAACCCGAATGTTAGTATTAGATCGAGGGTGTGACCACAATTATGGGTCGGTCCTATGACATTCTGATTAATCCCTACTGAATCTAAAATGGACACAAACGCTGTTTTCAAAGGGTCTTCTGGGTTATCAAAGTGAATATTAAAATTTCCGACAACTAAAGCTTTATCTAAGGAAATGACCAAATCTGAGATAAAATCTGCAAATTCAGAAAGAAACTCAGAATATGGCCCCGGGGGCCTGTAAATAATAAGTAACGGAATTAACTGGGTAGATTTATTTTTCGAGGCTACATACATTATATGAGTATGAAGAACTTCAAATATATTAAATTTATAACCAGGTTTTTGTGTTACACCTAGATAATCATTATAAATAACTGCAACGCCTCCTCCTCTGCCAGTTAGACGAGGCTGGTGTATATAACTGTATCCAGGAGGACTCGCTTCATTTCATGCTATATATTCATTTGGCTTAATCCATGTTTCAGTTAAACAAAGTACATTAAACTCCTGATCAGTAATGAGTTCATTAACCATTAGTGCTTTAGATGTAAGAGATTTAATATTTAATAGCCCCACCTTTAGATCAAAGGTGCTGGCAGTGGCTGTACAGTCAGTATGATCTAATTTTATATTGACTAAGTTACAGGAACAAACTCTCTGAATATTTCTACCTTTTTGTTTAGCTCAGGGAACAGACACAGTCTCAATGTAGTGGACCCTGAGTGACGACTCTGTGCAGCTAGCAGACAGTCGGTTTAGCCTGTTCGTCTGCTCCCTGGCCTTGGCTCTGGATTGTCAGAAATTAACTAGGCCTGTTCTGAGACTATGACGTATGCTGCAGGAAATGAGAGCAGCACCTTCCCGAGTGGGATGGATACCATCCCGCCCTAACAGGCCAGCAGTGCCCTCAAAATTAGCCCAATTATCTATAAAGCGCACACTGTTTTCAGAGCACCATCTGGACAACCAGCAGTTCAGCGACGCTGTAAGCTACATCGCCACGCCGCATTGGGATGGGGCCAGAGCATACTACAGCATCGGACATCGCCTTCGCTAATTTAAACACCTCTACAAAGTTACTCTCAGTAACCTCAGACTGACGAAGACATACATCATTAGCTCCTGCATGGATAACTATCTTTGAGAACCTGTGCTTGCCTAGGACCCTAAGATTACCTGCTATGTCCGGCACCCTGGCTCCCGGTATACACCTGACTAAAGCTGCTGGTGCCCCAAAAGGCTGAGCTAATTTCACATGCTGTATGATACAGTCCCCCATAACCAGAGCTCTTTCAGGTTTCTCAGCAGGTGCATCACGAAGGAGAGCAAACCTGTTCAACACGTGATGCAGAGAGGAGTGGTGCTCCCGTGGGCGAGCCTCAGCGGTAGCTTTGGCTCTACGCTTATGCGGCGGAGTCGTCACCCATTCGCCCCGCTGTAAGGGCTCTAATGCCGGAGTTGGGGGATTGCTAACTCCACCTATGGCATCCAGACTTTCCCCTACAGAAACTACACTGTTCTCATTCTTACTGGCCTTCTCTAAAGCCTGGACACGCGCTTCTAGCACTATAATATTCTCCGTCAGAGAGCTAACTAATCTGCACTTATCACAAATAAAGCTATCGCGAGCGACAGAGGAAGAAGGACTTCGTGCACTCAGCACACTGAACAGGCTGAAGGTGTGCCATGATAAGATTCACGTACCTTAATCGAAGGTCTGTTGATATTAAAGCAGATCCGATGTAGATGGCCTCCACTTGTGGTCTTTACACAGGACGAGAAAAAAAAAGAAAAAGAAAGTTTCCGGTCTCGGCGTTCTTCCGAAAAAGAGAGGAAAAAAACGGAAAAAGGAAAGCAAAAGTGGAAACTACAAAAAGGAAAGCAAAAGTATACTAAAAAATGAAGAGAATACTGGAAAATTATTTGTATAATTTTTTTTTAAAAGATTAATTAACGCCAACACTTGCGGAAAAAAGACTTGTCGCAAACAACTCAGGAACCAGGAAGTGCGTAGCACTGTTGATCAGTCCTGCACACCGGCTTAGAGGAATTTTAGCCCATTCCTCCATACAGAATAGCTTCAACTCTGGGATGTTGGTGGGTTTCTTCACATGAACTGCTCGCTTCAGGTCCTTCCACAACATTTCGATTGGATTAAGGTCAGGACTTTGGTTTTGGCCATTCCAAAACATTAACTTTATTCTTCTTTAACCATTCTTTGGTAGAACGACTTGTGTGCTTAGGGTTGTTGGCTTGCTGCATGACCCACCTTCTCTTGAGATTCAGTTCATGGCCAGATGTCCTGACATTTTCTTTTAGAATTCACTGGTATAATTCAGAATTCATCGTTCCATCAATGATGGCAAGCCGTCCTGGCCCAGATGCAGCAAAACAAGCCCAAACCATGATACTACCACCACCACCATGTTTCACAGATGGGATAAGATTCTTATGCTGGAATGCAGTGTTTTCCTTTCTCCAAGCATAACGTTTCTCATTTAAACCAAAAAGTTTTATTTTGGTCTCATCCATCCACAAAACATTTTTCCAATAGCTTTCTGGCTTGTTCACATGATCTTTAGCAAACTGCAGATGAGCAGCAATGTTCTTTTTGGAGAGCAGTGGCATTCTCCTTGCAACCCTGCCATGCACACCATTGTTGTTCAGTGTTCTCCTGATGGCGGACTAGGGCTTTGACTTCGAACTTCGATATTCGAATACAATTCGAATGTTGTGAAAAAAAAGAGATGTTCGAATGAATATTAGGCAGCTCTAAATATTCAAACCTGTATATGGTATCATTAGGCATAATTCTTTTATTTTTGTGAATGTGGTTGTAAACGTTTTCAGTTCAGGTCGCAGGTTTTTTTTTTTAACGTCTGTGGAATTTATGTGAATCGCGAAGGTCATTGTCTTTTGTCTTATCTGGGCACCTGTAGACGTTAGCGTCAAGCTGGCATGCATTGAACAATGGAGTCAGATGCTAGCATGTTGGAGATTTGCACTCCGGAGAATTTAAAAAGTGATGTGTGGTGCTATTTTGGATTCGAAAAAAAAGATGGAGAATGCGATAAAAAAAAAGGTTACCTGTAAAATATGTGGAAACAAATTGGCCTATCAATCAACAACTTCAAACTTGAGGGCCCACTTGAAGACATTGCACGCGGGAGCGCTAGAAGGTGAGAGGGGGCTGCTAATGTAGCCCCTTTTTATTACTAAATTACTAACGCAGACTATGCGACACTGCGCAGTAATGCTTTCATGCGCTGTTATTTTTGTCACCTTGGGATAGTTGCTAAAATAAAAAAAAACTATTAGCTTACTTGCGCAAGTAGCCTATAGGCCTAAATTAATTTAGCCTACACATGGTGGAATTTACATACCATGAAGTTCATAAGTTAACGAAGTGAGCACGTAAAACTAATCTGTGATCTTATAACATATCGTGTCCGTGTTTGTTTGAATTGTGAATCAGAGAAGCGAGCAGGAAGCAGTGACATGACAGCTGACACCGGTCTCATTCAAAACAAACATTCTCAAAAGCCAACACGAATGGGCTCGGAACGGCAGTGTTATAAACTCACAGATTAGGTGTAGGCCTAGCAGTACCTGCTCATTTTGTAAACGTTCCCCTTTGATTGTCAGTGAGGCTACAGTTTAGAGGCTTTCATCAGTACAAGCAACCAGGAAACCGAAGGAACAGCGTTTCACACAAAAAAGGCAACGGACAAACGACGAAGTTTGTGGATTATGTAACGTTAAGTGTCAGCCGGTATAATGCCAATTACTACGACACTGCACGTTTCATTAGTAGTGGTTGTAAAAACATGCCTGAATATTTCATATTTCCTGCACGTAATCTTAGGCAGCTGGGCCATAGAAGGTTCACGCTGCATGCTGCATGCTACACGTTCACGTGAAGAACCGGACCCTGGGCCATTAAACTTCATGCTTGGATGTTCACGTGTTGCGTCTGTTCTACTTTGACCGAGTAACCAACAATATGGACTCTTCGGATGACGACGATTGCCTCATTCTGCTTTTACTGAGACAGAGGAAGAGAAAAAGGAACAGAATTTGGAGCCGAGAACACTTCCTTTTGAGAGAAACCCGTGGTGAATTTCACCGAACATTCTATAATCTGCTTGACAATCCCGATGAAGAACTATTTTTCAATTATACCATTCAATTATATTTTTTCTGAAGTTTTCCCCTGAAAGCATAGAGTTATCTCCCTAGACCCGTTCTGATTGGCTGGCGCGGCGGTGACCGCATGCATTGACTGGAATTTCCGTCTTCACGCCTAGAAAAAAGTGTGCATGTTCATTTCACGCTTCACGCGTGAAGTGTGCAACGTGAACGCCGTTCTATGGCCCAGAGCAAGTCATGCTACGTTTGTCCACTTTTCTTTACACGCGTGTAGCGTGTAGTGTGCAGCATGCAGCGTGCAGCGTGAACCTTCTATGGCCCAGCTGCCTTATTGACATTGACTGAACACTGCCCCCTGGTGGACTGAATATCATTTAATTTTGATGCCGAGGTGTTAGTGAGGCATTTAAGAATAATATAATTAATAAAAAAGTTCGAATACTATTCGAATGTCTAGATTAATTTCCAAACGAACTTCGAATATGATTTTTGGGCCAAGGTCAAAGCCCTATGGCGGACTCATGAACATTAACATTAGCCAATGTGAGAGAGGTCTTCAGTTGCTTAGAAGTTACCCTGGGGTCCTTTGTGACCTCGCCTACTATTACACACCTTGCTCTTAGAGCACCTTTGTTGGTCGACCACTCCTGGGGAGGGTAACAATGGTCTTGAATTTCCTCCATTTGTATACAATCTGTCTGACTGTGGATTGGTGGAGTCCAAACTCTTTAGAGATGGTTTTGTAACCTTTTCCAGCTTGATGAGCATCAACAACGCTTTTTTCTGAGGTCCTCAGAAATCTCCTTCATTCGTGCCATGACACACTTCCACAAATGTGTTGTGAAGATCAGACTTTGATAGATCCCTGTTCTTTAAATAAAACAGGGTGCCCACTCACACCTGATTGTCATCCCATTGATTGAAAACACCTGACTCTAATTTCACCTTCAAATTAACTGATAATCCTAGAGGTTCACATACTTTTGCCACTCACAGATATGTAATATTGGATCATTTTCCTCAATAAATAAATGACCAAGTATAATATTTTTGTCTCATTTGTTTAACTGGGTTCTCTTTCTCTACTTTTAGGACTTGTATGAAAATCTGATGATGTTTTAGGTCATATTTATACAGAAATATAGAAAATTCTAAAGAGTTCACAAACTTTCAGGCACCACTGTATGATATAGTGTTAGATTGAGCACTGACCTGTCAGAATGCCAGCGATGACCTGGTGGGGAAAATGAGCCAAAATGAAGATCCGTGACAGACCAACCGCTCCCAACAGCAGCACGTAAAAGATGTAAGGTATCCCAGCTAGTATCTTACTATATATAGGAGAGTCCATGTTAGAAAAAATTAATGTTCCATACCTCATTGACATACCATCCCATGATCCAGGATAACAGTCAAAATATGAATCCTTCTATATTCTGACTAACCTGCCAGAGCGAGAATGAAGAAAGGAGGCCAGATCGGATGTCACCACCCACCAGACGGCAGCAGTGACCATGGCATGGCCTGAGGGACTACCTGGAAAGTGTGAAACTGTGAGTTATAAACATCAACGAGCTGTTTAGGGTATAATTAATAAATGGATGAATGATCACAGTACTTCGAACCATCCTTGTCAAACTGTCCAAAAACACAGCGAACATAAGAAATGCAAAAATGTCTTAAGCCATCCCTGCACACATTGAACAATGTGTTACTGACTTCTATGCATTTTTGGTTTCCTAACCTGGTCCTGTCTCACAGGTGGACTGGAATTGCTGGACCGAAGGGCTGTTTTTCACAAATAAACCTGACTGACCAATCCACCAGTAAGGCCTCTCCCCAAACAGGACCCTATAAAAGAGACAACACAGGACAGGATGCGCAAATTAGCACTGTGTATATATCACTAAATCAGTCATCTCATCTCATCTCATTATCTGTAGCCGCTTTATCCTGTTCTATCTGTAAGGAATAAAACATGACTTAAGTTCTGCTTTATATATGAAAATATCATTCATTAAATAAGGACATCATACTTCTTATGTTTATAGTTACATTTAATGCTGTGAAATAATTTCCCAAAAGGACAGACAACAGAACAACTTTTCGTTTCGTGTGTTTTTATTTGAAAGTATCAAAAGTGTTACAATTTTCCTGTTTACCATTGTTGGTCGAATGAAGTGAAATTTGTTGCTATTATTCAACACTAACAGTTTCATTGGCAAGCTATTGACAGATATTTGATTTTAGCCCCCAATTTAATATCACCACTAGACATCACTGAGCATCAATTACAATTTGAGAGCATATGATACAACGTGGGCGGCACGGTGGTGTAGTGGTTAGCGCTGTCGCCTCACAGCAAGAAGGTCCGGGTTCGAGCCCCGTGGCCGGCAAGGGCCTTTCTGTGCGGAGTTTGCATGTTCTCCCCGTGTCCGCGTGGGTTTCCTCCGGGTGCTCCAGTTTCCCCCACAGTCCAAAGACATGCAGGTTAGGTTAACTGGTGACTCTAAATTGACCGTAGGTGTGAATGTGAGTGTGAATGGTTGTCTGTGTCTATGTGTCAGCCCTGTGATGACCTGGCGACTTGTCCAGGGTGTACCCCGCCTTTCGCCCGTAGTCCAGCTTGCCTGCGACCCTGTAGAACAGGATAAAGCGGCTACAGATAATGAGAGGAGATGAGACGAGACAACGTAACTGGACTTGACATTTTAAAACTATCAACTGTACACCAATTTATCAAATATTTTCCAATTTAAGCTGCACCAAGCTCTGAATTAAACATACACTGATTGACTTTGGAATCTGAAATTAATATTTTTCCCCTCATCAGAGTGACATGTCAAGGACAAGTGGCTGAAAACAGCAGATGAACTGATTAGATTTTGCAATTGATCCAAACAGGGTCAAGGTCAGAGCAAGGTCAAAGTCTGAAATAGGGTTTCTTCAATAGCTTCCTTCCTGCTTGTCATACAAAGATTTTTTTCTTATGCACTTATGGTCAAGAACTCATTTTGCCATCAGTGTCTGTCTGAGATTCTCGTTAGTGTGATATCTCAAGAATGAGTGGTTGAATGTTTGTAGGATTTACATGGAATTATTATCGTAACCAATTATCTGCTACTACTGGTCACCTGGCCCCTCCTCCTCTCCATTCTGCCCAGCCCACTCAAAACTGCTATCTGTCCTGGCTCCCCATTGGTGGAATGATGTTCCCAACTTTTGAGGTTGGTGGAACGACTTTTGAGATCAGAACTGCCAACTCCCTGACCACCTTCAAGCGCAGACTGAAGACTCATCTTTTCAGGCTGCACCTCTCCCCTGCCCACTGTCTATTGGTCTTGACCAACCCAGGCTGTGTACTGTCTAGCCTGGGGTTAGCTGTTGGAGTTTTATTTTTCTCTATTTAGTTGTACTTTGTCAGTTCATTTGTATGGTTGGTTTGTTTCCTTGGCTGTTTGCTGAATGTTGGTACTTCAACAGAATATTACACTAAGTATTATTCTGTCACTTGTTCAGTTGGCTCTAGAACTTTCTTGTCTAGAAGTTCAGCAATTGTTGTACGTCGCTCTAGATATCATCATCATCTGTCATCCAGCGAGCCGGTGACTTGATAAGATATCCTATCCCAGACCCGCCGGTCGAGCATAGCTGCTCTGAGTTGATCTTCCTTCAACCCCGTCTCTCGCTCGAGGATCGTTTTCAGAGTGGTACGTGGTCGACCGACTTTGCGCTTCGCCTCAGGCTCCCACAAGAGAACTTGTGCGGCAGGCTGATCGTGACGAAACACATGGCCGCACAATGCCAGATGGCGTTTGGCGATTATGGTTGAGAGGCGTGGTAGGGAACCATACAGGCGGTTGTTTGTCCAATGGTCCTGCCAGCTGACGTTGAACACTCTGCGGCGCATGCGGGTGTACGTGCCATCCAAGGATTGCTCTTGTGCTCTCGTTAGAGACCAAGACTCGGATCCGTAGAGAAGAATGGATTCGACTGAGGCCTTGAACACTCTGACCTTTGTGTCTCTAGACAGCTCTAGATAACGGTGTCTACTAAATACCATGTAACGTAATGTAATGAGCAGATTAGATTTTGTAAATGATCCAAACAGGATCAAGGTCACATCGAGGTAAAATGCCTAAAACAATTTTCAATAACTTCCTTGCTGTTCGAAGGAAGTTCTGGAATACAACATGAATGACTAGGAATTCTTGGTTTAGGATGTCGACCAGCTGGCATCAAGTTTGACTTGTATGAATCCATGTGGCATTTTATTCTTCTTTCAGCTGCTCCCATTAGGGGTCACCACAGCAGATGTGTTCCATATATTTGATTAGGTGTAGGTTTTACACCAGATGCCCTTCCTGACGCAACCCAATCTATCCAGGCTTGGGACCAGCAATAAGCTGGCACTGGCTTGTGTGGTATTTTTACCTAAGCTGTATGTCTTTGAACTGCGGGGGAAACCAGGGCACCCGGAGGAAACCCACGCAGCCATGGGAAGAAGATACAACTCCACACAGAAAGGCCTCCGTCAGCCACTGAGGTTCGAACCCAGAACCTTCTTGCTGTTAGGCGACAGTGCTGACCACCATACCGCCCTTCTATGTGACATTATTATGTGCTGAATGATAATCTCAGTCACCAACATACTTTGCAAGCCACATCCCACAAGCCATTACATCATTTACAATTCAAACATAGGCATTTATTACCATTTAAAAACTAGATTAAGCCACTCTGATACAGCAGCCACCCAGAGGATGGCGATGCCGGTTCGTCTGTGCAGGTAGAAAACGGGTGGGAAAACGAGCAGAAATGCCGCTTTTGGGTCTCCCATATGAGTAGCGAGCTGCCAGAAAGACTGGTAATTTCTCGTGTGTGACTGAAGAAGCTCAGCCATCCAAATACCTTGAGTATAAACCGCCTCCATTTTACTGAAGTGAGCTAATGAACCTGAAATAACACAACAGCCGTGATGGGGCGAGCTAGCTTGCTAAATTCTGTCACTAACTAGCAGCTATAACACTAATTACTACGGTTTTTACGCTCAGCTTCGTACAACGCTGCAAAAAGTTGGAAACAGAAAACGCTATCATGAAAAAATAACGTTTAACGTGTTCGCCGGTAACATTTTGACAAGAATGCTAATACAGTACTAAAGTAAATCCATTGGCAGAGCTGCAGCACTGAGCTCTATATAAAATCTGGAGAGCTCATGGGCTCGTCAAAGTGAAGCCATCTGGCCGCCATCTTACCACTCGCATTGCCTGTATTTGGCTTGTGTGTTAAACCATCGTGCCCGATCAAACTGACTTTTTTCCCCTTTCATTACCTCCTCTTATTTTCTCACCTTTAACCCCATTCCCTTCACTGTTATTGTTTTGTTTTCCAGTCCAGTCTCTTGTCATTTTTATTAATGGCTCTTTTATTACTAGAAGTATTCTTAGGGAGATTATTTCAGTTTTTCTCTTAAACAGTGTATCTCTCTTTTGTATAGTTCTTCCTTCCTTTCTATCTATCTTAATCAATAAGTTAATTAATTATACCAACACAAAACTTCCTTTCTGTTTAGGACAGTTGTTGAAACAGGACCTCCGCCGAGGAGGTTATGTTTTCGGTAGCGTTGGTTTGTTTGTTTCTTGGTTTGTCTGTTAGCAACATTACGGAAAAAGTTATGAACGGATTGCTCTGAAATTTTTTCCAGAAGTGTGACTGGGCACAAGGAACAATCCATTAAATTTTGGCGGTGATCCGGATCACCTTCTGGATCCCAGATTTTTTTAAAGGATTCTTGGCAGAGGTCTGCGCTCTCCGAGTGCTTTTCTAGTTTTCTCATGTTGTTTGCCATTTTCACTTCATTCTCACCGTCATGTCTTAACAGTACATTGGTCTGTCACAGTACACTGGTTTATTGGTCACATAATTCACTGTCACAATATTCATGCAGCTTGCAGTCATTATGATCAATAAATACTGTTAAGACATGACTGTGAGAATAAATTGAAAATGACAAATAACATGAGAAAATAATCCTGTTTCAACAACTGCCCGAAATAGAAAGGAAGTATTGTACAGTCTTTGTATAGATAGATAAAGAAAGGAAGAAGAAATATATGAAAGAGAAAGATACACCGTATAAGAGAAAAACTGAAATAATCCCCGCTGAAATAATTATAGTAGCAAAAGAGACGTTCAAAAAAGATGATCAGAGACTGGACTGGAAAAGAAAAAAAACAATAACAGTGAAGGAGAGCACTATAAAGATATGTAAGGAATGGGGGTAAAGGTGAGAAAATAAGAGGAGATACTTTTCTTGGGGCAAATTTGATCGGATACGATGGTTTAACACAAACCAAATACAGGCAATGCGAGTGGTAAGATGGCGGCCAGATGGCTTCACTCGTCTTTACAGTGGAGAATAGGCCATGAGCTCTCCAGATTTTATATAGAGCTCAGTGAGCTACAGTCAGCGTCTGTCTTCTTCCTGTTATGGATACCGGCACGGGACCTGAAAATCGAAAACTCGAGTGAAGGGTTATTAATCGTCAGACCACGAAAAGTCAACTCCAGAATTATTAGCACCCTACAAGAAAGTGAGCACAAACTTACAATGGGTGATAGTTTTAGTAGATGTATAATATAAGCTAAGTACCATTGCCTTACAGCAAGAAGGTTCTAGGTTTGAGCCCAGTGGCCGACGGGGGCCTTTCTGTGTGGAGTTTGCATGTTCTCCCTGTGTCTGCATGGGTTTCCTCCCATAGTTCAAAGACATGCAGATTAGGTAAACTACCCAGCCACTGGGGTTGTACAAGCCAGTGCATACTTAGGCTACATCCACACGACAATGGCAACGAGATTTTATTTTAAAAAATATCGCGTCCACATGGGCAACGGATCAGTAAAATATCAGGTACATATGGCAACCCAACACTTGCTGAAAACGATGCAATACACATGCCACACCTCTACGTGCGCTGTAAGACGGTCCCATCGGAGACACCAGAACAATAGAAGAAGTAGGACGCATGCGCATAAACTCATAGATTTACATAGAAGACTAGATTCATAGATTTGCATAGAAGACTAGATGCCTCGTCCCCGTTGCCCGTCAACGAAGTCGAATGTCCGCACATGGCGGCCATCTTACCTCAGACAGCTGGCTTACCCATTACATTGTGTTGGTAGCGATATGTACTTTTCAGATGACCGTAACTTCCTCAAATTTCAATCGATATTCAAACGGTTTGGTTTGTTATATAAAAAAAAAAACGTAAGTATGTATTTATGATATTAATGATGAATAATCATTTTATGTTTTAAAAAAATACGCATAGCTTGGCGAAAATATTTCAGTATACTACAGACTGTAAGACAGGATGCATGCTGAAATTCCTATGCTGTGAGAAGCCTAACACTGCATACTTATGGATAACTGTGGCCTTAGGACAAATAACCATACAATTTATTTCCAATTTTTAGTGAAAATATTTTTACATGTGATAGGACCGTAGGGGAAGCTAAAGTTAAATAAACAGCTTACTCACTTCTGAAACTTCAGAAATACTTCATCCACCTCAAAAACCTAATGCATTCACATCATAGCATAATAACAAATGTAAACTCACATCATAGCATAATAACAAATGCACTGCCTGAGTAAGTAATAGTATAAAACAGTGACAGCGACTCACGGTAGTTTGTGACAAAAAAAGCATTTAATTAATCACATGTGGTTATACTTCCAAGGATAAAAAGATATCTTTACATTTACAAAAAGAACATTCAAAGCTGATTATCATCATATCATTATCTTTAGCCGCTTTATCCTTCTACAGGGTCACAGGCAAGCTGGAGCCTATCCCAGCTGACTACGGGCGAAAGGCGGGGTACACCCTGGACAAGTCGCCAGGTCATCACAGGGCTGACACATAGACACAGACAACCATTCACACTCACATTCACACCTACGGTCAATTTAGAGTCACCAGTTAACCTAACCTGCATGTCTTTGGACTGTGGGGGAAACCGGAGCACCCGGAGGAAACCCACGCGGACACAGGGAGAACATGCAAACTCCACACAGAAAGGCCCTCGCCGGCCCCAGGGCTCGAACCCAGGACCTTCTTGCTGTGAGGCGACAGCGCTAACCACTACACCACCGTGCCGCCGCTGATTATCATGTCAAAGTCAATATATGTTAGCACAGAAGATTGAAATTTCATTTGACTAGGCTCCAATGTGCAGTTAAAATAAAACTAAACATACTGATATAAACATCTACAATTAAAACACACACAGACACACACATCATCTTGTCATCAAAGTCAGTACCGCAAATTCTATGGAAAAGCTTGTCTGTGGTAAGATGGCCGCCCTGTGCGGACATTCTGGAATACGCGGTGAGGAATCTAGTCTTCTATGTAAATCTATGACTAGATTCCTCACCGCGTATTCCAGAACGTCCGCACAGGGCGGCCATCTTACCACAGACAAGGGGTATGAAGACTTACGCAAGCACAGCACAGCCCAGCACTCACATTATGATTTACAGGAAATCAAAGTACTGACTTTGATGACAAGATGATGTGTATGTCTGTGTGTGTTTTAATTGTGGTTGTGATGTCATCGTAAACAAATCCGTTCTACTCATCCAGACGACTTCGCAACGGCGCCATTGCCAGATTTTTCCACTCTGGAACCCGTTCTCAAAAAATATCGTTTTGGGGCACCCAAAACGCCGGTGCCGTGTGGACGCCAGGCCAAAACGATAAACAATTTTATCAGATTCACCTGAATCTGTTGCCGTGTGAACAGCCTCTTAGTGCTGGTCCCAAGCCCAGATAGATTGGGGAGGGGTGTGTTAGGAAGGACATCCAGTGTAAAACCTATGCCAAGTCAAATATGTGGATCAGATCTGCTGTGGTGACCCTAACGGGAGCAGCAGGAAAAAGAAGAAGGTTAATATTAACGTTACATTAGTGTTGCTGCCTCACAGCTCCACTGTCCCCAATTCAATCCTGAGCTCAGGTCACTGTCTCATACCCATTTTCCACCAAGGCAGTTTTTGGAGCCAGCGCCTTCACATTTTGACAGCCAGAGAGCAGGCTCTCGCTCAGGACAACTGGTTAGAGAGTGGCGCAAACACTTAGCTAGTCTAGAACCAAGAATCGCTAATGTCAGGGGCTGGGGTCAGGATTATCATGACCTAAATGATGACCTAGATGAACTAAAACTTTGTGACTGCAATTTAAAAAACAAAAACAAAACAGAGTTAGTGTAGTGTCCAGTCTGCCTCATCCAGTAGTCTGTGGGTGGTAAAAGAGAGCAACTGGACTTGCTTGAAGATTCTTGAAGACTTTTCACCTCTCATCCGAAAGGCTTCTTCAGTTCTGTCTGATGAATGGGGAGTATCAGGTATTTATCCTCTCATGGATGAAAAGCAATCCTAAAGTGTCATTGAGTCATCCTGTTGGTGTGGGTCACTGGGGGCTGGGTGTGAATGGCCTAGAGAGTCGTTGGGGTGATCAATGGTTGTTGGTTTTCTCTGTCCTCCTGTGAGTCACTGAAAACAGCTGGGTTTTGGTGTGCATTCAGTTGTCTGGGAAGTATGCCAAGGACTGCATTGTAGGTGGCTGATAAATGGTGTCTTAGGCCCTGTACACACAGCAATGGATTCAGGTGACTCCGATACAATTGCTTATCGTTTAGGCCTGGCGTCCACATGGCACCGGCGTTTTGGGTGCCCAAAACGCAATCTTTTTGAGAACGGGTTCCAGAGTGGAAAGATCTGGCAACGTTGCTGTTGTGAAGTCGTCTGGATGAGTAGAACGGATTTGTTTACGATGACGTCACAACCACACGACTGTGAGTGCTTCACGCTGGGTAGAAGTGTAACGAACTCGATGCGAGTTGTCAACAAATCCTATAACTTGGATCATGAAACGTGCTTACAAAATATTTTCACTGTGAATATTTATTGTGTAATGGTGCAAAGTGAGAGAGAGAGAGAGAGAGAGAGACTCTGCCCTTAGGGCAGAGTCAATCCCGCCAGCAAAAATAGGGAAAAAAAGGAGCGATCTCACCTCTTCAGATGTTGATTTAAGTCCTACAATACATTCCTCAAAAAGGGCGTAGAAGAGCAAATTAATCAATCAACGTGTAGCATTCAATTTATTCCGGACCATTAAAGACGCCGCCTTCCGTGTAGAATCCTACGTCATCCTCGCCGCCATATTGGATAGGTCAAAGCGGAGAATAAAGATTCATGTGCTGCGTTTAACTGTACCAACAGGTTTACCGTTCAAACGAGATCACATGGGATTACCTTTCACAGGTGAGAAACAACAAATTAATCCATCAACGTGTAGCATTCAATTTATTCCGGATCATTAAAGACGCCGCCTTCCGCGTAGAATCATACGTCATCCTCGCCGCCATATTGGAGAGGTCAAAGCGGAGAATAAAGATTAGCTGCGTTTAACTGTACCAACAGGTTTGCCGTCCAAACGAGATCACATGGGATTACCTTTCACAGGTGAGACTGGAAAAATACTTTTCATTGTATTTGGTCATTATAATGTAATTTTACGAACAGATTTTCCTGACTTTGTGGCTAATATGAAGTCTCGCGCATAATAGTTTATGTGCATGCGTCCTTACTACTTCTATTGTTCTGGTGTCTCCGAAGGGACCGTCTTACAGCGCCCCTAGAGGTGTGGCATGTGTATTGCATCGTTTTCAGCAAGCGTTGCGTTGCCATATGGACCTGATATTTAACTGATCGTTGCCCATTTGGACGCGATATATTTTTAAATAACATCTCGTTGCCGTTGTCGTGTGGATGTAGCCTTAGACCACCACCTCTGTTCAGTGATGGCCGTTCTAGGTTGACAAAAATGGCTTCTTTAATTCCTTGCTCATACCAGTGATCCTCACTGGCTAAAATGCGTATGTTGCAATCCTGAAATGAGTGTCCTTTGTTGTTAAGATGAAAATAGACAGCAGAGTCCTGGCCTGAGCCATGTGCCTGTGAAGTGGTTGTTTTGTTTCACCAATATATGAGTCCGTGCATTCTTCACTGCACTGAATTGCATACACTACATTGTCCTGTTTGTGTCTGGCTATTCTGTCCTTAGGGTGGACCAGTTTCTGCTTCAGGGTGTTACTGGGTCTGAAATGTACCGGAATGTTGTGTTTGTAGAAGATCCTCCTGAGTTTCTCAGATCACAGATGTATGGCTCAACACAAGAGAGCCAGTTCCTCAGGCCAGGACTCTGCTGTCTATCTTCATCTTAACAACAAAGGACACTCATTTCAGGATTGCAACTTATGCATTTTAGCCAGAGAGGATCGTTGGTATGAGCGAGGAGTTAAAGAAGCCATTTTTGTCAACCTGGAACAGCCATCACTGAACAGAGGTGGTGGTCTAAGGCCCTGTCCACACGGCAACGGATTCAGGTGAATCCGATACAATTGTTTATCGTTTCGGCCTGGCGTCCACATGGCACCGGCGTTTTGGGTGCCCCAAAACGCAATCTTTTGAGAATGGGTTCCAGAGTGGAAAGGTCTGGCAACGTTGCCGTTGCGAAGTCGTCTGGATGAGTAGAACGGATTTGTTTACGATGACGTCACAACCACATGACTGTGAGTGCTTCACGCCGGGTAGAAGTGTAACGAACTCGATGCGAGTTGTCAACAAATCCTATAACTTGGTTCATGAAACGCACTTACAAAATATTTTCACTGTGAATATTTATTGTGTAATTGTGCAAAGTGAGAGAGAGAGAGAGAGAGAGAGAGAGAGAATAGCCCTTAGGGCAGAGTCAATCCCGCCAGCAAAAATAGGGAAAAAAAGGAGCGATCTCACCTCTTCAGATGTTGGTTTAAGTCCTACAATACATTCCTCAAAAAGGGCGTAGAAGAACAAATTAATTCATCAATGTGTAGCATTCAATTTATTCCGGACCATTAAAGACGCCGCCTTCCGCGTAGAATCATACGTCATCCTCGCAGCCATATTGGATGGGTCAAAGCGGAGAATAAAGATGCCTCATTCATGTGCTGCGTTTAACTGTACCAACAGGTTTACCGTCCAAACGAGATCACATGAGATTACCTTTCACAGGTGAGACTGGAAAAATACTTTTCATTGTATTTGGTCATTATAATGTAATTTTACGAACAGATTTTTCTGACTTTGTGGCTAATATGAAGTCTCGCGCATAATAGTTTATGCGCATGCGTCCTTACTACTTCTATTGTTCTGGTGTCTCCGAAGGGACCGTCTTACAGTGCCCCTAGAGGTGTGGCATGTGTATTGCATCGTTTTCAGCAAGCGTTGCGTTGCCATATGGACCTGATATTTTACTGATCGTTGCCCATGTGGACGCGATATTTTTTTAAATAACATCTCGTTGCCGTTGTCGTGTGGATGTAGCCTAAGACACCATTTATCAGCCACCTACAATGCAGTCCTTGGCACACTTCCCAGACAACTGAATGCACACCAAAACCCAGCTGTTTTCAGTCACTACGTTTACATGCACATCCAAATCGAGCTGCTGTCGGTAATCGAGCTGAAGGTCCCAGCAGGGTGCCAGAGAAATCCAATCCTACATGCACACAACTGAAATCGGGCTATTGTGTGAGGTGCATTGTGCACCCGAGCCACAGGTGGCACAACATGCCCCATCGTGTTGGTACACTTCCGGTTGTCGTCATGAAGAAGAGCTATTCAAGAGTGTAAACAAAGTTATCAGTTCCGTATTCTCCATTGCGCGTTTTTCTCCCGTCCATGAATTTTAATATATTCAACTCCTTAAGCTGAATGAGCATGAACTCTTTCTCCTCATTGCTACAGAAGTGCACGTTTCTGCTTGCCTGTAGCAGTGGGGGCGTGGTCAAGCGCCGGTCTGTGACAGGAGGGCGGAGCCAGGGAAGGTGAGTGGCAGAACTGACGGTAATTAACCTGTGTTTGTGTGGCTTCCCAGTAACCGCGCGCTATTTAAGGAGGCAGAGGGAGAGCAGAGGGAAGAGCTCATCCCGGGACTAGAACACAGCGCGCGTGTGTGGTTTTTTTCTCTCAAGAATAAAAGTAGGCTGTTAAACTGAAAAGTCTGACAATAAAAAGCCTATTAGTACCAGAAGCTTTGTCCTGCCGTCCTCTGTGCTCCACCCACACTTCAGAGAGCTCTACATTGCCATTTTCTCTTCTCCGTTTGTTCCTCCTGACCTCTTCTGCTGCTCGCTACTACTGTTGTCATGCCGACCGAGGCTGTTGTGTTTCCCGCTTGTGGTCTCGTCACTCGTCACTTCCGGAAGTAGCTCGACAACTAGCTCGATAGGGTATACATGCACAAAGTAGCTCGGCAGAAATCGCATAAACTAGGTCGTGTAGCTCGATTCCGAGAAATCAAGTTCGGTTCAATTTCAGCCGAATTAAGATGTATACATGGCATTTTGAACTTCGATTTCAGTTGAGCAACGGCAGAAATTCGATTCTCTCTGTGTGCATGTAAACGTAGTGACTGCGGCTACGACCGTATCTGTCTCGTTTTCTTCGCGGATGCACTGTCCGTTTACATTAAACCACCTGGAAAAGCCGGGAAACGGGAATCCGCCAGCGTCCACGTATTCAATCTAGATCGTATCTGGTCCGGTGCTGTGTAAACATTGAGATACGCGAATACGCTGTGCTGAGCTCTAGCTGGCGTCCTCATTGGACAACGTCACTGTGACATCCACTTTCCTGATTCGCTGGCATTGGTCATGTGACGCGACTGCTGAAAAACGGCACGGACTTCTGCCTTGTATCACCTTTCATTAAAGAGTATAAAAGTATGAAAATACTGCAAATACTGATGCAAATACTGCCCATTGTGTAGTTATGATTGTCTTTAGGCTTGCCATCCTTCCACTTGCAAGTAGTAAGTGATATGCGCTGGGATCACACACACAGCGGCTCAGTCCCGAATCGTGGCTTGTGCACTTCACTCGCGCGCTGTGTGAGCTGCGCAGGGCCGGAGTGCGCACCCTCCAGAGGGCACTCGCTGTTCAGGGCGGAGTGATTTGGAGCGCAGGATGCCTGCGGAGCCGAGCGTATCCGTGTATTGGTGTTGCTGTGTGCACGGCTAACGGTTTTAGTGTAAACGCGAATCGTTTTAAGAACGTTAATCTGATGATCCGCTGATTCGACGTAATGTAAACGTAGCCTTTGTTGCCATATGGACCTGATATTTTACTGATCGTTGCCCATGTGGACGCGATATTTTTTTAAATAACATCTTGTTGCCGTTGTCGTGTGGATGTAGCCTAAGACACCATTTATCAGCCACCTACAATGCAGTCCTTGGCACACTTCCCAGACAACTGAATGCACACCAAAACCCAGCTGTTTTCAGTGACTCACAGGAGGACAGAGAGAACCAACAACCATCGATCACCCCAACGACTCTCTAGGCTGTTCACACCCAGCTCCCAGTGACCCACACCAACAGGATGACTCAACAACACCTTAGGATTGCTTTTCATCCATGAGAGGATAAATACCTGATACTCCCTATTAGTCAGACAGAACTGAAGAAGCCTTTCGGATGAGAGGTGAAACGTCTTCAAGAATCTTCAAGCAAGTCCAGTTGCTCTCTTTTACCACCCACAGTTTACTATGACCTGGATGACTGAGAATCTTCACAGACATCTCATCCAGTAGTCCGCCATTATTGTTGTGCTTGGCACTAGCATCGCTGGGAAAGCAGAGATGTATACAGACAGATACTATGATGTAACGATGTGGCTCTTTGATGGTTGTCTAAAGCCCAGCGCACATGGGCGATTTCTCGTCGCAAGCGTATTGCAATTTTTGGATGCAAGTTTCCCATCTCGGGTAGCTGCGTGTGCACATTATCTGCGACCCGTAGGGAATTTGAGGAGGGGGATGCAAGTCATGTGGAAATCATGTGACTCCTTCGCGGGTGGGGATTGGCTTAGCCTTTGGAGGTGATCGCTTCATCATCGCAGACGCGCACACGTGGCGATATCTCTGCAACAAGTCAGTGACCAGCGATTTTTTTGTCACAGAATATCAAGCATGTTTGATACCTGCAATCTATCACAAGCAACAAAAATCGACATTGCAAATATCTGCACATGAAGCAATTTTTCGCTTGCGTCAGAAAGTTGCACGACCAAGCGATGGGAAAATTGCCCATGTGCACCGGGATTAACCTGTAGAAAAACAAACCAGTTCTAAGATTTTCAAGATATACTAAATCTGAACTGGCATGAACATCAGTCCAGGATGAGCACCCAGTTTGCACTGGTGGTGTGGAGTTTCACATGTTCTCCCTATATCCATGTGGGTTTCATCTGGGTTCTTTAGTTTCCTCCCACCTGTAAAAAACATGCTTGTAGGTGGACTGGCTTGGGTAAACTGCTCCCAAGTGTGTGTGTGTACACACGCTCACTGTTCCCAGTGATTACGTTACAGGCATTTAGCAGACGCTCTTATCTGGAGCAGCCTGGGGAGCAGTTGGGTGTTAGGTGCCTTGCACAAGGGCACTTCAGCCATTCCTGCTGGTCCAGGGAACTGAACTGGCGACCTTTTGGTCCCAAATCTGCATTAGACCATGGCTTCCCCAAGATGGCAAGATGGGTTCATATTTAAATGTTATGTTGTGTTATAATGTTGGAATAATTTCTTATAAAATAAATCTGTTCTGAGGGGGTCTGGGGCGGCACGGTGGTGTAGTGGTTAGCGCTGTCGCCTCACAGCAAGAAGGTCCGGGTTCAAGCCCCGTGGCCGGCGAGGGCCTTTCTGTGCGGAGTTTGCATGTTCTCCCCATGTCCGCGTGGGTTTCCTCCGGGTGCTCCGGTTTCCCCCACAGTCCAAAGACATGCACGTTAGGTTAACTGGTGACTCTAAACTGACCGTAGGTGTGAATGTGAGTGTGAATGGTTGTCTGTGTCTATGTGTCAGCCCTGTGATGACCTGGCGACTTGTCCAGGGTGTACCCCGCCTTTCGCCTGTAGCCAGCTGGGATAGGCTCCAGCTTGCCTGCGACCCTGTAGAACAGGATAAAGCGGCTAGAGATAATGAGATGAGATGAGGGGGTCTCTGGGATTTTTTAAAAAATGTGTCTCTAGTGTGTTTTGAGATTTCTGACCTGTATGAATCTTTAATGTTAATCTTTAATTCAGCACCCTGGATACTGCCCTGCTGGACAGTAGTGCCTGTGTCTAAATCTCGTACTCCACTATGAGGTTTAACACTGTACCCTAGTGCGCAGACTCAGGACGCAGCCTTTTTGTTGTTGCGCGTCATGTGACCACGCCCAGTTTCCTGAGCGGGGCGTAGTCACGCAGTCGCGTGCGTTTACGTAAAGCTAGCGCTCCGGTTTCCCTGGCGGAGAAGATGGCGGCTCCTGGACCGGGGGAGTATTTTAGTGTAGGGAGTCATGTCTCGTGCCTCACCTGTCTTGGACAACGTTTGCAAGGAGAAGTCGTGGCTTTTGACTACCAGACCAAGATGCTAACTCTGAGTATCCTTTTCACGCGCTCGTGGTTTCTGGGACGCTGCTCGCGCGACGGTTTGTCAGGGGCCTGCTGTTAGCTGGAGCAGACTTGTGGTCAGACGTGTTTATGAACGCTGTTTAGCTGCACACTTTGCGCTTTCTGTTCTCATTCAAAACAGTTTCTTTTCCACGGATTTCCATTTGCTTTATTTCGTGCCGCTGTTATTTTTAATTCCTGCTACTTAAACTAATATCTCGTCACCAGACCTGTTTACTTTCCTGGTTTGGTGTGTGTGTTTATATATATATATATATATATATATATATATATATATATATATAAATATGTATGTGTGTGTATATATGTGTATGTACGTGTGTATACTTTTTTTTTGCTGGTTAGCTTGGCTACTTTTACCTGTCTGTCCTTCCTTGTTACCTCACTGGCTAAGTTAGCATTAGCACAGTACAGAAGCTAGCTCTCTCATTAACTCAGTGCTGTTCTAATGAACACTTGTTTAGATTTAGATGTGCATGTCGTTGTTGTTTATATTTTCCCTGTGTGGATTGTTTACTCCAGGCTGTGGAGCAGAGAGTGCGCTTTAGTGTGTTCAGTAGCAATTAGCAAACGTTTAGCGAGGAAGTGTTCTTCAGCTGTTTGTTCCTCCTTTACTTTAAACTTAATCTGGCATTTTGAGTTAAATTTCGCAGTGATTATCATCACACGTGACATTACTGTGTGTGTGTACATATTATATACAGTCTTGTGCAAAAGTCTTAGACATCTTATTTTTTTCCATACGAACTTTATTGATTTCTATTTTATGATTTCTACATTGAGTCAGTACAAAAACATTTGAGTTCCAAACGTTCGTTTTCCAGCACAAAATTAAATGTTACAGGAAAAAAGTTTATCTGAATAGCTTTATTATTAATATTAATGTCCAAACATTTTTTCATTATTTTTAAGCTATATTTTGGTATACAGAATTTCTTTACGTGTGCCCAAGACTTTGCACAGGTGTGTGTGTGTGTAATATATATTACACGGCTCGAAATTCGCGGTGGTCTGGTCACCTGAGGTGACTTAATTTGTCATTTGGTGGGTAATTCCTGTTACTAGCCAGCCCGGCTGGCTAGTTGAAAATAAATATATATGAAGCAAAGATTCAGACTAGGGCTATGCGATATATCTCCGAAAATTCTGTGTGAGATACACATTATTATATCGTAATTATCGAGTATTTTATGGTCATCTGCTGACTTGCGTTTGTTTTTGTTTAAAACATTTTCCGGTGGTTTTCTCCCTGTCCCTCCAGGCAGTAACGTGAGAGGCTGCCTAAGGGTACAAAAAAAAATTACGTCATGCGCTCGCCAACCAATCCCGGGCGACATCTCTGTGCTGAAAGGAACTTGTGGGAAGATTTTCTAGTTTCGGTTTACAGCGCTGACTCAGTTTGTGCAATCGCTGGTGTTGCATAGGCTACGGTGTAAGCTCTGTCAATTTCAGTGACAAATTAAAAATGGAAGCAGACGAATTGGTTCCTAAAAGAACGAGTAAGGGGTCAGTCATCTGGCATTTTTTTTGGATGTCGCAAGGAGGCATGGGCGCAGAGTTGTGAACCAGCCCTGGAACTGATTTTGGTGGAAAAGGGATAAAACACACACAGGGCTCGAAATCCATATTTTTTTTTTTCCACCAGCCAGCCAGACTAGTGACCTTCCAAAGTAACTAGCCAAACAGAAAATCAACTCGCCAAAATTTGTTCATGTATGAATTTTACTTCTGTCAAAAATAACACAAGAGAGTAGTTACCATTGTTCATGACTAATGTGCATTTATTTCAAGACCCGAGTATTTTGATACTTTTTTTTTTGCACACTTTACAAACTGGCATTTGCTGTTCCACTTCCTCCTCGCAGGGGCGCAGATATGTTTTTTTTGAACTGGGGGGGACAAAGCTGCCAGCAAACCAACCCCAACATGTGTTGTCAACATGTGTTGACTTTCTAACTATGCCTGTGTGTTGTGTGAGCGGCAGTCAGTCAACAACTCTTCGCAAAGTTTCCTTATGAAACAATATGCTCACTGAAATTATGGCAGGGAACGCCAGATTAAACATTAAAACTGCCTTCTGAGCACTGTATCTACAGGCTACCACCGAAAGAAGGAGGCTACCAGAAAGGCATCTCTACTCTGTACGATTTTACTTTCACTACATTACTTTGAACAGACTATCAAAAAATTGCAAGGTGATATTATCATAAGTAAGGCACAGTTTACTTAGTCGTTTTTTGAAAAAACGATGCAATCGTTTTCTGCCTTTTCGGTTTGGCACTCTTCATCATGCCGTGTTGGGGTCCTGAACTAGGAGCTGTCCCTGATATGCCTGTCAAACTTGTTGTGGGTAACCATAGCAACCAAGCTTGAGCTCACAACCTGTGCAGTCTGTGCAGCTCAACCAACCGAATATCAGTCTTTGTTTTATGTGAGTTGTTGCAACTATGTATGTACTGCTGTGCACCTCAATAAACCGAATGGTAATTAGTCTTTTGATTTTTCCGTGAGGTTTGCCTTATGCAAAGAAAGACAGCATAGACGTTTTTTCCTTCCTATAAGTGGGGGGGACCGAACGAGGTGAATTTAAATCTGGGTGGAACGAATCCCACCCGTATCCTCTCAGTGGATTTATTCTCAGACATTTTAAGTAAATCACAAATTTAAAAAATCAAACTTTCATTTTCAGAGACCAAATAGTGTTCATGAAAAATGAATTTTCTTTAAAATGCCATATACGCTTGATGTATGTGATGTCGTCAGGTAGTGGTCACTTGGAGCAACTCAGCTGTTTTATATTCTGTTTAGATTGCAGTTTTGCTCGTATTACAAGTATTTTACCAAATGTATCAGTTTTTTAAAAAGTATGCCTCATTGTGTAGCATATAAATGCCACAATGATGCTAAAAAGAAAGCACAAGCTGGAACTAGACTGCATTGCCACAGAGAAAATGTGAAGCGTGCTTGCTGAGCTGCAGCAGAACAGCTAGCATGTTAAAAGCCAACATGCTAACACCTAGCATGCTAACAGTTAGCATATTAACATGCTAAAAGCTAGCATGTTAACATGCTAATAGAAAACATGTTAACAGCTAGCATTCTAGCATGCTAATGATTAACATGCTATTTGTTGATTCTAACACTTTAAGGCTAATATGCTGACAGCTAATATGCTAACAGCTAACATGCTAACGGCTAGTATGTTAACTTTTAGCATGCTAACATGCTGAGGGTGACATGCTAACAGTTAGCATGCAAACATGCGAACTCTGCATGCTGCCATGCTAATCCTAACGTTAACAGCTCTCATGATAACATGCTAATGGTGAACATGCTAACAACTTGCGAGCTAACAGCAGGCATGATATCGTAATTGGTAACATGCTAACAGCTAGCATGGTAACACGTGAAATTGCTAGTGTGTGCATGCGCGTAAGTATTCCTAATAAAGTGGCCATTGAACTGAAGTTGATTTGCTGTCAAAGTCTCAAATGAGCAGATCCTTGCCAAATGCATCACCACCTATGGGGGAAGGGAGGAATGACTCAGTCAAGCTTCCATTGATTAGCAGCAAAATGGAGAAAAAATAGACGGATGAAAAGCAAGACAAAGACGAGTGCAGGTCAGAACCGATATCATGTGTGTGATGGTGATTTGGCCTGAGGTGCCATATGAAGTTTGGTGGATGTGTGGTGAAGTGTTACTGAGCAAAACTCCATTCATTTGAATGGGGCCAAAAATCAATGGAAGCCTATGGAGGTAAAGAGTTGCGTGCAAACCAAGGAAAAGACGAGTGCAGGTCTCAGATGAGGGGATGGATCTGTGCGGGGACTTGGCCTGAGGCATTAAGTGAAGTTTCTTGAAGTTTGGTCACTTGGTTAAAAAAATTGATGCAGAGTGAAAGTTTTTCTCCTGAAACACCATTCATTTTCAATGGGGCCAAAAATCAATGCAAGCCTATGGAGGAAAAAGGGATGAGCAGAAAGAAAGGAAAAATGAGTGCGGGTCAGAACCGATTGCATGTATGTGTCGGGGGAGTTGGCCTGAGGTATCACGTGAGGTTTGGTGCATCAGCGATGGAGCGTGTCCGAGTAGGACAATTCGATTCATGAGCCTATTCATTCTCTATGGGGGGAAAAACAAAAGAAAAATGACAAGAACAAGAGAACAGGCGCGTTGA
Source organism: Neoarius graeffei (assembly GCF_027579695.1). Taxonomy (NCBI): domain Eukaryota; kingdom Metazoa; phylum Chordata; class Actinopteri; order Siluriformes; family Ariidae; genus Neoarius; species Neoarius graeffei. The sequence goes on along the minus strand of NC_083582.1, from coordinate 23,895,425 downwards.
TCCAAAAGCTGTATACAAGCACACTATACCACTTCGGGCCAGACGTCTCAGAGTTGGAATGGTGTCTCTATCTCGAACGCCGTAGGAGGAGGAGTGGATCCAAAAAAATGTCGGAATAAGGCAGAACAAGTAACTTTAGAAGAACAATAGTGTGCTTGCCTTTGGCAAGCACACTAACTAGACGTCATTTTCCCTGTGGAAATGCAAAGTGTGCTTGATCAGCTGGAACAGAGGGTCATCGAGAGAAGCTATTCTTTTTTTTTTTTTTCATTAATAGTAACATGATGAAATGTTCATCCTAAGGCGACCAATCCACAAATGTTCATCCTCGGGGCATAATTCCAAATATGGATTTATCACATGAGACCTCGCACTGCAAACTTGTTTATTTTTTTTTTAAATTTTATTTATTTATTTTTTTTAAACGTGATCTACATGGTGCTGGTTCTGATTAGTGTGTGTCAAGTTTGTTTGGATAGCGCTTTTAACAATAGACATTGTCCCAAAGCAGCTTTACAGAATTTGAATGACTTAAGACATGAGCTAGTTTTATCCCTAATCTAATGGTGTATAACTTAGTGTGGCTGCGTACGCTAAAATCTCGGTTTCAAATGGCTCAACTCGCAGCGCAACATGATACTTTGTGCTCAAATTTATTTATTTTTTTTAATTTATTTTTTATATGAAATACAGCTGGTTCTGGGTAGTGTGGCATGGTTTAAAACAGATTTTAGGGCATGAGGCGTGCAGCACAACATGAAAGTTTTTCTCCCAACTCCATTCATTTGAATGAATGAAGGTGAATGGGGGGGAAGAGATGAGTGAAAAGAAAGGAAGATGAGTGTGGATCAGAACTGATTGCATGTATGTCTGTGGAGTTGGCCTGCGGTATCTCACATGAAGTTTGATGGGTCTCTGAAGAAGTGCATTCAAGCAAGACAATTTGATTTGTGAGCCCCAGTCATTCTTTATGGGCGGGAAAAATTACAGGAAAATGACAAGAACGAGAGAGTAGGTGTGTCTATCCAAAAGCTGTATGCAAGTGCACTACACCGGGTCAGGCTGGATATGTCAGAGTTGAAACGGTGTGTATCATCAACAAGACCAAGTGTGTTTTTTTTAAATTTATATTTATGCTTAATTCACTTGCATATTTCCGAAGTAAAGGAAATAAGCCACATTCATCATAGCTTGCTGCATCTTTCTTTTTCAGCCTGTTATTTTGATTGCAGTTATGGATGAAGACTCTGAGCTCTTTTGCTTTTAAAAGTTGAAATTTCATTTGTCGGGATACCATTTCTTTAGACAAGTTCATTGTTTTCCATGCTTTAGACGGCCCAGGATATGAAGTTTGTATTTGACTGTGTCCCGTTCACGCGCAGTAGTATGCCTGGAACTGCTACTCATGTGCACGCAATCACAGCGCGTGCTTATAAGGACTCTTGCTGCACACGGACTTTGACATATATATGCTGTACCTTGTGTCTTGCGTTACTAAGGCTACGTTTACATTAGACCGTATCTCTCATTTTCTTCGCAGATGCACTGTCCGTTTACATTAAACCGCCGGGAAACGGGAATCCGCCAGCGTCCACGTATTCAATCCAGATCGTGTCAGCTCCGGTGCTGTGTAAACATTCAGAATACGCGGATACGCTGTGCTGAGCTCTAGCTGGCGTCTCATTGGACAACGTCACTGTGACATCCACCTTCCTGATTCGCTGGCGTTGGTCATGTGACGCGACTGCTGAAAAACGGCACGGACTTCCGCCTTGTATCACCTTTCATTAAAGAGTATAAAAGTATGAAAATACTGCAAATACTGATGCAAATACTGCCCATTGTGTAGTTATGATTGTCTTTAGGCTTGCCATCCTTCCACTTGCAAGTGGTAAGTGATATGCGCTGGGATCACACACACAGCGGCTCAGTCCCGAATCACAGCTTGTGCACTTCACTCGCGTGCTCTGTGAGCTGCGCAGGGCCGGAGTGCGCACCCTCCAGAGGGCACTCGCTGTTCAGGGCGGAGTGATTTGGAGCGCAGGATGCCTGCGGAGCCGAGCGTATCCATGTATTGGTATTGCTGTGTGCACGCAAATCGTGTATTGGTGTTGCTGTGTGCACACTAATCGTTTTAAAAACGTTAATCTGATGATCCGCTGTAACAGTCTAATGTAAACATGGGCTAAGCCTTTTGTAGCACTGTGTTGATATTCTAGTTTCTACTCTTTTTGTATTTGATTTTGCCCTTTGTCTCTGCCTTTGACATCCTGTCTGTACCTTGCTTGATCATTGCCTGTTTCTTGACTCTGATTTTTGATCACTGATTTGGATTGGTTTGCCAACGGGTTTTTAAATAAAACTCCTCCAGCAATTACAGCTGTCTATCACCTGCATTTTCTGACAGACGGAGAGTATCTTGCATTTGCGAGCAGCCGTGACAACAGTGCTTACTGTGTAAAGACTCCAGTAAAACTGCTTTTAGCTCATGAAATAAAGTCCTTTTTAAGGGATTTGTTTTTAAGTCAGTGATCACCGTTCTCGATAATTGTTAGTGATTGACACAAGTGAGGCTCGTTAAGCTTTTGTTTTATGCCGTTAACATGTATTGTTAACTTGGCTGTGGACTTGATTACTTATTTTTTTGTGTCTGGTGGGAAGAGGGGCGCTTGGCTCAGTGATGTGGGGTTTTTTTTTTTGGTTAGACTAAGGCTACGTTTACATTACGTCGAATCAGCGGATCATCAGATTAACGTTCTTAAAACGATTCGCGTTTACACTAAAACCGTTAGCCGTGCACACAGCAACACCAATACGCGGATACGCTTGGCTCCGCAGGCATCCTACGCTCCAAATCACTCCGCCCTGAACAGCGAGTGCCCTCTGGAGGGTGTGCACTCCGGCCCTGCGCAGCTCACAGAGCGCGCGAGTGAAGTGAACAAGCCACGATTCGGGACTGAGCCGCTGTGTGTGAGATCCCAGCGCATATCACTTATTACTTGCAAGTGGAAGGATGGCAAGCCTAAAGACAATCATAACTACACAATGGGCAGTATTTGCATCAGTATTTGCAGTATTTTCATACTTTTATACTCTTTAATGAAAGGTGATACAAGGCGGAAGTCTGCGCCGTTTTTCAGCAGTCGCGTCACATGACCAACGCCAGCGAATCAGGAAGGTGGATGTCACAGTGACGTTGTCCAATGAGACGCCAGCTAGAGCTCAGCACAGCGTATTCGCGTATTCTCAATGTTTACACAGCACCGGAGCTGATACGATCTAGATTGAATACGTGGACGCTGGCGGATTCCCGTTTCCCCGCTTTTTCAGGGGGGTTAATGTAAACGGACAGTGCATCCGCGAAGAAAACGAGACAGATACGGTCTAGTGTAAACGTAGCCTAAGGCCCTGTCCACACGGCAACGGATTCAGGTGACTCCGATACAGTTGCTTATCGTTTAGGCCTGGCGTCCACACGGCACCGGCGTTTTGGGTGCCCAAAACGCAATCTTTTTGAGAATGGGTTCCAGAGTGGAAAGATCTGGCAACGTTGCCGTTGTGAAGTCGTCTGGATGAGTAGAACGGATTTGTTTACGATAACGTCACAACCACATGACTGTGAGTGCTTCACGCCAGGTAGAAGTGTAACGAATATCACCAGGAAAAAGCCTTACAGAGCACTAGTGAGAGTGAAACACGAGCGTTGTTGTTGTGTGTTTAGTTCACAGTAGTAATGCAAGAAGCAGAATAGTGACAGTAATAGTGAAGCAAAAACATGCAATTGTACAAACACTGCAGCTCTACAGCAAAATATTCATTTATGAAATGGTCTGATTCTTAACACCAGTAGTGCCAATGATCTTTTCATTGCGATGCGAGTTGTCAACAAATCCTATAACTTGGTTCATGAAACACGCTTACAAAATATTTTCACTGTGAATATTTATTGTGTAATGGTGCAAAGTGAGAGAGAGAGAGAGACTCTGCCCTTAGGGCAGAGTCAATCCCGCCAGCAAAAATAGGGGAAAAAAGGAGCGATCTCACCTCTTCAGATGTTGGTTTTAGTCCTACAGTACATTCCTCAAAAAGGGCGTAGAGGAGCAAATTAATCCATCAACGTGTAGGATTCAATTTATTCCGGACCATTAAAGACACCGCCTTCCATGTAGAATCATACGTCATCCTCGCCGCCATATTGGAAAGGTCAAAGCGGAGAATAAAGATTAGCTGCGTTTAACTGTACCAACAGGTTTGCCATCCAAACGAGATCACATGGGATTACCTTTCACAGGTGAGACTGGAAAAATACTTTTCATTGTATTTGGTCATTATAATATAATTTTACAAACAGATTTTCCTGACTTTGTAGCTAATATGAAGTCTCGCGCATAAGTTTATGCGCATGCGTCCTTACTACTTCTATTGTTCTGGTGTCTCCGAAGGGACCGTCTTACAGCGCCCCTAGAGGTGTGGCATGTGTATTGCATCGTTTTCAGCAAGCGTTGCGTTGCCATATGGACCTGATATTTTACTGATCGTTGCCCATTTGGACGCGATATATTTTTAAATAACATCTCGTTGCTGTTGTCGTGTGGATGTAGCCTAAGGGCCTCTGCATGCTCTTGCGACAAGGCTTTCGCAGATAGCTTTTCGCAGACGGTTGTAATTTATCGTTGAGCGGGGAGTATAGGCGTGTATAGGTGTGCGCGATGTTATTCACCGCCACAACGCAAGGGGGTGCGAAGTCGCGAAATCGCTAGGAGTAGTTGGTGGGTGTGGTTAGTGGAGTGTTTATCCTCCGGCTACTTAATGACTAGAACTGGAGTCGTATAGATGTACGTACTTCCCCGATCAACCGCTCTTCGTGCTGCTCCATATTCGCTCGCGTTTTTAAAAATGGCGGTAGTGAAAACAAAACAAACCGGGAAAGTAGGGAAGCGGAAGTGCGTGTGCAGCGGATGTAGAGTGGACCAATCAGAGCCCTCTTGTCTGCGACGCTGTCTGCGAGGCTTCTGCGGTGGTCACAATTTTTGGGAGGTGCGCGCAGAGCGTCTGCGAAGGTGGGGGGGGGGCTACGCAGACGCTATCTGCGAGGCCATCTGCCAGGACTGCGTTGTCAGCATAAATTGGCCTTAAGTCTCGTCATTAAAGGCAGGGGACATGATCTTGCTTTGTGAAAGTTTGTAGTAAGAGTTCGTTATAGTAGGGTCGCAGTGTATTAATGCAATATCCTGACAGTAGATTTTGGATTTTTGCTGAAAAGGAGCTGAAAATGTGATGCTACAAAGTAATCAGTTGTTGCAGTTTGCATCGGTGCGACATGTAATTACGTTTCTGGAGAGGCACGTCAGGCTACAACATAAGGTACGTGGCTACACTGTACCCTACGGCATAGATTTGATGCAGAAGTATGAATTGATCTTAAGATGGTTGACTGGATACTGTCACTGTTATCACGTTATACACAGTTTTTATTTAATAAGAAATATTGTTTGATTCTGGTTAGCAGTACTATGTTCTGTCTGAGAGCTGCTGTTGTATGATAGTTATGAACATGTGAGTTGTGACAGCAGAGGTACTAAAACATCAGTTATACACTGGAGATCAAAATTAGAGAACAACTTATAAAAACTTGAATAATTTTGAAATAATACCATCTTCACTGCTCAACAGTTTAAGGACATTTTGTTGTGTCTATACCATGCTACAACAACACTTTTTCACAAAATGGATAACGCATTTCAACAAAAAACCTGCATTTTGCAAAAAATGCACTGATCAAAATTAGAGAACACTTTCAGGTGCCTCCCACTTAATGGTGCTAATCTAGCACATGGTGCTAATTTCCTTGATTATCAGTCAACCCCTATTTAAGTGGCATTCTAACTGCCAGTTTCATTGACTTTGCAAGATGGTGGGTCGTTCTAAAGTGACTGAAAGCCTCCGGCAGCAGGTTGTCCAGATGAAAACCAAAGGGATGACCCTATCAGCCATAGCAAGACAAGTTGATCGTTCCAAATCTGTGATTTCAAGAATATTGAATCTTTACAAAACTACAAACTCATTCAAGTCGCCCAAGAAGGCTGGTCGTCCACGGAAGACAAATGCAAGAGAGGACAGGTCACTGCGAAGGATGTCAGTGGGTAATCGTTTCCATACTGCAGGTGGAATTGCTCGCCAGTTCAGTGCTGAACATGGTAAGGATCTGTCTCGCCATACAGTGGCTCGCCGTTTAAGAGCATTTGGACTGAAGGCCCACACTGCAGTGACCAAACCTCTCATTAGCAAAAAAAATCAAAAAGCTAGACTGAGCTTTGCTGAGGAGCATGTTGTGTGGACAGAGGAGAACTGGTCCAGGGTTCACTTCAGTGATGAAAGCAAATTTAATTTATTTGGGTCTGATGGGAAGCATTATGTTCGGCGACACATTGGAGAAAGACTAAACCCAAAGTGTGTAAAGAAGTCAGTGAAAGGTGGAGGAGGAAGTGTCATGGTTTGGGGCATGTTTTCTGCTGCGGGAGTTGGGCCTCTTGTACAGCTACATGGCCGAGTGAATGCAAATGTGTATCAGAACCTTCTTCAACAGCACATGGTTCCTTACTTGCGTTCATCGCCCAATCAGCCTGCAGTCTTTATGCAGGACAATGCTCCATGTCACACAGTAAAACGGGTAAAGAATTTCCTTGAAGGTGAAAACATTGAATTAATGGCATGGCCTGCCCAGAGTCCTGATCTCAACCCAATAGAGAACCTCTGGAAAATCCTTGGTGACAAAGTTATGGTCAAGAAACCCTCTACAATCACCGAACTGTGGAGGAGGCTGGAAGAAGAATGGACCAAAATCACACCAGAGCAGTGTGAGAGACTAGTGCTATCCTGTGGCCGCAGATGTGCTGAAGTCATTCACAGCAGAGGCCTGTACACTTCTTACTAATTGCTGACTGTTGTAACCTTCAGATTTTTGTTCCAGATTGTTGTTCTCTAATTTTGATCAGTGTGTTCTCTAATTTTGATCAGTGTGTTCTCTAATTTTGATCAGTGCGTTTTCTGAAAAAAAATTTTTTTTGTGAAATGCCTTTAGTCATTTTGTGAAAAAAATGTTGTTGAACCATGATATGGACACAATAAAATGTCATTTAACTGTTGAGCAGTGAAGATGGTATTATTTCAAAATTATTCAAGTTTTTATAAGTTGTTCTCTAATTTTGATCTTCAGTGTATAGTAACGTCCACATAGTGGATCACACAGGTGAAGGATTTTCAGTGCAGTGTGTCCCCTGCACAGAGAAATGAAGGTTGCTGTAGTATGATTGAGGGAGAGTTCATAGATGCCCCTTTTCCACCAAAGCAGTTCCAGGGCTGGTTCGGGGCCAGTGCTTAGTTTGGAACCGGGTTTTCTGTTTCCACTGACAAAGAACTGGCTCTGGGGCCGGAAAAACCAGTTCCAGGCTAGCACCAACTCTCTGCTGGGCCAGAGGAAAGAACCGCTTATGTCAGCGGGGGGCGGAGTTGTTAAAACCAACAATAACAAGACCGCGAAAGGTCGCCATTTTTAAGCGGCGAGAAGCCGCAGCTGTACAAACGCGAAGTCATCCATTATTATTATTATTGTTCTTGTTGCTGCTGCTGCTGCTTCTTCCGTGTTGTTTTTGCCTTGATATTCGCGCCAAGGTTTATGTAAATGTAGCGACGTAACTGACGTATACAGCGACGTAATGATGTGGCTCCGCTTAGCACCGCGAGTGATGGAAAAGCAAACTGGTTCTCAGCTGGCTCGCAAGTTGAACGAGTTGTGAACCAGCACCAGCACTGGCCCCGAACCAGCCCTGGAACTGATTTGGTGGAAAAGGGGTAAGAGAGGGAGTTGCAGGGGCTTAAGGCCAATTTATGCTGACAACCCAGTCCTCGCAGATAGCGTCTGCGTAGCCCCCCCCCACCTTCGCAGACGCTCTGCGCGCACCTCCCAAAAATTGTGACCACCGCAGAAGCCTCACAGACGAGGGCTCTGATTGGTCCACTCTACATCCGCTGTACACGCACTTCCGCTTCCCTACTTTCCTGGTTTTTGTTTTCACTACCGCCATTTTTAAAAACACGAGCGAAGATGGAGCAGCACGAAGAGCGGTTGATCGAGGAAGCGAGGAAGTACGTACATCTATACGACTCCAGTTCTAGTCATAAGTAACCGGAGGATAAACACTCCACTAACCACACCCAACAACTACTCCTAGCGAGTTCGCAACTTCGCGCCACCTTGCGTTGTGGCGGTGAATAACATCGCGTATGCCTATTACTCCCTGCTCAACGGTAAATTGCAACTGTCTGCGAAAAGCTATCTGCGAAAGCCTTGTCGCAAGAGCATGCAGAGGCCCTTAGCCAGGATTGTTTTCTGAAAGTAGGGAGTGTAACTTGGTCGTGACCGGGGGGAACACATTTTGAAAATTTCATCTTTTTTGGTGCAGTCTGGTGACTTCTGGAGCTGCAACTGAGCCTTAAAAAGAAATTAATGCAAACATCAATTTTAAGTGTGATTTTATTAGGCATTTTACACATTTTAATTTACTAACTTAAAATGTTATAAGGTTTTTGTTTCTTATTCATTAACCAGAACTTTACAAATCACTGTAATATCAATAAAATCTTCTACAAATTCCTGCAATAAAAGCAGAAACCTTAAATTATAATTTCTAGTTCACTAAAGACAAAAAAAATACAAATTGCTGCGATCAAGTCCTATTACACAGAATACATCTTTACTATATACAACAAAGATAACAAATGAGATTCAGCCAACTCTGAAGATTAATATTATGAAATATATACAACTGAAAGTAATAGATACCTTTAACAAGTTTTGATTTTACGAAATATACATAATGCAAATGTTGCATAACAATGTTAGGAATCATTTTGATCCTGTTAAAAAGTGCAGTAAACAGGAGCTAAAAATAAGTGAAATTAACTTGCAAATAAAAGGGAATTCTCCTGTAGTTAAGTTACCTGAAATGTAAATACTGAAAATGATACAAAAAATTTAGTAATAACAGTAGTTTGAGAGTATTATTTGAAGGGGAACTGAAGGCAATTTTTTTTTTAATCAAAATTCTGTTTGTCTTGAAGGAATGCATTTGACAGCTATTTCGTCACTGCTATAGCAAGTTGAGTGTGTGAAATATTATCAGTCCATACGTCAAAGCAATGGCCGTAAACGAGATTCGCTGAGACGTGAGACTTTGTAGGATGGAAGTAAAACGTACAGCGGAAATCAAAGTGACCAACATCTGCCAAAGTTGTCAAAAGACACGCGCGCCCTCCTTCGAATGCTGACGTAATCAAGCCGGAAGTTTTCCGTGTCCGAAATTGCTCCCTATTCATTATATATGTGGAATGCCATTTTGGAGTGCTGTCTGAAACTTTAGTGAGGATTATGGCCCTTTTCCACTACCCTTTTTCGGCTCGCTTCAGCTCACTTCAGCCCGACACGGCTCGCGTTTCGACTACCAAAAAACAGCACGACTCGGCTCGCTTCAGCCCTGCTTAGCCCCTAAAACTCGCACGGTTTTGGAGTGGGGCTGAAGCGAGCCGAGTGAGGCTAGGGGCATGAGCAGACACTCCCCTGTGCACTGATTGGTGAGGAGGAGTGTCCTCACATGCCCACACACGCCCCGCGAGCACGCTGGGATCTGTAAACACCGCAAACCCGGAAGGAGAAGAATTACGAGAATTTCTGAAGCCTTATGCGCCTTGCCTCATCTATATGCTCTTGCCAGTATCTGTTCGCGTTGTCGGTGACAACAAGCCACAGAACCAAGACCAGCAACACTAACGACTCCATGTCCTCCATGTTTATTGTTTACTATTCGGGTCGTGAGACTACCGCTTAAAAGCTCACTGATGTCACTGTTTGCGCTGCTTAACGACATCACCTGACGTCCACCCACTTTCGCTAACTCCACCCAATGTGTCCACCCACTTCCAGCCAGCACGGTTCAGCGCGGTTGTAGTCGAAATGCAACTCCAACAGCCCCGCTCAGCTCGACTCAGCCCAACTCAGCACGGCTCAGCCCGACTCAGCCGCGTTTGTAGTGGAAAAGCGGCATTATTTACACCCTATATAGTGCAGTCAAAGTATCCCACAATGCGTCACAAAAAGTAGTGTACAATCGATGGTCACAAACAAGGCAATATATCCCATCATGCATTGTGGTCATGCTGAAAGAAATCAAAGTCTCAAATTTGATTTAATAAAAGGCAGCAGCAAAGAAGAAAGTATTCAGCCTTGATTAAAAAAACTGAAAGATGCAGGTGCTTTGTATTGATTAATGTGGGAAATGCATTCAGTATAATATGGCTTTATCATAAATACATGCATGTATGTATTTATTATTTTGAAAACCCACTAGCTGCCTGATCTGGCACGTTTTTAATTGTATGACAGTAATGACGCAAATACCAGCACGACGGACTAGTGTTCGAAAGCGGGTGTGTGCCCCCCCTCCCAAAAAAGTGTAATCAATGTTTTGAAGTTGTATGGAATAATCTCAGTCACTGATGAAGCTGGCAAATCTCGAAGTTAATCTAAATTGGAATGATATGGCGATCTGGCTGCTGTGTAAACAGTTTTCAAAATGGCAGCACTGACACTTCACGTTTGAAGTCTTGCACAAGTCGCGTGAAGATAGCGTGGATAAGCGACACCTGCCGTGGACCATACGAACTACGTTCAACATGGATAAAAACTGAAAAGGCTGATAAGTGTAATATAATATGCCAATACGAATCACAATATAAGGTTAATAAAACCGAAAATGTAATTGAATAACATGTTAGTTAAGAAATGAAGCAAGTTTAAAAATGACTTCAGTTCCCCTTTAAGATAATCACTTTCACCAAGATTTACATTATCATGCTGTTACCATGCAGTGGTCAAAATACTTTTTTCCAGTGTTAATATTGCAGAATGTCAATTTTGTTCTGCAGTTTGGAAATATTTTCTGCAAATACACAAGCCTACGTACTACACCCTTCTCAACATAATAATGCCTATATTTACATCATATCTAGCTTTACAACTCGTAGCATTACTGTAATTCTTTATTCTCTCACTCTATTTTTAATTTCCGTCTTCACAGATCCTTCTCTGCAGCAAAGTTATCATTCTATGATACCTCCACAGGTCTTTCATCCCCCTCGCCCTGACGCTACGGGCTACTACAACTTGAAGTATACCAACTAATTCATAAATGTACTAGTTATCACACCCACACATTATCCTTCCACACAACATACTAATAAAGGCATCACCACAATAAAAAATAGAACACAACTGTTCTTCAAGAAACAAAACATTAATTTTCATGTTACACGTCATGTTACATTTTGTCAAGATTAAGTTTCTAGCTTGAACAATAGATTTTTACCCAAAATGTACTTCAGTGTTTGCATCTGCAACCTGTGGTTTTAAATTGAAAGCAAGGTTTCAATTCTACACTTGGTGACATCTTACAATGATGCAAAGGATTGATGCCATTATGGAATAAAACCCAACTGGCAAATGGAAAGACATTTGGGTTCATTGTGTTTGCCTGGCTTCTAAAGTGCAAGGTCATGAACTGAACTGAGAACTACTGCAGGGGCTTCACTGCTCTAAACTAACAACAGAGAACTGGGTACAAACTAATCATGGCAGAACAGAGCTACAGAACCTATGGGTTTTGCCTTACAGGGCAACTGTTTTACTTTGTGCTCGTCTGCACCACAGGCAAGACAGCACTAGTAAAAAAAAAAAAATAGAACATGTACAGAAAACGTGTATTAGTGTAGCTTGGTATGAGAACAAAATATTCAAATGTATCTATGCATAAAGGTAAAATACTGTTGCTGTCTTCAAAAGGGATATATCAGTATAATTTTGCATGATTCAACAATACAATATGTACAAACCTATATACAAGATAAGAACTAGTCAGCAGCGACCGTCTTCATTTTTGTCACCCTCGCGGACGCGCGATCTGTCGCTGTTGTTGGAGTCACGCTGGCTGCCGGTTTTGCCGAGAGATGACAAAATCGTCCTTGTTTTCTTGGTGTTTTTGTCAGACTCTTGCCCTGAAGAAACGATCCTCTTCTCGGGAGCCATGTTTGTTGTGCCGCATTGAATTCTGGGAGATGCATGGTGGAAACTGCCGAACACTGCCGAGGTAGTTGTCGGGTCCTCCCGGCGGGTATTAAAAGTGATGAAATCTTACATCGGAAAATGGCAACTGCCCTTATTTGGTTGTCGTCGCCTTTCGCCGGTATTACGTAAGTATTGCTCAGCTTTGACCTGGAAAACGCCGTCAGGTTCGCGCGGCGCAGGTTTCAGTTTATTTACAGCGCCGCTAGTTTGCTAAATTGAGAACCATTGAATCCCGAGCCTGGTGTGTGGTTCCCCCCCCATTCTGCAAAATTGCAGGTTGTTTAATTTTTCTTCTGCAATCTTGAAAATCATTCTGCAAAATGCAGGCTGCAGACAGGTATTTCGAACACTGCCATGGGAACAGTCTTTTACAAATACGGAAGTGAGCTCTCAGCGTGCCGAGTCCGGTGTGACCTGAGGAAGGTGACAAGTTTTAGGCTTCATCTAATTTAGGTCATTTTAAAAAACTATATTTGGCAGTGGGCACATAGGAAAGTATAAAGTTTCTGTCCGTATGTTTATCATGCTTGTATGATGACAAACTCCTGAAGATATTTATCTAAATACATGACCTATTCATTCTAAACCTGCTGGGCTTCGCCAGTGAAACTCTCCAAACTCAGTTTTTTGCTTCCATTCCATTCATGCCTTGTTTTGAAGTCTGACCAATAAAAAAAAATGCAACATTTTTGGTGGTAAATTTGATTTTCTCGATTTAACTTCCATATATGGAAAGCATGTGCACCGGGCATGCTCTGGGAAATCGCTGACCGTCAACAAAAACGTCCACAGAAATGCACAAAACAGCAAAATTTTGGTTGGCACAGATTGGTATAAAACATATAGGCCATGTTTGGGTATTTATGGCGGTGTCTTTTGAGAATTGGTTGTGTAAAACGCGGCTGCACAGCTCACTAGCTAAGCCTATGGATCAGGTCCACTGGAGGAAGGAATATGGTCAGGTTTTTAAAAAAATAATCAATCAGGTGTTTGTCAACTTGTGGACAGCATTGTCTTATCCCGTGGTATTCTAGACTATTATTGAGTACCAGCACTAGCCAGTTTTCCTGCAGTCAGTGTTTATTTTGAAAAACCCATCATGTTGCATTCAAACCTACCAAAAACCTTGTCTCTGAAACTCCAGAAGGCTGGTACTAGAGTTTTGGATTTGAGAAGCAGCTCATGATGACTGTCACGATGATGACACAGTTTTAAGAAAGATTGAGCTCGTCCATGTCTTTGTCATCCACAGCAATATTAAAGTGCTAGTCTAATGAAAATTACATCATGAAATCCTGGGTTTTCTGTGTGTGATATGCTCAAATAGGTTGGAAAGTTCACTGATTAAAAAAAAAAAGTTTGAATTATTTATTTTGGCATCTGAATTCTGTTCCAGAAATCACTAAAAGCTTATCCACTGTGATTAGATTACAGCGATTTACAGTTCAGTGGTGCTGCATGTGTGATGACATCTTTTGTGTCCACACAAACTCTATACTATTCTCTGCAATGGCATGCTCTTGATACTAATTCTTTTGAAAAAGATGAGGAAAGCTCTTCAAATTTGTCCTTAATCTTTGGTTGGTTATCTGAGGATGATTTAGAACCTATAGCCATGGAGAAAGAAAGAGGTGGATGAATACGCAAGCCAAGCTGCTTGCAAAGAAGAGGAGCAGCAACTGCTCCAGCGGTTTTCTGGAACCCAGGAAGTTGATACATGGTACAAATAGTTTGCTTGCTTGCTTTGTTTGGCGTTCAACTTTCACAGTTATGACTAAGCAGTGCCTCTTTGTCATCTTTGTAACCCCACTTGGTAGGCACAAGGCTAAATAATGGCAGTAATTAGGCACTTTCACTTTTGGTGCTGGAGCACGCATTTACCTTTTTTTTTTTTTTTTTTTTTAAACTAAAATCACGATTTCTGCAACCATAAAATATTTTTTAAAAATTCCAAAATCTATGATCATCTTACGGTGTCCCTTTTACAAAGAGCTGATTTTAAGGTAAATTGAACCTGCTTTAAATTTTAAGGTAAAGTCCCTACAATAATCATGGAATTGGCGTGAAGGAAAAGGCCATTGCAAGATTAATTTATCATTCTGTGATATACTTCCCTGTGTGTTTTCTGAATCTTGCCTTTTTGTCCACTGAAACACGTGTGACGTATTGCATCTAAAAACATGATTCCAATATCAAATGAACAGACACGCTGTTCTGTTCTCTCTCTCTCTCATGACTAACTCGGGGGGGGGTGTCCCCCCCCCCCCCCCCCCCCACACACACACACACACTTTATAGGCTCTGAAAGAAATTCTCTCACAGCATGAGCAGAATGTACCCTGTTCAGTTAATACTGTATCTTCAGGTCCTGTTAACACATCCATCTTTTAACACGTACCTAAATACCTTTTAGGTATTTCATCCGAGTGTGCTATAGCCAAAACAGCTGAAGCATCCGTCTACTGTAGTACAAATGGCAGCTTCTCCTTCTACAAATACTGCATCATTGGCAGAAACAGCCTTTCCACACTCTCCATCTACAGCATTGGAATTTTAGTAAAAAAATAATGGTAATTGCACGCTGAAGACGTCCGCCACCGCTACACACGCGCTCCTCTACTTAATGTTGTAGCACAAAATAGAAAGGGTCTACATGGTTCTAATTGGTACTGTTTTTTTTTTTTTTTCCTTTTTTTCTTTTTTTTTTTTTTTATGAGCAACGTAGTTTGAGGTGAACCTGATCAAATTCCTGGCTGTTACGTGCTCACTGTGCACAATGCATGTGAGACAAAGTGCCACCTGCTCCTACCAGCACTGAAAGTGCCTAATTACTGCCATTATTTAGACTTGTATAAAGCTTGAGAACTGCTATCGGTGGGAAGGATAAAAGACGAAGGGCAACTAATAAATTCAAGCAACACTTAATGTGCGGTGAGCTCTTTGGTATGGCGCTTCTGACTTTTGTTTCCAAATCGTAGGAACTGTTCCGTGTACCAGACGGGGCTGAAATCCTTCTATGTGAATTTGCCTCACAAATTTGCCTTTTCCAAAATGTATGGAGCAGACACCAAACCATCCTGTCGGCTTGAAGTTACCTCTCTGTCTGTATAAATCGAACCCATTCATTCTGTAAGCGTCCTAACGACTTTGGGCTATAATGGATCAAAATTCTGCTTTTTTTAAAATTCTTTTTTTATCGGCTACACTTGAACAGCCTTGAACAACGTGCCTCTTAAGAGGCATGCTTTGGTTTTAGTTTTGTTGCAGAATAAAAAAAAATTACATGCTACACTTTGCAAAGCAGATGAAGCCAGAAATGCTATGAACTTTCAAACGTTTCACATGACGTCACGGTCTTTGAATTAACAGTAACTTGCCAGGAACGCATTCATGTTATGGCAGACTCAAAGAGCCAAACTTTACCCGCTAAATAGAACATGTTCCTAGTCTCATATTAAAATGCAGTTTAGACTGTAAACTATTTAACATGTCTAGTTTTATAAGGTATAATTTCCAGGGATTGTCATTTTCGTAAGACTAGCACTTTAAATGTTTTACAGTTCCACTTGGAAACCTGACGGACAGGGGTGTTTTGGCTCTGACGTGCCGTCTAGTGAGGGGCAACATCTAGATGATTTAAAAGCAACGTTGATGCCACCCCAGCATGGATTATTTTCCTACAATACATGATGGTACAAGAGTGGTCCTTTTTATAATAGATCTGGCATTTGCACATTGTGCAGCATACTGACTCGTGAGAGTTACTTCTTGCTCCTGCTGCACGTGCATGACCTTATGACACTGTTTGCAACAGGAACAGTCCTGGAACTTTTTGATCGCACCTCATACTTGATTACTTGTTCAGTCTAAAACACTGAGCATACAGCGCATTGGTTTCAGAAGGTAAATATACATACTCTTGCTGGCTGGACTCGTCTCGTCGTCTTCCGCTTTATCCGGGACCGGGTCGCGGAGGCAGCAGTCTAAGCATGGAAGCCCAAACTTCCCTCTCCCCAGACACCTCGGTCAGCTCCTCGGGAAGAACACCAAGGCGTTCCCAGGCCAGCCGAGAGACATAGTCCCTCCAGCGTGTCCTGGGTCTTCCCCAGGGCCTCCTCCCGGGGGGACATGCCTGGAACACCTCCCCAGGGAGGCATCCAGGAGGCATCCGAAAAAGATGCCCGAGCCATCTCAGCTGGTTCCTCTCGATGTGGAGGAGCAGCGGCTCAACTCCGAGCTCCTCCCGAGTGACTGTGCTTCTCACCCTATCTCTAAGGGAGCGCCCAGCCACCCTGCGAAGGAAACTCATTTCGGCCGCTTGTATCCGCGATCTTGTTCTTTCAGTCATTACCCAAAGCTCATGACCATAGGTGAGAGTCGGAACATAGATCGACCGGTAAATTGAGAGCTTCGCCTTTTGGCTCAGCTCCTTCACCACGACGGACCGGTAAAGCGACCGCATCACTGCGGAGGCTGCACCAATCCGCCTGTCAATCTCACGCTCCATCCTTCCCTCACTCGTGAACAAGATCCCGAGATACTTAAACTCCTCCACTTGAGGCAGGACTTCTCCACCAACCTGGAGAGGGCAAGCCACCCTTTTCCGGTCGAGAACCATGGCCTCGGACTTGGAGGTGCTGATTCTCATCCCAGCCGCTTCACACTCGACTGCAAACTGCCCCAGTGCATGCTGGAGGTCCTAGTTTGAAGAAGCCAACAGGACATCATCATCCGCAAAAAGCAGAGATGAAATCCTGTGGTTCCCAAACAGGATTCCTTCCGGCCCCTGGCTGCGCCTAGAAATTCTGTCCATAAAAATTATGAACAGAACCGGTGACAAAGGGCAGCCCTGCCGGAGTCCAACATGCACTGGGAACAGGTCTGACTTACTGCCGGCAATGCGAACCAGACTCCTGCTCCGTTCGTACAAAAACCGGACAGCCCTTAGCAAAGAGCCCCGAACCCCATACTCCTGAAGCACCCCCCACAGAATACCACGAGGGACACGGTCGAATGCCTTCTCCAGATCCACAAAGCACATGTGGACTGGTTGGGCAAACTCCCATGAACCCTCGAGCACCCTATGAAGGGTATAGAGCTGGTCCAGTGTTCCGCGACCAGGACGAAAACCGCATTGTTCCTCCTGGATTGGTCGAATTCTCCTCTCCAGTACCCTAGAGTAAACTTTCCCCGGGAGGCTGAGAAGTGTGATTTCCCCTATAATTGGAGCACACTCTCCGGTCCCCTTTCTTAAAAAGAGGGACCACCACCCCAGTCTGCCACTCCAGAGGCACTGTCCCCGACCGCCACGCGATGTTGCAGAGGCGTGTCAACCAAGACAGCCCCACAACATCCAGAGACTTGAGATACTCAGGGTAGGGCTGCACGATTATGGAAAAAATGATAATCACAATTATCTTGATCAAAATTGTAATCGCGATTATTAATCACGATTATTCTTGATGTTAGGGAAATCACTTACATTTTATTTCACTATATTCAAACTAGGGGTGTGCGATCTGACTATATAAAATCGTTAAGAATAAGAACGAGTAGAAGATCGCAGACGATCTGCCAAAGTGGAGAAATCGTATAGATTGCCTTGGCCAATGAGAGCAATAACTTGACGTTCTATGCTGGTTCCTGCCGACGCGGCAGACGTAAGACGTCCTTAACCTGTAGAGGGACTGAAAATCCGCAATCGCGGAAAACGGGTGGAAATTGCGGAATTATGCATCTGAAACGGAACTTATTGTCAGAAATGGAATCTACACATTCTAAGCTTGGGGAGGCTGGAGCCGCCGATGGGAAAACGAAACTAAAGCCGAGCACCATGGCTCTTCGTCGGGCTGGAGCCCGGGATAGAAACGAAACCTAAGCGGAGCCCTGCAGCGCGCCTCCGCGCTGCGGGGCTCCGCTTAGGTTTCGTTTCTATCCTGAGGTGGCGCCCCGTGCCCGCGCTGGTTCTTTGGGCAGAGTGCAGAGGTCTCTGGCTGTCAAGTTTGGGGAAGCTTCTTTAAATATAAACTACATTTCGAGCACAAGAGGCTGGTGCTAGCAACATTCAAACAGCCACAATAAAGCTATGCAGAAGCCTCCCCACCACCAGTCTGGACCATTTTTCAAAAAGCTATTTGGTGTTTTGATACTTAAATCATTTCAAAATAACCGAAGACTGTGTGTTATTCAACATTTCATATTTTACTTTTTTATATTCTAAGAATGCACTTTATCAGAGTGATGTTTACTTAGTGTTGTTGTCTTCACAACCAATAGTGCACTTTATCAGTGTTATCAGTGTGTTTACAATGTTTGCACATGCAAAATTGCTACTATTAATTAAAATCTGTTCAGAAAGGTTTGTAGCCCCAAAATGCCGTTTTTTTTTGTTTGTTTTTTTCGATGGAAGATCGTGATAAAAAATCGAAATCGAGATTTTGTTAAATCGTGATATGACATTTTTGCCATATCGCCCACCCCTAATTCAAACAAACGATATGAACAGCTTTCAGTGCAGAATGAAATTTAAGAGAGAAATTCTGATTTCCAAATGACAAATAAATGAAATTTATCCAAGAAATTACCAAAGGATGAAGGAACTGAAAACTCAGTTGCAACAATTACATAGCATTATACTGAGGCCTACAAGTTTTTAGCTAGAAAGAGCAGCCTATCAACATGCTCTGGCTTTAAACAAGAGCGAAGGCAGGTCACAGCATTGCCTCCAGTGCTAAATAGTCTGTTCTGGCATAGTTAGCTTTTCTCTCACCTCTATCTGTTACCTACTCTCACGCCATTAGGGGGCGAACCGACGCATGTAAGGTTTCATTACTCCGCCTAAGGCTTGCTTGCTTATTTAGGCGGAGTAATGAAACCTTACATGCGTCGGTTCGCCCCCTAATGGTTTGGCGGAGTACTGGTCAAAAAGTGCTTAATCATATACAGCAGAGCTCGGATTTTAAATGGAAATAAATCGCGATTTTCATTTAATTTAATCGTGGCAGCCAAAATCGCGATTTTTGATTAAATTCGATTAATTGTGCAGCCCTAACCTCATCCACCCCCGGTGCCTTGCCACCGAGGAGCTTGCAAACCACCTCAGTGACTTCGGCTTGGGTAATGGATGAGTCCACCTCTGAGTCATCAGCCTCAGTCTCCTCAATGGAAGACATGACGGTGGGATTGAGGAGATCCTCAAAGTATTCCTTCCACCGCCCGACAATGTCCCCAGTCGAGGTCAGCAGCTCCCCACCTGCACTGTGAACATTGTTGGCAGAGTACTGCTTCCCCCTCCTGAGGCGCCGGACGGTTTGCCAGAATTTATTCGAGGCCGACCGATAGTCCATGGCCTCCCCGAACTCCTCCCAGTTCTGAGTTTTTGCCTCCGCAACTGTCCGAGCTGCAGCACGCCTGGCCTGCCGATACCCGTCAGCTGCCTCAGGGGTCCCGGAGGTCAACATGGCCCAATAGGACTCCTTCAGCTTGACTGCATCCCTTACTTCCGGTGTCCACCACCGAGTTCGGGGATTGCCACCACGACAGGCACCGGAGACCTTGCGGCCACAGCTCCGAACAGCTGCGTCCACAATGGAGGTAGAGAACATGGCCCACTCAGACTCAATGTCCCCCGCCTCCCTTGGAAGCTGGGAAAAGCTCTCCCGGAGGTGGGAGTTAAAGACCTCCCCAACAGAGTGCTCGGCCAGACGTTCCCAGCAGACCCTCACCATACGTTTGGGCCTGCCAGGTCTGTCCAGCTTCCTCCTCCGCCAGCAGATCCAACTCACCACCAGGTGGTGATCAGTTGACAGCTCAGCCCCTCTCTTCACCCGAGTGTCCAAGACATAGGGCCGGAGATCAGATGAAACGACAACAAAGTCTATCATCGACTTCCGACCTAAGGTGTCCTGGTGCCACGTGCACTTATGGACACCCCTATGCTCGAACATGGTGTTCGTTATGGACAAACCGTGACTAGCACAGAAGTCCAATAGCAAAACACCACTCGGGTTCAGATCGGGGAGGCCGTTCCTCCCAACCACGCCCCTCCAGGTGTCACTGTCGTCGCCCACGTGAGCATTGAAGTCCCCCAGTAACACAATGGAGTCCCCAGTCTGAACACCCCTCAGTACCTCTCCCAGGGACTCCAAGAAGGCCGGATACTCTACTCTATACTGCTATTCGGCCCGTAGGCACAAACAGCAAGAGCCCTCTCCCCAATCCGAAGGCGCAGAGAGGTGACCCTCTCGTTCACTGGGGTAAACTCCAACACATGGCGGCTGAGCTGGGGAGCTATAAGCAAGCCCACACCAGCCCGCCACCACTCACCATGGGCGACTCCAGAGAAGTGGAGAGTCCAGCCCCTCTCGAGGAGCTGGGTTCCAGAGCCCAAGCTGTGTGTGGAGGTGAGCCCAACTATCTCTAGCTAGTACCTCTCAACCTCCCGCACAAGCTCAGGCTCTTTCCCCCCCAGCGAAGTGACATTCCATGTCCCAACAGCTAGCCGCTGTGTCCGGGGATCAGGTCGTCGAGGCCCCTGCCTTCGACTGCCACCCAATCCACACTGCACCAGTCCCCTACTGCTACCTCTGTGGGTGGTGAACCCACAGGAGGTCGGGCCCATGTCACCTCTTCGGGCTGAGCCCGGCTGGGCCCCATGGACAAAGGCCCGGTCACCAAGCGCTTGCATACGAGCCCCAACCCCAGGCCTGGCTCCAGGGTGGGGCCCCGGCTGCGCCATACCGGGCGACGTCACGGTCCTTGATGGTTTCTCCATAAGGGTTTTGGTGAACTGCTCTTGGTCTGGCCTGTCACCTAGGACCTGTCTGCCTTGGGAAACCCTTACAGGGGCATAATGCCCCTGACAACATAGCTCCTAGGATCATTCAAGCACACAAACCCCTCCACCACAATAAGGTGGCAGTTCTAGGAGGGGCTGGCTGGACTGTGGCTAACAAATGAGGAATGTGGAGTTCCGACTTCCTGTTTCTAACACTACGTTCAGACTGCAACCTGAAACGACCCATATCCGATTTGTTGTGAAATCCGATTTTTTTGTTAGGCCGTTCACATTACCAATTATATGAGACTTGTATGCGATCTCCAATATGAACGGAAAACGACCCAAAAGTGTCCCGCATGCGCAAATTGACACGTAATAAGCACATCTACGTAATACGTAAACAAAAAAAGCGCACTCTTCATGTTTAATGATTTTCTTTTTTTTTGTTTGTTTGTTTAATTATCTGGTTAAAGTGTGAGGTCTTGTGTGTTTTTGTTTCTGAACTGAAATGAAAGCGTGTAGCCTGGTAATGAGGGTTGACTCCTAAATGTGTGTCTAATTTCTATATAAGTGCACTATGTGTTACTAGGAAGTAATGGATTTTTAAACTCCATATAGTGCACTCGAGCTTCAGTAGGCAGTCATTTGGGATACTGCCGCTGTATTACCAAACTCTTAATTCAGGCTTAATAATTTGCACATATTTATTTCATCATATTAATAAACTTTTTTTTTTCCTGCATTTTTATAAATATTTATTTAGATTGTTTATAGCCAGCTGAATTTTGCAACTTCTCTCAGCGCTGGCTCAAGGTGCATAAACACCAGTGCAGTTTGCTATGCAGATGAGGCGAGACCTGGCGATGTGGTTTTTGTGGTGGTGGCGGAACTCACACAATAATCTGATTAACAGCAGACTAATGAGACCGAAGGTGTCAAATTACTGGAAATTTCCAGAACAATCTTATCTTGTAATACAGGATGGTTTAAGCTATAAATCAGTTATAGAAACTGTTTTATTTAATCAGGCTAACAGATAAACATCCAGGTCCCTACCAAATCCACCATTAGCTTGATCAATTCTGTAAAAGTCTATTTAAATTCTGAAAACTGTACAAATGTTGTTGTTGTTTTCCACCAAAGAGGCGGGATTAGCCAACGTAGAATAGTGACGTTTGTCTCTTGTTGATGACGTGTAGGTCGCATGAATGCGACCTGTCCGGTCAGACTGCAGTCGCATGTGAAAATATCGGATATGCATCGGATTTAGGACCAAATATCCAAGTGGCCTGGGTCGCATGTGAAAAAATCGGATCTGTCGTGTTCAGATTGTCAATAACAAATCGGATACAGGTCGCATATGGGCAAAAAAATCAGATATGGGTCGTTTCAGGGTGCAGTCTGAACATAGTCTTTGTTGCATTGAATGCAACATATGAACATGGCCCCTGTTGTGTGAATGTGACTCCTTGTCTAAAAGCCACCAATAGAAGGATCACACATAACTCGCAGAACAGATACACAAATGGTGATGGTGGAATGAAAACAAAACTTTTCTGTCCAAGGTCATGTATCTTTCTTGATGACGTAAACAGAACATAGTAAATTTGTTTAATCTCAGGTCTGTCATTACAGAAACTTCATATCTGGCATGTGAACATGTTATCTATTGCAGTCTGTTAAAGCATTAGACCAAGTTGTGTTTTTATTTTTTGGGATCATCTGTTCATACAGTGTAATGAGTAACCGTTCTAAAACTGGCTTCAGTGACCAGATGAGATTCTTTGTACATAATTGTTTTGAGTCTTAAGTCTAGATTTGTATTCTGTCCAAATGCTGGAGATTTTTTTGTGTTTTTTTTTTTCTCTTTTTTTTTTTTTTGGTGTGGTTCCTTTCCCTGTGCTGAGCCATCAAGCAAGACCTAGTTTATACCAAAAAGCATCGCAAAGTTAAAATGTTTTCGACTGGTATAATGTGTTACGCATGTTTTCAAGGGTCTGAGTGACTGATGCTTTTGGTTTGGTTTTGCACTGCATGTAAATTTTAAACAAATATGAAAGCAAAACATTGGCTGAGGAGGGTGTGTATGCAGGGATGAAACCATATTCCCTGAAAGTCTTACTCACTGCTCAGTAGTATGGAGATTTGGGGGGGGGGGGGGGGGGGGGGGTGTAATCAGAACAAGCACAAGTGTGTGTAAAAATCTGCAAAGCCAAAAGAACATGGAGTGAGAGTGCTGTCCTTTTCAGTCAGTTTAGCAGCTCATATGTACAGGAAAATTCCCTTGCAAGCCATAATACTCTCTCACTGCAGTCAAACCGCATTCGAGTTCAAACAGATGCTCTCGGTTTGTTTTGGTTGAAAGTTGTGCGATTTGTGTCTCTTCATCTCACATTAGTAACGTTTTGGTAAAATCTCATCAGGACTCAATTTTCTTGTGGAAGATGCACTGAATGACCCTTGAATTCTGTCAGGGTAAATGAAGATTCTTGAGTTTGTTAATGTGAAATAAAATCTATTGTATATGTGAGTTGGCCAACATTAAACCTGTAGAGTATATAGGTAACCTTGGTTTGCTGTGTTAGGAATGCTGGAAAATGACTGAAAACTGAAATTTTTAGGCTGAAGGGAGGGGAATAGGCCAGAAAATTTGACCAAAAAAAAAGATTAAATAGGTCTCCAAAGACATGTCAAGTCAAATCAAACCGTATGTTCAGACCAAATGTAGTGAGAGGAGTCAAATTTCACTCTGCTCTGGTAAGTTTGTGGACGTGCCGTGACCTAGATCAAACGGGCAGCTACAAGGCTGTTCAGAATGCTTCGTCTTGCAAACTTTATTTAAAAGGGCTGCAAAGAAAATGTGTCAACCAGTATCTTGTAGCGTAATACAAATAATTTTAAAATGTACAATAATTTAAATAATGAACATAATTTTATTCACAATACCATTAGGGAGACCTAATTAGATTTTTTTTTTTTCCTCCCCCCTTCAAAAGTGACCACTTTTGGTTTAACATATCCAACATGCACCTCTTTTCGTAATCCTTCCTGTTCAGCAGCATCATTCAGGTTACATATAAACAAATGGCCAACACTGTGTTGCATTCTGTGACATGAGTTAGCATGCAATTACCTCTTATTTTCACAAAATGTATTATGCAGTTCACCAACTCAACTGAAACACTAAGTTTCCAACACTTTGGCGTTTCCAACATGCTTGGTTTTTAATCTACAGTATCTATTGCCTAGATGAGATGTGCAGCCTTGGGCCCAACGGGTTGCCTGTTTGATTTCTGGGACCAGCAGGAAAAATCTGAGTTGTTGAGTGCATGGACAGCACTTTCCTCTTCCTCTGTATCATGGCTGAAGTGCCCTTGAGTAAGGCACCTAACACCCCCCCCCCCCCCCCCCCCCCCCCCCCCAACTGCTCCCTGTGTGCTGAAGCATAGTTGCCCACTGCTCTGGGTGTGTGCGTGTGCACACTGCTTCAGTTGGGTTAAATGCAGAGGAGGAATTTCACTGTGCTTGAGTCTACATATTACACAGGCTGCTGCTTCTTCAAACAAGGACACACAAATAATGGGGAAACTCACACTGCAATTCGTTCCTCCTCCATGGCAGGCTAGCTGGGAACAGTTTGATTGGAACCAAAATTTACATGACTGTGTAAAACACCGTTTCCGATTGGTTGGTGCCAAACCACATCATAGCTCATTACCATAAAGTTGCCTGGACTTCAACTTTATTCTGACGTCCCCACCGCCCGAGACGCGCCACTGTCGAGACGCTGGCTAACATAGAAAATGAATGACTTTTGGTCATTTTGACTCTTGCTGGGTTTGGTGTGAACATAGGGTAACACTTCTTAATAATTAAAGATGATGGTAAAAATCTCTGCAGATCAGCTCAGACACATTCACACTAGGGTTAACATCAGTATCTGTACTATAATGGAAATATTTAGTTTGTTTGGGAGATTTGACTCGCTTTTAAATTGGTAAATACATCGTACTTTTATTGTAGTTATAAATTCCTATTGTATAGCTTTTATATAGATGAAAGTCTTCCGGGTTTACCCGGAAATCCGGATATTTGACAAAACTTGAAAATCTCCGGTTTCCCGAATGGAGAAACTAATTTTTCGGATTTTTCGTGTTCCTAGACGCGGCGTAATACTTCGCATCGTCCTTGCATGGGCGCAGTCCTTAAATAGCCCAAGCATAGTTTGATTAAAAACAGGTGTTCTTTGTCAGGGCCGTTGACAGCTTTGGCTGAGCCCGGGACAAAATAATCTGAGTGCCTCCACACACACACATACGCGCGCACGCACATCGCCACACAGCAACCACCCACACCCAACCCCTCTTTTCACAGTCTCCATTCACTCCAACCCTTAAATAACAGGTATTCCAAGCCCATTATAACAGTCAACCATTTTATTTCAACATATTTACAGTTTGAACATTTCCTTAGTCTGCAACTATTCAGGTGCGAAATGCAATGCGCCGGACTTTTGCTGTGGCAAAGTCGTCAATAAGGTCATTGAAGTCCAGCTTCTTTGCAAGTTCGCGCTCTATAGAGAGCATAGCCAGCCCATTGAGCCTCTCCTGTGACATGTTTGAGTGCAGGTAGTTGATAAACCAAAATGATTGTTTACGGGATAGAACTGGGCCTCAATGAGAACGGAGTTATGGCTTTCCCAAAATCTGAACATAGAAGCATCACCACTAGTGATGTGTACAGTGAGTTTTTCAGTGTATTTTTTTTGTCTTGTTTTTCATAAACGTCCTTTCCGTACTCAATTTTTAGAATGTTACAAAAAAAATTGACACCCTCCCAACCACGTAACATTAGCCTATCTGACCTGGGGGCTGACACGTTTGTTATGGATAAACCAAAAGGATTACAACATTCCCTGGATATAGAACTGGACCAAGAAGATTTCAAAATCTTAACGTGTAAGCAACAACAATAAAACAGGTTGTTTTATTCATTTAGGGCTTATTAGGCTACTTTCATTAATTGCGCTTTTCATACAGGCCTATCATTTTTCACTTGAGCAAGGGAATTGTTTGAAGAGTATCCAGTCTAAGCGAAAGTTTAATGTTTTGCAACAGACTAACCTCAAAACACCCCATTTATAGCCCATTCATTACATTAAACTCTATCTAGCTGGCAATTTCACATGCCGTCGTATCTACACGGGATGATTTCCAACAAAATAAGGTTTAATTAACAAGAGGCAGCGTTCCACGGGCTTTCAGCTAACCGGAGTCCAGCTCAGCTCAGCGCAGCTCAGCAAGCGTGCCTAAAACATTTGGATATGATTGTGGGCCAATGTGCTATTCTTTGCTTCATTGAGATATATGCAACACAGTGTTATTAAACCGATATGTTTATGAAATAATTCAATGCCCTGTGCATTTCAGTGTTCACTCAGTGTACCCTGCTATCCCCTACTTTATAATTATGAATGGCGCGGCGCGCGTGCTGGGGTTACATTACGGGGCTGGAAAAAAGTTGTCTTACCTGGCTCAGCTGCCCCACTGCCTTCACCACCTGCTGCATCATCTGACCACACATGGACTGGCCATCGGGAGTAGCGGGAGTTTTCCCGGTGGGCCGGTGGTTCAGTGTGGGCCAGCGGAGAAAAAAAACAGTTGCGCGCTGGCCTTTAATATGATAAGCAATGTTAACAGTTTCTTTTACTGTTAACTGTTAACATTGCTTATCATATTAAAGGCCAGCGCGCAACTGTGTTTTTTTTTTTTTCCTCCGCCGGCCCACACTGAACCGCCGGCCCACCGGGAAAACTCCCGCTACTCCTGATGGCCAGTCCGTGTGTGTCTGAATCTTTTCTAAAATATCTATGTGGTGAGCCCCTGAGGCTCTTGGCTTCTTCATCATCTCTTTTTCTCCTTTTCTTTGCTCCTGACTTGTGCATGTTGGCAAACGGGCTCGCACGCTTATTGTCGAAGCGTTATGATGGAATAGTGCCGTGTTATTTGGCGCCTTAATCAAAGACCAAACCATTTCTGCATTAGGGGTGGTAGGTGGGTTCTTGAATCTATTTTCGAAGACAATAAAGGCAAAAGAACCAGAAATCATTCATTGAATGCAAATATAGCACATTTTTCTTCCCCAAATCAACACATTTTGAAATGAAACAGAATGATTAATGGCATCTTCATGAGGGACCAGTTCTGGGCCCCCCCTCATGCCTGGGCCCGGGACAAAATACCCGGTTGTCCCCCCCTGTCGACGGCCCTGTTCTTTGTTAACGGCGCGCATGCTGGAGCTTGTTAGGCGCGCCTTCAGGTGCACGAGCTAAGGCGCGCAGGACTGGCACCGTTCTGTGCGAGTGCAACACAATCGCACTTGTTCAAGCTGCCAGTGTAGCTGCAGTCTTTTTAGTTGCGAATTACAAGTATTTCCTCTTGTGTTAATAATTCACCATGTCAAAACAAGCAAAACTTTCCTTCTCCTTTCGACGTGAAGAGAGGTAAGCAATTTAGTGCCGTTTCTAGAACGCAACATCAAGAAAACGTGGAAGAAACAGCAATAATGGAAGAGACGGTTTCTAAGCTACCTAAAACTAGCAATGGTAACTTATTTTTTTTGTTACATAATGCACTCAGGGGCGGCACGGTGGTGTAGTGGTTAGCGCTGTCGTCTCACAGCAAGAAGGTCCTGGGTTCGAGCCCCAGGGCCGGCGAGGGCCTTTCTGTGCGGAGTTTGCATGTTCTCCCCGTGTCCGCGTGGGTTTCCTCCGGGTGCTCCGGTTTCCCCCACAGTCCAAAGACATGCAGGTTAGGTTAACTGGTGACTCTAAATTGACCGTAGGTGTGAATGGTTGTCTGTGTCTATGTGTCAGCCCTGTGATGACCTGGCGACTTGTCCAGGGTGTACCCCGCCTTTCGCCCGTAGTCAGCTGGGATAGGCACCAGCTTGCCTGCGACCCTGTAGAAGGATAAAGCGGCTAGAGATAATGAGATGAGAGATAATGCACTCAGGCTGCCAGTCAGTGTGTGACACACACACACACACACACCCTGAAAAGTCCTAGCTACGCCCCTGATTTACATGAGAAATTTGGTATTCATTGGTGTGTTTTAAATTTACAGACAATACGAACTAATCTAAACAATTGGCTTCAACTCGCATAAATATGAATTGGAAATTTTTAGTTTACTTTAGCTTATGCAAACGCACAACTCTACTAAAAGATTGATAAACGAGGCTCAATGTCCCCAACATTGAAACCGGAAAGCTTTAGAAACTCTAACAGACCTTTACTTTTTAACAATACTGTTTGGGGATTTTGCTGAGTTTACCTTCAACTGTCTTTTTTTTTTTTCAAAGTAATGAACTGTGTAGCCAGGAAAATCACTACGTTTTCTAAATGCACTCCTGAAAATTACTCATTAACTAGGGGAATTAAATATGATATTTTTGACATGTTAATCATTAATGTACATGAAAGAAAAAGGCTTAAAATTTATATCGTTTTAGTGAAAAGTACTAGAATGCTCCTGCATTCTAGTACTTTTCACTAAAACAAGATATAAATTTTAAGCCTTTTTCTTTCATGTACATTAATGATTAACATGTCAAAAATACCATTTTTTTTTGCGTGTTATGTTATTAAAACTTTTTTGGGGGGTGTTGTCCCCCCCCAATCTTACTTTGACTGTCAAAAGTTCAGGATTTTTTTTCTTTGCTCCACTTTCATCTCAAGCTTTAATTCTTATATTACGTGACTGCCCTGAGACATGGCTCAAATTGGAGGGGGGACAAAGCAGTAGAACTTAAAGGAGATATGCAGAGCCTTTATTTTTAAATGCGTTTCTGAGTGGATAGTATCTCCATCCTTGACTCTTGTATGCTGCATAAATGGGAATTAAAAATGTATATATTTTTGAGAGTTAAAATCGACCGCCAAGTTGGCATTCGAGCTGCCCCACTGAGCCAGCCAGCCCTGAGGGTGTGATGTCACAGCAGGAACCAGTTTTAAGGCCGAGGCATTTTACAGCTATAGACCAAAGTCATATAAAAAAAAAAAAAAAACTTATGGTGAAAGTAAGAAATACCGCTACTGACTTGCTCAACTAAGACTGATTTTGACTTCCTTGATTGTGGGTTGACTCTCATTAAAACAGGATAGGTGTTAACTTGTGCAGTGTACATGCATGCATTTTCACTGACAAAACGTAAAAGGCTAATTAAATAATCGGATGAACTGAGACAATCACATTCTGCAGCAAATTAAATAATCTTATACCGGTAACTTAAACACCACAATACAAGTTACATGTATTTAATCTAAATGCAGGTAAACAACTTTTTTAAATCCAAATGAGTCGGCGCTTATCCGTCTGTGTTCTTGCTTCTTGAAGGCTGATTGTTTTTGAAACAATCTGACTTTCAGTTGTTTTGTTCAGTTCTCCATTCACTTCTTCCATGTAAAGGAGAGATGGCAGCAATATTCAGTTTAGAAATAAGATGGCTGCTCCACTCATTTACTTTTCATGCTGTGTATTCTGCTGTTACTGCTGGGCTCGGGCAATTACTAAAACCTGGGACGGAGCGGGATGTCACCGGTTTTAGCAACAACTGCAGGGAGGTCACTGTCTGAGCGATATGTCCCGTCCCGGGTTTTACCAACAACCCTCGTCTCACTCCGGGAGGACTGGTGCAACTGAACTCCCTTTCCTTTTAAATAAATAAATACTTGTTTTATTTAATTGTTGGTACTGCACCCTCTTTCAATACGGGCTTATAGCCAATGCTCCTGAACAGATCGGAGGTCTTGTACGAGTCCAGTAAAATGTGCAGAGGAGAGGCCACTTCATAGCCACCCAATGTGCCCGTGAACTTCTTGCAAAACGCGTCCAAATCTTTGCAGTTTGAACATTCTTAGGCCATGAATGCAACATAAATCCACCTTCTGTCATGTTGCTGTACTGGCAAAAAAACCACCCCTACATGGCATGACAATAAATTGGCTCAAAATGGAGGATCGGAGTTGCAGTCAGCTCTGTTTTTAGTATAGCGGAAATGGCGATGAGACTGACGGACTTCCTGCTGTGACGTTACGGATGTCAAGGTCGTTCACTCAGACCGCTACCTATGTGAATCACTTTAATCGTAAAAATTACTATATTCGATTTATTGTTAACGCTTAAAGCTATTTCTGTGCCATTCTTGAGATCTCAAGGCATTTATAAACGAAAGTGAGGCCATGGCTCTGCATATATGCTTTAAGGTGATGCTTAGACTATAATGCTCTGACTCAAAGTTCTATTTTGTTCTTAACTGTGAAGCACTAATGTTTTTTACAACACCTGAAAAAGTCTGGGGGGAAGGGCCTGATATCAGTAATTGTGCTACAGGTCAAAACTATCAGTCAGTGCGTTTACATGCACATCCAAATCGAGCTACTGTCAGTAATCGATCTAAGGGGTGCCAGAGAAATCCAATCCTACATGCACACAAGGAAATCGAGCTATTGTGTGAGGTACATTGTGCACCCGAGCCACAGGTGGTGCTACACGCCCCATCATGTTGGTACACTTCCGGTTGTCGTCATGAAGAGCTATTCAAGAGTATAAACAAAGTTATCAGTTCCGTGTTCTCTTCTGCTGCTCGCTACTACTACTGTTGTCATGCCGACCGAGGCTGTTGTGTTTCCTGCTTGTGGTCTCGTCACTCGTCACTTCCGGAAGGGGCAGTGCTGAAATAAGTAGCTCGACTACGTAGCTCGATAGGGTTTACATGCACTAAGTAGCTCGGCTACAATCGCATAATCTAGGTTGCGTAGCTCAATTACGAGAAATCCAGTTCGGTTCGATTTCAGCCGAGCTAAGGTGTTTCCATGGCATTTAGGACTTCGATTTCAGTCGCGCTACGGCTGAAATTCGATTTTCTCTATGTGCATGTAAACGCACTGAGTGTATGTTTATGTAACTTTTTTTTTTTTTTTTTAGAAAACCTGCCAATTGGCCCTAAAGTGTAATGGCGAATAACACATTTTTTAAAATGTATTATTTTGTGATGTTTATTAAAGGTCTGCAGATTATTCTATTCATGAAAGCTGGTGTGGTCATGGACGCATTTGCTTTGGAATGCGTGGAGTTTTCTCGCAATTCTTTTCTCTCTCTCATATGTTTGACTCTTGTTTGTTGGTGTATCTTTTCTCTCCTCTCCTCAGCATAATTGTCTCTTTCCTTTTTTTTTGTTTTTTTTTGTTTTCAGATATCCACTGTGATCCCCGTGTTGCATGCTTTGGCCCCGTCTTTGCTTTGCTTTTTTTTTTTTTTTTTTGAACTTGGGTGATTTTATACTTTACGATTTTGCTGGCAATTTATTTATTTTTATTTTATTAAGTTTGTTGCTGCCTTTTTCACAGTTTTCTCCTCTCTCCAGTTGCGCATCTTTTCAGCGTTAGATGGAACATTTTTTTTTTTTGTTCATTTTAAAAGTAATGTTCAATGCACTTCAGGCCATGCTGCGATCATAGTGTTCTGAAATCAAGTTTAACACAGCATTGTCAGACTTTGATCAAGCAGAGGATTTTCTCTTTAAGCCCTTAATTTTCATCAAAACACTCTGCATATAACCAGGGAAGATTACCCAGTTTTCCAGGGCAATGAACTCTCCTTTGACTTGTTACAGGACATTTGCTAGCTGCTCTGTTGTATTAATATAATGGATATTTTCCCTTTGCTCCCTCAAACTTATGAAACATGCTGAAAGCTCAGCTTGAACGTAATCATATTTAAACTGACATTGTTGCATTTTGAAAGTAATACAGGAGCAGAGTGTATCTGTGTTGTCCGTCCCCCCCCCCCCCCCCCCCCCAACTTTTTCATTGTTGTAATATAACTGGAAAGAGAACATTTTTTTCAGTACATAAAAATGTGTGGAACATCACATTTACATGTAAAAACAACCCAATTATTCAGGATTATTCCTTATTTTTGTTAAATAAATTACTATTCACATTTGATAGTGATCTACATTAAACTGCAGTTTCTTATTCTGTTAAATGTTTTTGCGCATTCCTGTAACTTTGTATGAATAACAAGTCCATGGTGATTGTGCTACAGGTCTTTTGCTTTTAGTAGTTTTGGGACTGGGAGGAGGAGGATACGAGTGTAAGAGGAAAGCTTGTTGGATCCATGAGTCACTGATTTCAAGAAAAACTCTATTTCAGATGTACTGCCCCTTTAAGAATCTGACTGGTTTGATTGGTCAAAACACCTGGAAGGTTCCTAGGATACACTAATGGCAGATTCTACCATAACAGAGGCCAGTTAACTCCCATCTCCTTAAATTGCTGAATTGATTATTTTTATCATTCTATTAAGTTTTTCTAGTAGCATTTGGGGTCTTGGACATTCATAGTACATTTTAGGACAGTAGTTCTGGTAACTAATTAATAAAAGCCGTTTTAATTAACCTGTGTTTCTACCATCATTCTGACAGACAAAATCAGTCTTTATCTGACAGACACTCTCCCACAATTTTCAATCTTTTTCATGGAGGAAAGTCATGAAAATCATATAGAATGTCTGCCAGAGTATGATATAATCATATGAAGCAAATATATGTTCCACAATTAAAAAAAAAAGTTTCTCTTTGAAAACCACCATTTCTATTATCATTTCTGACAGACATGCTAAATGACAATAGAAACACATCGGTTTCTATCATCAAAATCTGACAGACAAACTAACGTCTGCCATCATATTCTGACAGACACTCTAGATGACAATAGCAACAAAACTGTTTCTTACATTATTAATCTGACATTTAGTAATATTAAATACCTCATCACTAGAACCAAATATAAAATATTGAAATAAATTTATTTTCAAAATTGAAATCAACAATTGTAAAATACCAGTATTGTGGAAATTACATGAAACATTATACATGCATTCTTTTCAATCAGAGAGAACATGCAATTCAAAAATCTTTATAATCAATGACGCTTATGCAGTTGATACTTATTGAGAATGTATTATTAACAGTACATTGTATACATGTAATTACATACATCAATATCACTATAATTCCATCAGTTCCTTAACAATTGACAGGTAATCTAAAAGTTTGAAACATGAATTTTTAGGAATAACAAAACTATACAGTAACACAGGAAAGTATAAAACATTTCAAGTTCACCTTTTTTGTCATATTTTCTACTTAACTTTAAGTCAACTTAGTTGCAAAACAAAATGACATAAGTTGACATTATTTGGTATGGCTATAATAGATAGGCCTATATACAGTATTTAATGCAGTGTACTCTGGTAGGCCTAATGCTTTATCCATGACTGTGAAGGCATGATATTGATGGTAGTAAGGCCTATGATGATGGATCATAGGTAATAAACCCCGATGGAAATAAACCCCTAGGAAAATAACCCCATGGAAATAAAGCCCTAGGAAAAAATCCCCCTAAGATAAAATGTGGAAAAAAATTCTATATGATTTTTAAGAACAATTTGAAAAAAAGGGACAGTATAAACAGTAATTATTGAGTTTTTTAAAATTTTTCCTTTCATAAACCTTTCCATTATGATCTATTTAGACTGTGAGGGGACCGTTGATTTCATAATTCACTGACCGTAACCTTTATTGTTTGCTAATTACTGACACCTTTCATTTCCCAGGAAAATGAAATGGTTTATACAAGGAAAAATTTTAAAACTCAATAATTACTGTTTATACAGGAGAAAGGCAAAACAAAAATTGTTTGTAGCATAAAAATACAGGCCTTATACAAGGCTATATTATTATTATTATTATACATAACAGAATTCATTCATACAAAATGTGGCTAAATTTCCAACCATTCCTTCTTCCTTTGAAATTCTTTTCTCGTTTTGGATATTTTAATGTGGGTAACTCTACTGATTATCAAAAGAGATTCTGACTGATCAAGGCACCTCGTTTATGTCACGGACACTGAATGAACTGTATAGGTTATTAGGGATTAAGCCGATCCGCACCAGCGTGCATCACCCACAAACGGACGGTTTAGTTGAAGGGTTCAATGTGTCCTCAATCACCAGTCTGCTACTATTGGACAAAATATTTCATCAAAGACTGCGATTGGAATACGGGACGGGAGCTGTTCCTCGCAGGACAAATTAAATTCACCTAAAATTCGGGACGTCCCAGGCAAATCGGGACTGTTGGCAACCCTACTTGCGACCCTTTCAGCCGACAGGCCATTTCAATGTGTTATTTCCCCGCGAAAGTGACAGTCGTGTCTATCGTCACTGTTCTGACAGACTATGAGATTGCTATCGTTAGTATATGACCAACAGGTGTGTGTGCTATCACACTTTACAAAGTCTGTCATTTTTGTGATGATAGCACACACCTGTCGGTCATATACTAACGATAGCAATCTCATAGTCTGTCAGAACAGTGACGATAGACACGACTGTCACTTGCGCGGGGAAATAACACATTGAAATGGCCTGTCGGCTGAAAGGGTTGCAAGTGGCTCTGATTTATCTCAACTTGCGATAGTTTTCCTCCAGAAAAATTTTAATATGAATGCACAAATATATTCTCAATGTTTCTATCGTCAAAAATTTCTATCGTCAGGATAGCTGACTGAAAATCTTACCTTGATTTATTTGATGAAGTCTTGCCCGGAAGTAAATGTCTGCTGTCACAAAAATCATGCGCAGTAGAATTTCCTCTTTGCGTCCGTCAACATGTGCGTGGTGAGGGCTTGAATTTTGCTATCGTCAGGTGCATTAGACTGACGATAGCATATTTTAAAAATAACTGTGGGCTTCTCTCGTGAACGAAATAGTTTTTTCGCTGTTAAGCTATTTCAACTCTATCTGTTAGGGCTGTACAATTAATCGAATTTAATCAAAAATCGCGATTTTGGCTGCCACGATTAAATTAAATGAAAATCGCGATTTATTTCCATTTAAAATCCGAGCTCTGCTGTATATGATTAAGCACTTTTTGACCAGTACTCCGCCAAACCATTAGGGGGCGAACCGACGCATGTAAGGTTTCATTACTCCGCCTAAATAAGCAAGCAAGCCTTAGGCGGAGTAATGAAACCTTACATGCGTCGGTTCGCCCCCTAATGGCGTGAGAGTAGGTAACAGATTGAGGTGAGAGAGAAAAGCTAACTATGCCAGAACAGACTATTTAGCACTGGAGGCAATGCTGTGACCTGCCTTCGCTCTTGTTTAAAGCCAGAGCATGTTGATAGGCTGCTCTTTCTAGCTAAAAACTTGTAAGCCTCAGTATAATGCTATGTAATTGTTGCAACTGAGTTTTCAGTTCCTTCATCCTTTGGTAATTTCTTGGATAAATTTCATTTATTTGTCATTTGGAAATCAGAATTTCTCTTTTAAATTTCATTCTGCACTGAAAGCTGTTCATATCGTTTGTTTGAATTAGGGGTGGGCGATATGGCAAAAATGTCATATCACGATTTTTTAACAATCTCGATTTCGATTTTTTTATCACGATCTTCCATTGAAAAAAAACAAACAAAAAAAACAGGCATTTTGGGGCTACAAACCTTTCTGAACAGATTTTAATTAATAGTAGCAATTTTGCATGTGCAAACATTGTAAACACACTAACACTGATAAAGTGCACTATTGGTTGTGAAGACAACACCACTAAGTAAACATCACTCTGATAAAGTGCATTCTTAGAATATAAAAAAGAAAGTAAAATATGAAATGTTTAACACACAGTCTTCGGTTATTTTGAAATGATTTAAGTATCAAAACACCAAATAGCTTTTTGAAAATGGTCCAGACTGGTGGTGGGGAGGCTTTTTGTTTTTGTTTGAATGTTGCTAGCACCAGCCTCTTGTGCTCGAAATGTAGTTTATATTTAAAGAAGCTTCCCCAAACTTGACAGCCAGAGACCTCTGCACTCTGCCCAAAAAACCAGTGCGGGCACGGCGCGCCACCTCAGGATAGAAACGAAACCTAAGCGGAGCCCCGCGGCGCGAAGGCGCGCTGCGGGGCTTCGCTTAGGTTTCGTTTCTATCCCGGGCTCCAGCCCGACGAAGAGCCACGGTGCTCGGCTTTAGTTTCGTTTTCCCATCGGCGGCTCCAGCCTCCCCAAGCTTAGAATGTGTAGATTCCATTTCTGACAATAAGTTCCGTTTCAGATGCATAATTCCGCAATTTCCGCCCGTTTTCCGCGATTGCGGATTTTCAGTCCCTCTACAGGTTAAGGACATCATCTTACGTCTGCCGCGTCGGCGGGAACCAGCATAGAACGTCAAGTTATTGTACCCAAAGGGGGGGAAAAAAAAAGTTATTGCGCTCATTGGCCAAGGCAATCTATACGATTTCTCCACTTTGGCAGATCGTCTGCGATCTTCTACTCGTTCTTATTCTTAACGATTTTATATCGTCAGATCGCACACCCCTAGTTTGAATATAATGAAATAAAATTTAAGTGATTTCCCTAACATCAAGAATAATCGTGATTAATAATCGCGATTACAATTTTGATCAAGATAATCGTGATTATTATTTTTTCCATAATCGTGCAGCCCTACTATCTGTTGACACCCAAAAATTATAAAGCCTGCTTCCACACGATAACTACCAAAGATCCATGATGGCGGAGTCTGTCGTCAGGTCATCTGACAGAAATTCACTGACGATAGCAACAGGGATAATGAAAGTGATTTTTAAAATGGGAGTTATGTCTGTCAGATATGTCAAAGAAATAGAACTTTATTCTTTAAAAATCTTTTATTGATATACTCAGTGTATTTTTAAATGACGTGCTGTTTTAGAAGACCAAATACCATATTTTCAAGATTGAAAATATTACCTCACTGAAAAAAGGACAAGAAAAATGTCTTATTTTGTGGGCAAGTGGTTAATGGATCCAGTTATGGTAGAATCTGCTTAATGTGAACATTGAGCATTACACAATGCTCATCAAAGTTGTATAGAGTTCAACTTGAACGAACACTCTGCCCCTACTTCACTAACATTGTTAGCGGTGTCAACCGTTCTGTTACCAAACCACAGCAAGCAATAGAAAATCTGTCGCATCTGCTGTACTACCACTGATCAGTGTGATCCCTGCATTAGACTTTCAGTATGTCGGAGTTTTAAGTAATGCATCTTGATATCTTTTCTCAGCAGTAATGTGTTGAAGGTAATGTCGGTCCTAATTGGACACATCCTACAGATGCAGTGGATAGAAAATGCCAATACTCCTTTAAGGATCTGCATTAGTGACCTGAAAGTTGTGAGCTGAGATGGTGTAGAGAGACTTGATTTAAACCCTTAACTTGCTCGGCTGCATGTTGAGATTGGGTTCTGCCTCATTTTGTAAATGTTGGAAGTTATTGTAAGAAACCCAGTATCGTTCCTCTTGGCTTTGTCTAAAGTATTTTTACAGGTGCAGCTTTCCAGATGAACACTGCTAAAATGTATTTATCATGCAGCCAGAAAGCTTTTCTAGATGTGGCCAAGTTAGTATTTGATATAATGGATCTGTCTCAGCAGTGAATTCTCTGGGAAATGTTCAAATCTGGTATATAATTTGTCTCCACTCCCTCTCACGAAGGCTTAGTATTCCAGATGGCAATGATCTGTTTTTTCTTTGTTTACAGAGTTCTGTTTTCTGATTTTACATGTGAAAGGATTTGATTTAATTAGACCTTGTTTGGTGTCTAATATTTGCACTGCATAGTTCATTAGTACACAAAAAATAAACGGTCACAAAAGCATCACATGAACAGTATCATTTTGCATATCTTAAGCATTAGAATTTCAGTTTGTGAAGTCCGAGCTGCTTGTTTTTTGGTTTCCTTAACCCTCCTGACAGAATGTGCTTCCTCCAGTGGCAAGCCCAACCTCAGTGACATCATTCTGATCAACTTGGCCTACGTTTCTGACGTAGAAACCATTAATGACCGTACAGAGACCCCTCCTCCTCTAGCATCTTTGAATGTCAGCAAGGTAAACACAGAACCCTGTCCTCCATGACCCTTTGTTCCATTCAGGGCCAGCCACATGGAGCTTTTAGTGTGGCAACTACATGTACATTGTGAAGGGACACTCGTATGCGATTTTTCTATGATCTGAAGAGATGTGTAGTCATTTCAGATATCCTCGGGCAACATTACTAGACAGACACATGTTTGGAAATCTCAGCCCTTCCAACTCCCCTGCTTTGGGTAGAAAATTCCTGAAACATCACCCTAAGATAGCCTTTTATTTATCCCACAAGGGGAAATTTACATTGTTACAAAATATGTAAAGACAGTGAAGGAGTAGTGCAAAAGTACCAAGTATATAAAAAAGTGATTTTTATATTTATTTATTTAAATTTTATTTATATAAATCACAAATTTGCATAAATCAAATGGTTTGCAGATGTATAGTTAAGTGTATTACAAAGGTGGTATTGCACAGGTATTATTACCCAGATAGTAATGTACAAGAGCCATTTTAACAATGTGTAGCTAGCAGTTTGCTGTAAAGTATTGATGCTTATAGTCAGTGCACACAGTATACGTTCAGAGGGGTTTCTATGGATGTAGAAGTGATCTGAACAGTATTGTTCATTATTGTGAGGAGTGACTGGTGCTGTTTGGTGAGGTGCTGGTTGTACAGTCTCTCAACAGTAGGGAGGAAGGAGCTGCTGTATATCTCCTTAACACACTGCAGATGGAGGAGCTGGTCACTGAAGGAGCTACTCAGTAGTCTGGCTAACGCAACTTCAAAGCTCTGCGAGCACTGGTCTGGCATAGATATTAAACCCAACCGTTTCCCAAAGTGCGTGGTTGACCCGCCTCCCTGAAATGCCTCAGTTTGCTACTGGTCGAAGCCAGAAAAGGCTGTGACGAAGCTTAAACCAATCACATCACTCTTTCCTCTGACGTATGTGACGCGACGGAAACTGCTTGAGTAACAGGAAGAAGGAGGAGCTGAAGAGGACAATAACACGAGCAGAAATGGAGAGAAACTACTTTTGTCGAACATGTAAAGTTAACATGCGAGTGGCGGGTGTGTATTCGCATTGTAGTGTCTTATTTGAAAGAAGGACAAAGCCGCAGTCGATAGCGGAACGACTCGAGAACATTGGCCTCACTGTTTCCCAGGACATCGGAAAGTCAGAGAGAATGTGTCCGAGATGTGTTAGTACTCTCATGCGGCTCGAACGGGACCTGCCCGTTTTTCGACAGTGGGAGAGTGAGTTTGTGGGAGCCACTGGAGCCACATCTGAAGCCCCCACAGAAAAAAGACCACGAGAGCCAACACCATCCAAAACGCCACGCAAAATAAAAAAGGGACGTCCAAGCTTACCTAATGACAAAGACTTTACTCGATTCAATTATATTGTATTCTTTTCTATGATGAGTGGCAAAAAGAGAATTATAAATGTAAT
Organism: Neoarius graeffei; assembly: GCF_027579695.1. Taxonomy (NCBI): domain Eukaryota; kingdom Metazoa; phylum Chordata; class Actinopteri; order Siluriformes; family Ariidae; genus Neoarius; species Neoarius graeffei. Next base: position 23,856,042 of record NC_083582.1, on the reverse strand, counting down.
TGTTTAAACCTATTTTACTTAATACTGCATTTGGTCTTTGTTTATTTTCAGAGATGTTCATGAAGTCCAGAAGAAATACAAGTCAATAATTATTACTGATGACCATTTCATGTATGTGGAAGTTACTTTGATTAGAACTAATGTTTGACAATTTAAAAAAAGGTTCATTTACAGCAACGTCCGTCCTTTCAATAAATACCTCCAGGGCTGCTCTTTGCTCCGTTTTCAATGAGAACTTCCCGTTGAATGCTTTCAATACAGCATCTACCGCTGTGTCAAAGGCTTGCCGCTGCTCCATGTTCATAATGTTTCTAGTGAATGAAGCGCTTCTGGCATAGATTCTGTAAACAATCTATGGCTTCCGGTCGCAGTTCTACTACGTCACTGCGCCCAGGCTAGCTACTCAGTGCTGCTACTGTCTCCTGCAGTGGATGGGAGGTGTTTGCCATTAAGGATGACAACTTGGCCAACATCCTCCCCTCCCCCACTACATCCACTGAGTCCAGTGTACAGCCCAGGACAGATCCTGCCTTCTGAATCAGTTTGTTCAGTTTTTTCCTCTCTGCTGTTGTGATTCTGCTTCCCCAACAGACAACTCCATAGAATATGGAGTTGAACACGCCTCTACCCAGGGCCGTTGGAGATGCTCAAAGTTGATTGGCTCCTGATTTTTCAGGAGCTTGGAAGAGCTGGAGATAGCTTGCCTTGCCAGACTAAGTTCACAACAGCCCCCCGTGTTGCGTCACACTTAAGATGGGTGGGCCCAGGCTAGCTACTCAGTGCTGCTACTGTCTCCTGCAATGGATGGGAGGTGTTTTGCCATTAAGGATGACAACTTGGCCAACATCCTCCCCTCCCCCACTACATCCACTGAGTCCAGTGTACAGCCCAGGACAGATCCTGCCTTCTGAATCAGTTTGTTCAGTTTTTTCCTCTCTGCTGTTGTGATTCTGCTTCCCCAACAGACAACTCCATAGAATATGGCTGATGCCACCATAGAGTCCAGAAGTGGACCCTGTACTCAAAAGGCCTGGAGTCTGCTCTGGCCTTTCTTGTACAGGGCGTGTGAGATCAGTCCAGTCCATCGTTCAGATGAACACCCAGGTACTTGTAGCTCCTAACGATTTCAATGTCCTTTCCCTGAATGTTCAGTGGGGTAGGTGAAGAGAGCCTCGTCCTGTGGAAACCCACCACCAGTTCCTTGGTTTTACTTGTATTGATCTGGAGGGAGTTCTGTTGGCACAAGTCCACAAAGTTCCTTGTCAGTTCTCTGTACTTGCCATCATCGCCATCTAAGATATAGCCCACAATAGCAGGGTCATCAAGAAGTTCTATAGATGACGGGTAGTTGTATTGTATCTAAAGTCTGCAGTGTAAAGTGTGAACAGAAATGGGGCCAGGACTGTCCCCTGTAGAGCCCCTGTGCTGCAAAGAATGGTGTCTGATGCACAGTCCTTTAGTCTCACATACTGTGGTCTGTTTGAGTCCATAGTCCACGAGGTAAGATGATTTGTCCACCCCTGCGCTCTCCACCTTACTCCTCAGATGAGTTGGTTGGATGGTGTTGAAGGTACTGGATAGATCAAAGAACATGATTCTAACAGTGCTTCCTGCCATTTCAAGATGAGTGAGAGATCTATGAAGCAGGTAGGTAACTGCATCTTCCACCCCAATGCCTGGCTGGTAGGCAAACTGCAGGGGATCCATAGCTGGCCCCACCAGTGTGCGGAGATGTGCCAGAACAAGTCTTTCCAGAGCCTTCATCAGGTAAGAGGTCAGCGCCACTGGTCTATATCTCTTAAACTCAGTGGGGTGTGCAGTTTTTGGTATTGGAACTACACATGACATCTTCCGAAGGACCGGCACTCTTTACTGTTCCAGGCTCAAGTTGAAAATGTCCTGCACTATTTCACACAGCTGGTCAGCACAGTGCCTCAGGAGCCCAGGGTTGATGCCATCAGGACCTGCAGCCTTTCTTGCCTTCATCTTACTCAGTGCCCTCTTGACTTGTCCTTTGTCGAAGGACAAAGAGGACAGCTGAGTGCTCAGTGTTGCGCATGGAGATGTGAAGCACTGAGCTGGAGGTATGATGGTTGAGGGGTGCTGAGAGAGTGAGGAGGTTGTCTGTGGGCTGGGTGACGATGACCAGGAAGAGGCAGTAGCAGTAACAGTGGGCTGATCTTGGGGGGAGGGCCGATGTCTGATCAAATCTGTTAAAGTTGTTCTGGTCATTTGCCCATTGCAACTTTCCTCCAAGCTGCCTATTGGACTCCTTAAGCCCCGAGATGGTTAAGGCCCCTCCAGACTACACTCATGTTACTCTGCTGCAGCTGGTCCTCAATCATCATCCTCCTGTCGCGGTCTTTGCCTTCCCTGATCTTTCTTCTCAGCTCCTTCTGCACCCTCCTCAATTCCTCTGTTTTCTGATCTGAATACCCTCTTCTCATTCAGGAGAGCATTTAGGTCAGGAGTGACCCAGGGTTTGTTTGAGAAGCAAATGGGACTCATGAACATCCCAGTCTGTAGTGCTAAAGCAGTCCTTCAAAGCCTCATCAGTCCAGCTTTTCACCTGTTGTGTATTGACTGGATGTCTGTGAACAATTGGCCTGTAGACTGGCAGGAGATGCACCAAGTTGTGATGAGATTGGCTTGGGGGGGGGTGATGTACGATATGCTTCCTTGGTGTTGGTATAAAACAGATCCAGTGTCTTTATTGTGTCTTGTGCTGCATGTTGCGTACTGTTTGAAGTTGGGGAGAGTGGAGGACAGGGAAGCATGGTTAAAATCCCCAGAGATCAGGATGAGAGCCTGTGGATGCTGTGTCTGCAGTCCGCTTGTGACTGAGTGGATGACGTCACATGCCGCATTTGTCAGCAGAGGGGAGAATGTAAGCAGTTATCGCGCTAACATGCGAGAATTCCCTTGGTAAATAATATTGCCTCATGCTAACGGCTAACAGTTCAATATCTTTACTGCAGATTTTATCTTTAATAGTGATGTGTCCTGGGTTACACAATCAATCGTTGATCAACACAGCCAGTCCCCCTCCTTTCCTATTAGCGCTCTCCTTTGTCCTGCCTGCATGCCGAATTTGGAGGCCATCAAGCGTGATTAGCTCGGTTAGCCATGTCTCTGTAAACAGCATCAGACTACACTGCCGGTATTCCCGCTAGTGCCGAGTCAGCGCCGCTAACTCATCCATTTTATTGGGAAGAGATCTTACATTCCGCATGGTAATGGATGTAAGGACGGGTTTGTAGCATCTCTTTCTGGCACGACGCTCAGCACCGGCACATTTTCCCCTTCTCCACCTCCTTAATTCCCATGATATATCTAGAACCTCCTCGGGGATCACAGCGGTTACTGAGTGCTAGCAGCTGTTCCCTGGTATAAAAATAGACCCATGGCTGTGCGCTGGCTCCCGTGACATGAGCGTGAACAGAAGTCCACAAACGAGCAGAAAAAACACATGTTCCGAACATAGTTCGTGTAGTAAAATAAATGGTAGTTAAAAGAAACTAAGTAAACTGTGAAAAACTTAAAGAACATGAAAAAGGTAAGAATGAAAAGTAAGAGAGGAGCTGCTGTGACTGGCTGCCACTCTCAAGGGGCACCAGAAGTAGAACACCCTAGGTCCTGCCTTTCCGCTTAGGCCCTTTATTTTCCCGCGTAAAGCAAAAATGTTGCTAATTTAAAAAAAAAAATTGTCTGCTAGCTTTCAAATGTGCCTGCCTGGAAAGCTGCACATGTGCCATTTGCAGTTACGGTGGTAATCAGCAAACCGGAAGCATAGTACATTTTACACACATGCCATACAGACGGAGCTGTGATGTTGGCGGCTTAAAATGTTCTCAGGTTAGATTTTTCGAGTTTGAGTCGCATTTTTTGTGATTTTAACATGTCGGGAAAGAAGGCTGAGAAAGCTTACCAAGTTTCTGCCCAAGTACATGAAGGTATTTCCTTGTGTCACTGTTTCAAAGAAGTTGGAGTACCACGGGAGATGTACGGTCTGTTCGGTAGACTTCTCATTTTCTCACGGCGGCATTGGGGACATTCGGAGATGCATAGGTTGCCCATCACATAAGCAGGCTGCAAAAGGCAGGTCTAGCACTCCTAAGTTGATGACACACGGTTCAATAATGATTTGGCTGTCACAAAGACCGAAGTGAGCTTCACCAACTTTTTGATGGAGCACAATATGCAGCTAGCTACAGCAGACCATGCTGGTGCCCTCTTCCGTAAAATGTTTCCAGATAGACAAATAGCTAAGCAATATTGGTGTGCCCAGACCAAAACCAGGTCTACGGTGAGGACCCTGTCAAGTAATTTTAAAGGAGATACGCAGAACCTTTATTTTTAAATAAATTTGAGTGGATAGTATCTCCATCCTTGACTCTTGTATGCTGCATAAATGGGAATAAAAAAATATATTTTTGAGAGTTAAAATCGACCTCAAAGTTGGCATTCGAACTGCCCCGCTGAGCCAGCCAGCCCTGAGTGCATGATGTCACAGCAGGAACCAGTTTTAAGGCTGAGGCCTTTGAACGCTATAGACCAAAGTCATATAAATCACTGATTCTTGGGATTTTGGGTAAAACGGGTTTTAATTTTGAAAATAAAAAGTTACTTGAATTACAAAATCTAAAGGTATATCATTATAGGACAAGGCCTTGCCTGTTCAGCAATGTACTGGTGCAAGCTCTTTTTTTTTTTTTTTTCATAAAATAGGCATTTTTTTCAGCTATTACTTTGTTTTTGTCAACACCGTCAGACACAATAAAAAGCAAATTATTTTGTATATATTTGGTGTAATATGTATTTAGAGTTTTTAAATCATTATCTGGCATTCTTAGCACACATACACTTAAGTTGAATATTCACTTTTATTCAATTTTTATACAGTTTCATGTGTACTCCTTTAAAGATCTAATTATACAATATTTACTTTCAGCCTAAGGAGACAAAGTAATGGGTTTTTTTTTTTTTGCTTTTTTGTTTTTTTTATTTAACAAACTTATTTTTGCATTAAGAGAGACTATTACTTTCATAACTCAACAGCACTGAAGAAACATGTAAGTATATTCATTTAAAACAAATAAAACTCCCTCTGACTGTGGTGACTTTAGAACTGACGGTGGTGACAGTGGCCTCATTACAACATATAATTCCAAATTTCAATTCCAAAGTCAATGGCTTTTTGCTTAAGAACTTTATTTAACTATTTGGTCCAAAAAAATAATCCTGAGCAATGTAATAAAATTTTTTCAAGGAATATAGGCCTAAGGTACAATTAAGCAATATCATTTTTAAAAGTACTCCATCCTCATATAATCAAAAATCAAATCATCATAATAAGAAATGTTATTACCAGTGGGAATAATGTACAATGCATCACTAACATCTTAAACTGTTATCAAAGTTGAGTGTAATGACTATGAAATTGAGGGAGATGTTATGAATGTTGGATTTGGTTAAAGGTCATTCCATTTCCATTTGGCTTTAGTCATTGGAGAAGGGACACTGTATACTATGTGCTATATAGGTAGGTAGTAGGTGCCCTATGTGCATCCCAAATGACATCAGCCAAATGAACATGGCATAATAGTGAACTGAGAGAGAGAGGAAAGGCACACTACATCCCCTAAGGGTTGGACAATAGGGAAGAAATATAGAGGGATTTCACTGACGTCACCCGGAACCGGAAGTAAACAGACCCTGCGCCATTTTGGAAGACCAACAAACCCGTGATTAGGGGGAAATAACGGCAGCGGTATGTGAACCCACGAGAATAAAGTGGAGTGGCAAACGACTTAAACAAATCTGAGCTGTTTTATTTATGATTTATTGGCCCAACAGTAGACTTGAAAGAAACGTGAGACTTGGCAAAAAAATGTGGATATAATGGATAAGTCTGCATGATCTGCGGACACTTTGAGGTAAGCAAACGCAAGAAATTCAGATTTAAAACATGCTAAATTGGCCCCAAGTTGATAACTGTATGAGGAGCAAGCCTCCCAGACTACTACAATTTAATAATAATTTAGGATGGTTTGGGGCTTGCTCTCCCTCCTATTATATAAATAAAGCATAGTTGTTGTGTAGGCATATATCATAAATACATATGTATAATGTGGATAAATTAACCTAAATTATGGATACCTTAATAGTAACAAAAAGTATTAATTTTTCAACTGAAAAGATATATTTATTAAAAGATAAATATCAACAAGATTACTTTGGCCATAACTATGTGTAGGTTATTCTTAACAGCTGTAATATCACGAACCAAGCCACTAACAACATAATTGTAAGCCTGTAGCCCTTTGTAGGCTTTCAGGTCATCAGCAGTGTAGGCACTGGGTGTAAACAACAAATAGTTTACAATGTCTGGGTAGCAAACAGATGGCATAATTGGAGTCAGGTCCTCCTTACGTTTCCATTCTCCTTTGCCGCGAGTCTTATCATATGGGTCAAACCCATCAATCACAGCCAGTTTCTCCACATACCGTGCCCTTTCTGCAGCTGGTAATGTACTCACATAACCAGAATTATCAGCCATCGTGTCACTTTACTCTCGCTCGTACTTTGTTTTATATTGTGAGTGCATGTACTTGGTCTTCCAATATGGCGCCTAACAAAATCTCACGGCGCGGTGACGTCATGCGGTAGCCCTCTATAGGAGGAATTATATAAATATAAAAGAGGTTAATGAAACATCACGTTATATTGGTATTTATTGTGCTCAACAATTATGTTCTAGCCTCCGTTGAGGGTCATTTGTAGATTTTTGTCACCACCATCAGACTGTGTGTCACCACCGTCAGACAGAAAACCTGATGGTGACGTCTGACAGTGGTGACAAAAGCCTACTCTTTCACATATGCAGGAGTTGTTCACATTAGCCATCTTGTTTTCCCTCTGTTGCTAGCTACTTCAGACCTCTTCTTAAAAAGTATACATTTGTCGTCATCCGATCTAATATTTTTTATACAAAAGTGACGGTGTTGACATGCTATGGTTGTGACTGTAGCAGTGTCCAAAAATATGAACAAGTTTAAGAGAAAATACCAAACTTACAGGAGCTTGAGTAATCTGGAAGCATGCAGTAGAGCTGAAGGTTTGAAGAGTGTCCTCGGGAATATAGTTGACCTTGTAGTTGCCTGATTTTATTGCTTTTTGTAAATATCTGATGGTGGTGATGAATATGTGGGACACATTTTGAGCAACCACAAAATAATAGTAAACATCGTTCAAAACTCACTGTTTGCAGTTTTAAATACATATAACAATGTATTCTTTCATGTAGTAAAGGTATTATTCAATTAAATTATTAATTTTTTTTAATCAAGCTGAAATGATTAGCTCCTATCCGAGGACAACTGATTTTGTAGGCAGTGGCCAGCATATAATCATTAAATTAATAAAATAAAAACAATCCTATAAAAGAACCTTACAATATGTGCAAAGGACCCCCTGATTATAACTTTTTTTTTTTATGAAAATGTTATTAATTTCCAATAGACTTCCCACTTTTCTTAGTGGGACACGTTTTTGCCAAAGTTTCAAGAATCAGTGAAATAAAAAAAATTTATGGTGAAAGAGAGAAATACTGTTACTGACTTGCTCAACTAAGACTGATTTGACAACATTGATTGTGGGTTGACTCTTATTAAAACAGGATAGGTGTTATAATTTATGCAACATGCATGTACATGCATGCATTTTCACTGATAAAACGTAAAAGGCTAATTAAATAATCAGATGAACTGAGACAATCACATTCTGCAGCAAATTAAATCTTATACCAGTAACTTAAATACACAATGCAAGTTACATGTATTAATCTAAATGCAGGTAAACGTGTGGGTTTTTTTTTTTTTTTTTGTATCCAAATAAGGGTTGCAGCTTACCCATCTGGTAAAAATATGTGAATCTTTGCTTTCAGTATCTGGTGTGACCACCTTGTGCAGCAATAACTGCAACTAAATGTTTTTGGTAACTGTTGATCAGTCCTGCACACCGGCTTGGAGGAATTTTAGCCCATTTCTCCGTATGGAACAGATTCAGCTTTGGGATGTTGGTGGGTTTCCTCACATGAACTGCTCGCTTCAGGTCCTTCCACAACATTTCGATTGGATTAAGGTCCTGACTTTGTCTTGGCCATTCCAAAGCATTAACTTTATTCTTCTTTAACCATTCTTTGGTAGAACGACTTGTGTGCTTAGGATCATTTGTCTCTTTGCATGACCCACCTTTTCTTGAGATTCAGTTCATGGACAGATGTCCTGACATTTTCCTTTAGAATTCGCTGGTATAATTCAGAATTTATTGTTCCATCAATGATGGCAAGCCGTCCTGGCCCAGATGCAGCAAAACAGGCCCAAACCATGATACTCCCACCACCAGGTTTCACAGATGGGATAAGGTTCTTATGCTGGAATGCAGTGTTTTCCTTTCTTCAAACAACGCTTCTCATTTAAACCAAAAAGTTCTATTTATGTTCTTTTTGGAGAGCAGTGGCTTTCTCCTTGCAGCCATTGTTGTTCAGTGTTCTCCTGATGGTGGACTCATTAGCTAATGTGAGAGAGGCCTTCAGTTGCTTAGATGTTACCCTGAGGTCCTTTGTGACCTCGCTGACTATTACACGCTGTGCTCTTGGAGTGATCTTTGTTGGTCAACCACTCCTGGAAAGGGTAAGTCATCTTGAATTTCCTCCATTTGTACACAATCTGTCTGACTGGAGGGGGGTGGAAAGGTGGAGGTGGGTTTAGAGGAGAGGTAGAACTGGGTGTCATCTGCATAACAATGGAAATGGATGTTTTATTTTTACAGAAAATATGACCAAGAGGAAGGAGATAGATGATAAATAGAATGGGATGGAGGACAGAGCCTTGGGGAACACCAGGGGAGAGGGTTGGGATGTGAATGTCTTTAGCTGGATGAACTGAGTGCGGCCAGAGAGGTAGGAAATGAACCAGTCCAGGGGTGTGTCAGATAATCCAACAGATGCTAGCCTGTCGAGGCGGACAGTGTGGGAGATGGTGTCGAAGGCTGCACTCTTATCAAGGAGGATAAGAATGGATGATTGTCCAGAATCAGCTGCCATCAGGAGGTCGTTGGTGATCTTTAGAAGAGCGGTCTCTGTGCTATGACGTGGGCGGAAACCAGACTGGAACTGTTCATATAGGTTATTATGGAGGTGAGCATGAAGCTGGGATGCCACTACTTTTTTTTTCTTTTTTTTCTTTCTTTCCCCCAAGATTTTTGAAAGAAATGGTAGGTTAGAAATCGGACGAAGGTTATTGAAGTTGTTCGGATCAGAACCAGGTTTCTTGAGAATAGGTGTTACAGCCACATATATTTGAGAAGTGATGGAACAGAGCCAGAGGTTAGGGAGGAGTGAATGATGGCAGTTATCAGGGGCAACAGAGAGGGAAGGCATGCAGTGACTAAAGAGGTCTGCAGTGGGTCGAGCTGGCAGGTGGATGTTTTTGATTTCAGGATGAGGTTAGAAATTGCATTAGGAGAGGGGAGTTGGAAGCTTGAACAGTTGAAAGAGGGGGGCCTGAGAAGCCAGAGGAGACGGATTGCAAGATGAGTGAGGGGTCAGTTGCTGGTGGATCTTACTTATTTTTGCATTAAAAAAATGTCATTAGTGTGTTCGTGTTCTGTGGAGTAGAAATGAGGGGGAAAAGAGTCCGGGGGGGCATAGTATTTTATTCAGCACTGAGAATAGGGCCCTGGTGTTCCCATCACCAGCACTGATCAGACCAGCATAATATTGGGATTTGACTGAGGAAAGGGTGTTTTTTATAATAAATGTGGGAGTGAACAGAGTCCAGTTTTCTTGTAGAGCCGTTCAAGTTGACGTCCTTTGGTTTTGAGTTGTCATAGAAGAGGTAAAAACCAGGGAGCAGAGTGAGTGAATGATAGTCTGAGTTTTTACAAGGGCAAGTGAGTTCAACAGAGTGTGGAGATGATCACTGTAGAGGGTAACCAGTTGATCAGGAGGGGAGGAGTAAATGAAACTGGAGAGGCTGTCAATGCCTGAGGAGAGAGCTGCTAAATCAATGTTTTTAATATTACAGAAAGAGATAAGATGTGACTGTTTTAGTTTTAGACAGTTTTAAGCTGGAGTTGAATGAAATTAACATGTGATCAGAGATGGGAAGATCATCAGCGGAACAGTTAAAAGGAGTGACACCAGAGCAACAGACCAGATCCAAAATATGTCCTTTAGTGTGGGTAAGAAAGTCAATGTACTGTTTTAGACCAAAACTGTCCAGGCATGATGTAAAATCCTTGGTAAGAGCCTGATTAAAGTTGTCCATATGAATATTATAATCACCAAGCATAATTACATTGGGAAAGAGAGCGCAGGTGTGAGTGAGAAAAGCAGCGAAGTCATTAATAAAATCCTTATGTTTGGGTGGGCGATAGATAGTAACTAGAACAGTTGGAGTCGGACCATTAAGTTGAAGAGCCAGAGTTTCAAAAGATGAATATGCTGGAACTGTAACAGGTGAGACCTTCCAGGTCTCGCAGTAGATTATCGCAAGACCACCACTTCTGCCGGTGAGACGTGGCTGGCAGGTGTAAACAAACCCAGGTGGTACAGAGTCATTCAGCTGAGAGGAGTCATTGGGTTGTTGCCACGTCTCAGACATAGTCATGCTTGTGATCATGGAGGTGGTCCTGGAGCAGTTGTCCCTTGCCTGTAAGAGAACGAATGTTAAATAATCCAATTTTGACGTTGCTGCGCTCATTGGTGAAGTTGACGCTAGCCGACCTGGCTAGGCTAATGCACTGCGGTCCACTTTCCTACCGGAGTTTCTCGGAGGATGTCAAGTTGTGGACCAGATGGGGTTGATTGCAGTGGAGTCGTCAATGTGGTAGCTTCGTCGGGAGCCACATTGGATGTATTTCCGAGGAGGTGGGCGAGTGAAGTCAGGGCAGAGATGCTGAAGCAGTGGAGGATCATATCGGTGGAGCTGAAGCTGGAGGAGCTCATCAGCTGTGTATTGGAGTAAGGCTGACGATGGATTAAATATAATGGACAGGACAGTCCAGGTGAGCACAAACCTCATGGCAAGGTTGTGAATCTCTTCATTTTAAGCGAGAGAGAAGTAATGTTCCCGGAAAGCAGTAGGAGTAGGGAGGCGTGGAAGCCCCATAGGTGAGCAGTCCACAGGTGAGCAGACCAGATCGGACAAAACTGACAAACGGGTTGTTTTGATGGGGGAGCCAAGGTATAAAACCAACAGTGCCGTGTTTGCCGAAGGTAAAATATCTACTGCAGAGTCCATATATTCAATAAAAGTTAACAAATAAGGGCCGGTGAGCAGCGGCAGCAAATGCGCCAGCGTACACTCAACCAGAAGTGGAGGTCATTTGCCTGTTGCACATTTTACTGTTCCAAGGTTGCTTTCCAGGATTTAAAAAAAGACTAAACAGTATGAGGATGAGATGTTCATGGAAGAGAATTGAAATTTGAAAGAGAGAGAAGAGCAGTCAGGAAGATTCGGAAAGAGAATTCCAGAGTTTGGGTACAGTGGTACTGAAGGACCTGATACCAGGATAGAAAGTCTGCTGTGTGGGACAGCAAGTTAGGTTATTGTTGGAAGACCTTAGTGAGCAAGAGAGGGTGTAGGGGGTCAGTAGTTCCCTAAGGTATATAGGAGCAAGACTATGCAGGGCTTTGAAAGAAACAAGCAATATTTTAAATTTAATACAGGTCAGAATCAGTAGCCAGTGTAGCTGAGAGGATGGGGGTGATCAGAGCATTTAGTATGGGTTAGAACTCAAGTTGCAGAGTTCTGAAAATATTGTAGGTTTTGTAAAGACTTTTGCAGGAAGGCCTGTGAAGAGTGAACTGCAGCAAACTAAAGACATAAGCATGAACCAGAGTTGGGGCATCATTACTTGTCAGAAGCAGATGAAGATGAGCAGTGTTACAGAGGTGAAAGAATGCAAGTTTGGTGAGTGACTGACTTGATATGAAGATCAAAATTGAGTGATGGATCAAATATTACTCCAAGATTTCTGACAACAGGAGCAGGCTTAAGTATCAGTATCAATAGAAAAGTTGGATTTCAGATAGTAGGGATTTGGGATGAGCCAATAGAACTTCAGTTTTATCAATGTTTAACTTGAGTTTTTGTGCAATCAAAGGTTTAAATCTGGGGTGCAGTCAGTTCCTGTACAGGGAGGGGAGTCTGCAGGTGAGTCTGTACTGAGATGTAGCTGTATCGTTTGCATGGCAGTGAAATTTAAGTCTATGGCTACGAATAATATGAACAAGGGGTGGGCTGTAGATTAAAAAGGGACAAGGCCCAAGAACTGATCCCTGTGGGACCTCACACTTAAGGCAGACTTGTGTGAATCTTGTCTGTTGTCGAAGACAACCTGAACCATTGAAGGGCTAGGATACCAAAAGAGAGACAGGAAATGGGTACATCAAGTGTCAAACGCAGCACTTGAGTCCAGAAGCAGAAGACTGTTGACTCAAGACCATTATCAGCAGGCTGGTGGAGTTCGTTAACAGCACGCAGAAGAGCTGTCTCGGTGCTGTGATGCGCACGGAAACCAGGTTGAAAGGGTACATGGTGTGTTCGTTAAGAAAGGTATGGAGTTACATAACTACTACTCGGTCACTTTAGTTAGAAAGGGAATTTGAGACAGTGCCGCTGTGCCCCACAGCCTCAGGCAGGATGAAGGGTGAAACCAATGTGATGGTACTGCCAGAGTCAACTCAGGCTTGCACTGGCCATCCCTCTATCTGCACGGGGCACTTGGGAGGTGAGGACTTGGAGGAGAGTGTGCTATGTAGCAGTAAGCTGTGACTTGGAGGCCTTGGGCCTTTCGGCAGGGGTTCCTTCCCTACTTGAATGCAGCACGGGATGTTTCTCACCCTCAAAGACCTGTGAGAGCATGGCTCTTGGGCCCCTCTTGGAGTTGTCTGCCTGGATAACAAATGGAAGGACGTAGCTAGGTTTCCAGAGGGCTAGCATGCTGGTGAAGGCTGCCTTCAGGGCCTAAAGTGTCTGCTCTGCTTCAGGCATCCACGTCACCACCTCTAGGTATCCCTTTTTGGTGAGATCTGGGAGGGGAGTGGTTAGAGAGAACTTGGGTACAAAGCTCTGATAGTTGCTCGGCAACCCGAGAAAGGCCATTTTGATGTTGGCCAGGGGTACCCACAAACTGCCTTGAAATTCTTTTCTTGTGGTAGCCAAGGGTACTGTGCCACTTGCAGGAGTTTATGGTGAGCCCAGCTTTCCTGAGTGTGTTCAGGAAAAGGGTAATTATGCTCCCGGAGTCCAGGAGGGTGCCAGCAGGTGGCTACTCCAGCCTGATTTTGAAAGCTGGGGAGATGGGTGTCCATGGTGGAGTGGACCATGCAGCCTGTTAACTATGGCTTCATCGCTGGGCCCATGGTGGAAGACCTTTTTTTTTTGGGGGGGGGGTAGGGGAACCCGTGGGCCTTTTGTTGGAGTATTGCTGCCGCCTGGCTTCATTCCAAGTTATGGGACAAGGAGGCCACCAGGGTTCTTGGGTCTTTGGGAGGGGCTCAGGCTTTGATGTGGAGTGTGGCGAGCATACACAAGGCCTTCACCAGTCCCTTTGATGGCTTTCATCCCAATGGCCATGCACTCAGTAGGTGGGGAAGGGAGCGAAGAAACTGGTCCAAGGTAACTTTCTCTGTGACTTGGGTGGTGGAGTGAAACTCTGGTTGGAGCCAGTGCTTTGTGATTTGGAGCAGACTATGGTGTGAGGCTGGGTTGATATGTCCATTGATGGAACTCCACCACCACCTGACTAGGCAAGAGTCTGCACTGGACCAGGATTTTCTCCTTTAGGAGGTTGTAATCTTTGGCAGCCACTGGAAGAAGAGATGAGTAGGCTAGCTGGGCCTGACCAGAAAGCAGGGCAGCTGAGCCCATTCTTCGAGTCAGCCCTGCCTGTGCATGGTTTGTTCAAAGATGCAGAGGAACGCCTCCACATTAGGGCCCCAGCTTTGTGAGCAGATGTGTGGCTTCCTGCTGAAGGTCAGGGAGGAAATGGCCTGGAGATTTTTGGGCAGCAACATGGATCAATGATTTGTTGCAGCAGCTCTTGGGTGGTTCTGTAGGCCTCAAGCCAGCTACTGCATAATGTGTTGCTGCTGGAGGTTAGCTTTGAAGAGGTGCTGCAGGAAGGATTCCATTGTGTGGCAGGGGTGCTGTGTTCCTGGTCCAAATTCAAGAATGTGAGTATCTAGAAACGCACACTGACCCAGGGATTCAGGTGTAGGGGGAAAAAGTGCTTCTTGTTTAAGGGTTGTGGAATTGCTGGACTGTGGCTGTGAGGTGGGATGGTGCAGGCAGGAGGATTGGGTAGAGCTGGTCGGGTAGGCACTACAAGAAGGCCGCAGAAAGCCCCCGAGGAACTCGTGAGCAGCTTCAGAAGTGGGTGTGGTACTTGGGTGCAGCAGACTTCCTTGTTAAACTGCCTGGGAGAGGAGAGTGTGGCACAAGCTGTAGAGCTGAGCCAAAACTCAGCTAACTTGCATGTGGCGTGGGTGGTACTGGCACTGCCTTATACTGTCCTGTGCAGCTGGAGGTTAACAAGGCACCCATTAACAAGCAACAGCTAAGGCTGTGATGCTTGGCTCTTCAAAATGGTGGTGCTGAAAGGGTGCTGCTTGTTAACCAGTAAATCCTGAAATAAGTCTCAATTATGAAATTGCACTAAAAATTCATGGAATTGACCAGATTTTTAAACGTGTACATTGGTTATACATGAATGAACTGGGTTGCATCTGCAGTTTTTGTACAGTCAGCGTGATTGGATCGAGCCCTGGAATAAAAGTGACATTTTTAAGCACTCTCCTTGGCTGAGGATCAAGCCAGTGGTCCTCAAGCTCTGAGGCAGTGACGCTACCCACTACACTATGGGCCCGTCCACAGGAGTACGCGGCCTCACCCAATACGCTGTCGTTTTGAAAAAAATCTCTGTAAACACTGCGTCGTTTCCAGAAATGTCTGCGTCCACACAGGTTCACTGGAAACGACCTAAAACGCTGTAGTATATATGCCAGGCCTGTATGTGGCGCTGTGACAGCGCCACACCAATACACTAAAACTGGAAGAGAAGCCATGGAGCATGCGTATAAAGGTCACACGCTGTTTACAAACAAGCTCATAACACGAGAAGAGGACGATCATGGCCAGTGCAACTCAGTTGTTTCTGCAGTACGAGCACAAGCCTGTAGTCCGCTATTGTTATGACTCCTCTAGCGGCGGTGGCTGAGGTTAAAGGTTAGAGAGGTGGGACTTGTATGTCATCGTTTCTGAAAAAATCTATATTCGCCGTCCAGATGACTCCGGGCTATCCGGCGTTTTAGGATTTTCCCACTCTGGGACCCGTTTTCAAAAAATACCGGTTTCACACCTCGAAAAAGCCAGATCCGTCACGATAAAGTATTTATGCGGATTCGATAAAAACGTACTTGTGTGGATGGGCCCTATATCACCATTTATGCAGAAACAAATGGTTCTTTTCAAGTCATTTTAAATGGGAACAGTAATATGGGGGGGGGGGGGGGGATGGAACAGTTGTAGGAATGCCAGAAAAGGCTAAAACTAAAAGAATAAGGCTACGTTCACACTGCAGGCTGAAGTGACTCAAATCCGATCTTTTCGCCCATATGTGACCTGTATCCGATCTTTTATTGACAATATGAACGACACAGATCCGATTTTTTCAAATCCGACCCAGGCCGTTTGGATATGTGGTGCTAATTCCGATTCCTATCCGCTCTTTTCATATGCGACTTCAGTCTGAACCGCCAGGTCGCATTCATCCGACTTACACGTCATCAACAAGCCACAAACGTCACTATTCTGCGCTGAAGTAGGCGGCGGGTCTCTCAAAAAAGTTACAACAACATGGCGCATAATCACGGGCGCGGATAGAGGGTGGGACGAGTCATATTTAAATTCACCTCGTTCGGTCCCCCCTACTTATAGGGAGGAAAAAACGTGCTGTCTTTCTTTGCATAAGGCAAACCTCACGGAAAAATCAAAAGACTAATTACCATTCGGTTTATTGAGGTGCACGGCAGTGTATACATAGTTGCAACAACTCACATTAAACAAAACAAAGACTGATATTCGGTTGGTTGAGCTGCGCAGACTGCACAGGTTGGGAGCTCGAGCTTGGTTGCTATGGTTACTAACAACAAGTTTGACAGGCATATCGGGGTTGGGGTTGGTTTGCTGGCAGCTTTGTCCCCCCCCCCCCAGTTTTTTGTCCCCCCCAGTTCAAAAAACGTATCTGCGCCCCTGCGCATGACATCAATGCGAGGGACGCTTCGGGCTGTGAAGGTTCTGAATCTTCTCAATGGAAGGACGCAGAGGTTAGGGAGCTGATTTCCATTTGGGGGGATGCAGCTATTCAAGCTAGATTGGATGAGTCATACCGCAACCGGGCGGTTTTACTTCCGTAAACACTGGCCATGCTCACTGCGTGTGACGTCGTTGTATCGTGCAGTGCGCATGCGGAACACTTTTAGGTCGCTTTTCGTTCATACTGAGGATCACATACAAGTCGCATATATTTGTTAATGTGAACGACCTCACAAAAAAATCGGATTTCACAAAAAAAATCGGAATTGAGCATTAAGCCTTGCAGTGTGAACGTAGCGTAAGACCAGATAATGGCTAGTGTACACACAGAGGAAGAAATCCTCTCCTTCCCTCCCAGTTCAAACTGCTACCACATTCACACTGCACAAAACAGGATTCCTGTGTGCAGGAACTAACTATTCAGCCTGGGCAGGAAAGCCTGCCCACAGTCAGTTGGTTGAGAGCTTGGCCCCTCAAGCAAATTTGGGAGGGGGGGGGAATAATAGGGAAAAACCATTTAAAGAATAGGGTTTTTATTTTTTATTATTTTTTTTATTTCTGCATTTGTTTCTGTATTCTTATATTGTAACTCATTTTCTTATTCTTTTGCAGATTTCTTTGACGGTCCTGAGTCCATAGTTTCCCCATCAATGCAGTGGTGTTGACTTATTTTCAACTGTTCCTTAAGCTTTGTGTTGACAGGGTTTTTTTTTATTTACATATAATTTAAAACCTCTACAAAACATTGTACAATTTTAAAGGTTTGAGTACAAACTTCCAGTCATTTTGTAACTTTAAAACCCCCCAGCTTTATCAGAAATCATAGCCATCATCACAATATGTAATCTCTTTTCCTCCAACCAAAAAATCCCCCCAAAAATACTGTCATTTTTTTTATATATATATATATATATATATAAACAAACACATAAACACACGAGTGCATCTCAAAAAAAAAATTGGAATACCATGAAAATTCCTTTTGGGTCATTCCACGCCAAACGTCCGAATGCTCCCGCTCGACCATCTCAGATTTACCTGAAAAAATTCCACGAGGTTCACACACTTCCCAATAGGAAAAGTCTCAAATTTCAGCTCCCAACTCATTATAGTTTTGTCATAAAAAAATATTTAGGCAGCTAACCCCAGACACGTTTTCAGCAGAGTTTTCTAGGGAGCCACTTTCACATTGCTGTATCTAGAAAACTATTTGAGCTAGGTCTTTCAAATTTTCAAGGGCTAATATCTGGCTAAACTACTCGTAGTATATGGAGTTTTACACATGTGCTTTCGGTTTATCATAGCGTTCTGGCAGCTTGAATTTGCTCAAAAATTCAACTCTTCAAATCTGGCAGCATATTTGAAGGACTGTTGAAAGTGTAATATTAAAGATAGAGGCTTGATATTGCACATGCACCTTACCACACATGCTGTGTACTTTGTATTCAAAAACTGTCCCTCTGTGAAGCATGGTCTAGAAGATATTAAGGTTTAAAAATTGGAAAAAATAATTTGGTGCCATTTTTGGCATGGTATAGCAAAAAAATGATAGGTCCCACCAACATAAAATTGGCTGTTTTTGAAAGATTAGATGTATGTTTCTAACATATCCAAAAATTGTGATGGTGTTTTGCCTTAATGTTGCAAAATGATTTTTTGAAAATGAGGTGTTTGCATATATACACAGCATTCATGGCCTATGAAGGCACTTCCAGATGCTAAGAACACGCCATGAATTTATTTTGCACAGCTTAAACTTAATAAAATGCTTCATTTGATTCATGGTAAAGTACACTAGAAGGATAGCCTATATGCCATTTTTAGGTATTGCAATATTGGAACTCCAATATTGGTGAAAACTGAAACTTGTCACAAACCATTACATATCTGTTGTACCATGATTTAAAAGAAAAAAAAAAAAACTGTATGCATTGGCAACTTAGGGAAAGCTATTGTAAATTATCTGAACTCTTTAATGAATCTTTCAGATGCTTCGATGTCACATTCCTGAATTGTATATCACACATGCAAACTCCTCACCTTTCGGCGAAATTCGCCGTTTTGGTCCCAAAATAGGTCACTTGTGTGAATCGTGTAGATCCGAAGAGTTTTTTTTTTTTTGGGGGGGGGGGGGGGTAGGCAGGCTACAACGCTATTGTTGCCAAACATTTCACTTACAAGGTTACAGCCAATCAAGATAAACAGTTACTAACACGCTTCTTTTCCATTGGAGTTCTGATCAGCTGGTGCACAACCCACTGCTGGTTGCCAGTCCTCGCTTACGAATATTCCACAGATTCAGACCGCAAAGTCACCTTTTTATAGAGAGATCTGGCAACCTCATCTCGCGACTGAATCTGAATACCAATGGAACAGTTTCCAGCGCGCTCGGGGGTGAATAACCATGGGCGGATCTACCGGGGTGGCATATGCCACTCTAAAAGAAAGCCTTGCCACCCCTGCTGCTACCCCAGTTGGCAGCGACGAATTCAAAGAAAAATTACGGCCAATTTGACATTTACGTGCGCGAATTTCCAATGTCCGACTGCGGCGAATGCAGCACGAGATAACGCCAGAGATTGGTTGTTTTAGAAAATTGAGAGGCGCGAAGCGAGGGAGCCAGGAGTCGCGAGGAAAGGAGACACGGGAGGAAAGGGGTAAAAGCTGATTAACTATCTATCAAAAAATGAAATTATAATGAATGAACAGTGCTAGCATAGTTGCGATGCTGATTTTGAGAGGATAAAAATCAGGTTGGAGAAGGTTATTTAGCTAACTATACATGTAAGGCAAAAAAAAGTGTGTTTCCGGTAACCCGACCGATCGAGAATTTCCGCGTCGAAATTGCCGACCGTAAAGTTTTTATTACAAATTTCCCCCGATATTTTAGTGTAAGCAGCGTTAGTTTGTCATAATTTTTTGTTTCAACGCATTCAAGTTGTGAAAGAAACGATAAAAAGTAAAATGTTTTGCCACTTCTATCAGCCCTCCTGGCTGTAATGCAAATTGCTTCCTCTTCAGTATACAAGTGCACTTCCATGGCAGGGAAAAACACTACATTTTGCCACCTATGTAGTCCCCTATTTATACAAATAGGAGTCATTCAGGATTCAGCCATGTTTTTGCTCCGTGTTTTTGCTCGACCCAAGTTCTACAGTAGGCTAGGCGAGGCCGTCTGCTTTTAATGGAAGTAGCCTAGCCTAGGACGTTAAACCATATTTTCACGTTATTTCTTGATAAGGTGTTTTCACATTGGGCAATTCCATGTAAATGTCAACCTCACCATGCAAAAATAAAGCAACATGCAATACATCAAAACCACTCCCAGAGATATCACCTAGGCCTGTACTAAATAAATAAACAAATAAATACATACATAAATAAATATTTTGATCACCTAATACGTCACTGTCAGTCTTTCTTTCTTATAATGTAAAACCCAAGCTAAAATCAACTTTGATCATGTACAATTCTATATTATTGCCACAAGCCACAGAAATGTATGCTAAAATCCACAAAACAGCAAAACAATAGCCATCCTAAATATTATTTAAGAACTTTGATAGTTTTAGCTGATATTTAGAGAGTTTTTCAAAGGGTTATGGTGGTTAAATTGCTGATTTTCTAAACATATGCCATGTCTATTTCAGACGCGTCACATCCATAACGGAATTTCGTCACATCCATAACGCCGACTTTTCCTTCCGAAACTCTGCATGAAATACAAAATATTTTAAACAAAGATTTTTTAATATTCACCTTGGACCCCTCTATCAAACGGATATCTCCATTTCGACATTAGGTTTACAATTTCACAGAGTTTGATAAAAATGTACAGTCACCCAAGAAAAGTGATACTTTTTCTGTCACATCCATAACGCATCTTTTATTGGCATTTTCTGGCATGCCCTAGATGTACTATGGGAATTGTTCTTGTTCTATCACTTCTCCAGTATGGTACAGCCTTAAAATATGCAACACCTGTTTAAATACTGGGAGACAATAAAACATGCACTGGGTCATTTGTTGCCATTTTGAGTTCAAGTGTCACGTCCATAACGCTGGAATTGCTCATTATCACATGAAAATATCATGAAATTACATGTTATGTTATTACATGATAAATATATTGTAAAAATGTGATAACTCTGTTAACAATATCTTTTCACGTAATTACTTGAGTCTAAGCCAATTTTTTTTTTTGAGTGTGGCAGCAATACGCTTCCGCAGATCATAACTCGAACTCTTGCGATATTTTTTTTATTCGTTTAAAGATTTAAAACACTTATTTTATTATGATGTGTGGTATAAAGGATTCTGTGCCAAAATACTATTTTGTAAGATGTTTACTTGTGTTAATTTTTTCGAACAAAATAAAACAAATTAAGAAAAAAAAGTTCCTACCTACCGACCTTATTTTAGTATTTCATGTTACCTGAAACACACTTTTTTTTTTTTTTTTGGCCTAATGTTAGCTAGGTCTGACATTAGTTTTGTGTAAAGTCGGCCACAAAAGTTAATATTGATTCACCGTCTGTCAAGAAAAACATTGCTATTGGCTGAAGCTTATGATTCAAATATTGAGGATCTTAAACATGAGTTACATCAGATGAGGAGAGTACTAGACAGAAAAAAGGGGGAACAGGAGAGTCCTACCACTCTCATGGAGTTCACTGTTTTTGGACCCATACCAAGATGATGTTGTTGTTTTTTTTTGAGTTGTTCAGGTTGTGTAAAATAGCGGTTGTCTTGCCTGTGAGCATCCTGTGAACGAAGTTTTTCATCTCTCAGGCTCATAAAGACTTATTTGCGGTCGACTATGACAGAAAAGAGACTATCAAGTTTGGCTGTACTCAGCATTGAATCAAAGCGCACAAAAGCATTAGATCTTGATAAATTTGTAAAGCGTTTTGCTGAGCAACATGGAAATCGCCGCATTCAGCTGTTGTAGGCATGACAAGTTCATGTTATGCTCACTGGTGAGCCTTTACAAAGCGTGAGGAAAAAAACTATAAAATGTGACACTGGTGTAAATGGTTTAAATCATGCTGAACTTGAAGCAGTGTTGTTATTGTTGTTTTTTAGTGTCTGTTCTTTTGCATATACAGTATAAAACTGTCCAGAAACGGTATAGACCTCATCTGAGAATGTGTGTTCTTCGTGAACAATAAAGGCATGAGATTAAGTTTATCTGTATGAGTTTGTAAATGGCAGTCTGTGCCCTTTTGTAGTGTGTACATACTATTTGTCGTCAAACTGTGATTAAATTCAGTATATATACACACATGTCTGTAATACGTTGCCACCCCTCAAAAATTCCTGCCCCCCTCTTGCCACCCCATAAATATTTTTCTAGATCCGCCCCTGATTTCACATAGGTGATGTCTTTAAGAAAATTGACAGACAGGGATTGGCCAGGTGTGTCCTCTGGGGTAGGTCTGTTAGATAGCACAAGCAGTAATATATACCTTTTTGTAAATAGCCCACTGTGTTGTACACAGGGGTGAAAATTAACTTCACAAAATATCAAACTTTACCGGCCACTGACAAATAAATGGTACAATTTACCGGCCACTCAACAGTAACTTATTAAGACATGTTTATGGAAAGTTATTTTGTACTGTATTAAATTCAAGATGTCACTGGTTGCAATTTTTTTTGTAACGTAGACTACGAAATGTACTTTTGCGCGCGTGCCGTGTCCCCGTGCATCCTTCTCACCTTTTTCACCCCTGACCAGTTTGCATGCCTGGTATATAGACGTCCAGTTGTAGTTCTAGGAGCATCTATTTTAGAGATGTGGTCATCATAGGAGCAGCCCATGACGTTGAAGGGACTGCAGCACACCAATGTAGCATTTCCTTGGTCTTGTGGCCAACTTCTTCAACCTTTCTCTTAATGTACGCTTCCTTATCCCTGGGACTGACTCGTGAGATTTTACATGGGGAAAGTCCAATAGCAGTGAAGCACTTATCCAATTGGTCTTTTATGTCTTCCTGTTGTACATAGTCAACATGATCATGATCAACATGCTCTTGCAATGGAACTTTGACTGACACTTTATACATATGCTTCTTGCACTGCATGCATACTTTCATTCCAGCCTTTACAGATGTCTTTCCAATGGCCTCTGCTTGGGACAGAGAGATGATGCGAAGATTTTTTTTCATAGGTCTTGCATGTAAGCCATATGGGTTGCTGCAGTTTTTTTGTAGAGAAGAGTAACAATCCAGGTTTATTTTCTTATGGTACAAACATATAGTTGCATCAGGTGGTACATCATCCTGCAGACTACACCTGTGCTTCAGGAGCATTTGGTCATCTTTTGACAGAGAAGTGATGGATACCAGTTGTCTTGGTCTGAAACAATAGAAGCATAACATGTCAAAATGATGGTCAATCAGCAAAGTTGCAAGAAAAGTATTAATGTAAAGTAAGTATTAAAGTAGTTAGACTTACATTGCATAACTCTTGGTGTAATCCAACCTGTGGCAGTCTTCAGCACATCCCAACACAGCTCCAATAAAACATGGAGCCAAAGATGCCATCTTGAAAACTGTGAGCCTGCTCATTCTAGTCATTTAAATAGTCAATCTGATTGCAAGTGGCTCGTTCTAAATACAGGTGTGAACATTTACTAGAGTGCCTTGGAATCTGATTGATGTGGGGATGGTATGAGACACTTGCATCCACATTATGTTCTGCAGTGTGCATGCTCAATTTGACACATTTCTGTTTCTATACCTAATGATTACATATAAGTTGACCTTCAAATATAGTTTATCATGAATCAAATGAAGCATTTTATTGAGTTTAAGCTGTATGTAATGAATTTAAGGCGTTCTCTTAGCATCTGGAAGTGCCTTCATAGACCATGAATGCTGTGTATGTGTGCAAACACCTCATTTTCAAAAAATCATTTTGCAACATTAAGGCAAAACACCATCACAATTTTTGGATATGTTAGAAACATATATCTAATCTTTCAAAAACAGCCAATTTTATGTTGGTGGGACCTATCATTTTTTGCTATACCATGCCAAAAATGGCACCAAATTATTTTTTCCAATTTTTAAACCTTAATATCTTCTAGACTATGCTTCACAGAGGGACAGTTTTTGAATACAAAGTGCACAGCATTTGTGGGAAGGTGCATGTGCAATATCAAGCCTCTGTCTTTAACATTATACTTTCAACAGTCCTTCAAATATGCTGCCAGATTTGAAGAGTTGAATTTTCGAGCAAATTCAAGCCGCCAGAACGCTATGATAAACCAAAAGCACATGTGTAAAAGTCCATCTACTACAAGTACTTTAGCCAGATAGTAGCCCTTGGAAATTTGAAAGACCTAGCTCAAATAGTTTTCTAGATACAGCAATGTGAAAGTGGCTCCCTAGAAAACTCTGCTGAAAACGTGTCTGGGGTTAGCTGCCTAAATATTTTTTTATGACAAAACTATAATGAGTTGGGAGCTGAAATTTGAGACTTTTCCTATTGGGAAGTGTGTGAACCTCGTGGAATTTTTTTCAGGTAAATCTGAGATGGTCGAGCGGGAGCATTCGGACGTTTGGCGTGGAATGACCCTTTTTTCATAATTTAATTCAAAAATATTCTATATTCATTACATGTAAAGTGAAATATTTAAAGCCTTTTTTGTTTTAATTTTGATGATTATGGCTTATAGCTCATGAAAATCAGAAATCCAGTATCTCATTATTAGAATATTCCCTAAGATCAATCAAAAAAAGGATTTGCAATACAGAAATGTCCAACTTCTGAAACGCATATTCATTTATACACTCAATACTTGGTTGGGGCTCCTTTACCATGAATTACTGTATCAATGTGGTGTGGCATGGAGGTGATCAGTCGGTGGCACTGCTGAGGTGTTATTGAAGCCCAGGTTGCTTTGATAGTGGCCTTCAGCGTATCTGTATTTTTGGGTCAGGTGTTTCTCATCTTCCTCTTGACAATACCCCATAGATTCTCTATGGGGTTCAGGTCAGGCAAGTTGGCTGGCCAATCAAACACAGTAATATCATGGTCAGCAAACCATTTGGTAGTAGTTTTGGCACTGCGGGTAGGTGCTAAGTCCTGCTGGAAAAGGAAATCAGCATCTCCAAAAAGCTCGTCCACAGATGGAAGCATGAAGTGCTCTAAAATCTCCTGGTAGATGGCTGTGTTGACTTTGGACTTGATAAAATACAGTGGACCAACACCAGCAGATGACATGGCACCCCAAATCATCACAGACTGGAAACTTCACGCTGGGCTTCAAACACCTTGGATTCTGTGGCTCTCCACTCTTCCTCCAGACTCTAGAACTGTGATTTCCAAATTAAATGCAAAATGTACTTTCATCTGAAAAGAGGACTTTGGACCACTGAGCAACAGTCCATTTCTTTCTCTCTCTTAGCCCAGATAAGACACTTCTGACATTGTCTCCGGCTCAGGAGTAGCTTGATATTAGGAATGCGAAAGTTGTATCCCCTTTCTTGAAGATGTCTGTTCGTGATGGGTCTTGATACACTGACACCAGCCTCAGTCCACTCCTTGTGAAGCTCTCCCAAGTTCTTGAATCAACTTTTCTTGACGGTCCTCTCAAGACTGCAGCCATCCCTGTTGCTTGTGCACCTTTTCCAGCCACCCTTTTTAGCAATGACCTTTTGTGGCTTACCTTCCTTGTGGAGGGCATCAGGGATCATCTGGACAACAGTCAAGTCAGCAGTTTTCCCCATGATTGTGGTTGTGTACTGAACTACACCGAGAGATACTGTTCATACTGTTTTTTACTCAAACTCGAAATGAAATATTCTAATATTTTGAGATGGGCTTTTTTTGTACTGTATGCCATACTGATTAAAATTAAAATAGAAAAATGCTTGAAACGTTTGTGTAAGGAGTATAATGTATAATATTTTTCATTTTCTTAAATAACTGATGGAAAATATTGAATTTTCACAATATTCTAATTTTTTGAGGTGTGTGTGTGTGTGTTGCCAAAAGTATTTGCTCACCCATGCAAATTATCAGAATCAGGTGTTCCAATCACTTCCATGGCCACAGGTGTATAAAATCAAGCACCTAGGCATGCAGAGTGTTTTTTTTTTTTTTTACAGTTTGGAGCTGGCCCCGTCTTCTTCCAACATGACTGTGCACAAAGCAAGGTCCATGAAGACATGGATGACAGTCTGGTATGGATGAACTTGACTGGCCTGCACAGAGTCCTGACCTCAACCCGATAGAACACCTTTGGGATGAATTAGAGCGGAGACTGAAGCTAGCCGCACACTACGCCGATTTTCAGCGTACCGAGCCAACTGAAGTCGCGAGTCAGGCGTAAAGACTAGTTTTCGATGGTACCGACTCATCTCACAGCCGATTTGAAAAACTAATCGGGAGCCAGACTGATCGGCGAGAGTCGCGAGCAATAGCCAATCATATCTTT
Source organism: Neoarius graeffei (assembly GCF_027579695.1). Taxonomy (NCBI): domain Eukaryota; kingdom Metazoa; phylum Chordata; class Actinopteri; order Siluriformes; family Ariidae; genus Neoarius; species Neoarius graeffei. The sequence continues at coordinate 23,830,209 of NC_083582.1, read as the reverse complement.
CGCATATAACACGTGACATCATTAAACACAATTTCTAGCGCGAGAAATACGTGTTGGTAGCACCTAATGCAGGTATATACTGTAATTCCATAGACTGAAGCTTTATCCATAGACACAGTGGGCTGGAAAGCCACTCTGCTCAAGTTGTGTGGCTGAATTCCAAATCGCTTTAACTCCCCTATATAAGTACACTATTTAAGGTTGGAAATAATAGCTCATGCAGCCTAGATAGTGTGCTACATATTCCATGTTGTAATTTGTAATTCAGCCTGTAGCATCTTCAAGTGTTGGATTTAACAGTAACTATATCCAATAGCCAATCACAAAGCTATTAAGTTGTCACGTGATATTTAGCGGAATGTTTATGATGCTAGTTGGGGATATATGTGTGCCCTGTCGGGAGTCGGCTCTGAAATGGGTCGGTTCGGTACCGTGTGGATCGGCGTAGTGTGCGGCTAGCTTGAGAGCCAGGCCTTCTCGTCCAACATCAGTGTGTGACCTCACAAATGTGCTTCTGGAAGAATGGTGAAAAATTCCCATAAACACACACCTAAACCTCCTAAGTCTTCCCAGAAGAGTTGAAGCTGTTCTAGCTGCAAAGGGTGGACCGACATCATATTGAACCTTATGGATTAGGAATGGGATGTCACTTAAGCTCATATGAGAGTCAAGGTAGGTGAGCAAATACTTTTGGCAATAGTGTGTGTGTATATGTGTGTGTGTGTATGTGTGTGTGTATATATATGTATATATATATATATATATATGTGTGTGTATATATATACACACACACATCTCAATATCAGCTGGATAGTACAGTGGTAACGCTCACTAGGGTATTAGGCAGAAAAAGAAATTTACCAGTCAAAAATAATATTTTATATAATCCTGATAAGCGCCGCAGGTGCGAAGACGAGCGCCGCAGGCGCGAAGTCCCTCTAGGGGGGTCTGGGGGCATGCCCCCCCAGAAAATTTTTGAAATTTAGACTTCATTTCCTGCAGTCTAGGACATTTTCAGGGTGAAATGGCGTGTAATTTTTGATCAGAAATATTGCATATTTTTACTTTGTATTTTTTTCAGTTTCACTCCTGAATGTATCAGATGTATGTATGGTGTTTGATTTGGTAACAAAAGTGAAAAGAAAATAAACAACAATGAATTGTATATAATCTTTTGATCTAGTTACAGTATTTAATTAAAAAAAAAAAACCAACAGTATTCTATTTTACCATACCCCAATGAACCCCCCTTGTTAATCAATGTATCACACATACCTTTTCTGTCTTTTTGTGGAAAAACGAATCAGTTTTTGTCACATTCAATTTGGGGCGTTTGTTGGGATTCATCTTGATCCAGAAGAGTGAGTCAGCAAAAAAAAATGCGGTTCTCCCGCCAAGAAAGAGGAAACTACAATGCAGGGTGTTTGGCAATTTTCGACCAATCAGAATTCGCGATTTATTCAGTCCGCATGTTACAAGATTCAGTGCGGGCCAAAATGGTGGAAACGATGAAATATTCTGATTTTTCATTTCAAGTTTTCAGTATTTTTCGTATTAAACTGTGTTTCTTACGATTTGTAAATGATGGCGGAACCACACACGGACTGGCCATCGGGAGTAGCGGGAGTTTTCCCAGTGGGCCGGTGGTTCAGTGTGGGCCGGCGGAGAAAAAAAAAAAAAAAAAAAACAGTTGCGCGCTGGCCTTTAATATGATAAGCAATGTTAAGTTTCTTTAACAAACTGTTAACATTGCTTATCATATTAAAGGCCAGCGCGCAACTGTTTTTTTTTTTTTTTTTCTCCGCCGGCCCACGCTGAACCACCAGCCCACCGTGAAAACTCCCGCTACTCCCGATGGCCAGTCCGTGTGTGGGCGGAACATAACTGGATTTATCGGATGACATGTGGGAGTATTCATGTGCGAAAATTTTCGGCATTATCGTCCGTTTCAGTATCCGTCTGTGTGTATACTTGCCCGTTGAAATCGGCAATTGCCCGTCAAATTTACGGGTGGACGGGTCTCTGCCTAATACCTTAACGCTCACTGACTACGAGGCAGGAGATCGGGGTTCGAATCCCGGTCGGGGCAAAACATCATCCAGTAAGGGTCCTTAGGCAAAAACCCCTCATGATATATCAGCCTACCTCAGGAATGAGTGAAGACATAACCGATAGTCATACCGGCTCAGACATCGCCCGGGTCAACAAGGTCTGCGTCAGTTGCTAGGGAACCAGGGCAAACTGATGAGAAATGGGCTACTGGAACAAGACATCGATGGACGAGGACAGAAAATACGGAATTGCTGGAATGCTACTATACAAGCAATCCCAGAGAGAGGGGATACATGCAGCGAATGTGGGACCATTGGATACTTCGAAACCCACAATCAAGGCTAACAGTGTTCCAACATCCGTAATCAAAATCTACTATCACAACTAGAGATTAATGAAATACAACAACGATGCTACGGCAAGGGGGAGCCAGGAAGACAGGTCAGCGGGGAGATGTCATCATCCCCACAACCAGAGATTGGGTACCAAGCCCCAACAGCTAACAGCCTCAACACAAGAGCTGCTGACCTGAGAAGGAAGATCGTGACCCAACTGGAAACCTGGAGCCCCCGACGAATACCGAAGCTGAGTTGCCAAGTACCTTCAGAAGATCTACTAGTAGATGTGAATGCTGCTCTGAAGACAATCTCCACAAGAACCATCATTGAGACCAACAAGCTGATACACAGTACAGCAACAGTAATCATGGAGATGCTTGGACACAAGGTGGGCTCGGGACATAAACAGTATCCACCATGGAAGAGACTATTAGAGACCAAGATAATGGCAGCACAGAGAGAAGTTAGCCAGCTAGCTGAACTACAGAAAGGGAACATGGTGAATAAAGGGGCACCCAGGAAGTACAACTCACTCTCCATACCAGAGGCACTCGAAACTGCCAAACCGTGACTAACAGCTCGGTTGAAGAGATACACCAAGGAGGGAGAGGCCAGGAGAATAAACAAGCTGTTCTCCACTGAACCAGCCAAGGTGTACTCTCAGTGGAGGTACCGGTCAGACCCACCAAGAGCTGAGGTGGAAAAAATACTGGAAAGACATATGGGAAAGAAAGGCATCACACAACACCGATGCCCAATGGTTAGTGGACCTAAGAGCTGACCACAGCAACCTCCCAGAACAAGAACCAGTAACCATCTCAATGGCAGATGTCAAAGATGAAGAGCTGGACAGTACCAGGCCCCGATATGATCCATACGTACTGGCTGAAGAAGCTAACTGCACTCCATGAATGCCTAGTAGCACAGATGAACCAGCTGCTGAGGGATGGGACCCACCCAGAATGGCTAACCCAAGGCAGGACAGTCCTAATCATGAAGGACCCCCAGAAGGGACCCATCCCATCCAACTACCGGCCAATTACCTGTCTCTGCACAACATGGAAGGCCCTGTCAGGCATCATTGCGGCAAAAATGAGTAAGCATGTGGCTCAATACATGAGCGAGGCACAGAAAGGGATTGGCAGTAACACCAGAGGAGCCAAGCACCAGCTACTGGTCGATAGAACAGTTGCCCGAGACTGTAAGAAGAGACAGACCAACCTGTGCACTGCCTGGATTGACTACAAGAAAGCCTACGACTCAATGCCACACACATGGATACTGGAATGTCTGGAACTGTATAAGATCAACAGGAACCTAAGGACCTTCATCCAGAACTCAATGGAAATGTGGAAGACAACCCTAGAGGCCAACTCAAAACCCATTGCCCAAGTCAACATCAAGTGTGGCATATACCAAGGAGATGCGCTATCACCACTGCTGTTCTGCATAGGCCTGAACCCCCTCAGTCGGATCATCACGAAGAGCGGCTACGGGTACCGATTCCGTAGTGGGGCAACAATCGGCCACCTGCTCTACATGGATGACATCAAGCTGTATGCCAGGAACGAGCGAGAAATAGACTCGCTGATCCACACCACCCGGATCTACAGCGATGACATAGGGATGTCATTCGGATTGGACAAGTGTGGCCGGATGGTCTCAGAGAGGCAAGATGGTCCGAACTGAGGGGATTGACCTACCAGAGGGCAACATAGGTGATATCCAAGACAGCTACAAGTACCTTGGCATCCCACAGGCTAATGGAAACCATGAAGAGGCCACAAGGAAGTCAACCACAGCCAAATACCTCCAGAGAGTAAGGCATGTCCTGAAAAGTCAGCTGAATGGTAAGAACAAGGTCCGAGCCATTAACATGTATGCACTACCAGTCATCAGATACCCCACTGGTATCATCAACTGGCCAAAGGAGGAGATAGAAGCCACAGATATCAAGATTAGAAAGCTCCTCACCATGCATGGAGGGTTCCACCCCAAGTCCAGCACCCTGAGACTATACACTAAGCGGAAAGAGGGAGGCCGAGGGCTAGTGAGCATCAAGACCACGGTCCAGGATGAAACATCGAAAATCCGAGAATACATCAGAAAGATGGCCCCAAAGAATGAACTGATAAGTGAATGTCTCAGGCAGCAGAACCCTGATGAGAGTGCAGAGGAGGAGGAGGAGGAACAGACAACCTGGAGGGACAATCCCCTACATGGCATGTACCACCGTCAGATAGAGGAAGTGGCTGATATCAAGAAATCCTACCAGTGGCTGGATAATGCAGGACTGACAGACAGCACAGAGGCACTAATCATGGCAGCACAAGAACAGGCCATAAGCACAAGAGCCATAGAGGCCAGGATCTACCAGAGTAGATCAGACCCAAGATGCAGACTGTGCAAAGAAGCCACTGAAACAGTCCAGCACATAGTAGCAGGGTGTAAGATGCTAGCTGGATCAGCGTACATGGAGAGGCACAACCAAGTGGCTGGGATAGTATACAGGAACATCTGCAACCAGTATGGAATAGAAGTACCCAAGTCCCAATGGGCCATACCACAGAAGGTGGCTGAGAACAACAGGGCCAAGGTTCTGTGGGACTTCAGCTTCCAGACTGACAAACAGATCCTGGCTAACCAACTGGACATAGTGGTGGTGGACAAAGAGCAGAAGAGGGTGGTGGTGATAATGTGGCGATCCCAGCTGACGCCAACATCAGGAAGAAGGAACATGAGAAACTTGAGAAGTATCAAGGGTTGAAAGAGCAGCTGGAACGGATGTGGAAGGTCAAGGGCTGCGTGGTCCCTGTGGTAGTGGGGGCACTTGGGGCAGTAACCCCCAAACTGGGAGAGTGGCTCCAGCAAATCCCAGGAACAACATCTGAAGCCTCAGTCCAGAAGAGCGCAGTCCTAGGAACATCGAAGATACTGCACAGAACCCTCAAACTCCCAGGCCTCTGGTAGAGGACCCGAGCTTGAAGATGACATTCTATCGGGTTGAGGTCAGGACTCTGTGCAGGCCAGTCAAGTTCATCCATACCAGACTGTCATCCATGTCTTTATGGACCTTGCTTTGTGCACTGGTGCACAGTCATGTTGGAAGAGGAAGGGGCCAGCTCCAAACTGTTCCCACAAAGTTGGGAGCATGGAATTGTCCAAAATGTCTTGGTATGCTGAAGCATTCAGAGTTCCTTTCACTGGAACTAAGGGGCCAAGCTCAGCTCCTGAAAAACAACCCCACACCATAATCCCCCCCACACACACACCAAACTTTACGCTTGGCACATTGCAGTCAGACAAGTATCGTTTTCCTGGCAACCGCCAAACCCAGACTCATCCATCAGATTGCCAGATGGAGAAGCGTGATTAGTCACTCCAGAGAACGCATCTCCACTGCTCTAGAGTCCAGTGGCAGTGTGCTTTACACCACTGCATCCGACGCTTTGCATTGCACTTGATGTATGGCTTGGATGCAGCAGCTCGACCATGGAAACCCATTCCATGAAGCTCTCTGCGCACTGTTCTTGAGCTAATCTGGAGGCCACATGAAGTATGGAGGTCTGTAGTGATTGACTCTGCAGAAAGTTGGCGACCTCCTCGCACTATGCGCATCAGCATCTGCTGACCCTGCTCCGTCAGTTTACGTTGCCTACCACTTCGTGGCGGAGTTGCTGTCGTTCCCAAACACTTCCATTTTCTTATAATACAGTTGACTGTGGAATATTTAGGAGCGAGGAAATTTCACAACTGGATTTGTTGCACAGGTGGCATCCCATCACAGTTCCACGCTGGAATTCACTGAGCTCCTGAGAGAGACCCATTCTTTCACAAATGTTTGTAAAAACAGTCTGCATGCCTAGGTGCTTGATTTTATACACCTGTGGCCTTGGAAGTGATTGGAACACCTGATTCTGGTAATTTGGATGGGTGAGCAAATACTTTTGACAATAGTGTGTGCGTGCTTCATCTTGACAGATGTTAGCCGTCTCACTGCTCCACTTCATCTGTGCTTGCAAAAGATGTTTCACGAACTGTCATTCTCATCCCCCTTTCTTCCATGTGCTCAAAGATGGCTCTTCAGCCCAGCAGATGATCTACAAGGTCTCAAACATATGTGGCATATAAAATCCAATGTCCTGACAGGGTTAACAATGTCTGTATGACTGATTTCCGATGGACTGCCATATGTCGTTTCAGACCAGCTGTTGTTTTGCAAGTTCTCCCGTACGCTCCATGTTCTTTCCTTAGGTCGTGTAGGGAGAGGGTTTATGAATGCCTTGTGCCCTTTCATGGAATTTCATATGATTTGACATAGCCAGCCTTCGAAAGGAGAGTGCAACCACAGGTTTCACATTGAAATTAATGAGTCTGATTGTGGTCTGCATCGAGAAATCACAATCTTGGAATCACTTGGTAAGGTGCTGGCTCAGCTTCTGTTAAACTGACTCCTGGAAGACACATGCCCTACTGTTATACCAGAAACTCCATGCGGTTTCAGAAGGGGAACTATGGATGTGATGTTCACTGCAAGACAGTTGCAGGAGAAGTGCATTGAAAAGCAAGTACCATTTTATCAGGTCTTTGTTGATCTAACAAAGGCTTTTGATACAGTGAACAGAGAAGCTTTGTGGAAGATTCTTGGAGAAAATGGAGGCCCACCAAAATTTGTCAATATGATACGACAACTGTGTTGAAACATGAAAGCCAGAGTAAATTTTAATAGACAGCTATCTGAGGAAATCACTGTGGATAATGGTGTTAAACAGGGTGACGTACTAGCTCCATCCCGGTTTTCGATTTACTTTGCAGTATTACTCGTGTGTGTGTGTACACGCAGTGCCTTGCAAAAGTATTCATCCCCCTTGGTGCTTGTCCTGTTTTATTGTATTATAAGCTGGAATTAAAATGGATTTTTGTGGTGTTAGCACCATTTTGATTTACACAACATGCCTACCACTTTAAAGGTGCATTTTTTTTTTGTTTTTGTCTTTTTTTTGTTTTGTTTTTATTGTGATGCAAACAAGATGAAAAAATAGAAATCTGGAATGTGCATAAGTATCCCCCCCCCCCCCCCCCCCCCCCCCCCCCCCCCCCCCAGAAAAAAGTCAATACTTCATAGAGCCACCTTTTGCTGCAATTACAGCTGCAAGTCTCTTGGAGTATGTCTCCATTAACTTGGCACATCTAGCCACTGGGATTTTTGCCCATTCCTCAAGGCAAAACTGTTTCAACTCCAAGTTAGATGGGTTGTGTTGGTGTACAGCAATCAAGTTGTGCCACAGATTCTCAATTGGATTTGAGGTCTGGGCTTTGACTAGGCCATTCCAAGATATTTAAATGTTTCCCTTTACACCATTCCAGTGTAGCTTTAGCAGTATGTTTAGGGTCATTGCCCTGCTAGACCGTGAACGTTCGTTGCTGACTCAAACAGGTTTTCCTCCAGAACTGCCCTGTATTTAGTGCCATCCATTTTTCCTTCAGTCCTGACCAGCTTTCCTGTTCCTGCAAATGAAAAACATTCCCCACAGCATGATGCCGCTGCCACCACCATGCTTCATTGTCAGGATGTTGTTCTCAGGGTGTTGGATTTGTGCCACACATGGCATTTCCCATGATGGCCAAAAAGTTCAATTTTTGTCTCCTTTGACCAGAGACTGTTCCATGTGTTTTGGGGATTCTGCCACATGCTGTTGGGCAAACTCCAAACGCGTTTTTTTTTTTTCTTCCCCCTCTCTCTTCTGGCCACTCTTCCAAAAAGCCCCACTCTGTGTGGAGTGTATGGCTTAAAGTGGTCCTGTGGACAGATACTCCCATCTTTGCAGCTCCTTCAGTGTTACTGTTGCTGTTTCTTGTTGCATCTCTGATTAATGCCCTCCTTGCCCAGTCTGAGAGTTTTGGTGGGTGGTCTTCTCTTGTCAGGTTTGTAGTGGTGCCATATTCTTTCCATTTTGCTCTAAAGGATTTAATGGTGCTCCCTGGGATATTCAAAGTTTTGGATTTATTTATTTATGACCCAACCCTGATCTATACTTCTCCAGGACTTTGTTTCTGACCTGTTTGGAGTGCTCCTTGGTTTTCATGTTGCTTGCTAAGTAGTGTTGCAGAGTCAGGGTCCTTCCAGAACAGGCTGAGTTATACAGACATTTTGACAGATCTTGTGACACTTGGGTTGCACACAGGTGGATCTTAACTAATTATGTGACTTATGGAGTGAATTGGTTGGACCAGCTTTTATTTAGGGGTTTCATACGAAAGGGGGTGAATACTTATGCACACGAGAGTTTTGTTTTTCATCTTAATGAATGTTTTTATGAGACAATGTGCACCTTTAAAGTTGTAGGCATGTTGTGTAAATCAAATGGTGCGAACCCCCCCCAAAATCCATTTTAATTCCAGCTTGTAATGCAATAAAACAGGACAAACACAAAGGGGGATGAATACTTTTGCAAGTGTGCGCGCGCGTGCACACAGACACACTTAAGTTTTGTGAACCCTTTAGAATTTTCTATATTTCTGCATAAATATGACCTAAAACATCAGATTTTCACACAAGTCCTAAAAGTAGATAAAGAGAACCCAGTTAAACAAATGAGACATATTATACTTGGTCATTTATGCATTGAGGAAAATGATCCAATATTACATATCTGTGAGTGGCAAAAGTATGTGAACCTTTTGCTTTCAGTATCTGGTGTGACCACCTTGTGCAGCAATAACTGCAACTAAACATTTCTGGTAACTGTTGATCAGTCCTGCACACCGGCTTGGAGGAATTTTAGCTCTTTCCTCTGTACAAAACAGCTTCAACTCTGGGATATTGGTGGGTTTCCTCACATGAACTGCTCGCTTCAGGTCCTTCCACAACATTTCGACTGGATTAAAGTCAAGACTTGGCCATTCCAAAACATTAACTTTTTATTCTTCTTTAACCATTCTTTGGGAGAACGACTTGTGTGCTTAGGGTCGTTATCTTACTGCATGATCCACCTTCTCTTGAGATTCAGTTCATGGACAGATGTCCTGACATTTTTCCTTTACAATTTGATGGTATAATTCAGAATTCATTGTTCCATGAATGATGGCAAGCTGTCCTGGCCCAAATGCAGCAAAACAGGCCCGAACCATGATGATACCACCCCCATGTTTCGCAGATAGGATAAGGTTCTTTTGCTGGAATGCAGTGTTTTTTCCTTTCTCCAAACATGGCGCTTCTCATTTAAACCAAAAAGTTCTATTTTGGTCTCATCTGTCCACAAAACATTTTTCCAATGGCCTTCTGGCTTGTCCACATGATCTTCAGCAAACTGCAGACGACAGCAATGTTCTTTTTGGAGAGCAGTGGCTCTTTCCTTGCAACCCTGCCATGCACACCATTTGTTCAGTGTTCTCCTGATGGTGGACTCATGAACATTAACATTAGCCAATGTGAGAGGGGCCTTCAGTTGCTTAGAAGTTACCTTGGAGTCCTTTGTGACCTCACTGACTATTACATGCCTTGCTCTTGGAGTGATCTTTGTTGGTCGACCACTCCTGGGGAGGGTAACAATGGTCTTGAATTTCCTCCATTTGTACACAATCTGTCTGTGGATTTGTGGAGTCCAAACTCTTTAGAGATGGGTTTTGTAAGCTTTTCCAGCCTGATGAGCATCAACGCTTTTTCTGAGGTCTTCGGAAATCTCCTTTGTTCATGCCATGACACTTCCACAAATGTGTTGTGAATATCAGTCTTTGATAGATCCCCCTGTTCTTGAAATAAAACAGGGTGCCCACTCGCACCCTATTGTCATCCCATTGATTGAAAACACCTGACTAATTTCACCTTCAAATTAACTGTTAATCATAGAGGTTCACATACTTTTTCCACTTAGTTATGTAATATTGGATCATTTTCCTCAATAAATAAATGACAAAGTATAATTTTGTCTCATTTGTTTAACTGGGTTCTCTCTATCTACTTGTCTGAAAATCTGTTTTAGGTCATTTATGCAGAAATATAGAAAATTTCTAAAGGGTTAAAAAAAATTGTGATTTACGTTCTATAATGAGCACACAGCAGAAGTCCATGCACATTAAGAGGCAAACGCATTATGATTAGCTATTACACTGAAAATAAATGAGCTCAACTTGATCAAGTGTCAAATAGCGAGGAGTGAGAAAGTAACTGAGGGGAAATTGGTCACAATGTTCAGGCACATCTCTGATTTGGAAAAATTAAACAAGACAAGCATCATCCATGTTTTGTGTCAAAACATGTTGAGTGTTGGCTTCTGTAACTTTTGGATACATTGTACACTGATCACGATTCATTTTCATTGTAAGTGCATTAGACGAAAATGTGCTTTTTACTCTTTCATTCGGCTGTGTTCTCCAACTGCAAATGGTTGTTGGGTGGAAAGCAAAAGATATGAGCAAGAAGCCATTTGGGATTCAGTTTAAGTGTGAGATAAATATTGAGTTAGCACTATCATGCATATTATTCACACCTCCGAGGGAATGATTTCATGGAACTAAAACAATATATTTTGGTCTTAATTCAGCAACCTCTTTTTTTTTTTTTTTTTTGGTGGTTGTTGCTGTTGGGCTCTTTATTTTACTGCCCACTTGCATGTACTTGTTTTATGCAGCAGGATGGGGAAATTTAGTTTGAAGTTTTCCTTGGTTGAAAGGTCGTTATGTTGGAGTAACGTTACTGTATTGCATCCCCAGTGTATGACTATTTTCATGACCTGTGTGTTTCTCCCACAGCTTGCCAATCGGGCAAGGACGGAAAAGGAAGACAAGTTGTCCCAAGCCTATGCAATCAGCGCTGGGGTTTCAGTTGAGGGCCAGCAACTATTCCAAACTATACATAAAACGTAAGACAACACCATCTTCTCATCAGCCATAGCTGTGGGTGTGTGCGTGAGTGACGTATGTTTTGGGGGGGGGTGTATGAGGGCATGTTATGTCGACACTCATGCTGAACTTGTCAACATTTTTATTCATGTAAGATAAGTAAGGAAATACTTTGTGTAATGTTTTTATGGGAGACTAATGATGTGGCAGTGTGATAGTCAAAGGTACTGTTACTACCCCCACTTTCACCATTTTCTTCCCAAACTGTTTTTGTTCTACCCCAACAATTAACCAAGAAGTAATTATCAAACATCAGTTTATATCTGCTTGATTACGTTTAAAATTGTAGAATGTCCATGATACCAGTTGTCGCTCACTTTACAGCAAATGTCAAGTCACTAGATTCTTATTGTCTCTCTTTCTGTTGAAACTAATGAGACAACAAACCCTGCAGCTTGTCATTTTGCAGCAAAACCCTGGAATCACAAACTCCTCTGTCCTGAATACTGTGCTGTGGCAGAAAAATGACTGACTCTTGGGGCCTCTGCATGCTCTTGCGACAAGGCTTTCGCAGACAGCTTTTCGCAGACAGTTGCAATTTATTGTTGAGCGGGGAGTAATAGGCGTGCGCGATGTTATTCACCGCCACAACGCAAGGGGGCGTGAAGTCGCGAAATCGCTAGGAGTGGTTGGTGGGTGTGGTTAGTGGAGTGTTTATCCTCTGGTTACTTATGACTAGAACTGGAGTCGTATAGATGTACATACTTCCTCGATCAACCGCTCTTCGTGCTGCTCCATCTTCGCTCGTGTTTTTAAAAATGGCAGTCGTGAAAACAAACCAAACCGGGAAAGTAGGGAAGCGGAAGTGCGTGTACAGCGGATGTAGAGTGGACCAATTAGAGCCCTCTTGTCTGCGACGCTGTCTGCGAGGCTTCTGCGGTGGTCGCAATTTTTGGGAGGTGCGTGCAGAGCGTCTGCGAAGGTGGGGGGGCTACGCAGACGCTATCTGCAAGGACTGGGTTGTCAGCATAAATTGGCCTTTAGGAAGCACTGAAACTAGAGACTCCTCCTATAAATATTAAACGGAGGTGGGGGTGTGAAACTTCCTCGGAAATGCAGAAAATCAGGGTTTTAAACATTTGTATTTCGGGTATAAAAAAAAAAAAGGAGAGATTTCCATGTAAACTAAATTATTTTTTTTAATTGCTTAGTTTTTCCACTTGAAAATATTGCGAAGTGAATGCAGTGGCAGTTTGCTGTGGAACTGTCTGGATTTTAAGACCAATAAACACTTCCAGGAGAAGGAAGCTGAAATTCGCCTGGACTCTTTGCCGTCCTGCTACAGCAGCATGCGATGCAGAGGTCGCGTGAACATTGCTAATGACAAACGGTGCGTGTCGGGAAGATTAACAGTGCACGCTAGGGGAAACCAGCAAGAGTGAAATTAGATTTTTTTTTTTAAAGCATCAACAAAAAAATCCCACCTCTTCCCTTTAGTTCTCCCTCCGAAGCCACTCCTCCAAAACACATGAATGTGCACTGCTTGATTTACGGCTGGAGGGAGGAGTCCATGAGAGAGTGTGTGTGTGTGTTGGGGGAAAGGAGTGTAGCGCATCGTCATGTTCAACTAATAAAATTTCTCCTCTCCTCCACAAAAAAAGGGGAAAAAATTTTCAAAACAAGCCAGGTAACTCCCTCAATTGGCCATCTTTGAAAAGACGTACTGATGTTCACTCTGGTTTGACTTCTTGCTGTTGCTGCCTTCACATGCTCATCAGCAGGTCCCACAGTATTACAAGTATGTCATGTTCAAATGCTTTTTTCTCGCCATGAAATGAAAAATGGCGGCTGCAAGATTCCTCCTTTCTTATTTATTAGGGAAATCCTATTTTGTTTGTTATAGCATTGTTCTATATTGAATCAAGTGTACACAATTATAGATCAGATTATGTACACAAGCAACAGCTAACGATAGTTGTATTGCTAAAAATAAAATTGCGTACCATCCAGTACTGAAACTGACCTCTGCCATATGGAAAGTTTGAAGGTCGTCCCAACTCAGAAACACTGGTATCAGTTATTTTTTAAGTTCCCACTCAATTACTAGTTGAAGGGCATTTTGTGTGCACCTTCCAAATTGGCATCTTCTATTTCATCATTATTCTGTTAGCAAGTGAAGGCAGCATTTATCCAACAACTTTATTTATTGGTCCATGCACGTCGCTGCTTCTCCCACAGTTCTTCACCGATTTTGATTCTTTCTGGCATGAAGGTAGGGGTACCTAAGTTGCATATAACTTCTATCCGGATTTGGGCTAGTGAGCTATGCAATCATTGATGGTCTCATTAAGAAAATGAAAAATGTTTTATTTAACTACAGGAATATTTATGTTGCTAATGGGAAAATGTTGCTTTTATTTTGTAAGAAGATTTTCATTTAATTTTTGTTAAATATAATGGGGAAAATCAAATCGTGAACCCAGTATTGTGACTTGGATTGTGAATTGTTAGATGCATAGTTATTTATTAATTTTCAGCTGTGGTCGGATTGGATTTTCTTAAAGCCTTCCTTAAAAGATGCTTTGAATAAAAGCTGGCGAATGAAAGTGCAGGTTTGATAGTTATTTGTTGGGAATCGTGGTGTTAAAGCTAGACGGCCTTTTGATTTTCATAAAATCGGTGAAATTTACCTCTGAAATTTGGTCATTGTGATGCATGTTTATTTCTATAATCTCAAAAAAGGCCATTCTGTGGCTGGGAAGTCACTTAATTTGAAGGGATTCCCGAGCAAATAGGATGCATGAAATCGCTTGCTTCACACAGTCAAGCAGACAGAGGAAGTCTGTGTGCTCATGCACAGGTTTACCACCTTTTGGGTTTTACAGCAGCTGGCATCCACAGTGTTGCATTACTGCCATCTACAGGTTTACCTTGACTGTGCATGGACTTCATTCCGTCACTAAAAGAGCAGCTGCTTATAGAGGTGCTCGCTGACCGCTGATATTTGTTAGTTTGGTCCTGTGTCTCTCTTCTTGCTTTGTTACTATAGTCGGTCTTCGACGTCTCCTTTGCACACTCGCATCCTCCTTTTTTTTTTTTTTTTCTTGTTTCAAATTTGTATCCCACAATGCTTTGCATGAATGGGGAAAGCCTACGTATGACACAGTATCTTGAATTGGGTCATGGTGAAGCTGGAAAAAATAGCAGAGAATTTATGGCCAAATTCATTAATTGTTCGATTTAAAAAAAAAAAAAACCTAATAAAATTTGAAGTCTGTGATTCAAATTCAGTAGCTTTTGGTCCACTAAACAAAAATAATTAGTTGTCGGGGATAATTCTTTTTATTAACTACACTTAAAATCTGAAAGGCAGTCTACTTTTAATGATTGAGCTGAACCATGAGCTACTGTGAGTGATCAGTACTAAGATTGTCTTTGTAAGTAATGTTAGCATTATAACAATGGGCAACATGATGTACTGTCATGCTGATATTCTTGTCATTCTACTTGATGTGGAGGAAAATGCATAGTAGTTAATATCCTGCTTTGATGTTTGTAACATTGCAGGTTTTTTATTTTTTTTTGGGGGGAGGGGCTTCTTTTGTTTTAATTTAAATACAACTGAGTAAATTTGTAGTTTTGAAACTTTATGGCCATTTTATTTGTCAATCATTTACAAATGGTAACTTATTTCTGAACCTCTTTCCCTCTTCCAGCATTAAAGACTGTAAATGGCAAGAGAAGAACATTATTGTGATGGATGACGTCATAATCTCACCACCCTATCAGGTGGAAAACTGCAAAGGCAAAGAAGGAAGTGCTTTAAGTCATATACGCAAAATTGTAAGTTTTTTCATTCTATTTAACAGTGTATCATTCAGTGAAATACTGTTGTATTTATTGCATCTTTCCCATATATACATCAAGTTTATGCTGATATTTAC
Organism: Neoarius graeffei; assembly: GCF_027579695.1. NCBI lineage: Eukaryota > Metazoa > Chordata > Actinopteri > Siluriformes > Ariidae > Neoarius > Neoarius graeffei. The sequence continues at coordinate 23,815,034 of NC_083582.1, read as the reverse complement.
ATTGGCATTACATTTCAAATGTGTTATTTACATACATTTTGAAAGTCTTGTTTCATGACAATACAATAACTGTGGTTCCCAAAATAAACCCCTGAAATAAATAATTTGATAGTAGTAGTTCTGAGTGTGAGGAGTGTAAACCTATAAATAGTCAGGAAGATAAATTGGACCTAGTCCACACCAACATGCAGCAATTTGAAAACAAGTCAGTTTATTTGTAAAGTGCTTTTAACAATAGACATTTGTTGCACTGAAGCTTTGCAGAAAAATAAAGATTTTAAACATATGAACTAAAAACTTTATCCCTAATGAGCAAGCCTGAGTTGACAGTGGAAAGGGGAAAAACTCCAACTTGATACTCACTGAACGAATAAGCTCTGACTTGGCCAAATATATAAAGAATATTACATGGTTGCATGAAGATGTGCAGGTTTGCCACTTGAAGATAAATTTCATATCTTTGTGCCACCATATGATGTTTTTATATTATATGGAGACATCCACAAAAAAAAAAGCTTATCAAAATTTTAATTTTGAACTGGTTCGCCATTTTGACAATGCGCGTTTATGCCGCTTTTCCACTACAAACGCGGCTGAGCCGTGCTGAGTCGAGCTGAGCGGGGCTGTTGGAGTTGCATTTCGACTACAACCGCGCTGAACCGTGCTGGCTGGAAGTGGGTGGACACATTGGGTGGAGTTAGCGAAAGTGGGTGGACGTCACGTGATGTCGTTAAGCAGCGCAAACAGTAACATCAGTGACAGTGGTGGAACAAGTCAGAGCCGGGCCGGGGGCGGGGCAAATGACCGGGCCCTTTATTAAAGCTTATCATAACATCATTTTAGGCTACAAAATGTCCGCAACTGCGGTGTTTACCAATTTCAACACTACCGGGTGCAACTATATGTTATTTAGTACATCAAGTCCTTCAAACGAACATGTAACTCAGAAACAAAAAACATTAGGATACTGTACATGGCTCATAATAAAACATCAATAGCCTATACTGCGCACATTATTTGAAGGGCATACGAATGAGCGCTCAGAGGTTGCAACGGTGACAGGAAGAGTCAGAAATAAAAGGAGGGCGGTGCAAACCTCACTGAATGCACTGTGTTTACCAATTTCAACACTACGGGGTGCAACTATGTTATTTTGTACATTAAGTCCTTCAAACGAACATGTAACTCAGAAACAAAAAAACATTAGGCGACATACTGTACATGGCTCATAAAACATCAATAGCCTACTGCGCGCATTATTTGAAGGGCATACGACGAGCCTTGCGCTCCGCGAACTCGTCCACGATGCTCTGTATGTCACTGATTCAGTGATCTTTTAAGCGGTAGTCTCACGACCCGGATAGTAAACAATAAACATGGAGGACATGGAGTCGTTAGTGTTGCTGGTCTTGGTGCTGTGGCTTGTTGTCACCGACAACGCCAACAGATACTGGCAAGAGCGTATAGATGAGGCGAGGCACATAAGGCTTCAGAAATTCTCGTAATTCGTAATTATTATTCTTCCGGGTTTGCGGTGTTTACAGATCCCAGCGTGCTCGCGGGGCGTGTGGGGGCATGTGAGGACTCTCCTCCTCACCAATCAGTGCACAGGGGAGTGTCTCCTCACGCCCCCAGCCTCACTCGGCACGGCTTGGCTCGCTTCAGCCCCACTCCAAAACCGTGCGAGTTTTAGGGGCTAAGCAGGGCTGAAATGAGCTGAGTCGTGCTGGTTTTTGGTAGTCGAAACGCGAGCCGTGTCGGGCTGAAGTGAGCTGAAGCGAGCTGAAAAAGGGTAGTGGAAAAGGGCCATTAGTCAGTAGGAAAACACTGGGAGTGACGACAGTGACACATGGGGAATTATTATACATACGGGCCACTTTTTCCATGGAATAAAAACGTATTCTGTTCCCTTCTGGTGGGTTTATTGATGGCATGCAATATCATATCGCTTAATCTCTGTGTATTTACACCACTCTCTAATGAAGAATGAGCATGCAATAATGTTATTATATTGCACGTTGTCAAGACAACACGATGTCGCACATCAGTGCTCATGCGAAGATTCAGTGATGACTTTTCTGCTGTGCATGCGCAGAATCATTTCTTTGTCGAGAGAGGAGATCCAGTGCTAGGTTTGAGCACTAAATAAACTGAAACTAAAGATGCACTGAATACCCGAAAGGCCACCAAAACGTCATTATATATTCACGCGTATTTACAAGAGGAAAAACATACCAATGCACATCGAAAAACTGGAAAAGAGACACATCGGAGATGTAAAACTTCTGTGCTAGTGAATGACTGACCATTTGTACACAAACATGGCTGTGAGGTTTCCTTCATTTAAAAGCAGATTTAGAGAGAAATTTGAAAGGGAAAGATGTAGGGCTGCACGATTATGGAAAAAATGATAATCACGATTATCTTGATCAAAATTGTAATCGCGATTATTAATCACGATTATTCTTGATGTTAGGGAAATCACTTAAATTTTATTTCACTATATTCAAACTAGGGGTGTGCGATCTGACGATATAAAATCGTTAAGAATAAGAACGAGTAGAAGATCGCAGACGATCTGCCAAAGTGGAGAAATCGTATAGATCGCCTTGGCCCATGAGCGCAATAACTTGACGTTCTATGCTGGTTCCCGCCGACGCGGCAGACGTAAGGCGTCCTTAACCTGTAGAGGGACTGAAAATCCGCGATCGCGGAAAACAGGCGGAAATTGCGGAATTATGCATCTGAAACGGAACTTATTGTCAGAAATGGAATCTACACATTCTAAGCTTGGGGAGGCTGGAGCCGCCGATGGGAAAACGAAACTAAAGCCGAGCACCGTGGCTCTTCGTCGGGCTGGAGCCCGGGATAGAAACGAAACCCAAGCGGAGCCCCGCGGCGCGCCTCCACGCCGCGGGGCTCCGCTTGGGTTTCGTTTCTATCCCGAGGTGGTGCGCCGTGCCCGCGCTGGTTCTTTGGGCAGAGTGCAGAGGTCTCTGGCTGTCAAGTTTGGGGAAGCTTCTTTAAATATAAACTACATTTCGAGCACAAGAGGCTGGTGCTAGCAACATTCAAACAGCCACAATAAAGCTATGCAGAAGCCTCCCCACCACCAGGCTGGACCATTTTCAAAAAGCTATTTGGTGTTTTGATACTTAAATCATTTCAAAATAACCAAAGACTGTGTGTTATTCAACATTTCATATTTTACTTTCTTTTTTATATTCTAAGAATGCACTTTATCAGAGTGTTGTTTACTTTATCAGTGATGTTTACTTAGTGTTGTTGTCTTCACAACCAATAGTGCACTTTATCAGTGTTAGTGTGTTTACAATGTTTGCACATGCAAAATTGCTACTATTAATTAAAATCTGTTCAGAAAGGTTTGTAGCCCCAAAATGCCTGTTTGTTTCTTTTGTTTGTTTTTTCCGATGGAAGATCGTGATAAAAAATCGAAATCGAGATTTTGTTAAATCGTTATATGACATTTTTGCCATATCGCCCACCCCTAATTCAAACAAACGATATGAACAGCTTTCAGTGCAGAATGAAATTTAAGAGAGAAATTCTGATTTCCAAATGACAAATAAATGAAATTTATCCAAGAAATTACCAAAGGATGAAGGAACTGAAAACTCAGTTGCAACAATTACATAGCATTATACTGAGGCTTACAAGTTTTTAGCTAGAAAGAGCAGCCTATCAACATGCTCTGGCTTTAAACAAGAGCAAAGGCAGGTCACAGCATTGCCTCCAGTGCTAAATAGTCTGTTCTGGCATAGTTAGCTTTTCTCTCACCTCAATCTGTTACCTACTCTCACGCCATTAGGGGGCGAACCGACGCATGTAAGGTTTCATTACTCCGCCTAAGGCTTGCTTGCTTATTTAGGCGGAGTAATGAAACCTTACATGCGTCGGTTCGCCCCCTAATGGTTTGGCGGAGTACTGGTCAAAAAGTGCTTAATCATATACAGCAGAGCTCGGATTTTACATGGAAATAAATCGCGACTTTCATTTAATTTAATCGTGGCAGCCAAAATCGCGATTTTCGATTAAATTCGATTAATTGTGCAGCCCTAGAAAGATGTGCTGAACACCCAAAAGGCTACCAAAACTTGACTGGATATTCCTCATGCATATTTACAAGAGAAAAACATACCAATGGACGGACATTGAAAACCTGGAAAAGAGAGCAATAGCGGAAATATTGTCAGTTCTACTTTATCAAAAATAACTTAGAACTTGAACAGTCATCCTGTATATAGCTTGTATCCAAGTTGGGTGGTCGTTCAGGCTTTTTGGACTTGTACCATTTTAATTGCTAGAACTTTGTACGTTGGATTGGCAGAACATTTTAATTACATTCTATCAGAATCAGCATTCAATATTGGTAAGTTGAACACCCACCCCCGGTTCTTTTTCTCTAATTGTGCCATCAAATGTGTATTTAAAAATAATAATATTGGCTGTTTTTCATGGTATATCAGATGTATTCCGTTCAGCTAGCATAATTGAACTCGTCTTTAACTCGTTTGTCATACTAGCCAAATGGAATATATGTACCACTCAAAGCCATCCAATGTTGTTTACATGTCTCTCAGATCCATGCTGTATTTCATATGAAAAATGTGAGCTTTTTCAACACAAGAAGATAAACTTAATATCTTCATGCCAGCATGTGATTTTATTATATAGACACATTCACAAAGTACCCAAATTTATCAGTACAATTCGAGTTCCTCATGAGTGACATGTAGAGATATTTGTTTTGGTTCTCTAGGTCCTGGATGTAGCTTGTATGAAAAATGCATGTGGTGTAGTTCCCAGTAAAACACATCTGTGTAGTATTAAAATTATGTCCAGGTGTTTCTTTTGTAGGCTTTCGAGAGTTAAGTCACAGATGAACATATTATACTTGAAGAAAGTTGAGTGTTTTTGTATTGCTACTCAAATGCCATCAGGAGGCTGCCATGTTGCCTGTTGGAAGGGTTATGCGTGACGTCATTTGGGTGCAAGACTGAGTGTCGCTCTTTGATACTGAAGGGACAAAGCGAAAGGCCTACTAAGGTGACAATATCGGGTCTCTCTCTCTCCTCTCGAGTATTTCAGACAATGACATGAATAACACTGAACGTGAAAAACAAGCATTACCATATCAATTGGTTACACCCAAGTAAACAATATTTTATAAGAGTTGTCATTACTGTGGCATTTTTGACAGCACTAAATCAAAGTAAGACACCCAGCAGAGATCAAGCCGCTTGGCTGCATCAGCAATTATTACGTTTATGCCCAAAGGAACGCAAAATAACATCACACTTAAAAAGTTAGGGAAGCTATAAAAAGTGTTTTCTTACCCTTTGAACTTCTCTTTTGCGGACTACTGACAGTGTTGTCTTGTTTGTCTTGTCCGCTTTTTGGCTGAAGATGGTGGGAACTGCATCTGGATTCAGCGCTGGCTTGTATGGTATTCCTAATGCCTGGTGCATCAGACTTGTTTGAGTGAAATAACTTTCTTCAAAATGTTCCAAGCACACGAACTGCGTAAAGCAGTGTTTGTTTATCCTCTTTCTGCGTTGCTGCAGGAGTTGGACTGTCTACTACAGTAATGACGGTAGGCTAGTCTGGTGATGTTTTGAAGTTTTTCATGAATGAGTTGAGAGCATGCTAACAAGTGCTGCCAGGAACATGTGAAAACTCGCACTTGCCTCTTCAACAGATTTAGGTAAGTCAGATTGTATGCAGACCTGTTTGTAGGTAGTCTAGCAAGGTTACAGTCCGCAGAATGAGGCTGTCACGGCAGCACTACTTGTCTCATCTCATCTCATTATCTCTAGCCGCTTTATCCTTCTACAGGGTCGCAGGCAAGCTGGAGCCTATCCCAGCTGACTACGGGCGAAAGGCGGGGTACACCCTGGACAAGTCGCCAGGTCATCACAGGGCTGACACATAGACAACCATTCACACTCACATTCACACCTACGGTCAATTTAGAGTCACCAGTTAACCTAACCTGCATGTCTTTGGACTGTGGGGGAAACCGGAGCACCCGGAGGAAACCCACGCGGACACGGGGAGAACATGCAAACTCCACACAGAAAGGCCCTCGCCGGCCCCGGGGCTCGAACCCAGGACCTTCTTGCTGTGAGGCGACAGCGCTAACCACTACACCACCGTGCCGCCAGCACTACTTGTACCAGGGATATAAATATGAAAAGTTGCCTCCTCCATGTAAGAGTAGATCAGCTGTTCACTATTCCCTCAAACTTTATCAGTGACATCCGTATCTTCCCCCTCCACTTTTTTTGTTAAAGAAATGGAATTTCAGGTTTTTTTTCATAAACTTTTAAAGGCGTCGTGCGGTAATTTCAGCAATCAGGCTATATCGTGTCAAAATGTCGGGTTTGGTGGGTTATTCAAGCCCCTCGGTTTCCCGCGATCTCAGTGTCACGATGTGCCCGCTACAAGCATTTAAAGTTGACGCGCGCAGCCAAATTTAGGCAGCCAGCCGTTAACTAGGTCAACTTATGTGTGACGTCATACCAGTAACCTCCCTTGGGTGATGCTGGCCTGTCGCCATGTTTTCTCTATAGCGTGCGTTTACCAGAGTTGTTTACATTGCGGATTTTGTGGATTTATTCAGTTTGTGGATAGTTTTGAACACTCAAAACACTATGAAATGATGTATTAATATTCTTGGTCACCATCAGGTAGATCGTCAAACTGTGCAATGACTTGGGGTCGCTCCCGACAACATCTGCATTCCTGTGCAGTTGGCATAATTCTACAGTTTCCACAACTGCACCTGGAAAACATGCATTAAAAATAAATTTTGTTTATAATGTCTGCTTTCCAGCTTCCCAAGCCACCTTTACTAGCTTTTTAAAAACATTTTCACAAAACTCCAATTAAACCTCCATGATCTTGCAATATTATGTACAACACCCTATGTCGCTTTTAATAGGTCTAAGATCATCATGGGAGAGCAAAATAGATCTATAGGATAGAAACCAAAAGGCCAAATTTGGACTTGTGTCCAAATTTTACAGTGATTTATGCCACAGAGCTGCCTTTAACTAATAATCATCACTTATTACTGACGATTGTACGTTTACTATACAATACAAAGCTCAATACTCCCAGCCTATAACATACTTAATATCAAGTTAAAATCAACCGCAATAAAAGGAAAATGATGAAAACTGGAATATCAAGGGGTCTACTGTATCAGAAGGCCCACTGCATTTCGTGAGATCGCAAGCTGTCAAGTTGCTAGAATTCAATCTTTCTAGCTATACTTTCACCCCCTACAGCTATCAGTATTACACATAATCATAGATTAATCACACAGCATTCTAATTCAAGTGAAAATGGTCTTTAAAAATACACACAAGTAGTGATTTAGTCAGAGAAACCAACCAAAAGAAGTCTTCAAGTCGCCGGTCTTCTTCATTCTCGTCTTAGTTTCTGTTGTCATCAGAACTGTCCTCATTTTCTTCTCAAGATGAGCGCTCAGGTTCAAATCTGTAAGGCTGGATATCACCAGGACATTCAGCTGTCAAAATCTCTACTTGTGGGCCATTTTCTTCTTCTGTATCGGTAAAATCAAAGCTAATTTCCTCAGCATCGCTCCTATTTTCTGGTGTGTCCGCCATTGCAACTGCACCGAGTGGTTACTGGTATGACATCACGCAGCTGTTCCATTGACCGAGAGGGGGTGCTGCGAACGCAGGAAATTTCAAGTGATGGGCATGACCAAATAAGGACCGATTACAACCGTGGGAAGCTTTTGAAAAATCGACAGTCAATTTATTTCGAATCTCGAAAGCATTCTGGTGCAGAATAATGCGACTTTTATCGCCACTGCATGACGCCTTTAATGAAAAAATCTCCAGCCAGAGGCAGCTTCAAGTCTTACTTGCAATGTGGTGCTTGTGTCTTGCAACCAAATGATGTCAGAGCACTGCCAGAAACGATCGGGGGGGACTTCTGATTTGGTTAAAATATTTTCAATAGCGGCATCCATGAAATCATCCATTCTGCATAGAAACTGACTTTCGGAGATGGATATCTTAGTTGTGTGAGCTCCTTATTTTCAATTCACATGAATCGTTAGTTTATATCCTCCATCTTCATAACTGGTATTTTAAAAATGGGTTTTCTTTTCTTTTAAGGGTCAAGGGACCTTAAAACCTGAAAGGTATCACTAATAATGAGTTGTATTAGACACCAATAAACACTTATGCCAGGGGTTCCCAAACTAGGTCACGACCCCATGTGGGGCACTTGATTTACAAATGGGGTGTTGAGAGATCTCCCTTTATTTCATTGACAAATTAATATTAGAAATATCAAAGATGGATTTTTGTAGCAAAAGCTGATTTATGTTTTGTACACGTCCCGATGAGCCAGGCTTGAGGTTTCCTGTTTGTTTGTTATAGCACCAATTAGGGCTGGGTACCGGTACCAGGTACTGGTGGCTGGGTACCGGTACAAAACCGGTATTTCTTGCTGGACCGGTCCAAAAAACCGGTCCGGGGGGGGGAATCAGTGGACCGATTTAGAAAATTCACAGCACCAGGCTACCAGCAGGTGGTCACATAACAATGTTATCGGTATAAGAAAATAACAAAACAGAGCAGATTTAGCTATCCGTGGTTACTCTCGAAGACGTTCGCTGTGAATCATATCTAGAAACACTTAAAGGATGAGTCAACAGACGGCGAGGCGAGTATAGTTAGTTTTGAGAATTATTATTTTTTTTCTTGGTTGTTACCGCAGAACAATACAAACCATTTTGTTTTGTCTGGTATATTCTGACCGTTATAGACTAGTAGCTCATGATCTATAAAGAATTTTACAGAAATGATGGCATTATTTCCAACATTCTTGCACATTGCATTCAGTTCTCCTTTTCAATTTTTAGCCATTTACCGTAGACTGTAATATTGTTATACAGTTGAATTTTTGCGATTGCTACAAAGTCAACAGAACTATTTACGCCCTTTTCATAGATAAGATACAAGTGTCTGTCGTCTGTAGGATCGTCCGTCAGCACTGAATATCTGGCCTTCTTGTTCCAAATGGGCAGAACTCCTTCCCAGGTTGTTCCGTTGTCGTAGCTCCACTTTAGAGCCATTTTCTGTTGTCCTTTAGAACTTGGCAGTTTGCTAATATGTTGCACCTAATATGTTAGACCTTAAGAAGACCTCAAAAGTTACCTTGGAATAAAAAAAGTTGCATGTTTTTGTTACATCTCCGTTTCCTTTCTGCATATTAGTTGCTTGTGCATTGAAAATAATCATATTCTAATATACAATTTGAACATAATTTGTAGGACTCGGAGACCTGAATTTGTGTCTCGCTCCCCAAAATATATCGTACTGCTGCACTACTATAATCAGGTCCAGGTCTGGACCTGAATTTTCTGTACTGGTACCCACCCCTAGTACCAATGTCAGTTTTGCAGTTGGACTAAAGGTAATTTTAAAATGTTTACCACAGTGCTGTTGATTTTTCCCAAATCTGATTGTTCAGAAGGTGTTGATAAATCTTTAGTGTAAGTTTAGTAAGTACAGAGGTGGTGATAGGAAATCGTGTGCTGATTGGTCAAGAAATTGGCTGTTTTTTATAATCCCTCGAGTGACTTGGCAAAATGGTGCCCAATCGCTTTGTCACTCTTAGGGCTGCAACGATACACTCAAACTTCGGTTCGATACGTATCACGATACTGATACCCCAGTTCGATTAATTTAGATACGATACAAGCAGATCCGGTTTTCGCATTTATTCATAAACTTAAAACAAATAATAATAATTAAATACATCACAACGTCAAGATATTTACAAGACTAGACAAAAGTCAACAGTGGTAACAACATTACTCCCTTGCTTTGGTCTAGATTTTAGAACAGTACAGATGCCACATTACAGTGCAGGGGTGGCTGAAAAAAATGCAGAATGTCACTATACACAGACTACATCAGGTATTTTCATGTTTTTTGCTAAGAACACAAGCATTTCAACATTCTTACTTGAGAGACAAGCTCTCTGTGCAGTTACAATGTCTCCAGCTGTAGAGAACACTTTCACTGGTTGCTGGTGTACCTTAAGTTTTCTTTGCAAATTGCGAGAGGATTGGGTATTTCCCCTGCACAGACACAGCTTTCCACCAAGCAAGGGGGTCTGAAACTAATTTAAGAAGCTCTTCTCCTTTGTAATTCTGAATTTCAGATTTAGCTTGGTCAAACAGGCTCTTAACAGGTTCCACTTTTGTCACAAAACGTCACCAAATAAATCAAGAAGAGCACAGCTACTGTTGCTGTCGGTTTCTTTTTTAATCTTTGCAAGTGGTTCATCACTTTTCTCTTCAAGGGCTGGGGTAGCAGGTAGATTAGGCAGTGCAGCATGGTTGCTCTCCTCAGTAGAAGTTCCTGGTTCTTTTTTACATTCTGAAATGTATAGAAAATCCTTGTAAACTTGTATTTTTTCAATGCTTCTGCACAGCACAGACTGAGAATGGACAGTAAAATGATTTTAGTGGCAAATAATGCACATACCTTTTGAGTTATATGGTCCACTGCTTCCATTGCAAGAGCATGGAAGAAAACACGTCTGGCATCATCATCCAAGTAGGGAAGGCTTTTAAAGTGAGGGTCAAGAACAGATGCCTGAAGAAGGAACTTCAATACAGAAGTCTCTGTGTACCAGTAATCATAAAAGCAGGAAGTTAATTAAACAGATTTCCCAGTCCTGAAGATCACAAATGGAATTCTTTGTAATTTCTACAGTCTTAGCATTATCATGTGACATTTGCGAATTAAAATGACTTACCTTGGTATGAAATCTGAACTTATGGCTGTTTTGACTTCTGACTGCAGTATGTTGTCAGTTGGTACAGTTTCAAGTTGCCTCAGGAGCATTTCCTTAAGGGGGTGTATAAGAGAGACTGTTGGATGCGTCTGACTACACATAATGCTGGTGACTGTCTTGAGAGGTTTGAGAATTTTCAGAAATTCTTCAATGTTTTGGATATGCTCATCAGACAGTTACCAAGTCTTTTACATTCTTCTTAACTTCAATTAGGGCAGCAAACACAGCAGCCTGCTGTTCCAAATATCTCTCAAGCATGTCAAAAGTAGAGTTCCATCTAGTAGAGACCTCAATAAGCAACTTGTGCTGAGGGAGGTCAAGCTTCTTTTGCATCAGTAAAAGACTCCTGGTGGCTGACATACTCTTAAGAAAAAATTAATCACGCGTCTGACCCTACCCAAAAGTCTGTCCACTTGTGGCACTTTTAGTCCATGTGTTGCAAGATTTATCGTATGTACAAAGCATGGAATGTGTGGGCTCAGTTCTGCATCCTTAACAGTACGAACAGTGTTACTTGCATTGCCTGTAGTAACAGAAGGATCAATTTATGCTCAAGTTTCCATCTGTCAATGGTTTCTTTCAGACCATGTGACAAGTTTTCAGCTGTGGGGGATTCACTGAACTTTTGTTTCAAGCATGTAATTTTCAACTTCCCATTTAGTATTAATGAACTGAGCAGTGACCGCTACATAATCTTCTGTTGCATGTGAAGTCCAAGAATCAGTTGTGATAGCAATGCTGTCAGCCTTTTCGAGTTGCACTTGCACTCTAGGAACATTTTCACACAGACTTGGAACAACAGTTTCACTGAAATGAGTTCGGCTGGGAAGTACATACCTGGGCTCTAACACTTTAATCGTGTGCTTGAAACCCTCATTTTGTACAGTGGAGAAGGGTCGCTTATCACTTGCCAGATATCCAGCTATGGCCTTCAATATTGTTGTGCTGTTATGAGAATATCTAGCATTCATCACATCAGCGAGGCGAAATTGACCTGTAGGTGTCATCTTGGTGGTACCATCACTTCCAGATGCCGAATCACGCTCTGATTTGCCAGTTAGATCGATTCCATGTTTCCTCTTTAAATGCGTGCTCAAGTTGTGTGTATTACCAGTTTTACACGTGACATCTGTAAAGCATATCTTGCATATCGCTTTTTCTTTCTCGTTTATGTTTTAAAACCAAACTGAGCCCATGGTGGAGCATGTAAATGTACATCGTCCATATTGAGCCTCCAGATAAAATGGAACGTAACCTGGAAGTTGATTTGGTTTATTGTGCTTGGATTAACCAATCAAATTGCGCATTTCAGAACTTAATGCAGGAATTGACTTGGGTTTAAACATGTACACGATGGCGGTTGTACTGGACCGAAACAAGGTGATTTGACATCGAATATTGAACCAAAGGTGGTGGAATCGGTTCTCGATGCACTGCGGTAAACCATTGCACCTCTAGTCACTCTGAGGAAGAATTGCAAATTATGAAAGAAAATGCTGTTCCTAAAAGCACTAAAGATGCTACAAAGTTTGACTCTAAAACTATTCAAAGGTAATGTGGAATTGTTTATTTTATCTATTTCGAAACAAAGTATTTTATGTGACTCCACATAGATAAGTGACAGGTCTGTGCTGTGCTGTTATTACATTTGCATGTTACTTTTGAAGATTGAAATGTTTTTTTTTTTTTTTTTTTAAGTGTGTGTGGGGGGTGTTAAATGATCACCTGTGTATTTACACTAAACCAATTATCTGCCTCAGGCTCAGTGAATATCAGTGAAATTATAACGTAGACGAAGATTCCTGTTATTACTCACTGATATTCACCTCGCCTTCAGCAAATAATTAACATCAGCCCTGATGGAAGTTCTTGCTGCAAGATAAATTGCAGGCTTAATAATATAAAATACAATATAGTCTATTAACAGTAAGCTTTGGTTGCTAAGCAAAGATAATGCCCTTATGTGATCAGAAAGTGTTTTTAAAAACCTGGTCTTTTAATACTGCATTACAGGGATACAGTCACTGGTGTATGTATATCAAGGAGTTGATGATGACTCTAAGCATGGCTTAGCCAATCAGATTTCTAGAACTAAAGCTGTCCATTTTATAAAGGAAAATAATCCACTTCGGGGCAGCCTTTTTTTTTGGCGGGGGGAGTGTTTGGGCAACAGCACACCTGTTGTGTTATTCCTGAACTAACTTTTTGAGAAAGTGTTTGTGTATAAAATTAAAATGGTGTTTGATCATGTCACAGATGCAGAGATCTTGTTTTTAAGTCATTGTCATCTCTTTGCTGCAGGTTGAGAAACATTTTAGAGACGTGGAAACGCAGAAGTCGATGCAGCGTTCACAAGCACAGCAAACACAGAAGGAATCGTCGTTATCATCCTGAGATGATAGTGGGCGGGCATGGATTGGCCAGAGAGGGCACAGTGCACATCAGCGCCCTGGAAGCTGAGCGAGAATGACATTTGCCTCCCCCTCAATCTCTCTCTCTGTCTGTCTGTGTCTCTCTCCTCCTCCCCCCATTTAGCGTCACAGACAGAGGGTGGGGGGGGTCACCAAGGGGCCCTGTCTGCCAGATCAAATAAACACAAAAAGTGGGAAAAACTCAGATAAAAAGTGAGGGTGGAAAGACTTGATTCTAAATTAGACTCTATAAAGATAATTTAAAATACCATCCATTAAGCAACCCAAAGTTTACTAACTAGACCTCTCTCTCTCGCTTTTTCTGTGCCCTCCTCTTCCTTCCCTCTCCATTTTTACCCCGTCTTCAATTCCATTTTCTCAAAAAAGGAAGAAAAAGCCCCCAAGCAGTCAGAAAAGAGCGTTAGCTTTGTTTCCCTCCCCTCCCAGTTTTCCTTTTTTTTTTTTTTTTGGTGTCGTGTCTATTTTCTGTATTTTAAAACAAATTACTTGAAATGCCACAGTTTAAAAAGGACATTTTCTAAAATAAATAACAAATTCTGACTGTAATGCTGTAATATTTGTCACTTTTTTAAAATTTTTTTTTATATAAATGTTGCCTGAAGGTAGGATCTAGAGGTGTGGGGGGGTGTAACATACATGTGTGGTCACACAGGCTTTATACCACTCTTACTGCTGAAACCTAGAGTAACACAAGCCTTTCATTCAATGGTTTATTTAAATGTGAAAATATCAATTGTGTAGCTAATAATCTATACATTATATACATCAATAAGCCATAAAATTAAAAACACCTGAGAGGTAAAGTGAAAAACATTTTGATTGTTACAATAGCACCTGTCAAGAGGTGGGATATATTAGGCAGCAAAAGAACAATCAGTTCTTGAAGTTGTGTTGGAAGCAGGAAAAATGGGCAAGTGTAAGGATCTGAGCAACTTTGACAAGGGCCAAATTGAGAGTGCTGGATGATTGGGACTGAGCATCTCCAAAATGGTACATCTTGTGGGGTGTTCCTGGTATGCAGTGGTCCAAGGAAGGACAACCGGTGAACTGGTGACAGGGTCTTGGGTGTTGAAGGATCATTGATTCACATAGGGCACGAAGGCCTAGCACATGTGGTCCAGTCCCACAGAAAAGTTACTGTAGTGGAAACAGCTGAAAAAGTTAATGTTGACACCTTTCTGTTTTAGCCAGGATTAAGCTTTTCAAGGAGAGAAAGAACTGGACTGTTGCTCAGTGGACTTGATAAAACACAGTGAACCAACACCAGCAGATGACCTGGCCCTCCAAATAATCACAGACTGCAAAAACTTCACACTGGACTTTAAACACCTTGGATTCTGTGCCTCTCCACTCTTTATCCAGACTCTAGGACCCTGATTTCCAAATGAAATGCAAAATTTACTTTCATCTGAAAAGATTACTTTGGACCACTGAGCAACAGTCCAGTTCTTTCTCTCCTTAGCCCAGGGAAGATGCTTCTGATGTCTCTGGTTCAGGAGTGGCTTGATGTTAGGAATGCGACAGTTGTAGCCCCTTTCCTGAAGATGTCTGTGTGGTGGCTCTTGATGCACTAATGCCAGCCTCAGTCCACTCATTGTGAAGCTCTAAGTTCTTGAATCGACTCTTCTTGACTGCCCTCTCAAGGTACAGTCATCCCTGTTGCTTGTGCAACTTTTCCAGCCAGCCTATTCAAGCAATAACCTTCTGTGGCTTACCCTGCTTGTGAAGGGTGTCAGTGGTGGTCTTCTGGACAACTGCCAAGTCAACAGTCTTCCCCATGATTGTGGTTGCATGTACTGAACTAGACTGAGTTGATGCATGGTATTTATACTGTTTTACTCAAAGTCAAAATGAAATTCTAATAATTTGAGAGATTTTTTTTCATGAGCTATAAGCCATAATTAAAATGAGAACTAAAATATTTCACTTTATATATAATGAACACAAAATATAAAAGTTTACCTTTTTGAATCAAATTATGAAAAAAATGAACTTTTTCATGATCTAATTTCAGATGCACTAGTATGTTTGAAACATTTAATGAAATGTTTCAACACTTAAAAATAAATACTACAAACAGCTGTAAGCCATAATAAATGAAATAATGTAAATATTTGGTGCGAGACAACCCTTGGCTTTAATTAATTGATAAATAGTAGTAGTCCCAAGTGCAGTTTTATAAGGAAATGAGCTATAGGTTTTACAGAGCATCTTACAGAACCAGCCACGGTTCTTCTGGACACTGTCACACTTGCTTCTTCACTTTGCAGCAAAATCCAGTAACCTCTCCTCCCTGCCCCCCTTTTCCTCTTTAACATTTAATTTTATGCTGGGGGAAAAAAAGTTTGGAACTCATGTTTTTGTACTGACTTGATAGTGTAGAAGTCATAAAATAGAAATATATAACAGTTTGTATGGGGTGTGTCATGCTTTGTATAACTTTGTATTTAGTTGGGTATTTCTCCACCTGGTGGTTGTTTATGGGTAACACACTTTCTTAATTTCTACTAGTTGTTTCTTTTCATTGGTTGTTTGCGTCATGTGATGCAGTCAAGTCATAGCCCAGGGAAAATAGAGGGAAACCCTGTAGTTGACAAATTACATGTGACCAGAGTGCAGCCACAGCTGTCTTACTTTCCATCCCTCATTTGTGTCCAGGAAAGCATGGCTTTTTTACTATTCTGTCCTCAACGTGTGTATAGATGCATACACATGTTGAGGACGGAATAGGGTGCCAAAGAATTTTGTACAATTGTGTATATAAATTTTATAATGTAGATCAAATTTATTTTATACATGTGTATGTATATAGATAAGTGTAAGGTGGTGCTTGAAAGTTTGTGAACCCTTGAGAATTTTTTATACATTTCTGCATAAATATGACCCAAAACATCAGATTTTGATAAGTCCTAAAAGTAGATAAAGAGAAGCCAGTTAAACAAATGAGGCAATTATATTTGGTCATTTATTTCTTGAGAAATGATCCAATATTGCATATCTGTGAGTGGTAAAAGTATGTGAACCTCTAGGATTAGCAGTCAAGTTGAAAGTGAAATGAGTCAGGTGTTTTCAATCACTAGGATGACAATCAGGTATGACTGGGTACCCTGTTTTATTTAAAGAACAGGGATCTATTGAAGTCTGATCTTACACTTCAACAAAGGTGTTGTGATCATGGCACGAACAAAAATTTCTGAGGACCTCAGAAAAAGCATTGTTGATGCTCATCAGACTGGAAAAGGTTGCAAAACCATCTCTAGAGTTTGGACTCCACCAATCCATAGTCAGATTGTGTACAAATGGAGGAAATTCAAGACCATTGTTACCCTCCCCGGGAGTGATCAACTAACAAAGATCACTCCAAGAGCAAGGCATGTAATAGTCTGTGAGGTCAGAAAGGACCCCAGGGTAACTTCTACCGTAAGCAACTGAAGGCCTCTCTCACATTAGCCAATGTTCGAGTCCACCATCCTGCCATGCACACCATTCTTGTTCAGTGTTCTCCTGATATACATTTTATATACGCGCGCGCGTGTGTGTATATATATATATATATATATATATATAATGCGCGCATCTGTATGTGTCTCATTCTCATTATCTCTAGCTGCTTTATCCTTCTACAGGGTCGCAGGCAAGCTGGAGCCTATCCCAGGTGACTACAGGCGAAAGGCGGGGTACACCCTGGACAAGTCGCCAGGTCATCACAGGGCTGACGCATAGACACAGACAACCATTCACACTTACATTCACACCTACGGTCAATTTAGAGTCACCGGTTAACCTAACCTGCATGTCTTTGGACTGTGGGGGAAACCGGAGCACCCGGAGGAAACCCACGCGGACACGGGGAGAACATGCAAACTCCGCACCGAAAGGCCCTCGCCGGCCATGGGGCTCGAACCCGGACCTTCTTGCTGTGAGGCGACAGTGCTAACCACTACACCACCGTGCCGCCCCATGTACATACAGTGGTGCTTGAAAGTTTGTGAACCCTTTAGAATTTTCTATATTTCTGCATAAATATGACCTAAAACAACATCAGATTTTCACACAAGTCCTAAAAGTAGATAAAGAGAACCCAGTTAAACAAATGAGACAAAAATATTATAATTGGTCATTTATTTATTGAGGAAAGTGATCCAATATTACATATCTGTGAGTGGCAAAAGTATGTGAACCTCTAGGATTAGCAGTTAATTTGAAGGTGAAATTAGAGTCAGGTGTTTTCAATCAATGGGATGATGATCAGGTGTGAGTGGGCACCCTGTTTTATTTAAAGAACAGGGATCTATCAAAGTCTGATCTTCACAACACATTTGTGGAAGTGCATCATGGCACGAACAAAGGAGATTTCTGAGGACCTCAGAAAAAGCATTGTTGATGCCCATCAGGCTGGAAAAGGTTACAAAACCATCTCTAAAGAGTTTGGACTCCACCAATCCACAGTCAGACAGATTGTGTACAAATGGAGGAAATTCAAGATCATTGTTACCCTCCCCAGGAGTGGTCGACCAACAAAGATCACTCCAAGAGCAAGGCGTGTAATAGTCGGCGAGGTCACAAAGGACCCCAGGGTAACTTCTAAGCAACTGAAGGCCTCGCTCACATTGGCTAATGTTAATGTTCATGAGTCCACCATCAGGAAAACACTGAACAACAATGGTGTGCATGGCAGGGTTGCAAGGAGAAAGCCACTGCTCTCCCAAAACAACATTGCTGCTCATCTGCAGTTTGCCAAAGATCATGTGGACAAGCCAGAAGGCTATTGGAAAAATGTTTTGTGGACGGATGAGACCAAAATAGAACTTTTTGGTTTAAATGAGAAGCGTTATGTTTGGAGAAAAGAAAACACTGCATTCCAGCATAAGAACCTTATCCCATCTGTGAAACATGGTGGTGGTAGTATCATGGTTTGGGCCCGTTTTGCTGCATCTGGGCCAGGACGGCTTGCCATCATTGATGGAACAATGAATTCTGAATTATACCAGCGAATTCTAAAGGAAAATGTCAGGACATCTGTCCATGAACTGAATCTCAAGAGAAGGTGGGTCATGCAGCAAGACAATGACCCTAAGAACACAAGTCATTCTACCAAAGAATGGTTAAAGAAGAATAAAGCTAATGTTTTGGAATGGCCAAGTCAAAGTCCTGACCTTAATCCAATGGAAATGTTGTGGAAGGACCTGAAGCAAGCAGTTCATGTGAGGAAACCCACCAACATCCCAGAGTTGAAGCTGTTCTGTATGGAGGAACGGGCTAAAATTCCTCCAAGCTGGTGTGCAGGACTGATCAACAGTTACTGGAAACGTTTAGTTGCAGTTATTCCTGCACAAGGGGGTCACACCAGATACTGAAAGCAAAGGTCTCTAGAAAGGCAAAGATTAACTCAGGATTAATTCTCGATGCAATCACATATATGATCATGAGGTGATAATAGGATTTGATAATAGTGATACTATTATCAAAGGGGGGGATTGTTAGGTTTATATAAGTATTATTCTTATTATTCTTATAAGTATTATTATTAAAATGGTGACAAAATTAAGAGTTAACTTAAGGTTCAGTTAAAAATGACCTTCTGTCTCGGCTGGACATTGTTTGGGAACATTTTGTTTATGAAATGTGTATTTTGAACAGAGAAGTGTCTGAAGGACCCACCAAGGTCTGTTTTAGTGTCAGATCGACCCACACACACACTTTAATGTTGGATGTAATGGTAGCCTTATTGCTGAACAAAGAGTTAAGACTCTTATATTATATTTTTATAGTATATATTATAGTATATATTACTTATAGTATATTTTAGAGCTTTTTAAGATCCTTTATTATTTTGGACTATTGCATATACTATGGCAGTGATTTTAAACTGTTCCTGTGTAGCCTGACCTTCGTCCAGTGGAGAAGAACACTTCTTTGTTAGACCAAACATAGTCTTTGTTTAAAACATTGTCGTAAAAACATCTCACGCGCTTTGACATACGTAAATGAAATTGCTGAATTGCTGAAATATTATTTTGCTTATGATTGAAGGTTTCTTTCACACACATACGTATGGAATTAAGATGTGATTTGCTGACCTAGCACATCGACACAGATATCAAAATGATGTCACTCACTCACACCCTCCCATAGACACATACACACACACACACCCCTCTCTGAGGTCACATGCAAACACACACACATTTGACAGACACAATAGCCGTTTGGAGAGATTATGATTTGTTATAAAAGGTGTTTGTAATCTTTCATCTTTGACGAAGTGACTGTGCGAATAAACTGGCATGTGAACAACTCAGGTGTTCCCCTGTCTGTTTCTCTCGTTCTATCATTCGTCCCGGATCCGAGGGTGGCTCATGAAGGAATCGGGGTCTCTTTCTGGGTGAACCCCAACAATTTGGTGTCAGAAGTGGGATACTGCCAACCAGGTGAGTAAATTATTTTAATTTTAATGTATAATTTGATTGGTCAGACTTCCGCCTGGTTGGTAGTAATTTCAAAAAGAAAAGAGACCCAGTAAATTCAGGTAAACCTCGTGTGGAGGCACGGGACGTAAGGAACCTCGTAGACTTTTTAGAGATTAGATTAGACCTTTTAGACTCTTGTTTACGGGACGAGACGGGGCTAGTAGAGCCACGGGATTGGGCTGGTAAACCTCGTAATTTGTTTACGGGACGGTAAGCCTCGTGAAGACGCTCCAAGGGGGAGAACTGTCACGAGAAGAGCGCGCTTTTAATCTCTGGTTCCTTCGTGCAGCCACCATGGGGGGAAAAATTGTATTATATTAATTGTATTATATTAATTGTATTATTGTATTAAGGTACCCGGACCCCGAGAAAAAACCCACGGGACTGGATGTGGTTTAGCATTCTACACAGATTCTAGACAATTTGGCCGGCTCAGTTTTGATTTATCCTCATCCAGGTATTTGCAATCTCTGGGAGCTGTGTAATGTATCTTTAATTGTTTTAGCATTTATATAAGGCATTACTGGATATGCACAAAATAATGAAACAACAAATCAGTACTCTGGACATGAACAGTTAGAACTGTGTTCCTGGTGTGCATAAATGTTAAACCTTTGGTCAATCAAACCTGTATAACCAACTTCCAAAATCCTTATTTCCCTTATAAAATCCTTATAAGATGCAAATTAAAATGATTTACCTAAAATTTGAATGATAATTAACAATGATATATCCCAGGTACTTTTTATTCAATAAACTTTAAGAATGAATACAAAGCTTCAATGTTTGACAAAAAACTACAAAGTGTAAATGTTATGTGCTCTTTTATCATCGTGGGAATTGATTATAGCTCTAAATAAATATTGAAGGTTTTTTTTTAATCCGTATAACTATTTGTACGCTCATATACTATGTTTATTGAATCAAATCCGTATAAAATACGGACATTCTGTATATTGTGCATTTTAATCTCAACGAAAGCTTCACTGAATCTTTAGAACAAACTCGCATGCGTGTGAATCAATTTACTTGATTCACTCTTGATTCTTGACTCAGAAACTACGGAAACCTTATTTGTATTCCTGTTTTCAAATTGTAAACAATAATCACACTCTCATGCTGCATGAAATTAAAGTATGAACTTTCCTCAACCCATTACGTGTGCATGAACTCAACAAATGCCGTTGATGCGTCTGTATCGATTCGCTCGATCGAGTCATTTATGTTTCGTCCCGAAAAAGATCCGAATCGTTTGTGAATCTCATCACTGTTAGAAACCCAAGAGAAGAGATCCTCTTCCCTTAACATCATCAGAGGAAAAATCTGCTTCTTAATCAATTAGTTTCAGCGTTTGGTGAGTAGATCATCTGTATTTTATTTTATATTCATTGTGTGTTGATAGTCCGAAACTTGTAACTGGAAGGTTATCAGGAAAGTCACGAGTGGTCCCTGAGCACTCTACAAGACTATTAATGTGTTTTAATAATTAATAGTGCAGCTATTAATGCAGTTTCATGTCTAGATCTTATAAATGATGGATACGAAGTTTTCAAAATAACATGAGAACTCCAGTTCCCATGATGCTTGTGAACTGGGCATGCGCACTGGATAAAAGAAAAAACAGCTCTTTAGGGCAAAACTCTCGTCTCATCAGATTTGGGCCGTAATTCTGTGCGTTCAGACCTTAAATAATGAAATAACTGTACAAGCAAATACAACACAAAAACCATTGTAAAACATTCACTTAAATTAAACAGACATGGTAAAAACAGAAGAAATATATTTAAGGCTTAGAGTTTGATTAATTCAGCCAAATCAAATATCACTTTCAGATTTGAAGATATTTATCAGGAATCATTTTTAAAATATCGAGTATTATACCACTTCCTGTTTAAAGGCATAATAAAAGGCATCAAATATATTTACCCTACGTGTGAATGGAAATGCCGAAAAGTTTAATGTTTAACCTAATGTTTAATGTTGATCTAAAACATTTTAAAACTGATCGTGTGGTGGTCTAGTGGTTAGGATTCAGCGCTCTCACCGCCGCTGGTGTAGTGGTATTTTTATTAATCATATGTAATTCTAACCTTTAAATATCCTATATACTCCTGTTTCTAACGCGTTGTAGCGAAATGTGGACTTATCTTGTCTGGAAAGCATGAAATTAGTTCAACAGCGAGCTAACCCGCTTTTTACTTCATTTTTGACATTTTTTGAATAATTGTCGTCCTATTATAAATAATATTTTGAATAATTGTTCCGTAGCAATATGCTCTGTCTCTTTTCTCAGTGAACATTGAGATAAGGGCTCCCAGACTGTTACAGATAGCTATAATATAAACAACTCATGCAAGAATAGCAGGCAAGGACAGCCACAGAAATCTGCAATGAGCAGAGAAAATCATTATTTTTGGCACTTTCTCACAATAATAAATGTAATAAGTAATCTCTTTATATTATTAGGTAAATTCCATATACATAAAGTTGAAATGTCCAAGACAACCAATTCTCATTAATACTGTTAATTGAATTAAAAATGTATTTTCAGTCTCTGTCACATATCGAATCCAACAAAGAGTGCTTATCAGCTATTCAATTTCATTCAAATTACATTCAGTGAAATTGTTTGTCATTTCAATTTGCCCTGTTTTTTTTATCTCCTTATCTTTCTTTAAACTTATTGCTACTTATGAGGCTAAGCTTAACCATGTTCCTCCTAATTTCGAACTATTGATATGAAATGCTCTGATTAACTGTTTGCTGAGTTTTAAACCTCCATACTTTTGCCTTTAAAAACCACAGAGGATATGGAATGGATAGGCTTTTAATGTATTTAGTTAACCATAATTTTTTTTCCAGCAAGAAACAGTTAACAAACGTTTACTTGAATAACTTTTTGTTTATAAATCGGAGACTTGGTTTTATCTTTGTTTAACCATTAAGAAAAAACTTCATAAATTATCATGATTATGATACATTGGCTTGTATAAGTACTCATTGTCCTTGAACCTTTCCGCATTTTGTTGCACTTAAATTGACATGAAACTACACAGAATATGATTTAATAAGCAATACCTCTCTCTCTGGATCCATGTAATCCTACAGTCTCTTCTCGAGCAAGGCGTGGTGAGACACTTTACACAAGATTTACGTAAGATTAATGAATTGATTGTTTCTTCTGTAATATCACAGGTTCCTGCCATTAATGATCTCTGTTCTGCCTTTTTTTCATGCACATGAGGAGATAGCGTTTGGACTCAAGGTTTCATTTGACTCTCCTGCTGTTTTTTTTCAGCTGTAATTCATAACGTGCTCTATGACCTTCTCCCTCCCTCAGGACTCTGTGGTCTGTGTGTTCTGGTGTCTGCTGAGTCACCAGAAATCTGCCAAGACACTGACACTTGCGCCTGCTCCAACATCTGGCGCATAAGGGCTTTAAGGTTTCCAGAACCAAGCTGCAATATTGTATGGACACTTAAGTATTTGAACTTTTGAAGTTTTGAACTTTCTCAAGGCTGTCATTCTAGACACAAAACCTCCTCCACTGCAACATCCTTTGACCTGGACTGACGCTATGGTGGTCGCTTATCACTCCCTCAGAAGCACCCTTTGTTCCGCCCCTGGGTTACCTGCTCACTTCAAGCCCTTCCACCTCTATGCCTGTGGACACCGGGGCACGGCCTCTGGGGAGCAGGGGGGGGGAATGCATCATTGTGCGTTTTTATCCAAAACATTAGACATTGTTGCTCAAGGCTTACCTGTGTGTCTGGGGGCTGTCTCCGCATGTGCTTTGATGGTTTTAGATGCGGAAAAATTGGTTTTTGTCTCACCCATTGATCTTGCACTCGTCACATCAAGTTAAACAGGTGTTGCAAAATTTACAGACCCATTAAATTAATTTATCAGTAATAGGGGTCTCTAGGGATCTTTGTTGATGGTTCTTGTTCTAAACCCTCAGACGGTTCTTGTTTTATAATTTATAATATTATCACACCTCTGTGGTTATTCTGTGTGTTCAGTCAATATCAGCCTGATATTCTGCATGAATATACGCTTTTTTTTATTTTTCATTTGATTTTTGTCATCTTGATTGTGAACAAATTCTCTAAATGGGTAGAAGTTTTTCCCTGTTCTCGAGAGAACACGAAGGTAGTTACTCGTTTTGATACCTACGGTAGTTATAATAAATAAAATGTATCATTATTATTATTATAAGTGCCTTTCAAGGTACCTAAGGACACTGGACAATAAAAAAGAAAGACAAACAATAAAAGCAGAACAATAAAATAACAATAAAATAATAAATCAATAATTATTGTTATAGTTATGGGGTTTCAAATGCCATAGACTCAGACAAAGGTACCCCTTTCACCTCAAAAGTCACACAAAACCTTTGTAAGTATCTCTAAACTAAACTGGTGTTTTCACATTCCTCAATCCTCTGGTATCGTAGAACGTACTAATCGAACATTGAAAGACAAATTAATTAAGACATGCAGGACACAGGTTTGGTTGTGTAATCCATAATTCATTCTGGCTGAAATTCGTGTGACACCAAGAAATGATTTTTGGAAATAAAGTTCTCCACTGATTAAAATAGAAAAATGCTTGTTGGGGTTCACCCAGAAAGAGACCCCGATTCCTTCGTGGGCCACCCTCGGATCCGGGACGAAGTGACTGTGCGAATAAACTGGCATGTGAACACTCTGGTTCCCCTGTCTGTTTCTATCGTTCTATCATTCGTCCCGGATCCGAGGGTGGCCCACGAAGGAATCGGGGTCTCTTTCTGGGTGAACCCCAACAGTTATTTTTCTATTTTAATCAGTATGGCATGCAGTACAAAAACATAAAAAAAACCCATCTCAAATTATTAGAATATTTCATTTCGAGTTTGAGTAAAACAGTATGAACACAGTGTATCTCTCGGTCTAGTTCAGTACATACAACCACAATCATGGGGAAGACTGCTGACTTGACTGTTGTCCAGATGATGATCACTGATGCCCTCCACAAGGAGGGTAAGCCACAAAAGGTCATTGCTAAAAAGGGTGGCTGGAAAAGGTGCACAAACAACAGGGATGGCCGCAGTCTTGAGAGGATTGTCAAGAAAAGTTGATTCAAGAACTTGGGAGAGCTTCACAAGGAGTGGACTGAGGCTGGTGTCAGTGTATCAAGACCCATCATGAACAGACATCTTCAAGAAAGGGGATACAACTTTCGCATTCCTAATATCAAGCTACTCCTGAGCCAGAGACAATGTCAGAAGTGTCTTATCTGGGCTAAAGAGAGAAAGAACTGGACTGTTGCTCAGTGGTCCAAAGTCCCCTTTTCAGATGAAAGTACATTTTGTATTTAATTTGGAAATCTCGGTTCTAGAGTCTGGAGGAAGAGTGGAGAGGCACAGAATCCAAGTTGTGTGAAGTTTCCACAGTCTGTGATGATTTGGGGTGCCATGTCATCTGCTGGTGTTGGTCCACTGTATTTTATCAAGTCTAAAGTCAACACAGCCATCTACCAGGAGATTTTAGAGCACTTCATGCTTCCATCTGCTGACGAGCTTTTTGGAGATGCTGATTTCCTTTTCCAGCAGGACTTAGCACCTACCCACAGTGCCAAAACTACTACCAAATGGTTTGCTGACCATGATATTACTGTGTTTGATTGGCCAGCCAACTTGCCTGACCTGAACACCATAGAGAATCCATGGGGTATTGTCAAGAGGAAGATGAGAAACACCTGACCCAAAAATACAGATACGCTGAAGGCCACTATCAAAGCAACCTGGGTTTCAATAACACCTCAGCAGTGCCACAGACTGATCACCTCCATGCCACATTGCATTGATACAGTAATTCATGGTAAAGGAACCCCAACCAAGTATTGAGTGTATAAATGAATATAGTTTTCAGAAGTTGGACATTTCTGTATTGTAAATCCTTTTTTTTGATTGTTCTTCGGGAATATTCTAATAATTTGAGATACTGGATTTCTGATTTTCATGAGCTATAAGCCATAATCATCAAAATTAAAACAAAAAAGGCTTTAAATATTTCACTTTACATGTAATGAATATAGAATATATGAAAGTTTACCTTTTTGAATTAAACTATGAAAAAAGGAACTTTTTCATGGTATTCTAATTTTTTGAGATGCACTAGTCTGTGTATATATGCGTGTGTGTGTGTGTGTGTGTGTATATATATATATATATATATATATATATATGCACACATTAAAAAAAATACGTGAGAGATATCTCACATACATACAGGGGGCTGCAAAAGTAGGTATACAGTAAGGATTACTCCAGTATTATAATAGTGGTGCTAGGTTTCATTTTATACTAACATTTTGTGCGACTGTTTTTTCATTATTGTATACCTACTTTTGCAGCCCTCTGTGTGTGTAAACAAGTGTTTTATGAGGAACTACACCATGGGTATTTTTCATACATGCTCCATCTGGGGGGGGACAGAACCAAAGCCATGACGAATCTGTCACTCATGGTGAAATTGATAGTTTTAATAAATTTGGATACTTCGTGAATGTGTCTATATAATAAAAAGAATCACACATTGGCTTGATATGAAATTTCTTCTCGTGTTGAAAAATGCACATTTTTCATACGAAATACATAGCAGATCTGAGTGACCAATAATATTGGCTGGCTTTGAGTGGTCTATCAGAGATACTCCATTCAACTATCATGATACTGAATGAGTCGAAGATGAATGGCTTAGTGCCACAGTCCAGTTACCTTCCAGCCAGTATAGCAGTAGCCTTGGCGAAGGCCAAAGCTAGCTTACCCACGATGCAGTGCAGTTACCTTCTAGCTGGTGTAGTGTAAGCAAAGGCCAATGCTAGCGCAGTCAAGCTGACTAATAAATTGCCCAGGGAAAATAGTTACTTTTACAATCAACACCAACTACACACAATGGCACGACCTGGCATCCAAAAGTCTCTCAAAATCTTCCACTTTTAACGAAAGAAACTTTGTGGCCATGTTTGTTTACAAATTGTTACTCGCTAGTGTGGAAGTCTTAGACCACCAATATGTCTCTCTTCCAGTTTTTTAAATATCCGTTTGTATGATTTTTCTCTTGTAATTGTGTGTGAAAAGTATGTCTTCAGTTTATTTGGTGCGTAATCCTAGCAGTAGCACTGGATTAGCCTCATCTCTTTTTCCCGTCAGACAAAAAAAAAATCTTTTATATGCGCAGCAGAAAATTTCATTGGATAATCACATGAGCTCTGATATATGTTGTCTGTAACAATATTGCATGTTCATTCTCCACTGGGGAGAGTGGTGTAATCCATGTAGGAGAAACTATATAACACTATTGCATGCTATTAATAAACCTGCTAGAAGGGAATAGAATACGTTTTTATTCCATGGAAAAAAGTGGCCCGTCTGTATAATTCCAGCTGTTTCACTTCAGTAATGTCAAACTTCACTGTTTCCCCTGTGACTAGATTTGCGTGGTCAAAATGGCAAAGCGGCTCAAAATTAAAATTCTTTTGATTAATTCGCATTTGTGTGGATATTTATATAATGAACATTACATGGTGGCAAGATATGAAGTTTATGTTCTTGTGTTGAAAATATTTAACACTTGTTTGCTTCATTCACTCATGAATGTTCACCACTCGAAGACAAACTTCATATCTTCATGCAATCATGTAATATACCTAATGTTTTATTATAGACACGAACAAAAATTAATCACAATTGTAATTTTGAACCGGTTGGCCATTATGACAACACGCATCAAGTAGGTGGAAAAACACTGGAATTGTCATCAATATCCTCATGAATGAAGATATTGGAAAAATGTTACTCAATGTCCTAGATGCTAAGTAGCATTTTCCCATAAAACACTAGTTACTTAATTTTTTTTAAATAATTTTGATCATAGAAGTGTTGCCTCAGCTCTAGAATCCGCTGCTAGGTGGACTGGTTACTTGAGAATGTTTGCAAGCTACCCTGTAACGAACAGGCATCTCGTGCATAAAATGGTATTCCCACACAGCATTCCCTAGAATACACTCCTGCTACACTATAAGCATGACCAAGATAAAGCAGTTAATAAATGTTTGATAACATTCGATGGGTGAGCCCTTGGTTCTTCCCATGTGGTCTGCAAGTTGAGAGGTAGAATAAAGGTGGGTGGGAGTAAATAGGATAGACAAAACCACAAACCAAAACCCTTCAAATATAAAAGTTTCATTGTTTTTATTAAAACAATGATGTGGTGATATTGGATAAAGAAAGAATGTAGAGCTCTGAGCTGCCAGTAATGGAGCAGTCTTGGAATTGCTTAACATACTATACAGCATTAGCAACAACAAAACAGCCTTTTAAACAGGCTCTAATTAAACAATGCAACATTAAGACCTGTAGAAAATTCTTACATTTAAATTAAAAAAAAAAAAAAAATGTAAACAGTCACTTAAAATTCAAACACCTTTTTCAAACTGGGCTTTTCTTTAAAACGACGTACCCACAGGCACAATGTAGCAAGGCGCAATCTCCTATTTAACTGGATTCATAAATTATTTCCCTGTTAATATCTAAACTAATGATCAGAGAGTTACAATTCAAACCTGAGAACAGCCATTATCATGATCTGAAAACAGTGTGTGCAAATAGCATGCCATCTCTTCTGTATAGTGTCCTGGTGGAGTATAACCCAAGTATAAAACCATACATTAGTTTACTGAATAATGGCAGAGACAAAGCCAGCTCTGCAGTTTAACACCAAGAATGTTATCTCCTCTGGGTCTGGATGTAGCCAAATCAAGAGTTATTTTGATACACTATATTGCCAAAAGTAATTGCTTACCCATCCAAATTACTGGAAATCAGGTGTTCCAATCACTTCCATGGCCACAGGTGTATAAAAATCAAGCACCTAGGCATGCAGACTGTTTTTACAGTTTGGAGCTGGCCCCTTCCTCTTCCAACATGACTGCACCAGTGCACAAAGCAAGGTCCATAAAGACATGGATGACAGAGTCTGGTGTGGATGAACTTGACTGGCCTGCACAGAGTCCTGACCTCAACCCGATAGAACACCTTTGGGATGAATTAGAGCGGAGACTGAGAGCCAGGCCTTCTCGTCCAACATAGGGATGGTGAAAACTTAAAATCTTGACCGACCACCGAGCCTCATTAGCCGGTTAAAGTCAGTTAACCTATGAGTTTAAACAGGGATGCAAACAGCGCGCCTTTTTCACGGCTCGTGCAGATCCGATTTTTTTTTGGGGGGTGCGTTGGAGTGTCTGAATAATTTCATCAGAGTAAATTCTGTATTAAAATTATTACATAAGCAAATGCCATTACAGTCCATGAAAAAGCCGTGAAAAAGTCGGCATCTGCGCCTTTAGTTTGTGTGGAGAGATATGATCTGCAATAACATGCATTGTTGGCTACAGACCGAAACATACTTTCAGAATGCACTGGCCAAGGCAGGACTAAAGTTGATGTGCCTTCTAATAATAATAATAAAAAAAAACAATAGTAATTTGTAAGCTAAAAAGCCTGTCTCTACACTTTTTTTCTTTCGCCGAGTGGCAACTGTGTTCAACTGGGGCAGGACATGACTGAATGGGTGTTTCTGATTTGTCAGCTGTCGTCCTTACACTGCATGGCATGGCCCAAGCGTTTACAACACAGAATTCCAGGTTCTCCGCTCCAAAATCGGCAGCTTCAAAACGATTTTTTTTTTCTCACCGACAACCAAAAAAAAAAAAAAAAAAAAAAAAAAAACAGTTGACGCTGATTCGGTCAAACGGTCATCGGTTAACATCCCTAGTCCAACATCAGAGTGTGACCTCACAAATGTGCTTCTGGAAGAATGGTCAAAAATTCCCATAAAAACACTCCTAAACCTTGTGGACAGCCTTCCCAGAAGAGTTGAAGCTGTTCTAGCTGCAAAGGGTGGACCGACATCATATTGAACCCTATGGATTAGGAATGGGATGTCACTTAAGCTCATATGTGAGTCAAGGCAGGTGAGCAAATACTTTTGGCAATATAGTGTATGTAGGACAATTTGGAGCAAATACTCAGTGCAGTTACAGGGAGTTTGGATGGAGTGACTACCCACTACTTGTGCTAAGGTGACATTCACTTCCTGTGTGTTTAGCCATCTGTACCAAGGATAAGCACAGCTCCAAAGATGGCCACGTTGTGTCCAATCAGCTTCATTTGGTTCCAGAACTCGACGCGGCGTGTGCGGTGCCAGTAGCCGATATTGCCATCGATGAACAGGAGGATCAGCGGGAGGAGTACAGCTAAGATCTGAGAGGCTAAACGCACATAGTACCCTGAGAGGAAGGAGAGTGCAAGTACACCAAAGAGAATGACCAGGAGCTGAATGGTGATTTCACCACCGGGGATGTGGTCCAAGTATGCCAATCTGTCCTCCTGACTGTGCTGGAGAGAGTAAACCTAGTGAAAGACAAGAGAAGAGAAAAGGGGGGGTTGGGGGGAATCAATCACCAGGACAATGACATGCACATGGAAACTGGGTATAAACTCTGGCAAAGATTAGCTCACTAACTGTTTGTATCGAAGGGCTGTACTTATAAATGCTACAATAAATCTGACTGATTCACATCGAGTAAGTGGTCTCTATACAGTGGTGCTTGAAAGTTTGTGAACCCTTTAGAATTTATATTTCTGTATAAATATGACCTAAAACATCAGATTTTCACACAAGTCCTAAAAGTAGATAGAGAGAACCCAGTTAAACAAATGAGACAAAAACATTATACTTGGTCATTTATTTATTGAGGAAAATGATCCAATATTACATATCTGTGAGTGGCAAAAGTATGTGAACTTTGGCTTTTAGTATCTGGTGTGACCCCCTTGTGCAGCAATAACTGCAACTAAACGTTTCCAGTAACTGTTGATCAGTCCTGCACACCGGCTTGGAGGAATTTTAGCTCATTCCTCCATATAGAACAGCTTCAACTCGGGGATGTTGGTGGGTTTCCTCACATGAACTGCTTGCTTCAGGTCCTTCCACAACATTTTGATTGGATTAAGGTCAGGACTTTGACCTGGCCATTCGAAAACATTAACTTTATTCTTTAACCATTCTTTGGTAGAACGACTTCTGTGCTTAGGGTCGCTGTCTTGCTGCATGACCCACCTTCTCTTGAGATTCAGTTCATGGACAGATGTCCTTACATTTTCCTTTAGAATTCACTGGTACAATTCAGAATTCATTGTTCCATCAATGATGGCAAGCCATCCTGGCCCAGATGCAGCAAAACAGGCCAAAACCATGATACTACCACCACCATGTTTCACAGATGGGATACGGTTCTTATGCTGGGATGCAATGTTTTTTCCTTTCTCCAAACATAATGCTTCTCATTTAAACTAAACTAAAAAAAAAAAAAAAAAAAAAAAGTTCCATTTTGGTCTCATCTGTCCACAAAACATTTTTCTAATGTCTGGCTTGTCCACATGATCTTTAGCAAACTGCAGACGAACAGCAATGTTCTTTTTGGAGAGCAATGGCTTTCTCCTTGCAACCCTGCCATTGTTGTTCAGTGTTCTCCTGATGGTGGACTCATGAACATTAGCCAATGTGAGCGAGGCCTTCAGTTGCTTAGAAATTACCCTGGGGTCTTTTGTGAACCTTGCCGACTATTACACACCTTACTCTTGGAGTGATCTTTGTTGCTTGACCACTCCTGGGGAGGGTAAAAATGGTCTTGACTTTCCTCCATTTGTACACAATCTGTCTGACTGTGGATTGGTGAAGTCCAAACTCTTTAGAGCTGGTTTTGTAAACTTTTCCAGCCTCATGATCAACAACGCTTTTTCTGAGGTCCTCAGAAATCTCCTTTATTCGTATCATGCTACCAGGGTTCGTACACATTTTAACCAACAGATTTCCATGACTTTTCCATGAGTTGGCCACAAGTTTCCATGACTACACATAACCTCTAAAATGTCAATGCATGTATTAATTCTGCCTTCCGTAGAAATCATGCATTATGTTCATTGTGACTCAGTTATTTGTACAGTAAATACTCCCACATTGTGGACTAAATGTGCAACTGCAAGGTCTGCATAAGCCACGATTTCAAGCACTGGAAATTTTCAACACTGGAGTCTGGGACAGGCGGCACGGTGGTGTAGTGGTTAGCGCCGTCACCTCACAGCAAGAAGGTCCGGGTTCGAGCCCCGTGGCCGGCGAGGGCCTTTCTGTGTGGAGTTTGCATGTTCTCCCCGTGTCCGTGTGGGTTTCCTCTGGGTGCTCCGGTTTCCCCCACAGTCCAAAGACATGCAGGTTAGGTTAACTGGTGACTAAATTGACCGTAGGTGTGAATGTGAATGGTTGTCTGTGTCTATGTGTCAGCCCTGTGATAACCTGGCGACTTGTCCAGGGTGTACCCCGCTTTTCACCCGTAGTCAGCTAGGATAGGCTCCAGCTTGCCTGCGACCCTGTAGAAGGATAAAGCGGCTAGAGATAATGAGAATGAGTCTGGGACATAATTTGTCTTTTTACAGCAAAAGAATTATAAAGAATAAATATGCATGCAAATGTGCCATCGTTCAACTGTTAGCTAGCTGTCTAGTTTTGCAGACTGGAACGCAGTATAGTATGTATGAAATTCATTAAACTACATGTAAAAATTATCACTGTGAAATGACATAAGAATACGCATAATGACAAATTGTAGGATTATACAAAAACTTTTATTTAAACCACCACTGACAATGATTCAAACTTGCGTCGAACATAACATAACTTTGCTCCGAGAGGCGGCTGGCTTAACGCCAGACCCTTAAAGTAGGGAGCTAGTCC
This sequence comes from Neoarius graeffei, assembly GCF_027579695.1. Lineage (NCBI taxonomy): Eukaryota > Metazoa > Chordata > Actinopteri > Siluriformes > Ariidae > Neoarius > Neoarius graeffei. The sequence continues at coordinate 23,782,424 of NC_083582.1, read as the reverse complement.
AAATTTGCAGAGATATGCACACTTGTGTTCACCGCATGCAAATCTTGTGGCTATCTGACTATCGGGAAACATGGCCTGGAACAACTGGGCTGTATCCTCACACGGCTTGGAGTAGTGAGCTTTGATTAACTTTAGCGCCCAGAATATCTCCGGAGTAAGCAAGTCATTTCTAGTCACAGCACTTGAAAGCGTTCCTTGTCTCAAAGACGAAGTGGCAGTAATGCAGGTAGATGTCGTCGTGTGAGGTTGAAAAAAAAAACAAAAAACTGGCAATTGAGTTTGCTTGGCGGGCAGCGACTACAGCTTGGTGCTTAGCACCTTTGGCATGGCTAGTAAGAGCTGCTTCTCCCATGTTAGCCATGTCGAATATTTTACTGCACAAGACACATTTGGCTCTTCCAGGGTCCTCTACCCTCTCCAACCACGATTTGCATTTTTCAGCATGAAGCCAGACATTATTAAATGTACATTTCCCTGGCATTGTGTACTTTGTCTCTTGGCACAGTATAAGCCACGCGATCTGATCTAAAGACTGAGGGAAGTTTACATTGCATCTAGGCAACGCACGTCACACGTGATATGAACAGTGGCCGGAGAGGGGGAAAAAGCGGATCAGTAATGATCTCTGCACTGGCCAGTTAATCAAATCAACACACACGATTTTCTTATTATAAGTTGTTTACAATATACAATAACCAATTTTAAATCACATTGTCTGTTCACAAAGGAAGGCGGATAAATTCCATAACTTTTCCAGGGTGCTCGTGTTTCCAGGAGTATTCCAGTCCTGGAAAATGACATAAGTCACATTCCATAACTTTTCCAGGTTTTCCATGACCGTACGAACCCTGTGCTACACTTCCGCAAACGTGTTGTGAAGATCAGACTTTGATAGATCCCTGTTCTTTAAATAAAACAGGGTGTCCACTCGCACCTCATCATCCCATTGATTGAAAACACCGGACACTAATTTCACCTTCAAATTAACTGCTAATCCTAGAGGTCCACATACTTTTGCCACTCACAGATATGTAATATTGGATCATTTTCCTCAATAAATAAATGACCAATTATAATATTTTTGTCTCCTTTGTTTAACTGGGTTCTCTTATCTACTTTTAGGACTTGTGTGAAAATCTGATGTTTTAGGTCATACTTATGCAGAAATATAGAAAATTCTAAAGGGTTCACAAACTTTCAAGCACCACTGTATAAATTACAGATTAGTGATTGGAACACATGAGGTGCTTTTAGACTGAAGGAACTTTTTCAAACAACTGCTGGAAGAAGTTTGCCCTTTTTTTGTCTCCCCACACTGCAGGAACTGAGGATGATTGCAGTTTGTGAAACGCTGTTTTAGCTCAGCTCCTACTTCAGGATAGGTTTTTCCTCTTCCAGCACAAGAGGAACCATAAATGATGTCAGCATATACTGACTGGTCCAAATGTAACTGCATTTTGGTTGAGCACGAGCCAATGCAACAGCAGCAACTGCCATTTTTAAAAATCCTTCTAAAACCTTCAGGTTTAAAAAAAAAAAAAAAAATCCAGGCTTTACTGAGCTGGAGGATAGACTGACGGAGGAAATGCACTATGATTGACATGTTCAAGTGAAATGCATAGAAATCTTAAACTAAATGTTTGTCCATGTTTTTTTTTTAACTATTATATTAAGCAAACCCATTATAAAATAATCCACACCCAGTGTTAGATTAATCTATTATAAGCAAATCGCCAACTATTTTTCGCCACAAATTTGCCATTTATAATGTCAACCAAAGAGCCTACTATCAGCACAACACTTCCTGGTCCCCTCCATTCTACAGTGAAGTGGAATGATCTGTTTCTATAGAAATGTGACAAACACGACAAACCAAAATGGACAGGTTTAAATTCTAATGGGTAGTTCTTCAGCAGCGGAATTACATTTCACGGCAAAATGTGGTAACTTTTTTTTAGTTGCAGTACTCAAGATAATGGTATTAAATAAAACTTTCACACTGTATGGGGTATCTTTTGACCCTAAAAAAAGCATAGCCAATGCTATCTTTTATGAGGAAAGAAAAGGCAGTATGACGCAATTACATCAGAAAAACTGAACTTTCATTTTTTAAAATTCAAACCAAGATTTCTCTCAAGTGACATTGCTGTAACTGGGGTGGTGATTTTTAAATATGGTTCTCAGTACATTTTGTACTTGGATTCCATACTTTAGCAATGTCACCGAGCTGACAAGTTAAGGCAAGCTTAATAATTTCATAATTTTGGGCTCTCTGCTGAAGAATTGCCCTAATGTTGTGGGTTTGCTTTTCACAGCAACACAAGAACACTGGTGGACAAGACACACATTCATATAAAAACAAATAAATTGGCGACATCACTATTGCAACCATCAGCCAGCATACGTCCCTTCAGCGTTCATACTAACGGTGTGAATGGCTCTCACCAAGTCCCTCAAACCATTTGGTCCAAAAGCTCCAACTGTTGCCATACCAAAGGCTCCGGTTTGCAAATCTTTAATGCAAACAGATTGACTGGTTTGTTGATGGGTTATTTGGTCATGCTTCCTACAACAATGCTTCATTAAAAGTATTTCCAAATAGAACCATTTTGTTTAAGTGAAGAACTCCTAATTATCCAACCAACCCTTCAAGAATTTTTTTTTCCCCTAAGCATCTAAGATGTTGATGCTAATAAGAGAAAATAACAGGAATGGGGGATATCTTTGAAAGAAATAAACTTACCACACAGATCAAATAGATTCCTAAGAAGACTTGGCCAGTGGACTGTAGTGAGCGCGTGCGTGGTTTCTGCCTGTACACTTCTCCTGCTCCACTGGCCAGCACTAGAAAAGCTCCAATCACAGCCATGGCCCTCGAGTACATCCTCACCTGAGAAACATAGAAACAGCTCAAAGATACCCATGAGGAAAGAGGATCAAATGACCACCTTTAACCAGTTTAAAATACATTTGACTATTTGATGCCCCTCCTGTATTATATGCTTCCAACTTCATATGTACCTTTAACCAGTCCCCATAATAAACATGTCCACTGATGTAGGATGCATACGTGCTGAAAGCCAACTGGACTGCGGCGCCGAGAGCAAACCATCTCCTCTTCACCCCAAACGACATGAAACTGGCACACAACACTGCTGCTGCCATGTCGATGTACAAGTACGGCACCTGGATATCTGGCTTCCTGAAATACATTTACACCACAGCACTGCTGAATTCTTCATGCTAATGCCAGGAGGTGTTGATTTATTTTCTATAACAGCAGCTCTGACATTAGTGCCATCTGTAATTCAAATCACAGCTTTAAATTAATATGCTCCGATACATTATTGTAGGGATTTATATGGTGGACACTCCATATTAACTGTTTCAGGGCTTTCCCCAGAAAAAGATATCAGAACGGTGCTACTGATGCAGAGCCTAGATAGATAGATAGAATCTTAAGATGGTAGGCCTAGAGATGCAGATTAACTCTGTCCATCATTCAGTATTAGTCAATCATATTATAATAAATTACTGGCAGATATTCAGTTTCAAGATCGTCTACTGCCAGTACTAGCCAGCTGCTTCACCTGGGACACTATTTCTTTTGCATATCAGAACCACACTCCACAGTAATTGTCACTGAACATAGTGTGCAATGGGAGACTGTACCCTGCATCATCATATGCTAATACTGTAGTGTTATTTTTATCGCCCATGTGCACCTGAACTGACAGCAGCAGTAAACACGTGTCATTTTGCCACCTATTCACGAATGGATCTTGGCTACTGAATATGGCCCTAATATGAAGAGTGTCTAGTGTACGTACTTAATGCTCAGCGATTTTGGGCAGCTTCATAGCATGCCTCTTCCTTTTCCAATTCTAGGATGCCAGGAACAGAATCAAGGTCAAATCATGCAACAGCACCTAGAACGTGGTTTTATGTATGGGTGTGAACGGCAGTCAGTGCACACAGCGAAACCCTTTATTTTCACTTCTGGGTTCAGTACCAGGATAGTCTAGACCTATATATTACAAAAACTTCCTATTTTTTATATAGTTATTACTCATTTTCAGAAGGGAATAGGAGAGATTTAGGTGTGGAAAGTACCCTGCATTGTTCAATTTCCATCCATCTATTATCCGTAACCACTTATCCTGTGCAGGGTCACGGGCATGCTGGAGCCTATCCCAGCTGACTCTGGGCGAGAGGCAGAGTACACCCTGGACAAGTCGCCAGATCATCGCAGGGCTGATGCAAAGAGACAAGCCACCATTCACATATAATGAATAATGGAGAACTACCTCCGAATTCTTCAGCATAAACCATCAGAAACTTGAACACGACTTGGGAGTTACAACAGGACAATGAACCCAAACATGCATCAGAGCTGGTTGTGGAGGATAAAGCAGGCTAACATTAAGCTGAAAACAAGTCCTGACTTCAACCCTATTGAAAATATATGGACTGTGCTTATAAGTCCAAGGAAAAAAAAATTTAATTGAACTCCACCAATTATACTATGAAGAGTCATGAAATATCCAACCAGAATTCTGCCAGAAGCTTGTTCATGGTAAACAAAAATATGTTTGGTCAAGGTGAATCTTGCAAAGAGATATTTTACCAAAATATATTAAGTGTGCTGTATGTATATTTTTGACCCTGTGTTGATTTCAGAAACCCCAAAGAAAATTAAAACTTGTGCACCAAATTTGTGTTTTTTTAAAGACGTATGCTGTACATTCTGCCACAGGAAAAAAAAAAAAAAAAACAGTTCAAAGAAATTAGTAAAAGCCCAAATATTGCCATAACAGTCATGTCACTGTATGTAAACTTCTGACCAAACTGTAATTTTCTTTCCTTTGACTTTATAATCATGCAAGCTGAAAGTTGTCTTTAAAAAAAAAAAAAAAAGGCAGGTTATTTTCATAACCAATTAACTACAAAAAGAGCTAATTAAAGTGGTTTAAACTCTATTCAGATGTGGAAGCAGATCCTGGAAGTGTCGTGGCCATTTCTTTGGCTGAAGACTAATCCGCTCTTTACAGTCTCTATAGGTGCATTAGATAGGGTGCGAAATACAGGCGACTTCACCCTACGTAGCGCGCCATATTATTTATCAGGAAGCCATCTGAGACTGAGCCAACGAATATAGATATACAACTGGAGAAAATATTTGAGGACTATTGTAAAACGCTTTTCAATGAAACTTGACTATACCGTATTGACTCATGCTAACAGGCTAGCGTTAGCTATTCATACCGTTAACTATCTCTGGGATTACTGGAGCTGACCCAAGCGGACATTTTTTTTACCTTTTCACATCAGCCCGCTCAGCAAAAAGCATGAGCATACTGAAACAGTTCCAGAAACCAAACCGGGTCAGAATAAACGCTCCGAACTGCGCGATAAGCCTCAGTACCTGCCTTCTACTCGGAGGCGCCATAATTTTTCTTCCGGTTTTATGGCGGTTGGCAACTAGCTTCAATGGTGCATTACCGCCACCAGCTGGACTGGGGTGTGATACTTGAGTTTAATTTTAAAAAAAAACAACCCTAAATTATTTTAATTAAGACCTGTGTTCCTTAAGAAACTAAATACATATTTGAAGCAGATTTCACCTGTACTTCTTTGCAGAATGTCCTCCAAGTTTAACACTAATTGTTTCCCTTGCAACTGTAAAATTAATCTTTGTCTTTCTTCCTGGTATTTAGGACATTGCAAAATAACATGATCTGTAGACTCTGGGCTGCCACAGAAATCACATTTTCCATCTGCATGCTTTTTTAACATCACCAAAGAACTATTTAATCTTGTGTCCCCAAACCTCATTCTTGAAAAAGCATCCTCCTCTTCCTTACTTCTGTTGGTGTTTCTGCTCTTTCCCACTTTGTTCTGAATATTATAAAACTGTCTCCCAGTCTGGCCATTGTCCCATAATGTTTGACATTTTCCCTTAACTATGTTTTTAATCTCATCTCATTATCTCTAGCCGCTTTATCCTTCTACAGGGTCGCAGGCAAGCTGGAGCCTATCCCAGCTGACTATGGGCGAAAGGCGGGGTACACCCTGGACAAGTCGCCAGGTCATCACAGGGCTGACACAGACACAGACAACCATTCACACTCACATTCACACCTACGGTCAATTTAGAGTCACCAGTTAACCTAACCTGCATGTCTTTGGACTGTGGGGGAAACCGGAGCAAACCCACGCGGACACGGGGAGAACATGCAAACTCAGCACAGAAAGGCCCTCGCCAGCCATGGGGCTCGAACCCGGACCTTCTTGCTGTGAGGTGACAGCACTAACCACTACACCACCGTGCCGCCCCTATGTTTTTAATCATACTTTTAATTTCTGCCTTGCTGTAAGCGACTTCAATATCTATGCTGGGATTTCCAGCTGCTTGTTTAGCGCACTTATCTGCCATCTCATTCCCTACAACTCCTATATGAGCTGGTACCCATACAAGAGTTATCCTAACTCCTGTCTTTAACAGATTATTTGCAACTTGTAATATTTCATACACAATGTCCTGCCTTGATTTTGACTGGGATGTTCCAATGCTAATCAAAGCTGAGCTGGAGTCTGAAGCAATTACTGCCTTCCTTGGCCTGTTAACTTCCACCCATTGCAGGGCTAGCCACACAGCAACCAACTCCGCTGTATAAACTGCTAGATCATCATTGATTCTTTTTCCTACTTTGACTTTTAACTTTGGGATAACAAAAGCAACCCCAACTCTTTTACCAGCCATTTTAGAGGCATCTGTATATAGAATTATATCCTCTCTATACATCTCCATAAGATAGCTCTGAACCCTTAATTTGTCCATATTACTCTCTTGCATCTCCTCTAATAACCCCAGGTCAATGGATATCTCTTTAAAGACCCATGGTGGGACAGCTGGGATAGGCACAGTAGGACTTATCTTTAATTCACTAAACCCTGTCTCATTAACTTTATCATTAATCACCCAACCAAAACTTCTGACTTGGGCATTTCCACGCTCTTGACATTGCCTCAGGACTGGTTGACACTCATGATTTTCATTATGACCCTTTAAATTTGCCCAATACACAATGGTTAACTGTTCTCTTCTAAGATGAAGAGGCATTTCTCCCATCTCCACCTGGATAGCTGACACTGGAGTAGTTTTAACAGCGCCACAGCATAACCTTAATGCTTGATTTTGGATCACATCCAACTTATTCCGCAGTGTTTTGGCTGCAGACCCATATATTATACTTCCATAGTCAAGCACAGACCTAATCAAACCTGTATAAATTGTTCTTAAAGCATGTCTGCTTGCTCCCCACTCCACTCCGCATAGACATCTCATTACATTTATTACTTTCTTGCATTTATCAATCATTTTTTGTATATGCACTGCCCACGTTAATCTTTGGTCAAACCATAAGCCCAGTTATTTAAAGGAGTCAACCCTTTCCAATTCATTAGCAGAGAGATTCACTTTTATATCCTTAACCATTTTCTTTCTTGAGAAAACCATTATTTTAGTTTTGTCAATAGAGATCCTAAAACCCCATCTATTGGACCATTTATTCACTACATCAACTGCTTACTGTATCTTACTCACCACAAACTCAATATTTCTCCTTCTTTTCCATAAAGCACCATCATCTGCAAACAATGCTACATCCACAAAATTCTCTACTTCCTTAAAAATGTCATTTATCATAATGAAGAACAATAAAGGACTGATAATGCTCCCTTGTGGGATACCATTTTCTACCTGATACCGCTCACTTGTCACTCCGTTAATCCTCACCTTTATTGTTCTATCTGATAAGAATTCCTTAACCCATGTAAAAACTCTTCCCTTGACTCCCATATGATTTAACTTAATCAAAAGGCCCTCCTTCCACATCATGTCATACACCTTCTCAATATCAAAAAAGACAGCCACAACTGATTCCTTATTCACATGTGCTCTTCTTATGGTATACTCTAAATATACTAAAGGATCCATGGTGCCTCTGCCTCTTCTAAAACCACTCTGATAATTTTCTATCAGTCCTTTAGCCTCAACTGTATATATTAGCCTGTTATTTATTATTCTTTCCATTGTTTTCCCCATCTGAGATGTTAGTGCTATTGGTCTGTAGTTGCTAGGGATCTTTGGGTCTTTCCCAGGCTTTTTAATAGGGATAATTATAGATTCTTTCCATACTTTTGGTATTATTCCTTCTGTCCAGACCCTATTATAAAGGCCCAATAGAACGTCCTTTCCTTTATCAGTTAGGTTCTCTAACATAGAATAACAAATCCCATCTACCCCTGGAGAAGACTTACCTAACTTTCTTAGTGCATTATTAAGTTATTGTGAGTAGTTCATTCAACTCCTCACCTATCACCTCTTCACAGTCCTGCTGATAATTTATAACTGTTTCTGCCCTTGCTCTCTTTTCCTGATGGCTAAGATTTTCAGTGCTGTGTACCTTACTAAATGTCTTTGCCATTATCTCTGCTTTGTCAATACTACTAATGGCTATATTTTGACCGTCAATCAACACAGGATAACCATATTCTTTCCCACTTCCTTTCATTTTCTTTATGCCCCAGACTCTCTCCACTGGAGTAGTTCTTCCTATAGAATCACAAAACTTTCTCCAGTAACCATTCTTAGGCCAAGTTTACATTAGACCGTATCTGTCTCGTTTTCTTCGCGGATGCACTGTCCGTTTACATTAAACCGCCTGGAAACGCCGGGAAACGGGAATCCGCCAGCGTCCACGTATTCAATCCAGATCGTGTCAGCTCCGGTGCTGTGTAAACATTGAGATACGCGGATACGCTGTGCTGAGCTCTAGCTGGCGTCGTCATTGGACAATGTCACTGTGACATCCACCTTCCTGATTCGCTGGCGTTGGTCATGTGACGCGACTGCTGAAAAACGGCGCGGACTTCCGCCTTGTATCACCTTTCATTAAAGAGTATAAAAGTATGAAAATACTGCAAATACTGATGCAAATACTGCCCATTGTGTAGTTATGATTGTCTTTAGGCTTGCCATCCTTCCACTTGCAAGTGGTAAGTGATATGCGCTGGGATCACACACACAGTGGCTCAGTCCCGAATCACAGCTTGTGCACTTCACTCGCGCGCTGTGTGAGCTGCGCAGGGCCGGAGTGCGCACCCTCCAGAGGGCACTCGCTGTTCAGGGCAGAGTGATTTGGAGCGCAGGATGCCTGCGGAGCCGAGCGTATCCGTGTATTGGTGTTGCTGTGTGCACTCAAATCGTGTATTGGTGTTGCTGTGTGCACACTAATCGTTTTAAAAACGTTAATCTGATGATCCGCTGATACGGTCTAATGTAAACATGGGCTTAGCCTCCCTGATGGTTTTCCTTACAACTGGACTTCTTAAATTCAATTAAATTTTGGAAATTGTGCATTCTTTTCAAGACTCTAAATGCTTTGTTCCTATCTTTTATTGCTTTTTTGCATTCATTAGACCACCATGAAACTATCTTACTTAACTGCTTAGGTTTGGACTTAGGAATGGCTAAAATTGCTGGACTAATTATGCCGGCACTAATATCTTTACATAAGCTTTCAATATCTTTATTTATATCTATTACTGACAGCATTTCATCACTTACCTCTCTAAATTTGTCCCAGTCCGCTTTCTCTAAATTCCATCTCTCATTTTTAACTTCGTATTCAAATTAAACTTCCATACCCACTTGAATTTTAATAGGGAAGTGATCACTACCTATAGTATTATCATTCAATACCTCCCACTCACACTTATTTGCTAATGATATTGTAACTAATGTGAAGTCTATTGCTGAGTCTGTGCCCCTAACGACATCCAATCTAGTACCTGACCCATTATTCAAACAAACTAATTCTTCCTCATCCATAAATTCTAAAATCACATCCCCATTAACATCATTCTTATCCCTCCACAATGTACTATGTGCATTAAAGTCACCACACCATACCACTCTCCCCTTTGTATCTTTCCAAATTTCTGCCAATTGACTTAATTCTATTTGCCTACATGGGTTATAGTAATTTATTATTTCTATATTGCCTTCATTTGACCAGACCTCTATTATAGTGTATTCTAGCTCTTTCCCTCTTGTAATTTCCCTATATTGAATACCTTTTTGTCTGAATGTTATAACTCCTCCACCTTTTCCAGATTCTCTATTCCTCCTTATTAAAGTATATCCTTTAATAATAAAATCCAGTTTGGGGATCAACCAAGTTTCCTGTATGCATATAACATTAGGTTTTATACTTAAATTATCTATATATTTTTTAAATTCCTGCCCGTTCGCTATTAAGCTCCTCGCATTCCATTGCAATATAAACAAGACCATTATCCTGAGCCAACCCATACTTGAGATTGTTGATGTACCTCTTCATTTAAAGTATCCCTGACTGATTCCCACAGCAGTTCTTTTACATCCAAGAATTTCTCAGCAGATTTGACTATAATTTTAATTTTCTCTGTTCGGCTTGTAGTCTGTGCTGAACAATTGATAACCTCAGCCATGAACAATATAAAATTACTTTTAGACACAGTGTTTCCTCTTTAATTTTGCCACACTTTACACATGGCCTCCCCTCTTTCACAACTGGGGCTGGACCTGCTACTACCCTTTTAACAGTTTTTGTTGCTTCTGCATATGATAACCCTTGAGTTACTTTGAGCCGCTGTACCTCTTGCATTCTCTTGCTCACTTCACATCCTCTGTAGGCAGAGCTGTGTTCCCCCCCACAATTACTACATTTTAACTTTGCGTCCTTGTCGCACTGCCCATATTCATGCTCTCCACTGCACTTACTACACCTTTGTTTCTCCTTACATACTGCAGCTACAGGTATATGCCCAAACTTTTGGCACTTAAAGCATCTTAGTGGTGGTGGGATATACCGGTTACACCTTTATTTCATAACTCATGTATCCTGTGAATACCCTCTCAGGAAGTTTTCCTTCAAATGTTAGCACAATTGAAAGGCTATCAGTTATAATTCCACCTCATCTTGTTTTCAGCCGCCTTGCTTCCTTTACCTTGGCATTAGTTATATTTTCTTTGACTGATTTCCACTGATTCCCTTAACGGGATCCCTGAGATTACACCCCTTACAGGGTTGTCAAACACCACCGAACACTTTACTTTGTTACCATTTATTTTATTATCTTTGATTGCATTTCTTTGCTGCTCTTCATCCTTACATGTAATCAGTAGACAACCATTTCTTAATTTTTTGGCACTTCTTACCTCACCAAACTCCCTATGCAGTGCTTTGGTTAGTTTTATTGGACTCCACTCGTCAAATGTAGATCCCTCATTAATCAATCTTACAAACACTTTATACTCCACTCTACTCCTTTCCACAACATTAGGTATACACCTTTCCTCCTCATTACTGTTATTTGTTTTCTCCTTTTTTTCCGCTTTTTACCCTTAGTTATCATCCATGACTCCCGCTTTCGTCCATTTCCTTACACTCACTTCCTGAAACATCACTTCCCTTTGCAAACTTCTGACCATTCCCAGTCCAGTTGTCACCAACCGCCTTTACGACACTTCCTCCACTCATCTCAGCCATCCCACCGAGCTCCTCGCGGGCGCTCTCGCCAGCAAATCAACCCATAGACATATAAACATAGACGCCGCATTGAACTGGTGGCCCCATTGCTGGGATACGTCAGAGTGTCCGCCATATTTGATGTGGCAAATCTTCCCCATAAACCAATGCAAGTAAATGGACTGAACTTCATAAAGCCCCTTTCTACAATAATATTTAACTCGATGCCTTTTATTCACCCATTAAGACACACACGTATATGTTTGGGAAACAAATAGGCATCAAAACACATAACTTTTAATGTGATGGTTATAAATAGTGTGCGAAATACCCTGTACACTGCAAACTAGCGACAGATACGCGATAGATAGCTCAGGTAAGCTAATCAGTCAGCATACCGTAGCAAGCTACCAAAACCTGAGGCCACAATAACCAACCTACAAGACTGAATATGATAAATGATGGAAATAGTGGAAAAACTGGAAATAGTGAATGAAAATAAAAATGTACTGTTTTATTTATTGAGCCACCACACAGACCTACTCTTGTTGAATAAAGTGAGCTGAATGACCGCCAGACTGAGTTCGGCCAGGTTCTAACGTCATACCAAAACAAAATACATCACTGATTCCTTCACATTCAGAAAGGTTAAAAACATTCATCATACGTTCAAAAATGTTCATCATAGTGTGGCACTGTATTATCTAATTCTCACTGCTTATAACTATACACCTACCCGGTGGAGATGAGCGGGAAACTGAAGACTGAAGGAACAGCTCCCTCTCTGATCCTGACTGTCTGACCTCTTCTGTCAAAATCCTCCATTCTGAAGTGTTCACTGCAGAGCATGGATGACGGAGTAGCAGAAAACCCTTCCTGTCGCACAGCTGTCTCCCACTGCTTTTTCATGTCTTTATTTTTGGGAAACCTACATAGTATGTGAAAAGTTAGCTAAGCAGCTAACAACAATCAGCGTAATTACGAAGGAAATACTTCGTTGTTTGGAGACAGGTTTCACCGAGCGGCTATTATGCGCGAGACTTCATATTGGCCACAAAGTCAGGAAAATCTGTTCATAAAATTACATTATAATGACCAAATACAATTAAAAGCATTTTTCTAGTCTCACCTGTGAAAGGTAATCCCATGTGATCTCATTTGGACGGTAAACCTGTTGGTACAGTTAAACGCAGCACATGAATAAAGCACTTTGCCACATCCAATATGGCGGCGAGGATGACGTATGATTCTACGCAGAAGGCGGCGTCTATGTTTATAATGTCTATGAATCCATAGATTTACATAGAAGACTAGATGCCTCGTCCCCGTTGCCCGTCAACGAAGTCGAACGTCCGCACATGGCGGCCATCTTACCTCAGACAGCTGGCTTACCCATTACATTGTGTTGGTAGCGATATGTACTTTTCAGATGACCGTAACTTCCTCAAATTTCAATCAATATTCAAACGGTTTGATTTGTTATATAAAAAACCAAACAAACGGAAGTATGTATTTATGATATTAATGATGAATAATCATTTTATGTTTTAAAAAAATACGCATAGCTTGGCGGAAATATTTCAGTATACTACAGACTGTAAGACAGGATGCATGCTGAAATTCCTATGCTGTGAGAAGCCTAACACTGCATACTTATGGATAACTGTGGCCTTAGGACAAATAACCATACAATTTATTTCCAATTTTTAGTGAAAATATTTTTACATGTGATAGGGCCGTAGGGGAAGCTAAAGTTAAATAAACAGCTTACTCACTTCTGAAACTTCAGAAATACTTCATCCACCTCAAAAACCTAATGCACTCACATCATAGCATAATAACAAATGTAAACTCACATCATAGCATAATAACAAATGCACTGCCCGAGTAAGTAACAGTATAAAACAGTGACAGCGACTCACGGTAGTTTGTGACAAAAAAAGCATTTAATTAAATCACATGTGGTTATACTTCCAAGGATAAAAAGATATCTTTACATTTACAAAAAGAACATTCAAAGCTGATTATCATGTCAAAGTCAATATATGTTAGCACAGAAGATTGAAATTTCATTTGACTAGGCTCCAATGTGCAGTTAAAATAAAACTAAACATACTGATATAAACATCTACAATTAAAACACACACATCATCTTGTCAAAGTCAGTACTTTGATTTCCTGTAAATCATAATGTGAGTGCTGTGCTGTGCTTGCGTAAGTCTTCATACCCCTTGTCTGTGGTAAGATGGCCGCCCTGTGCGGACGTTCTGGAATAGATAGTTTTCACATGACGTCACAGAGTCGGGGATTCCCTGGTGGCGGCCATCTTGGAGGGCTAGCTTACCGTACGGGTCACTGAGCACACATTGTAGTGCGCGAGTTACATTCATTTATATATTATTTACATTTATAGTTACATTACTACTATTTAAAGCTAGCAATGGTGCACACCTGCTGTATTCACGGCTGTCGTAATAGGTCAGATGATGACGTCAAGCGGAGCTTTTATGGAATTCCCACTGTAGGGAGCACGAAGGCAGCAAACAAGCTCAGCATACAAAGGAGAAATCTATGGCTTGCGAGAATCAACCGCAAGGATTATCAGCCTTCCAAACACAGCAAAATCTGCTCCGATCATTTTATAAGTGGTAAGTTGTTTAAATAAACAATCAATTGTGTTTAAGTTTGTTTTTGGAAACCAAAACATCATGTGAACAATGTCTGGAGAATGCCTAACTGGAACCGCTGGAACCGTTTACATTGCAATGTACACTTAATACCGCTCGTTTGTCACATTTCTATTTGAAACTTGTCGCTTCACTCACGCAAGGGTCATTTTTGAAAAATATTTTAGGTCTATTCTGTATGATTTCATTTGTGTTTGGGATGCAAACAGCGCGCCTTTTGGCGGATGCCGCCTGAATCGCGCAGATCCGGGTTTTTTTTTTAGGGGGGGCGTTGGAGTGTCTGATTATAAAAATGGGTGTCCGGTGATGGACAGGGTAAAGGACTGTATAAGGGGGACACTGGATCGGGTATACAGCAAGCTACACAGGCTGTCCGGTTAGAACAGGAATTAATGGATGTCCACTCACGAGAAACCGTGTAAACCGTGGTTTTACTAGAAAACAGAATAAAATACAAATACAACAAGACATGAGCAATAATATACACACAAGCAATAATGTAAATAATGACAATGATATAAATACAAATACACATCGCATTAAATATATATTAACGCAAATGAACAATAACTATATACAATGTAATACAAATGTAAAACACACAAATGAATACTATATAAGTAAAACAATGTAAAGCCCAATGAATGCTATTTACACCCCATAATAAATAACACAACACACTAGATACTGACTATATACACGATATGTACACAATATGTACAATGTGTACAACGTACACGGAGGATGAGGATAGCTGCCTACAGCAGCTATCATTACCAAGGTGCGTGGTGCAACTGCTTACAGCGAGTCACACCCGCATGAAGACACAGAGTGTGTCGGCTGAATGAAGGGGAGCGTGGCTCCTTTAAGCGCTGCCCCGCGCTGTATTGCGCATAGAAGGTTAGAATATGTGGCGCGATTATGAACTGTACATACCACCACTACACTCCCAACACGGCAATGGCTAATAATGAAATGTGCTCCCGTAACAAACCGTGGTCGAGAAAACAAGCGCTATCATTACATGGCTACTGAACAGAACAGAACAAACACGTAAGAAAATAGACAGACACAGGATGAGAGAAAAGGAGAAGAAATACTCGCTAGCCTTACCGCCACATGTAACAGTTACAGATAACGAGTACACACATAACACAGTAGCTACGCAACAATAAACAACTTACATTCAAGGACGCACGGAATGCTCACACGGCACAAATGATGGACGTTGGATCCTGACACGTCCGCGATAGAAAGACAGAAAGCAAGAAAGAAATGAAACCGAGAAAGAAAGAGAGAAACGGATCCAAATATTCACTGATGAGAAGCAGGTGTTGCATGGAGTCCCCGTCTGATGTGTGCTGTGTTTTCCTCGATGTTTGTGCGCATCTTATATAGTCCACGCAGCACAGTGTGATGGACAGTGGCGCCAGGGTGTCTGAAGTTGGCGTGTGATGGACAGTGGCGCCAGGGTGTCTGAAGTTGGCATGTTGTAACATGCCCTGACAACTAACGAGTTGGGAGCCACTATGTCTGACAAGGGTGCCTGTTCACTACTTCTAAAGGTCAAAATAATTAAGACCTGGCACCGCAATTCTGAACAGCCGCCCCCAACTTTGTGGAACAAAGTTGTGTCCATGATGTCAGGCAGAGGTGTCCTGAGGGAGTGAAGGGAGTCTCACCAGGCGTGAGACTGGGCGTGTGTAGGTCCGGTCCTTGACCTGCACCTGTGCAGTACGTACCCTGCCATCTGCTCCAGGGATGACAGCAGTGACCTTGCCCACAGGCCACAGGGCACGTGGGAGTTGAGGGTCGACAATCATCATGATGCTGTCAACGATGAGGTCCTCCCGGTCTCGTTGCCACTTGGAGCGGGTTTGAAGAGAGGGCAGGTAGTTCCTGATGAACTTAGCCCAGAATTGGTCCACAAGGGCCTGGCACTGTCTCCACCTGCGCCTGCTCAGGATGTCGGAGTCGGTGTAGACCACTTGTGGTATGGAGGGGTCGTGCCGCCCCATCAGCAGCATGTTTGGAGTGATGGGATCTGGATCTGCGATGTCTGACGAGGTGTAACCCAAGGGCTTGGAGTTGATGATGCTTTCCACCTCGATCAGCACTGTCCTCAACACCTCCTCAGTGACTGTCTGTGCATCGAGTGTAGTGTGTAGGGCAGCTTTGATGGAACGGATCTCCCGTTCCCAGGAACCACCGAAGTGCGGAGCATGTGGAGGATTGAACTTGAAGTCAATCTGTTGACTGGCTAAGTGGGACTGTAGCTCTGGGCTGAGGGCTTTGAACGTCTCCTGCAGTTCAGACTGACCCCCTCTGAAATTGGTGCCTTGGTCGGAGAGCAGCTCATGTGGCTTCCCTCGGCGTGCGATGAAGCGCCGCAGGGCCATCAAGAAAGCATCAGTGTCCATGCTGGTGAGGAGGTCTAGATGCACTGCATGGGTTGTCAGGCACTTGAAAACGATGCCCCACCGTTTCTCAGTGCGTCGGCCAATCTTGATGAGGTACGGCCCGAAACAATCCATTCCAGTGGAATAGAAGGCTGGCTTGTGCAAGCGCAGACTTGATGGTGGCAAGTCAGCCATTCTGGGGATCACTGGTGTGCCTCGCCACTTCTGACACTCTGGACAGCTGTGCTGATGTTTCTTGACAGCCGCTCTCCCACGCACGATCCAGTACCGCCGGCGCAGCTCAGCAAACACTCGCTCTGGTCCTGGGTGCGCCAGGTGGCTGTCGAAGTCTCGGATGATGAGCTGTGTGATGGGGTGCTGAGGGTCAAGCAGGATGGGGTGTAGAGTCTCCTCCTCAACCGTGTCACACCTGCGCAGACGACCTCCGACCCGGATCAGCTGTGTCTCAGCGTCGTACTCCGGGGACGATGTGAGGATCCTGCTGTCAGTGGAGACTGGCTTCCCCGCTGAGAGCAGGGTGAGGTCTTCGGGGAAGGAGTCACTCTGTGCCTTCCTGAGGAGTGCCATCTCCGCTTGCCTGTAGTCCTCAGCTGTGATGGCGGGTGTGGCCGCCCCGTGACGCGCTCTGACTGTGGCCTCCAGCAGCTCTGGATATTGACTGAAGTTCCCTGCATCAGGCAACGCAGGGTCAGAGGTCACGGTGATGTGGCCGCAGAACTGGGACTTCTGCAGCTTGGTGGCATCCTGCAGCAGCTCCACTGATGGTGACGGTGCACTGATGAACAGGCACGCTGGGGTGGAAGACCGACGCTTGACAGCCTTGGCGGGGCCTTGAAGTGTCCACCCAAGGCGTGTCTTCAGGGCAATGGGTCCACCTAGTGGGCCTATGTGCACAGGCTCGATGGGGATGAGAAGGTCTGGGTAGTCAGACCCAATGAGGAGCAGCGGACGGGCCTGAGTAACGGAGTGAAGAGGCAGCCCTCTGAGGTGGCGGTAGGTCCTTTGGAGGGCCTCAACTGGGTGTGAATGAGGGGACAGTCCCAGTTCGGGTGATGTGAAAGCCCGCTGTATCTTGTACCGCTGCTGCGGTTGACTGAGGGATGACACAGAGAAGGACACTGACCTCCCCGGCACCGTTCTGATGTCATGACGGATGGTGCGGAGGGCCAGGTTCTCACTCTGTCCTTTGAGGCCAAGCTGCTGCGCTGCTTGGGGGAGGAGCATGGTGCGCTCTGACCCGTCATCGAGGATGGCGTAGGTCTCCATCTTCTTGCCCCCGTGATGAAGGAGGACCTTCACCATCTTCAGCAGCACACAACTACCTCTCCGTGCTGGGTCGAGGTAGTAGGTGGATGGCTGGCTGGGTGAAGACAGTGTCGCAGTCTCCGGCCTGCTTTGTGCATTCACCTCATGCAGTACCTCGAGGTGCAGGCGATTGCACTTCGGGCACCGTGCCTTGAGGTAGCACTGAGCTGCTTGATGGTCGCGTCCACACCTCCAGCACTTCTTCCCGGTCTTGATCCACTGGAGCCTTGGTTCCAGTGACATACTCTTGAACGCAGTGCACTGGTTGAAGTAGTGCTCCGTGCTGTTGCAGAAGGGGCAGTACTTCTTTGGAGGCTCCACCTTGGCGGGTGTGCGTGGAGCTGACTTTGATGGCTGCTGAGTTGACTTGGTTGGGGGGTCTACCAGCAGGACCGTGGTGGAGCGTGTGGCTGCCGGCTGCTTGCCTCTGGTGCTCCGCTGCCACTCTGCCTGGTTCGCTGTTGCCTTTGGCGGGTCGTTGGTCTCGTCCAGCTGCACACCAACCTCGTACTGTAACCATGCGGCGAAGTCCAGGAGTGTGGGGACAGGCACACGGTCTGGGTCGATGTACCGCCTGAAGGCAGTACGCAGCTCGTGAGGCAGCTTGGGCAGCAACCGAGACACATGCGAACCACACCATAGCTCAAGCTGTTCCTGGGTCCCCATCTTATCCAGCATCCCCACCAAGGACTGCACCTTCAGGGCGAAGTTCCTGAAGCCTCTCTGGTCACCGCTCCTGACAGGGGGCTCAGCCAAGACCTGGTTGATCTGCCTGAGTGCCAGTTTGCGGGGCTGCCCAAAGAGCTTCGTGAGGGCTGCCATCGTATCACTGTAGGGGTAGCTACTGTGGCAGTAAGCATCCGCTACCAGGACAGCATCCTCTAGCTTCAGGTGGTCCAGCAGGATCTGATATTTGAAGCGCTCTGTCGCGTCGGGTGGTAGGACGTTGTCGAGCGCCAGCTGCATCCTGTTGAACTGCCGTGGGTCGTCCTCGGTGAACGCTGGGATTCTCATCTTGGGCCCATGGTAGGTCAGCTCCTGAGGGGGAAGAGATGTCAGTCGCTGTGGGACAGGTGACAGCCTGTGATGATCTGGTGCCACTGCCCTCTGACCGGCCGACACCGGTGATGACGTCCGCTGTCTTTGAGCAGATGAAGGGCGCCGTGGGCTGAATGGCGCTGAGTACTGTGGGGTGGCAGGAGAGGGTGAGGATGACGTGAATGAGTGACCCCGTGGCAGATGCATGCTCCTCAGGTGCTCTGTCAGCTCTGCCGTCTGTGGTGTTGGCAGATGGGGAGCTCCTCCGTGTGGCGGTGTGGACGTCACTGCCTCAGCTCCTGCGATGTGTGGCCGAGGTAGAGGTGATGACTGCTCTGCCACCGGGGCGCGGCGATGTCCACTGGTTGAGTCAGCAGGGCTGTATGTTCTGTCATGCTGCAGTGGTGATGATAGGACTGCTGGGTGGGTTCCAGGCGTGACGGCTGGAACCTGGATGTCCCTCGCTGGTGTGCGTGGAGGTGATGCATAGTGTTGTTGTTGCAACAGGTACTGCACATCCCGCTGCAGCTGCCGATTGTCCTCCCGTATCTGCTGAAGGGCGAGGAGGATAGCTGCTGACGTGTCCAGGGGAGTCTGCCCAGCAGGGGGAGTGTGTGATGGCTCCCGGGGCCTGCTGTCTCCCACGTGGGAAGAATCATCCTGGGTGTGTACGCCGTCCTGTGGCAGCCGTCGCTGAGTCTGGGTCACCACGTAGTCATCCAGGTGCCTGGGGTGGTGGTGCTCACGGCGAGGACGGGCACTGCCATCATGAGTGGACATCCTGACTGTGTAGAACGCTGTATCCGGCTCGAAGGACCATATAAAAATGGGTGTCCGGTGATGGACAGGGTAAAGGACTGTATAAGGGGGACACTGGATCGGGTATACAGCAAGCTACACAGGCTGTCCGGTTAGAACAGGAATTAATGGATGTCCACTCACGAGAAACCGTGTAAACCGTGGTTTTACTAGAAAACAGAATAAAATACAAATACAACAAGACATGAGCAATAATATACACACAAGCAATAATGTAAATAATGACAATGATATAAATACAAATACACATCGCATTAAATATATATTAACGCAAATGAACAATAACTATATACAATGTAATACAAATGTAAAACACACAAATGAATACTATATAAGTAAAACAATGTAAAGCCCAATGAATGCTATTTACACCCCATAATAAATAACACAACACACTAGATACTGACTATATACACGATATGTACACAATATGTACAATGTGTACAACGTACACGGAGGATGAGGATAGCTGCCTACAGCAGCTATCATTACCAAGGTGCGTGGTGCAACTGCTTACAGCGAGTCACACCCGCATGAAGACACAGAGTGTGTCGGCTGAATGAAGGGGAGCGTGGCTCCTTTAAGCGCTGCCCCGCGCTGTATTGCGCATAGAAGGTTAGAATATGTGGCGCGATTATGAACTGTACATACCACCACTACACTCCCAACACGGCAATGGCTAATAATGAAATGTGCTCCCGTAACAAACCGTGGTCGAGAAAACAAGCGCTATCATTACATGGCTACTGAACAGAACAGAACAAACACGTAAGAAAATAGACAGACACAGGATGAGAGAAAAGGAGAAGAAATACTCGCTAGCCTTACCGCCACATGTAACAGTTACAGATAACGAGTACACACATAACACAGTAGCTACGCAACAATAAACAACTTACATTCAAGGACGCACGGAATGCTCACACGGCACAAATGATGGACGTTGGATCCTGACACGTCCGCGATAGAAAGACAGAAAGCAAGAAAGAAATGAAACCGAGAAAGAAAGAGAGAAACGGATCCAAATATTCACTGATGAGAAGCAGGTGTTGCATGGAGTCCCCGTCTGATGTGTGCTGTGTTTTCCTCGATGTTTGTGCGCATCTTATATAGTCCACGCAGCACAGTGTGATGGACAGTGGCGCCAGGGTGTCTGAAGTTGGCGTGTGATGGACAGTGGCGCCAGGGTGTCTGAAGTTGGCATGTTGTAACATGCCCTGACAACTAACGAGTTGGGAGCCACTATGTCTGACAAGGGTGCCTGTTCACTACTTCTAAAGGTCAAAATAATTAAGACCTGGCACCGCAATTCTGAACACTGATTATAATTTCAAAGTAAATTCTGTATTAAAATTACTAAATAAGCAAATCTGTTACAGTCCATGAAACAGGAAGTATAAGGATAAGAAAAAAAACCAGTTTAAATCGGGAAGCTGCGCTCATTTGTGCAGCCTGAGCGGTGTGCAGAACTGCACAAATGTGCGCAGCTTCCCGATTTAAATTGTTTTTTTTTCTCATCCTTATACTTCCTGTTTCATGGACTGTAACGGATTTGCTTATTTAGTAATTTTAATACAGAATTTACTTTGAAATTACAATCAGACACTCCAACGCCCCCCCCCAAAAAAACCCAACCCGGATCTGTGCGATTCAGGCGGCATCCGCCAAAAGGCGCGCTGTGAATATATAAAGTTGTATATATCAGACAGCCTTTAAAGTTTGATGAAGTCAGTTTCAGGCTTTGGAGCAGGCTTTGGCAGTTTCAGGCTTTGGCAGCCCTGCATAGTCACTTGAAAATGCATCTTTGTCCACTTCGTAGGGGTCAATTCCCCCAATCAAGGCCAGTTTGGCTGCATACCGTTGTCATGAGATGTCGTCTAATGTATCTATATACTTCTGTTTGCTTGATTTTGCTGACATTGATCTTTATTTTAGAAAACTGATTATATAACTTCATAAATTCGTCCGAGATAACGTAGCCAGTAGTAGCAATGGTTTGTTTTGTTTGCCCTCCAAGATGGCAGCTGGGGGGCATTTCCCAGAATGCCGTGACGTCAGTGAAAACTATCTATATGCGGTGAGGAATCAAGTCTTCTATGTAAATCTATGTATGAATCAACCTACCAGCACCCTCCAAGGACAAACAGTTTCCGGCTCTCACTCCAATCCTCCTCCTTCTTCTTCTGTCGATTTATTGGCGGTTAACAATCGATGTGTATTACCGCCATCTACCGGGCTGAGGTGTGATCTCAAGGGATATTAATCGTTGCAAATGCCTGCATGAGAATAACTCAAAACTGAGCCTGTAGTTAGACCTTGAGCAGGTCACGTCCTGATAGAATGTTCAAAAAGATATCAATATTATGTCTCGAGCAATGTGTCATCATAACAGTACAATACACAGTGAGACACAAGGTCACAGAAGAATTCTAGCTTTCTTTAAAGGTCCCATGGCATGAAATTTTCACTTTCTTAGGTTTTTTAACGTTAAAATGAGTTCCTCTGACCTTCTTAAGTCACCCCAGTGGCTAGAAATTTCATAATGATTCCCACCCACTGTATGGATTGCCCCGCCCAGTTGTAGTGAGGAGACCATAGAGGACACAACAACATGGCATCACCTAAGCGAGCGAAACATGGAAATTGCGCTGTACATGGATGTGACAACACAGAAAAGAGTCTGTTTTTACTGCCGACGGGAGAGCCCCTGAAGACGCAGTGACTTAATTTTATTTACTTCAATAATACGCCGTCGAGTCTACCTAAGACGGTGTATGTTTGTCGGAAGCATTTTCCTGAGGAATGTTTCCACAACTTGGGACAGTACAGGGCAGGTTTTGCACATCAACTGTCACTGAAGCCTGGGTCCGTACCAAGCATCCCTGCCGCATCAGCAACAAACACTGAACAAGTAAGTGTATAACTGGTCGTTTTGCTGTGTTTTAAAATCGGTGCGTTAGCCTAGCAATGGCTACATTAGCTGTGCAGCTAACCACTTCCTGCAGTTAGCCAGGTAATCTGCGCTACAAAACTAAAGAGCATGCAGCATGCTCTGTTAAACTGAGTTTAGTCTGGAAATTGACTGTAACTTATGAGCTTATGTTTGACTATTGCTCCGCAATGCATGTCTTCTGTTGGATAAGCAATATGTTGTTGTAGTTGCTGCTTCTATCCTCTTTGGTTATGGAGTGCGTGTTCAAGCCTAGGTTATTATACGTTCATAAACTACCACTCCGAACACTCTCACTCTCTGTTCTCTGTGTCACGTTGAGTTTACGAAAGGAGTCCGAGGGAGAACGGGGTTTTGTCTTAGCAGCGTGGCTACAGGTGCTGATAGCAGCGAGTATGTGTGTGCGCAGCTTGGTCAAGCCCCTCCCCCTCCCCCCATGGCCCGCCCCCACCCTCTACCCTTCCCCGCCTCCTGCTTCTCATTAGCAAAATGACGCACTGGGAAAAGCGCTGAAATGGGGCTTTCTCCCAGGAGGCTATATTTACGTGCCGAGGGTTCATTTCGAAAAAGGCTGTGGATATAACATCCGGAAGCCTCCATGGGCCCGTTTAAAGCATCAACAAACCACCATGCCATGGGACCTTTAACAATATTAAGAGATATATGCTTGAGTTAATCCTTGCTCTTCTTGACGTGTATTGGTGCTCAGAGGGCGGGCATGCCCTATCAGCCCTCGTCCCACCTCACCGGAGCTTAGAGAAACTCTGGCCAAATTGTCTAGAGTTTGTGTAGAATGCTAAACCACATAACCAAACAAAAATCTTCCCGTAAACCAATTATGAGGATAACCAAACAAAATCTTCCCGTAAACCAATTACGAGGATAACCAAACAAAATCTTCCCGTAAACCAATTACGAGGATAACCAAACAAAATCTTCCCGTAAACCAATTACGAGGATAACCAAATAAAAATCTTCCCGTAAACCAATTACGAGGATAACCAAACAAAATCTTCCCGTAAACCAATTACGAGGATAACCAAACAAAATCTTCCCGTAAACCAATTACGAGGATCACTCCAATCCTTCCGCTTCGTCTTCTTCTTATTGGTGTTTTATGGCGGTTGGCAAACAACGTTTTGATGCATTACCGCTACCAATTGGTATGGCGCGTGGCTCGGGCTATCTAACTATATCTTGTCTTTAAAAAAAAAAATTGAATTCTCCCCATCAATTTCATTCTTCTGAGATACTGAAACAAAAATAAATAGCATTTCTCTCCTGAGCTTCTTTGTAAAAGATCCCGCAAATCCAAATTTAAGTTTTACCAAGTTTTTCAAGGTTCAGTCTCAGTTCCCTTCTCATCGTTTCATATTTTGGACAGTAAATCATAACATTTTCTGTAGTTTCTTCTTGACCACAAAATTCACAACTTCCTGTATTCTGTTTCCTTATTGTAAATAAATTGCTATTTAATCTTGTATGACTAAAACGCAGCCAAGATATGACCATTTCTTCTCTCTGTGTTTTCCTTGTGTTTCGCATCAGACATACTTTTCTTTGAATTCCATAAAACCGTCTTCCTGTTCTCTCTTTTTCCCACTATTTTTGCCACCTTTCTTTCAACTTTTCTTAATTAGGGCCCGAGCACTGGGATGCAAAGCCCAATTGTTTTCGGCCTGTTTATTATTATTATTATTATTATTATTATTATTATTATTAATATTATTATTATCTCATCTCATCATCTCTAGCTGCTTTATCCTGTTCTACAGGGTCGCAGGCAAGCTGGAGCCTATCCCAGCTGACTACAGGAGAAAGGCGGGGTACACCCTGGACAAGTCGCCAGGTCATCACAGGGCTGACACATAGACACAGACAGCCATTCATACTCACATTCACACCTACGGTCAATTTAGAGTCACCAGTTAACCTAACCTGCATGTCTTTGGACTGTGGGGGAAACTGGAGCACCCAGAGGAAACCCACGCGGACACGGGGAGAACATGCAAACTCCACACAGAAAGGCCCTCGCCGGCCACGGGGCTCGAACCCGGACCTTCTTGCTGTGAGGCGACAGTGCTAACCACTACACCACCATGCCGCCCTATTATTATTATTATTATTATTATTATTATTAGGAGCCCTGTGATGACCTGGCGACTTGTCCAGGGTGTACCCCGCCTTTCGCTCATAGTCAGCTGGGATAGGCTCCAGCTTGCCTGCGACCCTGTAGAACAGGATAAAGCGGCTAGAGATAATGAGATGAGATTATTATTAGGGCCCGAGCACCGACGTAGGTGCAAAGCCCTATTGTTTTCAGCCTATTATTATTATTATTATTAATTTTTTTTCTCTATGCGAAAACCAATTTTTGAGGCACTTGCTATGCTCAAAAACTCATGAATTTTGGCAGACTGATCAATTGTGCATGAAATCAAAAAGTTACATTGAGCCCTTGCTCAATGCAACTTTTTAATTTTATGCACAATTGATCAGTCTGCCAAAATTCATGAGTTTGTTTGATCCATTCACGGTTTGTTTGATCCATTCCTGATTTATTATTCATCATGGCAAGATATTGATGTTGTTAAATTGCAAAGGGATTTGCGATATGTCGCAAGATGTTGAAATGGCGAACCAATAAATTTTTACGTTACTCCAAGCAAACAGAAGGCGACTGTGTGTGGTCCCAGAGCTCTATAGCTCCTCCAAGAACAGGCTATGGTTGAGATGAAGTTGCTCGGATCGGCACAAATTTGGTGTGATCGATACTCTTGTGATACAGGATAATTTTCACTTGGGTGTATTTGACTCCACCCAACAGGAAGTCAGCCATGCTGAATGGAATGTGGGATTTTGAAATTTTCCCGTGCTGTGGCTAAAAACTCATGAAACTTTGCACATACATTTGTCCTATGATACAATTTGAGTTGATATAGCAAATCAGTCTAGTTGGGCTTCGTTAACTCCATAGCACCACCTAGTTCAAGAATGCAGATTTGACACCTTGTACATATTCGAAAACTCATGAAATTTGGTATATATGTCAGTCATGCGCACGGAAACTCAGCCATAGGGGCTTGACCCTAGCTGTGTCCGGGGGACTCCATAGCACCCCCATATGTCATGGAAACTCCTATCCAGTATATAGTTTTACCTATCTGTGTCAAATTTGGTAGGTGTGTGCAGTGCCCCAAGATGAACAAAATTGCCTATACATTGCATCAGCCATACTCAACAGGAAGTGAGATATTTTTGGTTTTGTGCATTTTGACACATTACGTTTTAACGCACTCTTCCTAGGCGGTTTGTTTGATCCATTCCTGATTTATTATTCATCATGGCAAGATATTGATGTTGTTAAATTGCAAAGGGATTTGCGATATGTCGCAAGATGTTGAAATGGCGAACCAATAAATTTATACGTTACTCCAAGCAAACAGAAAGCGAGTCATAAATTCACCATGCATTGCCTGATACGGCTCAAATTTCACAGATTGTAGGATATTGTTCTGAAGATATCCACATACCCAAAGACACCCTCTGGTCGCAAGGATACAGTGCCACCATTTGGACATGGACAGTAATGACTCTATTGCCAAAACAAGTGTTATATTTTGATGTGCTCCTCCTTGGTGGTTTATTGGCTTCATGCCATATTTGGTATCCATAATGTCAAGATGTCGCTGATATTTTAAATTGTGAAGAGATTGGTCCATATTATTTTTGGCATGTTTTTCTTATTATTATTCTTTTTTGATAATTACAGATTTGACACCTTGGGAATATTCGAAAACTCAACAAATTTCATGCACTCATGAAAATAGGGCAAAAGTTTATTATTCTTAGGCTATTTCCCTATGGGTGAGGCTAAAAGACACCATAGCGCCACCTAAAATATTACATTCAAATTTATAGCTTTGGATGCCACTTTGAGACTCCTGCCCAGTATACAGTTTCACTTATGCGTGTCAAATTTGGTAGGTGTGTGGCGTGCTCTTAGACAAAATTACATATACATTGCATCAGCCATACTCAACAGGAGGTGAGATATTTTTGGTTTTCTTCGTTTTGACATGTGTTACATTTTAACGAACTCCTCCTAGGCGGTTTGTTGGATCCATGCCATATTTGCTATACATCATGTCAAGATGTTGCTGATGTTAAATTGCGAAGGAATTTGCAAGATGTTGCGAGATGTTGAAATGGCGAACCAATAAATTTCTACATTACGCCATGCAAACAGGAAATAAGTAATAAATTCACCACGCATTGCCTGATACGGTTCAAAATTCACAGGTTATAGGATATCAGGGTTTGGAAGATATCCACATGCCCAAAGACACCCTCTGGTATAGTGCCACCATTTGGACATGGACAGTAATGACTCCATTGCCAAAACACGTTACATTTTGATGTTCTCTTCCTTCCTAGGCAGTTTGTTGGATTCATGCCATATTTGGTATATATTTACATGTGATGTCAAGATGTTGCTGATGTTAAATTGCAAAGGGATTTGCAGTATGTCGCAAGATGTTGAAATGGCGAACCAATAAATTTATACGTTACGCCACGCAAACAGGAAGTGAGTCATACAGTCACCATGCATTGCCTGATACGTCTCAGACTTCCCAGGTGATAGGATATCTTCATTCTGAAGAGATACACATGCCCAACAACACCTTCTGGTATAGTGCCACCATTTGGACATGGATAGAACAAGCTATGGTTAAGATGAAGTTGCTCGGATCGGCACAAGATTTGGTGTGATCTATACTCATGGGATACAGGACAAAGTTCACTTCATTGTATTTGACTCCACCCAAAAGGAAGTCAGCCATGCTGAATGGAATATGGGATTTTGAAATTTTCCCATGCTGTTTTGACCAGCTTACGATGGCTAAAAACTCGTAAAACTTTGCACATATATTTATCCTCTGATATAATTTGAGTTGACATGGTAAATCAGTCTAGGTGGGCTTCATTAACTCCATAGCACCACCTAGTTAAAAAATATAGATTTGCCACCTTGGAGCTATTCGAAAACTCATGAAATTTGGTACACACTTCAGTCATGTGCACCACTACACAGCCTTAGGGGCTTGACCCCAGGTGTGTCCAGGGGACTCCATAGCACCCCCATATGTCAATGACACTCCTGCCTGGTATATAGTTTCACCTATCCATGTCAAATTTGGTAGGTGTGTGGAGTGCCCGCATAGACAAACAAAATTGCAATATATATTGCAGCAGCCATACTCAACAGGAAATGAAATAATTTTGGTTTTGTGCATTTTGACATGTGTTACATTTTAACAAACTCCTCCTAGGCAGTTTGTTGGATCCATGACATATTTGGTATACATCATGTCAAGATGTTCCTAATGTTAAATTGTGAAGGGATTTGCGATATCTTGCAAGATGTTGAAATGGCAAACCAATAAATTTATATGTTATGCCACACAAACAGGAATCGTGTCATAAATTCACCACGCATTGCCTGGTATGCCTAAAATTTCATGTTATAGGATATGATGGTTCTGATTACATCTACATTCCCAATTTGACCCTCTGATATAGTGCCACCATTTAGACCTGGACAGTAAAGATTCCATTGCCAGAAACATGTGTTACGTTTTGATGTACTCTTCCGAGGTTATCTGGTGGATTCATGCCATATTTGGTATCCGTCATGTGAAGATGTTCCTGATTTTAAATTGCGAAGGGATTGGGCTGTATTGTTTTCGGCATGTTTTTTCTTCCTATTATTATTATTATTATTATTATTATTATTATATAATTACAGATTTGACACCTTGTAAATATTCGAAAAGTCATGAAATTTGGTACACACCTCAGACATCTGCATCACTACTCAGTGATAGGAGCTTGACCCCAGGTGTATCCGGAGGACTCCATAGCACCCCCATATGTCATTGAGACTCCTGCCCAGTATATAGTTTCACCTATCCATGTCAAATTTGTTAGGTGTGTGGAGAGCCCCAAGTGGAACAAAATTGCAAGATACATTGCATTGGCCATACTCAACAGGAAGTGAGATATTTTTGGTTTTGTGCGTTTTGACACTTATGTTTTAACAAACTCCTCCTAGGCAGTTTGTTAGATCCATGCCATCTTTGGTGTACGTTATGTCAACATGTTGCTGATGTCAAATTGTGAAGGGATTTGCAATATGTCGCAAGATGTTGAAATAGCAAACCAATAAATTTATACATTACGCCATGCAAACAGGAAGTAAGTCATAATTCAACATGCACTGCCTGATAAGGCTCAAACTTCACAGGTTATAGGATATCATGGTTCTGAAGGGATCTACATGCTCAAAGACACCCTCTGGTATAGTGCCACCATTTGGACATGGACAGTAATGACTCCACTGCCAAAACACGTGTTATATTTTGATGTACTCTTCCTAGGTGGTTTGTTGGATTCATGCCATACTTGATATGTTATGTCAAAATGTTGCTGATTTTAAATTGCAGAGGGATTGGGCTGATTTGTTTTTGGCATTTTTTTCTTCTTCTTCTACTTCTTCTTCTTCTTCTTCTTCTTCTTATATAATTACAGATTTGACACCTTGCAAATGTTCAAAAACTCAGGAAATTTTGTGCACTCGTGAAAATAGGGCAAAAGTTTATTATTATTAGATTATTTGCCTTGGGTGAGGCTAGAAGACATCATAGAGCCCCCTAACATTTTGGATTAAAATGTATAGCTTTGGATGCCAGAAAGTTCATTCGATGTTCATGAAAATTTGCACATACATTTCTCCTGTGATATATTTTGAGTTTATGTCATAAATCAGTCTAAGTGGGCTTCATTAACTCCATAGCTTCCCCTAATGCAAAAATCCAGATTTGACACTGTGGCAACGGGGGCGTGGCCAAGCGGCAGTTTGTGAATGGAGGGCGGGGTCGGGGAAGGTAAGTAGCTAAGTCATTACACCTGGTGTCAATTAGTGTGTGTGTGTGTGTGTGTGTGTGTGTTGCAGGGATGGAGCATAAAAGGAGGGGGAGAGCAGCGAAGAGTCTCTCCCTGACCACAACGCATGTGTGTGTGTTGCGTGACTGACTGACGCTGAAACGCTAAAATAAGGAAAATAAAGAGCATGTATGTGAACATCAACTGTCACCTGCTGTGCTTCTGTGCTCCACCCACATCAGGAACTGTTACAAATTAGTCTAGTTGGGCTTCATTAACTCCATAGCACCACCTAGTTCAAGAATACAGATTTGATACCTTGTAAATATTTGAAAACTCATGAAATTTTGTACACACCGCTACTCAGCAATAGGGGCTTGACTCTAGGTGTGTCCGGGGGACTCCATAGTGCCCCCATATGTCACTGAGACTCCTGCCTGGTATATAGTTCCACCTATCCATGTCAAGTTTGGTATTTTTGTGGAGTGCCCCTAGACAAACAAAATTGCAATATACATTGCATCATCCATACTCAACAGGAAGTGAGATGTTTTTGGTTTTGTGCATTTTGACATTTGTGATATTTTAACAGGCGGCACGGTGGTGTAGTGGTTAGCGCTGTCGCCTCACAGCAAGAAGGTCCGGGTTCGAGCCCCGTGGCCGGCAAGGGCCTTTCTGTGTGGAGTTTGCATGTTCTCCCTGTGTCCGCGTGGGTTTCCCCCAGGTGCTCCAGTTTCCCCCACAGTCCAAAGACATGCAGGTTAGGTTAACTGGTGACTCTAAATTGACCGTAGGTGTGAATGTGAGTGTGAATGGTTGTCTGTGTCTATGTGTCAGCCCTGTGATGACCTGGCGACTTGTCCAGGGTGTACCCCGCCTTTCGCCCATAGTCAGCTGGGATAGGCTCCAGCTTGCCTGCGACCCTGTAGAACAGGATAAAGCGGCTTGAGATAATGAGATGAGATGATATTTTAACAAGTTTTGTTGGATTCATGCCATATTTGGTATACATGATGTCAAGATGTTACAGGTGTCTAACGGTGGTTTTTATCTAGACGGTTTGTTGGATTCATGCCATATTTGGTATACATGATGTCAAGATGTTACAGGTGTTAAATTGTGAAGGGATTTGTGATATCTTGTATGATGTTGAAATGGTGAACCAATAAATTTATATGTTATGCCATACAAACAGGAAGTGTGTCATAAATTCACCATGCATTGCCTGATATGGCTAAAACATCACAGTTTATAGGATATAATGGTTTTGATGACATCTACATTCCCAATTTGAACCTCTGGTATTGTGCCACCATGTGGAACTGGACAGTAATGATTCCATTGCCTAAAAACTCTGACTCATGAAATTTGCTTTCCACACTGTTTGGATTACACCAATTTGTTATGCTCCCTTTTGGGTTGTTTGGGGCACCTGCTACATTCCAGCATCTTATGGACAGGGTCCTCCGCCCTCACACTGCCTACGTGGCTGCATATCTGGATGATATAATAATCCACAGCCATGATTGGCTGCGACACTTGGAACACCTGAGGGCCGTTCTAAAGTCACTGATGCAAGCGGGCCTCACAGCTAATCCAAAAAAGTGTGCAATTGGGGCTGGTGGAAGTACGGCATCTGGGGTTCCACTTGGGTCATGGGCAGGTGTGTCCCCAAATTAACAAGACTGCAGTGATTGCAGCCTGCCCGAGGCCCAAGACCAAAAAGGAGGTGAGACGGTTTCTGGGCCTGGCTGGCTATTATCATAGGTTTATAGCTAATTATTCGGATGTAACCAGCCCGCTAACTGATCTCACTAAAAAGGGGGCTCCAGATCCGGTCCAGTGGATAGAGCAGTGCCAACAGGCCTTCTCTGAGGTAAAAGCTGCACTGTGTGGAGGGCCACTTTTGCACTCCCCTGACTTCTCTCTCCCCTTTATTTTGCAGACTAACACATTGGACAGAGGACTGGGGGCCATTTTGTCCCAGAAGGTGGAGGGCGAGGGGAGTCAGCTTCAGGCCGGACAGCTCCCCGGCCTGAGTCGGGCAGTGGAGGTATGTGGCAGCGGGGCCGTGGCCAAGCAGCAGTTTGTGAATGGAGGGCGGGGTCTGGGAAGGTAAGTTGCTAACTCATTCCACCTGCTGTCAATTAATGTGTGTGTGTGTGTACAGGGAAGGAGCATAAAAGGAGGGGGAAAGCAGAGAAAAGCAACGCTCCTGACCAGAATACATATGTGTGTGCGTGTGTGGGAGTGAGTCAGTTGAAAAGGTCGACATATGAGAAAAATAAAAGTTTGTAAGAATGTCAGTTCCCACCTGCCATGCTTCTGTACTCCACCCACATCAGGGATTTACTACACTCATCACTGGTGGTGCACACATCAGATACCCAGGTATTTGTCGCATATCTCAGATGCGTGTGGATTGTATGATGACCACATGTGACAGGTTGTGGACCCATTGTTTTGAGGGCCTCTCATCACTGCTTGTGGCTATGTTTATTTATTTATTGCACTGTAGGTCATAAAGATCAAAATTTCAACAGAAAAATACATGAAACATTTTAGTTTACATGTAACAAGTTGAGAATATATTACTGTAACAGTTCCCTGATGAGGGTAGAGTACAGAAGCACAGCAGGTGGGAATTGATGGTCACACATGCTCATTATTTTCTTTTATTTTCCACTTTTCAGTATCACACACTCACACTCTCCCAGTGTCTCACACTCACTCTCTCTCTCACACACACACACACACACACACACACACACACACACACACACACACACGTGTTCTGGTCGGGAGAGCTCCCTTCTCTCTGCTTTCTCCCTCCTTTTCTATCCTCTGTCACGGCAACACAGACACACATTAATTAGACACAGCTGCATTGACTTTGCCGCTCACCTTCCCTGGCCCCGCCCTCCATTCACAAACCAATGCTAGGCCACGCCCCTGCTGCCACATACCCCCACCGCCCGACTCAGGCCAGGGAGCCGTCCGGCCTGCAGTGGACTCCCCCCTCTGATTGGACAGGAAGTCCGCCACCACCATCTGCACCCCTGAACTGTGGACCACCTCGAATTTAAATGGCTGGAGGGCTAGATACCAACTGGTAATCTTTCATGCGGTGGAGCCACTGTAAGGGCGTGTGGTCCAAACAGAGGGTGAAGGGGCACTCCAGCAGGTAGTATTGGAGGGTGAGGACTGCCCACTTGATGGCCAAGCTCTCTTTCTCGATGGTGCTGTACTTACTCTCACGCATCGAGAGTTTGTGGCTGATGTACAACATGGAGCGTATCTTGCCCTCCACCTCCTGGGACAAAACAGCCCCCAGCCCTCTGTCCGATGCATCTGTCTGCAAAATAAAGGGGAGAGAGAAGTCAGGGGAGTGTAAGAGTGGCCCCCCACACAGTGCAGCCTTTACCCTGGTGAAAGCCTGTTGGCACTGCTCCATCCACTGGACCGGATCTGGTGTTCCCTTTTTAGTGAGATCAGTCAGCAGGCTGGTGATGTCCGAATAATTAGGTATGAACCTACGATAATCGCCAGCCAGCCCCTGGAACCGTTTCACCCCCTTTTTGGTCTTAGACCTTGGGCAGGCCGCAATCACTGATGTCTTATCAATTTGGGGACAAACCTGCCCATGACCCAAGTGGAAACCAAGATACTGTACTTCCACCTGCCCAATTGCACACTTTTTCGGGTTGGCTGTGAGACCCGCCCACCTCAGCAACTCTAGGATGGCCCTAAAGTGTTCTTTGTGCCACAGCCAGTCACTGCTGTATCTAATTATTTCATCTAAATAGGCTGCCTCATAGGTGGCATGGGGGTGGAGGATCTTGTCCATGAGCCGCTGGAACGTAGTGGGAGCCCCAAACAATCCAAAAGGAAGTGTGACAAACTGGTGTAATCCAAACTGTGTGGAAAAAGCCGTATTCTCTCAGGATAGAGGAGTCAAGGGGATCTGCTAATATCCCTTCGTCAAATCCAGTGTCAAATAAAAGCGAGCCGCGCCTAACTGGTCAAGCAAATCATCAATGTGAGGCATTGGGTACGCATTGAATTTAGACACCACATTGACTTTTCGATAGTCCACACAGAACCGGACCGACCCATCGGTCTTGGGTACCAGGACCACCAGGCTGCTCCAGTCATTGTGTGACTCCTCGATTATGTCCATATCGAGCATGGCCTTGAGTTCATCCTGAACCACATTTTTTTGTGTTTGGGTAAGCGGTATGGGTGGCTATGCACCACCACCCCTGGGGGTGTTTCAATGTGGTGTTCTATGAGGTCAATGCGACCAGGAAGGGGTGAGAATATGTCAGAAAATTCCTCCTGCAACTTGGCTACCTCTGTGAGTTGGGCCGGTGAGAGGTGGTCTCCACAAGGGACCAGAGTGATTCGGGTTGTGGTTTTGGTTATTTTTACCTCCAGCCCCAGCTCTGCCTTCTCTGGTACTACCGACACCAATGCCACAGGGACCTCCTCATTCCAATGCTTTAATAGGTTGAGGTGGTATATTTGTAGAGCCCCGCCCCTATCCGTTTGCCTCACCTCATAGTCAACGTTCCCGACTCACCGTGTGACCTTGAAGGGCCCTTGCCACTTGGTGACTAATTTTGAACTCGACGTGAATGGTATGTGATACATTCCGGCCCAATCGGGGCAGTCTCTGGTGCATCGGGGATGCGGATCACAGCTACCACCTCCATTGCAGAGCCTTGTGGCTCGAGAGATGCTCCGGCTCCCCGCCACACCAGCACACCAGCCCAGGCTTTCACTCTGCACCGGTGTTATGGGCGTCATTCACCTGAGGGGGAGAAGACACAGACATGGAAGAGGGAGATGGGAGGACTCCACGGGTGCGACAGGCTGGCTGGGGAGGAACCGTCCACCGCCTCTGCAGTAGGGGAACAGGGTCCGTGGGGGGGGGAAGGAGAGATAGAAAGAACATGAGGAGAGGCTCCTTGACCGCATGCCATCAGAACTGCTTCCAGATGGTCCTCCGCCAACTTGATGGCTCATTCCAGCGAAGCCAGGTGATGACACTGGACCCCTTCCGCCGTTCCTTCCAGAAGTTGAGAGATGAACTGTTCCAGTGCCACCAGATTGATGATCCCATCGGCATTGTGGTCTTCCACCCTCAGCCATCACCAGCAGGCATCCTGGAGTTGCTGGCCGAGTGCAAACGACCGGCTGACCTCCTCCAGTGTCAGCATCTGGAAGCGCTGGCAGTGTTGTTCCGGGGAGTGGCCGACACGCTGCAGGATGGCTTTCTTCAGGTCAGCATACCTGAGCTGGCTGTCAGCAGGGAGCTGCAGCACTGCGAGCTGCACCTCGCCAGTCAGAAGTGGGAGGAGGCACGCTGCACGCTGCTCAAACGGCCACCCCTACATTTTGGCTGCTTGCTCAAAGAGAGCGAGGAAAGTTTCTGGATCATCCTGTGGGCCCATCTTTGTGAGGGTGGTGTGAGGGTCCACCGTGGTGCTGGTTGAAGCCCCTGCCAACGTGAGCAGATGCCGGAACACCTGGCGATCTTCCTGCTGGGCCAGCATCAAGGCTTCAAAGCGTTGCTCCTGCTCCTTCCCGAGGGCGATCAGCGCTTGATGCTGGTTCTGCTGGGCGGTAGTGAGGGCATGGATGAACTCTTGGAATGGAGAGGACTCCATGTGGTGGTTCCCTTCTGTAAGTCCCGGGTTTTGGCACCACTGTAACAGTTCCCTGATGAGGGTGGAGTACAGAAGCACGGCAGGGAATTGATGTTCGCACATGCTCTTTATTTCCTTTTATTTTCTGCTTTTCAGCATCACACACTCACACTCTCCCGGTCTCTCTCAGGCGCGGTTTTAAGGGGTGGCAAAAGGTGGCAGTTGCCACTGTAAAAATATGCTTTGCCACCACAGTTGCCCCCTATTTTAAAAAAAATTATTAATTAAAACACATTTTTGAAATTCAATTATCTATCTACAGAGATACTAAGCCCTCATCTCATCTCTACCTACCATTATTTACGTTATTTCACACCCCACCCCACCCCCGGAATTTTGAAATGGTTTCACTCAAAGAGAGACGTTCTTCTGTTATGATTCTTCTGAATGCTCGACTTCTGATGAGGCAACATGCTGGAGCAAAGAGGTTGGTCAAATTGTTTTCACCTGATAGAACACAGTCTTGTCCTTTCTATGTTAAATGCATTTTGGTACTCAATTATTCTTTTAGCCCAGCTATCTTTATTATCAATGTAACCCAGTGAAGAGAAAATGGGTTGGGGTGGTGTTATGCAGATCTAGGTGTGCTATTTCTATGCTCCGCCTCCGTCTGAGCGTGATAGACAGGTCACAACATGAGCCGATGTGTGTGTGTGTGTGTGTGTATGTGTGTGTGTGTGTGTGTGTGTGTGTGTGTGTGTGTGTGTGAAAGAAATGAGGAGAAGAGAAGAAAATTATGTTTATGGTTGCTAAAACTCATAGTTACCAGTGAATCTGTATGGAAAATTAGCGAATTACCTGAAGAGGGTCCAGAGAGGGAAAGTCTTGTTTTTTTCTTGGTCGATCTCGGTCAGGTTTTATGGATAGAGTGAGAGTTCTGCAGGAGATCCATTCAAATTGATGGCGAGCCTCCCAGCATGATCCTGATTGGAGCTCAGAACTGATTCTCTTGAATATTCCACCTGGTGG
The DNA here is from genome assembly GCF_027579695.1 of Neoarius graeffei. NCBI lineage: Eukaryota > Metazoa > Chordata > Actinopteri > Siluriformes > Ariidae > Neoarius > Neoarius graeffei. The sequence continues at coordinate 23,746,004 of NC_083582.1, read as the reverse complement.
TAGGGTGGTGCCAGTCGCCAGGACTGTCATACATTTACATACTCATATCCCAGGAACATTCATGAGAACACTGGACACTTGAATAATAAATCTTCAGAGGATGGATTTGAAAGACACTTTACTGTGACAGTGACCACAGTACACACAGACTTTATTGACTTTTTTTTTGACAGACCAGACTAATTACTTTGAAGGGCCCATTTTATTTTATTGTCATTCATCTGTATCCTGTATCTTAGTTCACTATACTAAAACATACCAGTTGCAACTTACCTTGTCATCCGTGTGCTTTCGTGTGTGGTTATTACAGTCCTTTCCCTTAGCTCCTTATGAACCTAGATTATTAGTGTATAAACCAGGAGTGGGTTACACATGCTACAACTTGGCGAGCCAGCCAGGAGCTTTGTGGACAGACTGAAATCACACATGAAGGTCACCTGTAACTTGAGTCACAGATCAACATTTTGATTTGAATTTGCAGTATTTTGTTGCATATGTTTTTTGGTTAAAAAAAACAAAAAAACTAAACGTCAGATTTAAATAGAGGTTTTGAGTGATATACTTTAAAAAATGGAGATTGTTGAAACAGAGAATATCAAAGTACCAAACTCCCTCATCATTAGTGGGCTGTCTCACACCTCTGCAGATGAGGAGATTGCTGATTTCCTAAAGCAGTATGGGTTAATTACAAGGATAGTTCGTATTGATAACCCTGAGTCTGAATTTCACAAACAGGCTATTGTTGAGTTTGAATCAGGTGAAGCAGTACAGACGCTTGCAGCCATATTACCATTAGATAGGCCCAGTTCTGCAGACCCTAAGATCATTCATCATGTGCGAACCCTGTCTAGTGTCTACAGCGGTAAAGCAGGCACTAGGGTCACTCATACATTCCTATCTGAGCTTAAAAACATAGCCAAACTGAGTGGAAAGTCCTTTGAGGACATTTTACGAGAGGAGCTAACTAGAATAACAGAAACTATTGAGAACTCTAACCAACCAGTGAGTGAGGAATTAACGACCCCTTCTACAACTGCCATAACTCCGCCCAATTTCACACAAGTTCAAGAGTCAAAACTTACCACTGCTGAAACTCCACTTCAGATTGAATCAGCTGTACCACTATTTTCACCTGTACAACGGGAGAGCACCCATAACTTCAGCTTGTCCCCTGAGCATCTCAGTACCCCGGATGTACAATGTGTAGTAGTGGAACATATTGTGAAAAGCACAGACATTGCATCTCAATTCCACTCACCTGCTAAACTGAGGTCTTTTTCAGGCAGAGTCCCATGTCCCAACTATGAAGTTGACTATGACACCTGGAGAACCAGTGTCGATTTCTACTTGACATATCCCACTGTTTCCCAGTCACAGTTGGTAAGACGAATCGTTGACAGCCTCTTACCTCCTGCAGCTAACATAGTGAAGCCTTTAGGTCCCCAGGCTTTTCCACAAGCCTATCTGGATTTGCTTGACTCAGCGTATGCAACCATTGAAGATGGAGATGAGTTGTTTGCTAAATTTCTTAATACTCACCAGAATGCATGAGAGAAGCCGTCTGGCTATCTTCATAGGCTACAGTCATCCTTGAATGCAGCTGTGAGAAACAAAACTGTATGTGCAAGTGATGCAGACAACCAGCTACTCAAACAATTCTGCAGAGGTTGCTGGAACAACTCATTTGGCCCTTTTCCACTACCCTTTTTCAGCTCACTTCAGCCCGACACGGCTCGCGTTTCGACTACCAAAGAACAGCACGACTCGGCTCGCTTCAGCCCTGCTTAGCCCCTAAAACTCGCACCGTTTTGGAGTGGGGCTGAAGCGAGCCAAAGCGAGCCGAGTGAGGCTGGGGGCGTGAGCAGACACTCCCCTGTGCACTGATTGGTGAGGAGGAGTGTCCTCACATGCCCACACACGCCCCGCGAGCACGCTGGGATCTGTAAACACCGTAAACCCGGAAGAAGAATAATTACGAATTACGAGAATTTCTGAAGCCTTATGCGCCTCGCCTCATCTATATGCTCTTGCCAGTATCTGTTGGTGTTGTCGGTGACAACAAGCCACAGAACCAAGACCAGCAACACTAATGACTCCATGTCCTCCATGTTTATTGTTTACTATTCGGGTCGTGAGACTACCGCTTAAAAGCTCACTGATGTCACTGTTTGCGCTGCTTAACGACATCACGTGACATCCACCCACTTTCGCTAACTCCACCCAATGTGTCCACCCACTTCCAGCCAGCACGGTTCAGCGCGGTTGTAGTCGAAATGCAACTCCAACAGCCCCGCTCAGCTCGACTCAGCCCAACTCAGCATGGCACGGCTCAGCCCGACTCAGCCACGTTTGTAGTGGAAAAGCGGCAATTGATTGCAACACTCCAACTGGAACAAAAGCAGAATAATCCACCAAGTTTCTCAGAACTTTTGCTGTTGTTGCGTACCGAAGAAGATAAGCAAGCAGCTAAGGCAAATCGAATGAAGCAGCATTTAGGAATCATCAAGCCCAAAGTTCAAGCTAATGCACAAGCTGCATGCATCAGTGAGTTAAATGATTATGATATGCAAATCCAGGATAACAGTGCATCAACAGCTGTGGAGCAGATTAAGAAACAGATAGCCAGTCTCCAAGCCCAGATTTCAGCTTTCTCAGGTGCAAAGAGAGAAAAATCTGTGAAATCTAAAATAGTTAAGACTCAAAACCTTAAGACAAATGGAAACCGACCTACGCCTCAGAAGCAGTCACCAGGCCAGCCCCCGTCATCAAGGCCCAGACCATGGTATTGTTTTCAATGTGGGGAGGATGGTCATATTGTCGTCAGCTGTAGCAATCCTCCGAATCCGCAGCTGGTTGATGCTAAGAGAAAAGAGCTGAAAGAATGGCAACAGGCTTGGGACAAGAAAAACTCCTCTAGTGATACTTCCCCTTTAAACTAGATGTTCCTATTGAGGGACAAATGGGAACAGGCGAAGTCAGAAGACCCAACACTGAACATAAAATACAAATCACTACATCACTAAAAGAACACAGAACAGCACAAACCAGAAAGCTGCCTAAAGGTCTTGTAGGAAGTAAAAGCACTGCTAACGTTAAAGTTAACGGAATTGCCTGCCACTCACTGCTCGACACAGGATCCCAAGTTACAACTGTGTCTCAGTCCTTTTACAATTTGCACCTGTCAGACCACACTATCCATCCAGTGAGTGACATACTAGAAATAGAGGGAGCAAATGGCCAATCAGTTCCATATACAGGCTATGTGCAGCTACATGTGCAATTTCCAAGAGAGTTTATTGCTTCTGAGCCAGAAGTTCAAACTCTAGCTTTGATAATACCAGATGTCCGTTCCAATAATGACATACCGGTACTGATTGGAACTAACACCCTTGATCCGCTCTATGAGCAATTTTGTGATGACAGTTCCCTACAGGCTAAATCATACTGTGGCTACCAACAGGTTTTAAAAACCTTACAGCTCAGACACAAACAAAACTCAGATGGTCAACTTGGTTTTGTCAAACTGCGAGGCCAAGAGGCAGATGTTATTCCTGCTGGTCAGAAAGTTGTTCTAGAAGGTTTTGTTAATGTCAGTAGTTTGAACAATGAGAAATGGGCGCCACTGGACAACCTACCTTTTCATCCTTACCTGGTGGAATCTTCACTGATGGTTGTCTGATTTCCATTCCAACACGATCTCCATACAAGATCCCTGTTGTGTTAAGAAATGAAACTAGCCATGATGTTACCCTACCGACTAACTGTGTTATTGCTGAGCTCAGTATTCCTCAAGAAATCATACAAGCCCAGGACACCACTAGTAATCAGCAACAAGAAGTTAGTCATTCATGTCAACCACAAACAGTTAGCTGCTCAGGACAGCAACAGTCTGCTAACCATACAAATTCACAGCCATGGAACACGCCTGAGAGCCTCCAGTTTGATTTTGGAGATTCTCCACTCCCCTTGGAGTGGAAGACTCAAATAACAAAAACATTGAACTCCTATTCTGATGTCTTTTCTCATCATGAGCTTGATTTCGGTCATGCAACAAAAGTAAAACATCGCATCAGATTAAAGGATGAGACGCCTTTCAAACAGCGGCCCCACCCCATACATCCACAAGACTACGCTGCTGTGCGACACCATCTCCAATCCCTCTTTGATGCAGGGGTCATCAGGAAATCCGAGTCCCCCTTCTCGTCACCTATTGTGGTTGCCAAGAAAAAGAATGGTGACATCAGACTGTGTGTGGATTACAGGAAATTAAACCTTCAAACCATCAAGGATGCATATGCATTACCTAACCTGGAGGAATCTTTTTCTGCACTCAGTGGGGCTCAGTGGTTTTCTGTAATGGATCTGAAATCTGGGTATTATCAGATCGAGATGGAGGAGAGTGACAAACCAAAAACAGCTTTTGTTTGTCCTTTGGGATTTTGGGAGTGGAATCGAATGCCACAAGGAATAGTGAATGCACCATCCACATTCCAGCGCTTAATGGAGAAGTGCATGGGTGACATACACCTGCGGGAAGTACTCGTTTTCCTTGATGATTTGATTGTCTTTTCCAAATCCTTGGAAGAACATGAAACTCGATTGACCAGTGTCTTGAATCGACTGAGAGAAAATGGCCTCAAGCTCTCACCTGAGAAATGCCTTTTTTTTCAAACCTCAGTGCACTACTTGGGGCACATTGTGTCAAGAAGCGGAGTTGAAACTGACCCAGAAAAGGTCAAAGCTCTTAAGACCTGGCCGAGACCTCAAACATTGAAGGAGTTGAAGTCTTTTCTTGGCTTCTCCGGTTATTACAGGAGATTTGTACAAGACCATGCGAAGATTGTGAAGCCCTTAACCAATCTCACTGCAGGTTACCCGCCAACACGTAAAGGGACCAAAGTAATCAAAGCCGATGCCAAATACTACAATCCCAAGGAGCAATTTGGGGAAAGATGGACACCAGCTTGTGAAAAGTCTTTCGAGGAAATCATTGGTAAGCTTACCTCATCCCCAGTCCTAGGGTTCACTAATCCTCAGTTACCATATGTCCTTCATACGGACGCAAGTACAACTGGTCTTGGAGCAGCATTGTACCAGTTGCAGGATGGGAAGAGTCGTCTCTCATCTCATTATCTCTAGCCACTTTATCCTGTTCTACAGGGTCGCAGGCAAGTTGGAGCCTATCCCAGCTGACTACGGGTGAAAGGCGGGGTACACCCTGGACAAGTCGCCAGGTCATCACAGGGCTGGGAAGAGTCGTGTTATTGCTTATGCAAGCAGAGGTTTGTCATGCAGTGAAGCTAGATATCCAGCCCATAAGCTGGAATTTCTCGCTTTAAAGTGGGCTATCACTGAAAAATTCCATGACTACTTGTATGGAAACACCTTCACAGTAGTAACTGACAACAACCCCCTCAGGTACATACTCACCACCGCCAAGCTAGATGCCACTAGCTACTGCTGGTTAGCTGTCTTGTCCACTTTCTCATTCGATATCAAATATCGTGCTGGAAAACAGAATCAGGATATGGATGGCTTGTCGAGAAGGCCACATGGAGAGTTGACTGATGACAGTTGCTCTCAAGAGGAAAGTTTACGGATTCGTGAGTTTACCTCACACCACCTGGCTCCTGTGGATGTAGTCAAGGCAACTTGTCAGTATCACATTGTGGAACAGGGCGAACCATCACTGCCCCCTTGTTTAATTGAGTCACTCGCTATTCATCCAGATGCTATCCCAGCTGCATTTGGAGAGGAGGACTCCTTCAACGGGCTTTCCACGCTTCCCAAGTACAGTGACACCGAGTTGGCCAGACTACAGCAAGCAGACCCCGACATCAGTGGTATCATAAAGTTGATTCAGTCAGGAGAGCCAACACCTGCCTGTCAAAAGTCTGAGTCACTTGAGTTCCAGTTAATGCTGAGAGAGATGAGTCATTTTGAACTCAAAGATGGTCTGCTATACAGGAGGCGACAATGTGACAACAGACCAGTGTATCAACTTGTTCTCCTACAGGTGTTGAAGTCATCTGTGCTCACTAGTCTTCACAATGAAATGGGTCATGTTGGGATGGAGTGCACTCTGGAGCTGGCCAGATCTAGATTTTATTGGTCTAGAATGTCATCTGATGTTGAATCAAAGGGCAAAACCTGTGAAAGATGTATCAAAAGGAAAAGCCAGCCAGAAAGAGCTGCACCTTTGGTCAGTATCAAAACCAGCCAACCCATGGAACTTGTCTGTATGGACTTTCTGTCCCTGGAACCGGACAGTCATAACACCAAGGATGTCTTGGTCATTACAGACCATTTCACTAAATATGCCATCGCTATACCTACCAAAGACCAGAAGGCCATCACAGTCGCTCGATGTCTGTGGGAGCAGTTTCTTGTCCATTATGGATTCCCAGAGCGTCTCCATAGTGACCAAGGCCATGACTTTGAGTCTCTGATCATCAAGGAGCTTTGTGCCTTAGTAGGTATAAAGAAAACCAGGATGAGTCCGTACCATCCCAGAGGGAACCCAGTGGAGCGGTTTAACCGCACGCTGCTGAGCATGCTGGGTACTCTAAAGGAAAAGGAGAAGACGTGAGTATGTGAAGCCGCTCGCTCATGCATATAACTGTACGAGGAACGAAGTAACTGGGTTCTCACCCTACGAGCTTATGTTTGGGCGACAGCCTAGACTGCCCATTGACATTGCTTTCGGGCTACCAGTCAGAGACAGCTCAGTCATTTCACACTCACAATATGTAAAAAACTTGAAGTCTTACTTGACAGCTAGCTACCAACTAGCTATGACAAATGCAAAGAAACTAGCTGACAAGAACAAACAAAGGTTTGACATGAGGGTGAGAGAATCAAGTCTGGAGATAGAGTTCTGGTGCGTAATCTCCATTTCCACAGTAAGCACAAACTCGCTGACCGGTGGGAGCCCACTGTTTATGTGGTGCAGCAGAAATCAGGAAACTTACCTGTTTATACGGTATGTCCTGAAGGTCAGGATGGCCCAACATGCACACTGCACCGGGATCTATTACTCCCATGTGGATTCCTCTCTGAAGTAGAGGAAGAGCCTGGAAAAACCAGACCCACTACTAGGCCTAGAACAAGACGAACTCCCATCCAATCTGAGGAGAGACCTCAGGACTCAGAAGAGGAAGATAACAGTCAGTTATTTTATCCAGTTGAAATGATTGAGACAGAGGCAAGGGTCCTTGAGCCTGTCTGTATGGTTTTGCCTGGGAAGGAGATAGAAACTGGAAGCAAAATAGGTCCTCAAGCAAAACCCTCACCTGATTTGGAAAGTATACCTGAAGTGGAATCAGGAACCCTACCTGTGAATTTACCTGAACCTTCAACCATAGATGTGTCGACCTCTGAACCTGTGGAAAAAGAAAATACAAACCTGACGGGAAACTTACCTGATTTGACTCAAACCAACTCTGAACCTGTGGAAAATAACCCAATGGAGCAGGAACCTAAAAACAGCCTCTGTGCTGAGACAGAAAAACACATTGATCAGATGGAGATACAAAATGATACGACTGAACTTCAAAGCTCACCTCATACATCCGTATCAGAAATAGAAAGGGATGGACAACTAATTGAGAGAGAGAGCAGAAACAGTTAACCACTTCAAGCAGTTCTCAAGAGCAGACTATTGCAGGGGCAGAAGATACCCCTTTGCCAAGGTCATGTGACTTAGCCGACACTCTTCAGACAGATCATAACCAGTCAGTTGCCACTAATGGCCATGTTCCTATAGAAAAAACAGATGGTGCTATTAGTGAACAAATTATGGACACTGTATGTAGATCAGAACGCTCAAAGAGACCACCTGGGAAGTTCACTTACCCACAACTTGGAAATCCCTTGATTTCCTTTGCCCAAAGTTTAGTGGAAGGATTTAATAGGGTTTTAGTTGAGATATTTGAAAGTAACAATCCTTCTGAAAAGAAGAACATGATCACTCATGTCAATTTAGAAGGGGAGGGTATAACCCAGTGAAGAGAAAATGGGTTGGGGGTGGTGTTATGCAGATCTAGGTGTGCTATTTCTATGCTCTGCCTCCGTCTGAGTGTGATAGACAGGTCACGACATGAGCTGATGTGTGTGTGTGTGTGTGTGTGTGAAAGAAATGAGGAGAAGAGAAGAAAATTAAGTTATGTTTATGGTTGCTAAAACTCATAGTTACTAATGAATCTGTATGGAAAATTAGCGAATTACCTGAAGAGGGTCCAGAGAGGGAAAGTCTTGTTTTTTCCTCGGTCAATCTTGGTCAGGTTTTATGGATGGAGTGAGAGTTCTGCAGGAGATCCATTCAAATTGATGGCGAGCCTCCCAGCGTGATCCTGATTGGAGCTCAGAACTGATTCTCTTGAATATTCCACCTGGTGGTAGGGTGGTGCCAGTCGCCAGGACTGTCATACATTTACATACATTCACTCATATCCCAGGAACATTCATGAGAACACTGGACACTTGAATAATAAATCTTCAGAGGATGGATTTGAAAGACACTTTACTGTGACAGTGACCACAGTACACACAGACTTTATTGACTTTTTTTTTTTGACAGACCAGACTAATTACTTTGAAGGGCCCATTTTATTTTATTGTCATTCATCTGTATCCTGTATCTTAGTTCACTATACTAAAACATACCAGTTGCAACTTACCTTGTCATCCGTGTGCTTTCCTGTGTAGTTATTACAGTCCTTTCCCTTAGCGCCTTATGAACCTAGATTATTAGTGTATAAACCAGGAGTGGGTTACACACGCTACATCAATATTTTTATTACAATCAGAGATGTTAGTTTTTCTAAAACGTTAGGTTTTTTTTGGATGCAGTAGGCTATACAGTCATTGGTTGGATGTATGGAGTGCTGTCTTGCTAGGTTCCGGTAGTAGCTATACCTGTAAGTTATGTTTTACTTTCTGTATATGCTAGGCAACGAAATGAAAGCTAATAGTTTTGTAAAGTGATAGGCTTTAGAAAGTAAACAACTTGTGTGTTGTGTGTTAGCATTACTAGCAGGTCAGCCTAGCTCATGTTTTTGCCTGTGTGCTATTCAGTTCAGTGATATACTTCATTTGTTTCTTTTAGTTTTACGGAAATCAAGGATGAACACATCTGTATAAGTTTGAAGTCTTCAGTAAAGATCCACGATCTAAACCATTCACTATCTGTCTATTTTTTGATACATCACTAGGGCAGAATAGTTCCATTCATTGCTTAGGAATATACTTTCAGAAAAGATGGTTTAGATGGTTGAATCCGTTTTCCTTGATGGTACAATAGCTCAATACATATTTGACAAGATGACTTGATTGTGAGTCTTTCTTGAGGGTAAGTAAAAATGATTTCTACGATTTGCATAAACTGCTGCATCAACAACCTTTGGCCCCCTCCTGGAACCTATGCCCCTCCTTTGCCACCCTAAGGAAAAATTTCTGGAGCCGCCACTGGTCGGTCTCTCTCTCTCTCTCTCTCTCTCTCTCACACACACACACACACACACACACACACACACACACACACACACACACACACACACACACGTGTTCTGGTCGGGAGAGCTCCCTTCTTTCTGCTCTCTCCCTCCTTTTCTGTCCTCTGTCACTGCAACACAGACACACATTAATTAGACACAGGTGCATTGAGTTTGCCACTCACCTTCCCTGGCCCCGCCCTCCATTCACAAACCGACGCTAGGCTACGCTCCCAATGCCACAATTACATTTTCAGTTAACTGATCAAAATTATTGAACTTTTTCATTGTTTGTGATGCACTAGTATGTGAATGACTGGGGCATGAAAACAAAACTTGGGCTAATCAGGACAATTTTTTTTTATAGCTTTACTTTTGTTGACCCATGTACCCTAGGCCTTCTCAGACAAGATATTAATATTAATTACACTGTACGGCCTACAGTATGTGGAGTCTTGAGCATCACACACAGATGTGGTCCGTCCCAAACTATTGCTACAAAAATATGGAAGCACACTATTGTATAAGATGTCTTTTATGCTTTAGCATTAAGATTTCCTTTCACTGGAACTCAGAGGCTTTAACCTGTTCCAGCAGGACAACGCCCCTGTGTACACAGCAAAGTCCATAAATATATGGAATGCTAAGGATAAAATTGACTTCCGAATTCATTAACACAATTAGCTCACCATAATTTACCTTTCAGTGCTTTCAATATTTTCAAGACTCTTTTTTTTTTTTTTTAAATTAAAGATTAGGAATTCTCACAGTCATCAAAAGCTGTTCTCTTCAACATCAGTTTTTACCCAGATAAAATGTTCCTGAAAAAAAGCTGGATGATGATGATGTTAAGTGTCATTACTCCTGATCCCTTGCAGATTCTGAGCTTATAAAATGGTGCCATTGAACCTGTCTGGATTAAAAAGGTGGCCTGGTCACCACATACTCACCTGAGGAAATAAACCCCAGATCTGGATCTGCAGTTGTGACCCTGTAACCCTAATCTGGGCAGGGTACACTATGGGTCATCTACAGTGGCGGCTGGCCCACAGGGGGCGCTCAGGCGCTGCCCTCCTAGATGTGGAGGGGAAAAATATTTTATATATAATTTTACAAATGTTATCATCAATGTCAGTTTTACTTAATAGTGTGTGCCTACATGCAATCTGAATTATTTAAGCAACATTTCCACTAACTGACTCTTATTCAACAGTGAATTTCCACCGACAGACTCGTATCATTTCTCTTCTTTGGCGCTCGTCAAAGCACCCCAGAAGTACACCGAAATAACCAATCGTGTATGGTTGCTAGGGAAAAATAATAAATATTTGGCCAATCAGCATCGCCGAATTTAATGCTTTTGGAGCGCTGGAAATTTCGCCCCTGCTACAGAAAATGTGGGAAAGTTTTGGATTGCTATGGTGATAAGCTTGAGGTCTCAGGTCAGTCAGTCAGAGAGATGATGGCAACGACGACAGTTGAGGGGCAGCTTCCACCAAATTCGGTGAGATCTTTGTTGAACTACCCCTTCGCGAGAAGGACGATGGTGGAAAAAAATCCATGTTAAGGAGCTGGGACACGACAAGCCCAAAATAAACATCATCCAGCCAACCAAGGAGAACGTTAAAGCCTACAACAGGACTTTTTGCAGGAGTTAGTTCCAGCGTAAGTCGTGGCTGACAGGCTGTGGAACAGCCAATGCACTTTTTTGTTTCTCCTGCATCCTTTTCAAAGCATAAATGGAGCCTAATCTGTAAATTGTTAATTTACTTTATCTTAGAGTGACCATTTCCATAACACCAAAAAGGAGGACATTATTTGGATGGGGGGTCTGGGGGCCCTCCCCCAGAAAATTTTGTATTTCTTAGATGCAATTTCCTGCATTCTAATCAATTTTAGGGTGAATAATGGCAAATCCCATCTGATTCATAGCCCTCAAATTTTTATGTAAACCACAGTGGCAAGATTGAGAATGGATTATTTTTATGCAAGTCACTCAAGTTTGGTGAAATCAACATCGCAATTTTGTAAGGTTAGAGATTATGATTGTGGGGAAAAAAGAGTAAGGTCAAAGCATTCATAGTATTTATTATAATTCATGTATTAGCTCTTAATTGGCTAGAACACACAGTATTTATATTTATTAAAAACATTGTGGAGTTAACAAACCACTGAAATTAAACTTAAGGTGCTGAGTACCAAAAAGCACAACATTTGTAGATTCTCAAAGAACAAATAGGCAACATAACCAGCAACATTATAAAACATTTTAAAGCATTCATAGTATTTATTATAATTCATGTATTAGCTCTTAATTGGCTAGAACACCATATTTGTATTTATTAAAAACATTGTGGAGTAACAAACCACTGAAATTAAACTTAAGGTAGATATAGTAGATGTGCATTTGCACTGTCATCCATATCCTAACAAGTTAAGTTGTGAGCAGCTGGTCTACCGGACAGACTCGTGTTTCCAAGTCCCAGCCAGGGCCAGGGGGGCAGGGCACTAGGCATGCGCCAGGAAGATCATCAAAGGATAGAGCGCAACGCGTTCTAGAACGCAATGCCTCGCAGTGTGGAGTTCGCATTGCATGCCAAAAAACATCGAGCCATAGACTCTTTATTGTAGATTACTAGTGTGCAGCACAGATCTGCAGTTTCCCTACAAAACGTTATTCTAGAACTCTGCTCTTCCAGTCTGGCAAGTCAATATTATATAATTCCGCTCATCGTCTCTAAAAGGAGGACAAATGTGCGTCTGGCTTGATGCTGCGCCGGATGCCGGACAAGACATTGAAAAGACGGACGGTCCGGCCTAAAGCCGGACGTCTGGCCACCCTACTTTATCTGCAAAACTGCTGATTTTGAGAAGGAAATTAAATTATTATTGTGGAATTGTTGTCATTTTCTGACTGTTCATTTGAATGCTTATACTGGACTAGGCAGGGAAATCTATTGGCACACCAGCCCCACCAAGAATTATTTTCACCAGCCGCCACTGGTCATCTACGTACTTTTTTTTTTTATTTTAGAATCTTGAGGCTCGCTCTTTGTCTGACTTCTCCCCATCAGGTTTGTTCCCTCAGCATTAAGCTCCCAGTGACCTGCTACTCACTGAAGTACACAAACCCTTCAGCATGACAGGGGGATATGCTGATACACTGATAAATACTCTGATAAAAAAACATTAAAAAAGAAAAATAACTGTCAAGATTTACAAGTTTGATTTTTAGTCATTTTCATTCTAATTTCTAGATTTTCCTATCGAGTTCAGTCAGATAGTTCCACCCATCAGAGGTCATCATTGCCAGATATCCTTCATTAATCCTCCTACAAATGAGCCTAACCCAAAGCTGAAGGAAACGATTTAAAGGTGAGTTGAGAGTCACAACCAGCTTAGCCATGGTTGAAATACAGAGCTAAATACAAACATAGGGCAGTTCCAAGGTGTTTTTTTTATTTTGTTTGTTTGTTTGTTTTTAATTTTGTAAATTTATAAAGCCTGAATTTTTATAATTTGACATACAGTGGTGCTTGAAAGTTTGTGAACCCTTTAGAATTTTCTATATTTCTGCATAAATATGACCTAAAACATCAGATTTTCACACAAGTCCTAAAAGTAGATAAAGAGAACCCAATTAAAAAAAATGAGACAAAAATATTATACTTGGTCATTTATTTATTGAGGAAAATGATCTAATATTACATATCTGTGAGTGGCAAAAGTATGTGAACCTTTGTTTTCAGTATCTGGTTTGACCCCCTTGTGCAGCAATAACTGCAACTAAACATTTCCGGTACCTGTTGATCAGTCCTGCACACCGGCTTGGAGGAATTTTAGCCCATTCTTCCATACAGAACAGCTTCAACTTGGGGATGTTGGTGGGTTTCCTCACATGAACTGCTCGCTTCAGGTCCTTCCACAACATTTCGATTGGAGTAAGGTCAGGACTTTGACTTGGCCATGCCAAAACATTAACTTTATTCTTCTTTAACCATTCTTTGGTAGAACGACTTGTGTGCTTAGGGTCGTTGTCTTGCTGCATGATCCACCTTCTTTTGAGATTCAGTTCATGGATAGATGTCCTGACATTTTCCTTTAGAATTCAGAATTCATTGTTCCATCAATGATGGCAAGCCATCCTGGCCCAGATGCAGCAAAACAGGCCCAAACCATGATACTACCACCACCATGTTTCACAGATGGGATAAGGTTCTTATGCTGGAATGCAGTGTTTTCCTTTCTCCGAACATAACGCTTCTTATTTAAACCAAAAGTTCTATTTTGGTCTCATCCATCCACAAAACATTTTTCCAATAGCCTTCTGGCTTGTCCACGTGATCTTTAGCAAACTGCAGACAAGCAGCAATGTTCTTTTTGGAGAGCAGTGGCTTTCTTCTTGCAACCCTGCCATGCACACCATTGTTGTTCAGTGTTCTCCTGATGGTGGACTCATGAACATTAACATTAGCCAATGTGAAAGAGGCCTTCAGTTGCTTAGAAGTTACCCTGGGGTCCTTTGTGACCTCGCTGACTATTACACACCTTGCTCTTGGAGTGTTCTTTGTTGGTCGACCACTCCTGGGGAGGGTAACAATGGTCTTGAATTTCCTCCATTTGTACACAGTCTGTCTGACTGTGGATTGGTGGAGTCCAAACTCTTTAGAGATGGTTTTGTAAACTTTTCCATCCTGATGAGCATCAACAATGGTTTTTCTGAGGCCCTCAGAAATCTCCTTTGTCATGCCATGATACACTTCCACAAACATGTGTTGTGAAGATCAGACTTTGATAGATCCCTGTTCTTTAAATAAAACAGGGTGCCCACTCACACCTGATTGTCATCCCATTGATTGAAAACACCTGACTCTAATTTCACCTTCAAATTAACTGCTAATCCTGGAGGTTCACATACTTTTGCCACTCACAGATATGTAATATTGGATCATTTTCCTCAATAAATAAATGACCAAGTATAATATTTTTGTCTCATTTGTTTAACTGGGTTCTTTTTGTCTACTTTTAGGACTTGTGTGAAAATCTGATTATGTTTTAGGTCATATTTATGCAGAAATATAGAAAATTCTGAAGGGTTCACAAACTTTCAAGCACCACTGTATTTATGAGTGAATTTGTTGAATTTTAATTCAGGTGAAAACATTCCAACACATGTTCTCCTAAAATTCTTCTAAGATATGAACATAAATTCCATTGGTCCAGGTTCTTAGGGGAATTCCTTTTGTGACTATCCAGTGTTACTCTCACAATTTGTACAGTTGTGCATGGAGCCAAAGTAAGGCTTTGCAGTGCTCCATAACTAGAAAAGGTTTTTTTTAATCTTTAGTTTTTTATTTTAATCTTTTTTTATCTTTAATGTTTTAAGTCTTTAAATCAAGAAAGCTCAAACTTCTCATCTAATTTTAAAAAGTTTATTGACATTTTTGTTTTTGACTTACTTTGTTTCTTCACTGAAATTGATAGCACAATCATTTATGCCAATGAACTTTTACCTAAATTAAAAAATTTAACCCTTACAAGTCTTAAACTCGTCTTTCTCATAACTGCATACAGTAGCTTTTCTCTTACATTACTCAAACTCTATGTACTGATTCACTTATATCCATCCATCCATCCATCCATCCATCCATCCATCCATCCATTATCTGTAGCTGCTTATCCTGTACAGGGTCGTAGGCAAGCTGGAGCCCATCCCAGCTTTCTATGGACGAGAGGCAGGGTACACCCTGGACAAGTCACCTGAGCATTGCAGGGCTGACGCATAGAGACAACCAACCATTCACACCTATGGTCAATTTAGAACCACCTATTAACCTAACCTACATGTCTTTGGATTGTGGGGGGAAACCAGAGCACCCAGAGGAAACCCACACAGACACAGGGAGAACATGCAGACTCCACACAGAAAGGCCCCCGTCAGCCACTGGGCTCAAACCCAGAACCTGCTCACTGTGAGGCAACAGTGCTAACCATTACACCACTATTGCCACCTTGCTGTGAGGCGACAGTGCTAACTACTACATGATTCATTTAAAGTAACTAAATAATACTCCTTACATTAAATAGCTGTATAATAACCAGTGTAGCAGACAGGCGTAGGCTTGAGTCTTGGGTGCACCTACGTAATGACGTGTGCTAATTGGGTCACGTGGTGTTGGTGGCGGTAGTGATTTGTAACATCACCTGTTCACTTGCTAGGTGAGAGTTAGTAATGAGTGGGTGATGGGGGAAGCCTACTTTTTGCTGACCGCTAATGCTGCTTTGAACTCTTTCGCTACATGTTTTGAACATTTTTTGCTGCTTGTATGAGTACTACTTGAACTTGTGGATTTTATCATTGTTTGTGGATTATATGCATGTCTAGATGTTTTAATGCCTTTGGATATTTGAAGATTTTGATACGAAATAAAGGAACCTTAATTGAAGCTTGGACTTACGTTTTGAACAGCTAGTGCATTGGGCATTAGTTTCCCCTATTCAGCTGCTTGGCGACTCAAAGTTTGTAAGACAGTCGCCAACATTTGTCAGCAAAAAACAGCAACGGAGCCTTTCGCATTCAGTGCATAGCTTGAATGCCAATGTGAGCCCACACATCTCTGCCACTATGCCTGCGAAAGCAGTTTGCCTGACAAAGACGGGGAAGACGATGGTGGTATTTAACCTGGGATTTGTGCTGTGTAGGCTATTGCTTGTTTGAGTGCAGTTTGGTTACTTCCATGAGAAGATGTTGTTGTTGTTGTTGTGACAAGCCTCTCGCTACGCTTGTTGTTGGACTGTGGCTACCACTGTTCAGTGTTGTGTGTAGGCCTGAAGTTCACCGAGAATTTGGCGTGTGCGCGCGCCGTGGCTCTGCGGGTGCTCAGCGAACTTTTAAGAAATTGCTGCTGTTATTGAAGTTGCCTTTATGTCGGATTTTGTATGCTACTTGTCTTGAATGCTTAAAATGAGTGGATCACTAGCTGCATCTGTCGTTGGAAAACCTGAACAGGATAAAAGACCAATCGTTCTCACTGAGAGAACTCTTGCAAACAAAATTGAAACTATCCAAATAGAACGAAAAAAGTATGTTAACAAAATGAAAAGTGTAATTGCGTCTCTCAAAAAGCTAATGAAAGATGATAAAAATGATTCACAGGTCAAATCACAGCTTGACGAAGTCTTTCATCATTGCCTAAAAGAGAAATTCCCATCTTTGATGGCAACCCTCTGCACTTCCATGCTTTCATGCATTTGTTCGAACAGGTCATAGAAACAAAGACCAGTAATGCTG
The DNA here is from genome assembly GCF_027579695.1 of Neoarius graeffei. Lineage (NCBI taxonomy): Eukaryota > Metazoa > Chordata > Actinopteri > Siluriformes > Ariidae > Neoarius > Neoarius graeffei. The sequence goes on along the minus strand of NC_083582.1, from coordinate 23,729,222 downwards.
ACGACTGTCTGCATTACCTTGCACAGTACACCAGGGGGCAGCCCAATTAACTTGTCAAGAGCTGTCAACATATACTGTATCTGATCGTGCTGGATATGTAAAAGTAAAGACTGCTGTATGAACACTTTGGGAATGAACATGTGATTGCATCTGCTTATCTGAATGAAGTCCACTCATGGCCATTTAATTAGATCAGAAGATGGAAAGGCTCTTCAGGCGTACTGTCTGTTCTTACGTGGGTATTGCAATGTGATGGAAGCGGTTCATGTTCTCTCTGAATTAAACACACCTGCCAATATGCTTGCCAGTGGCATGCACAGACATTCTGGGGGGCAAGTGCTCTGGGGGGAAAAAAGGGCACTTTTTTGCGCATGTGGAACACCTTATTATAAAAGTCTGAGATTTAACCCTCTTGTGTTCGGGTCGCCACTGACCTGTTTTAGTTTTTAAAGGTGTAAAACAACCACTTAATGTTAATTTATTACATCAAGCCTTTTTGACTTTGCCAGGAATCTCTAGTTGAACAAAATAGAAAAATAAATTTTTGTTTTCCTAAATCTGAAAATGGTCTAGCAAAAAATATAATACTTATGTGCAGTTGTTTCTGTATGCAACGGGCTACTTCACGACAAAATAATTACAGCTTGGGCTTAGAGGGCAAACAATACATTTTCAATCGATTCATGTGTTACCTGGCTGGTGGGGCAGGGGAAGAGCTGACTGACTGCCCGATGTGTTGTCTGCGCTACGACAAGGCCGTGGCTTCCAGGATGCTATGCTGCTGCAACCTCACATTGAATGCACTGCACGCTTGTTCACGTGACAGAGCAAGAGAGACAGAGGTCCGGTGTGTGTGCGGAGGGGGCACACATCGGGACATTATTTTCACACACGCTTTTAATGCCGCGGCTTTTCTAAAAGATCATGTCGACATTGGCCTCAGTAAACTGTAAAAAAAAAAATTCAAAAGGGCACTTTTTTGGACAGAGGGCAGAGGGGCAGGTGCTTGAGCACCACCTCGTGTCTATCTGTGCATGCCACTGATGCTTGCTGTGGTTAAAAGACTGCCTTATAATTTGAAAGATAAATGGCGAACAGTAGCATGTGACATCCAGGAGAGGCAGCATCGCAGAGCTACATTCATTGACATTGTTTTTTTTTTTTTCTTGAGTGTCAAGTTAAAATTGCCACAGATCCTGTTTTTGGGAACGTATGTGACACTTCACCAACACATGTATCAGCCAAGGACAGTGATGGAGGGAAACGTTCCCCTCATCCAAGGGCTAAAGGAAGTAGCTTTGGCACAACTGTCACTGCTATTGAGAGAACAGGTCAAACAGAGGCTCAAGATCGCCACACTTTTGTGAACATTTGTCTGTTCTGCAAAGGCGGACACCCATTGGAGTTATGCTCTCTGCTTGACAAGAAACCTCATACTGAGAAGATTTCCTTTCTTAAAAAGAATGGCATCTATTTTGGCTGCTTGTGTATTGGACACATCAGCAAAGAATGTAGAAAACATCTTTCATGTAAAATCTGTGGTTTCAGACATCCAAGTATGCTCCATATCCATCATAAGGAGAAGAATGAGGTCAAACCTAACATTGAGGTTGATAACATTCCTGTTACAGTCCAGACCAGTGGTCTTACTGGGGCTGGTGAACAAGACTACAAGCTTGCCATCGTACCAGTCAAAGTAAAATCAAAGAAAGGCCAAAGAATAGTGGAAACGTATGCCTTCCTGGACCAGGGGAGTTCAGCGTCCTTTTGTACAGTGGGTCTCCTGGACAAGCTGAATCTCGCTGAAAAGAAGACCAAGATTCTCTTGCGCACCATGGGACAAGAGAAAGTGGTGGACAGTTTCATTGTGACTGAATTGGAAGTGGCTGGATTGGACAGTGATGTCTACTGTGAAATGCCTGGCCTCTTCACTCAACATAGAATGCCTATTAACATGTGTAACATCCCAAGGCAACAGGACCTGGATGACTGGCCACACTTGAAGCACGTTCATCTGCCAGAAATTGAGGCACAAGTGGAGCTTTTGATTGGCATGAACATGCCCAGAGCCTTGGAACCTCTGGAGGTCATCTGGAATGTTGGTGATGGGCTCTTTGCCATTAAGACCGTGTTCAGTTGGACAGTGAATGGGCCACTTGGCAGAGAATGCTGTGGAAGGCCAGGGTGTCCGTCAACAGTCACTGCCAACAGAATTTCTGTTGTTACGCTTGATGAGTTATGGAAGCAGCAGTTTAAGATGGACTTCCCTGAGAGCAGCCATGATGAGCAGCTGGGGCTATCAAGGGAAGATTCCAAGTTCCTGAAGTTGGCTAGTGAGATCATGACTCTGAGTGATGGGCACTACAGCATTGCCCTGCCTTTGAAGGACCGAGAGATAAGAATGCCTGACAACTGTGAGATTGCGGAACAACGTGCCTTAAGCTTGAAGAGAAGGTTCATCAAAGATAAAGACTTTCACAAAGACTATACTGTTTTCATGAAAGAGCTTATATCCAGAGGTTATGCGCAGAGAGTGCCAATCACAGACTTAGAGCGCAGCGATGGCAAGGTTTGGTATATCCCCCACCATAGGGTTTACCATCCTACCAAGGGGAAGATCCAGGTTGTCTTTGACTCTGCAGCATTGTTTCAAGGTGTTTCTCTTAATGCACAGCTCTTGAGTGGTCCTGACTTGACGAATGCATTGGTTGGTGTGTTGACTAGGTTCAGGAAAGAGCCTGTTGTGTCGATGTCTGACATTGAAACCATGTTTCATCAGATGCGTGTGCCAGAGGAAGATGCTGACTTGTTGAGATTTCTCTAGTGGCGACTTCAGTCAGAGCATGCAAGAGTATAGGATGGGCGTCCATTTGTTTGGGGCGACGTCTTCTCTGAGCTGTGCTAACTATGCCCTACAGAAATGTCCAGAAGATAACAAAGCACACTTCAGTCAGCAGGTGATTGACACCATCCTACACAGTTTTTATGTGGATGACTGCCTTGCTTCAATAGTCTCCGAAGAGGAAGCCATATCTCTTTACACAGACTTTGGAGCCATCTGCGCTAAGGGCAGCTTCCACCTGACAAAGTGGATAAGTAGTAGCCGCAGTGTTCTGGCTGTAATACCTGAGGAGGAAAGGGCAAAGGAAGTTAAAGACCTAGACCTGGACTGTGGCCGCTTGCCTGTTGAGCGAGCATTGGGTGTGCGGTGGTGTGTGCAGTCAGATGCGTTTAAGTTCTGCATATCCATCCCAAATAGACCCTTGACTTGTAGAGGGATCCTTTCCACAGTAAGCTCCTTCTATGACCCTCTGGGGTTCCTGGCTCCCGTCATCTTCATAGCCAAGAGGATCCTTCAAGATCTCTGCCAGAGGGGGATAGGATGGGATGATACTATACCATCAGCAGTTGCTCAAGAGTGGAAAGGCTGGGTGGAAGAATTGCATCTGTTAGACAACATCAACATCAGACAATGTTTAAAACCTCCTGACTTTGGAGAGACGACCACTGCTCAGTTGCACCACTTTGCAGATGCGAGTGAGAAGGGGTATGGTGCTGTTACCTACCTTCTGCTGTATAACAGTTGCTCACATACACACAGTTCTTTCATAATGGGGAAGTCTAGGGTGGTGCCTTTAAAACCAGTCACAATCCCCCGCATGGAGTTGACGGCAGCTGTGGTGGCAGCTTGCATGGATAGACTGTGGAGGAGGAAGCTAAGGCTACCTTTCCTAGACTCAGTGTTTTGGACAGACAGTACCTTGGTGCCGAAATATATCAATAATGAGACATCTAGGTTCCGTGTTTTTGTAGCGAACCGAGTGTCAGAGATTCTTAAGGTTTCTAGGGCCTCCCAATGGAGGTATGTGAATACAACACACAACCCTGCAGACCTTGCCTCCAGAGGTATGAGGGCAGAGCCTTTTTAAATTAACACTGAATGGATATCTGGTCCTTCATTTCTTACCATATGCCGCCAGACAAAGAGTGGCCTGTAAACCCAGAGAACTTGCAGGAACTCCCACACAAAGACCCTGAAGTCAAGGTGTCTGCTGCTATTGATGTCTCGCAAGCAGATGATGATTATGATGGTGGTCTTTTGACCCGTTTGATCAGTCATACCTCATCTTGGACTCGCCTCGTCAGGGTGATGGGTTGGATCCTGAGGTTCAAGACATTGCTCTTGCATCGCAGAAAGAATAAGACACATCTTCAGTCTGCATCTGATGCAACTCAGTGTGAGGGTTGAGTTCTGTAATGGCTTTCTCTCATTAGGAGAAATTAAGGATGCTGAGATGCAAATAATTAAGTTCTGTCAGCGGAAAAGGTATGCTGAAGAAATCTCCAGCCTCCAAAGGGGAGAGAGTGTGAAATGAAGCAGCCACATATATATGTTGAATCCTGTTCTGGAGGAAGATATGTGGACGTCTTAGTAGGGCTGTTATGTCCAAAGATTCCAAACATCCCTTCATAATCGCTAAAGATCTTCACATTTCTAATCTCATTTTACAGCATATTCATAAAGAGGTGGGTCATGGTGGTTGGAACCACATTCTCTCAAGGCTGCATCAGAAATACTGGATTCCTGGTGCTGGCGCTTTGATAAGAAACATTATGTCAAGGTATGTGGTCTGCAGATGGCTTCATGGAGCTGTAGACCAGCAGTAAATGGCTGAATTGCCTGAAAGCAGAGTGACCCCTGAGAAACCTCCCTTCAGCTTTGTTGGAGTGGACTATTTTGGCCCGTTTGAAGTGAAATGTGGGAGAAGTCTTGTGAAGCGGTATGGAATTATTTTTACGTGTTTGGTGATTAGAGCTGTACATATTGAGGTCACCTCATCTCTTGACACTGACTCTTTCATTAACATCTTACGCCATTTCATTGCAAGACGAGGCCAGGTTCAAGAGCTGCGTTCCGATAATGGTGCCAACTTTGTGGGCGCAGAGCACAAGCTGAGACGAGCCATGGAAGAGTGGAATCAAGAAAAGATCTCTGATGCGCTGTCTTTGAAGGGAGTGAAATGGATCTTCAACCCTCCAACTGGATCGCACCATGGTGGAGCATGGGAGCGGTTGATCCTTTCTGTCAGAAAGGTCCTCAACTCCACCTTGCAGACACAGCATTTGGATGAGGAAGGACTCCAAACTGCCCTTTGTGAAGTAGAGTCAATCCTAGACCCATTACACAGGAATCCACCGATCCAGATGATTTGTAAGCTTTAACACTGAACCACCTCCTCCTTTTCAAATCATATCCATGCTTACCACCTGGTCTGTTCTAGAAAAATGATCTCTATGTACGTAAGAGATGGAGACAGGTCCAATATTTATCTGATCTGTTCTGGAAAAGATGGATTAAAGAATATTTGACACAACTTCAACAGCGCCAGAAATGGGCACGGATTAAACGCAACTTCATTCTTGGAGACATGGTCCTCATAGTGGACGACTCTGCACCTCACGGTTCCTGGATTATTGGCAGAGTCACAGCAGCTGTGTCAGACAAGACAGGGCTTGTACGTCAGGTCTGGATTAAGACTTCAACCAGCCTTGTATGCAGACCTGTCACGAAGATGTGCCTTCTTCAGGAGGCCTTTGACCCATGAGAACATCTTTGATTCAATTTGATGTGACTACAATACATCTTTGACTTGACATTGACAATGCTACTGGACGTACATCACAGACCGGCTTGATATCTGGCCTATGACTGACTGACCATGTGCTAACAGAAGAAGAAAAAAAAGGAGAAAATGGCTTTTGATGGACTTTTTGAGTGTGTTGTATTGCCTCATTGAGAATCTGTGATGTATGTCTTGGGTTATTACTGTGTAATGATGTAATAATTAGGGGCAGGAATGTAGCGGACAGGCGTAGGCTTGGGTCTTGAGTCTTGGGCACACCTACGTAATGATGTGCACTAATTGTGTCACATGGTGTTGGTGGCGGTAGTGATTTGTAACATCACCTGTTCATTTGCTAGGTGAGAGTTAGTAGTGAGTGGGTGATGGGGGAAGCCTACTTTTTGCTGACCACTAATGCTGCTTTGAACTCTTTCGCTAAATGTTTTGAACATTTTTTTGTTGCTTGTGGAGTACTACATGAACTTGTGGATTTTATAGTTGTTTGTGGATTATATGCATGTCTAGCAGTGACGGCTAGTAGTCTTTCAAACAGGGGAGGCTGGTCGGTTACGATATTTCCAGATTTTAAAAGAAAAAGAAAAAACACATCAATTTTGCCCATACTCTTGCATCTGATCTGACTGATTGTTGGCAGGGTCACAAACTGTGAAATAACAGGTTCTTTTGGCCCATTAGCCTACTGTCCAATATACATGATGGTGGTGTTCGGGGGGGGGGGGGGGGGGGGGTATATTTTAACATTTTATATTTTAAAATTGTGGCATGTTGTTTAAAAATTGATCATTATTGAAAGCAGCTTTTTGTCAGGAACCTCAGCAGTAACAGCAGAGTGTTCTGGAATAGGCACAAGCACTGACCTTGGGGAGCCAAACATAGAGCTGGGTGCCACACATTTCATTCAATGACACTTTCCCTATATTTTACTTATTTTGACTGAGAAATGTTTTATTGACAATTTTTATAACCCTTTACTTTTAATCCAGGTCTGTAGTGTGAAATGTTCTCGGCTGTGTTTTTGTTTAAAAATGTTTTCCAAATTGTAGCTGGCGGCACGGTGGTGTAGTGATTAGCACTGTCACCTCACAGCAAGAAGGTCCGGGGTCGAGCCCCGTGGCCGACGAGGGCCTTTCTGTGCGGAGTTTGCATGTTCTCCCTGTGTCCGCATGGGTTTCCTCCAGGTGCTCCGGTTTCCCCCACAGTCCAAAGACATGCAGGTTAGGTTAACTGGTGACTCTAAATTGACCGTAGGTGTGAATGTGAGTGTGAATGGTTGTCTGTTTAATTCATATCCAGAAAAATATATATCCCAATATAATTTACTCAGCATAAACATTTTAAATAGATTCTATATTTTTGGTCCATCCATGACACATTACTAAAGTAGCCTATTTACTGTTGTTGATGTGGGTCACTTGCTGTTAGCCAATTCACTTTCTCGTACCAGAAGAGCTGAAAGGAACGAGTATTATTCCCTACCTTTTTCACCAAGTCAATTTGAGGCGTTGGTCTACCCTGCTGTTTAATTTTAATTTTTTCCTCGAAAGGAAGACTGGCAAATGGCTTCGCCAAAATTAAATCAGCAATGCTTGGCATCCGTGCGCAGCTTTCTTGCTAGCTGACTAGTCCCCTCAAGTTCAAGTTCAGTCACTCAAATAAACAAAATTTCTGGAACTAAGATAGCAAACTTGACAACACTATATTTACACTTTATTTACAATGAAAATATATACAAACTAAAAAAGCTGGTAGAAACCGTATGTAATGAATGAAATCGAAATGTAAGCCGATCCCTTACAATACACCACAGCACTTGCGAATCCGCATGGGACGGAACTGAAATTCACTGCTGCCTGTCTATATTTGAAATGAGCTGTCAATCAAAGAAAATATCCGGCCGCTTTCACCAATCACCAGTCTCCTCGCGGAAAGCTTTGCCATGTCCCTCTCACTGTGAGGCTGGGAGTCCGTGGGGCGGGCGTTTTCGCAGTATTTGTCCAATAACCGTCTTGCATTTTGATATTGAAAAGTGCATAGCTCCCAAATGCCATTGAAGTCCACTGAGGCTGGGAGTCCGTGGGACTCCGTGGGTGGGCGTTTTCGCAGTATTTGTCCAATAATCGTCTTGCATTTTGATATTGAAAAGCGCAGAGCTCCCAAATGCCATTGAAGTGCACTGAGGCTGGGCTGCATCGCGTTGTCACGAGGGGGAAAAATTCACGCACACATTAGGCGAACTGGGGAAAGTTATAACGGAATGATTTTGCACTGTAGTTGGGTTGAGCACATATATTTCTATGATTCTGGATCTGAAATAGCAATGTAACATAAGCCTAGCGCAATTCATCCTACACGATGTTCGTCATTTTTAGAGGAGGCTGAGCCTCCCTTGTTGTCTTAGAGCAATCGCCCGTGACGTCTAGATGTTTTAATGCCTTTGGATATTTGAAGAGTTTGATACAAAATAAAATAACCTTAATTGAAGTTACTGAATTGACTTACATTTTGAACAGCTAGTGCATCGGGCATTAGTTTCCCCTATTCAGCTGCTTGGCAACTCAAAGTTTGTAAGACAGTCGCCAACAACCAGGGATCTTAAAAGATTAACCACACTTAAAATTCCTGAATGAGAAACTTACTTTGAATCAAAATGACAAGAAGTAATCCAATACCACAGGCTATTTTCCTCATAATTCTCTATTCTTACTAGGTTTATATATTATATAAAAAAATATATATATATATATCAGCTGGATAGTACAGTGGTAATGCTCACTGACTACGATGCAGGAGATCGGGGTTTGAATCCCGGTTGGGGCAAAACATCATCCAGTAAGGGTCCTTAGGCAAGACCCCTCATGATATATCAGCCTACCTCAGGAATGAGTGAAGACATAACTGATAGAGTCATACCGGCTCAGACGTTGCCTGGGCCAACAAGGTCTGCGTCAGTTGCTAGGGAACCAGGGCAAACTGATAAGAAATGGGCTACTGGAACAAGACATCGATGGACGAGGACAGAAAATACGGAATTGCTGGAATGCTACTATACAAGCTATCCCAGAGAGAGGGGATACATGCAGCGAATGTGGGACCATTGGATACTTCGAAACCCACAATCAAGGCTAACGAAGAAACAGCTATTAGCCCAGTGTTCCAATATCCGTAATCGAAATCTACTATCACAACTAGAGATTAATGAAATACAACAACGATGCTACGGCGAGGTGGAAAAATACTGGAAAGACATATGGGAAAGAAAGGCATCACACAACACCGATGCCCAATGGTTAGTGGACCTAAGAGCTGACCACAGCAACCTCCCAGAACAAGAACCAGTAACCATCTCAATGACGTCCAAGAAAGAGTGTCAAAGATGAAGAGCTGGACAGCACCAGGCCCTGATATGATCCATACGTACTGGCTGAAGAAGCTAACTGCACTCCATGAACGCCTAGTAGCACAGATGAACCAGCTGCTGAGGGATGGGACCCACCCAGAATGGCTAACCCAAGGCAGGACAGTCCTAATCATGAAGGACCCCCAGAAGGGACCCATCCCATCCAACTACCAGCCAATTACCTGTCTCTGCACAACATGGAAGGCCCTGTCAGGCATCATTGCAGCAAAAATGAGTAAGCATGTGGCTCAATACATGAGCAAGGCACAGAAAGGAATTGGCAGTAACACCAGAGGAGCCAAGCACCAGCTACTGGTTGATAGAACAGTCGCCCGAGACTGTAAGAAGAGACAGACCAACCTGTGCACTGCCTGGATTGACTACAAGAAAGCCTACGACTCAATGCCACACACATGGATACTGGAATGTCTGGAACTGTATAAGATCAACAGGAACCTAAGGACCTTCATCCAGAACTCAATGGAAATGTGGAAGACAACCCTAGAGGCCAACTCAAAACCCATTGCCCAAGTCAACATCAAGTGCGGCATATACCAAGGAGATGCGCTATCACCACTGCTGTTCTGCATAGGCCTGAACCCCCTCAGTCAGATCATCACGAAGAGCGGCTACGGGTACCGATTCCATAGTGGGGCAACAATCAGCCACCTGCTCTACATGGATGACATCAAGCTGTATGCCAGGAACGAGCGAGAAATAGACTCGCTGATCCACACCACCCGGATCTACAGCGATGACATAGGGATGTCATTTGGATTGGACAAGTGTGGCCGGATGGTCTCAAAGAGAGGCAAGATGATCCGGACTGAGGGGATTGACCTACCAGAGGGCAACATAGGTGATATCCAAGACAGCTACAAGTACCTTGACATCCCACAGGCTAATGGAAACCATGAAGAGGCCACAAGGAAGTCAACCACAGCCAAATACCTCCAGAGAGTAAGGCAGGTCCTGAAAAGTCAGCTGAATGGTAAGAACAAGGTCCGAGCCATCAACATGTACGCACTACCAGTCATCAGATACCCCGCTGGTATCATAAACTGGCCAAAGGAGGAAATAGAAGCCACAGATATCAAGACTAGAAAGCTCCTCACCATGCATGGAGGGTGCCACCCCAAGTCCAGCACCCTGACCCTATACACTAAGCGGAAAGAGGGAGGCCGAGGGCTAGTGAGCATCAAGACCACGGTCCAGGATGAAACATTGAAAATCCGAGAATACATCAGAAAGATGGCCCCAAAGGATGAACTGCTAAGTGAATGTCTCAGGCAGCAGAACCCTGATGAGAGTGCAGAGGAGGAGGAGGAACAGACAACCTGGAGGGACAAACCCCTACATGGCATGTACCACCGTCAGATAGAGGAAGTGGCTGATATCAAGAAATTCTACCAGTGGCTGGATAATGCAGGACTGACAGACAGCACAGAGGCACTAATCATGGCAGCACAAGAACAGGCCATAAGCACAAGCGCCATAGAGGCCAGGATCTACCAGAGTAGATCAGACCCAAGATGCAGACTGTGCAAAGAAGCCCCTGAAACAGTCCAGCACATAGTAGCAGGGTGTAAGATGCTAGCTGGATCAGCGTACATGGAGAGGCACAACCAAGTGGCTGGGATAGTATACAGGAACATCTGCAACCAGTATGGAATAGAAGTACCCAAGTCCCAATGGGCCATACCACAGAAGGTGGCTGAGAACAACAGGGCCAAGGTTCTGTGGGACTTCAGCTTCCAGACTGACAAACAGATCCTGGCTAACCAACTGGACATAGTGGTGGTGGACAAAGAGCAGAAGAGGGTGGTGGTGATAGATGTGGCGATCCCAGCTGACGCCAACGTCAGGAAGAAGGAACATGAGAAACTTGAGAAGTATCAAGGGTTGAAAGAGCAGCTGGAACGGATGTGGAAGGTCAAGGGTTGCGTGGTCCCTGTGGTAGTGGGGGCACTTGGGGCAGTAACCCCCAAACTGGGAGAGTGGCTCCAGCAAATCCCAGGAACAACATCTGAAGCCTCAGTCCAGAAGAGCGCAGTCCTAGGAACATCGAAGATACTGCGCAGAACCCTCAAATTCCCAGGCCTCTGGTAGAGGACCTGAGCTTGAGGATGACATGGATACCACCCCCCCCCCCCCCACCCCCACCAGGGGTGAGAAGGAGATGTTTTTTATATATATATATATATATATATATATATATATATATATATATATATATATATATATATATATATATATATATATTTGATTAGTCCTGTATGCACAAAAAAAATATGTTCAATAGTTTAATTTGCTTTTGAATTTTATTGCATTTTAAACAAAAACGATATGTATCAACAGTAGACTGTTTACATTTACATTCACAGCATTTAGCAGCTTCCCATGTCCAAGTACTTTGTAGTTGCTGTCAAAAAATAATCTTCATGTTGGTCTCATGTTGGTTCACTATAGATTCAGTATATAGTGATTTTAAGAATACCGTAGTGCTAAAACTATGTTAAAGGTACTGACTGCAAAGTCAACTGAAAATTTTTTTTTATTTATATATATATAGTGCATGGCATTTTCCTGTGTCCCACAAGAACTACATCATGCAGACAAGATGTGATCATTTTGATGTGCTGAGGGTTGTTTTCTCTGTTTGGGGACCATTTTCCTACTTCTTTTAGCCAAACAGTGTGGCCCCATGGAAACAGCCATGCGAGGAGCTTGAACCAATTAGCATAATTATGGAACTGCGTCACACCGAGATGGTGACGTGCTGAAAACATTGTGACTCTGCATCGACCTCGGAGAGTTTTGAGTTGCAGGTATATAATTTGTGTTTGACATTCGTGAATAGATCCTTGAAACAAAAGATTAATATATCTTTTCTCTGTTACTGCTTTTGTGTTATTGTTTCTTTTTCTGTAAGCTCAAAACATTAGGTAAACAAAAACTTAACAAAAAATGTAACAAAACTTGTATATAAAAAAGAAAGTGCAGCTCCACAAGTCACAGCAGTAACAATCACTATAATACAGCTTGTCGCTAGTAAATGGGATAAATTAAAGTGCCTGCCCTTATAGTTCTCAAAATATGGTTCAATCAGTTTTATTTAATCAATAACAAAGTAGCAATTATATTAATACAACTTTAATCATTTACATCAATATTTTTTATATTAATAGGAGATGCACTCAGAATTTCTTATAAAGCACTGTAAAATAGAGAGCATTAAATGTAATGTTAATCACTCAAGCATAGTGATGAGCCATCTGAAACCGAGGTAAGGCAGCCACACTGAAAGATTAGAGGCCACGCATAAACACAGTGCTCTAGGTGAGGATCCAACTCACAACCTCGGCACGGCTTTACACGTACTGCTGTATAAGTACCATGCGCTAACTTATTGCGTCACTGGAGCACACTGACAACTAAGGCCTTCACTAAGGTTGTGGACCGATTCCCAAAATTAGGTGGGAATACCAAACTTCATCCAGTTGCCTTCTTCTCCAAGAAAAACATGCTTGTGCCGCGTGGGTGGCCATGATGTGCAGAACAGAATGCTGCTGGCTGTCACGCTACTTTTGGAAGAATGGAGACTCCGGCTCAAGGGTGCCCTGCACTCCTTTGCCATGTTCACCAATAATAAGAACGTCAAATTTCTGAGAACCCCTGAATGACTCAACTCTCGCCAGGCAAGATGGGCTGTGTTCTTCACGAGGTTCCCGTTCTTTGTTTCCTTCGAACCAGGATCCAAGAATGGCGAGGCAGATGCTCTGTCCTGCGTGCATCCAACCATGCCACAAGAACCAAGCCAAAAGCTCATTTTCCCCAAATCACGCTTTGTGTGTGAGATAACTTGGGATCTGGATGAAGAAATAAACTGTGCCAACCGTCTTCATGCTCCTAGCCCATGCCCTTAAAGACGCACCCTTCATCTAGAGCCCAAATTTACCACCTGGGCCCACACATCACCTGCTACAGGTCACCCACGCACACATAAACTTACACCAAAATGAACACTCTTGGCCTCACATATTACCAGACTTCCAAAAGTTCACATCATCCCAGTGTGGGAGGCTACGCATGAGCACCTAGAGCAGGTGGTCCCAAGCTGTTAAGAGTTCACAGATCAACATAGAACACCCCGCAGTGCGGCCTTGTGATCGAGTCCGGACATCCACGTGGGACATCCACGTGATGCAGAATGCGTCCACACCAATTTATATTGGACCTTACATAATTCTTCAATGCATCACTGTCACATATCAGCATGAGCTACCCAAGGACTCCTGGCACTCTCTCCCTCCTTCCATGTGTCATGCCTCGATCCAGTAACCCACTGTCCCTTGGCAGATGGGCAACCCTCATACCCGCCATGAGAACCGTGGATGCTCAAGGGGCAATATGCCGATTGAATCAAAACAGTTCTCAACTCACACTGCAGAGACGGTAAGCTCCAGTACCTGCTTAACTCGAAGGACAACAGCCCCGAAAAACATTCCTGGATGCCAGGTCACGACACAAGCGACGTACTTGGGTTTGTCAGGATGGTGCACGAGGGGTTGGCTGGTTACATTGCGAATGAAAGCAGCTGCGGAGTTAGCAAAAACATGATGCAGAAGGATCCAATTTTTCCTTGTTGAAGGCAGATGAGAATTGGAACATGACAACAAGACTTGTGCTCTTGATACACCTACTGAAGTTTAAGGCAGCCACACTGAAAGATTAGAGGCCACACATAAACACAGTGCTCCCAGTGAGGATCAAACTCACAACCTCAGCATGGTTTCACACATACTGCTGTATAAGTACCATGCACTAACCTATTGCACCACACCTAAGGCCTTCACTAGGGCTGTGGACCAATTCCCAAAGTTAGGCAAGAATACCAACCTTCATCCAGTTGCCTTCTTCTCCAAGAAAGACATGCTTTTGCCATGTGGGTGGCCATGATGTGCAGGACAGATTGCCGCTGGCTGTCACACTACTTTTGAAAGAATGGAGACTCCGGCTCAAGGGTGCCCTGCACTCCTTTGCCATGTTCACCAATAATAAGAATGTCAAATTTCTGAGAACCCCTGAATGACTCAACTCTCGCCAGGCAAGATGGGCTGTGTTCTTCACGAGGTTCCTGTTCTCTGTTTCCTTTGAACCAGGCTCCAAGAATGGCGAGGCAGATGCTCTGTCCTACGTGCATCCAACAATGCCACAAGAACCAAGCCAAAAGCTATTTTCCCCAAATCACGCTTCATGTGTGTGATAACTTGGGATCTGGATCGAATCCGGACGTCCATGTTGGATATCCACATTGATCAGTGGTGCAGAATGCGTCCACACCAATTTATATTGGACCTTACATAATTCTTCAATGCATCATTGATGTCACATATCAGCTTGAGCTACCCAAGGACTCCTGGCACTCTCTCCCTCCTTCCACTTGTCATGCCTCGATCCAGTAACCCACTGTCCCTTGGCAGACAGGCAACCCTCATACTCGCCACGAGAACCGTGGGTGCTCAAGGGGCAACGTGCCTGTTGAATCAAACAATTTACATCATCCCAGTGTTTCCAGAACTCATTCCTTATATTCTGCATACCAGTCACTGGAGTTTGGGACTCAGTGGACGGACATTGCCGTGCAGTGAGTTGGAAAGGATTCCATTTGGTCACTTGTACAACTCGGGGATAATCCATGGTGGTTCAATTTACTGGCAAGCAGATCAATGTCAGGAATGCCAAAACAGCAGGTGAGGTTATTGAATACAATATAACTCAGTTTCCATTCAACATCAGGGTTCAACTGGCGTGATAGATTATCTGCTGTGCTATTTTGAATGCTAGCTATATGCGCTGCCAACAGCCAGTTCTCTCACGCAACCACCCATGACCAAATACCTTGGGTAAAAGTGTCACAAGCTTTAGCCTTCCAGCCCCTCACAGCATTGATGTAGGTGACTGTTGTTGTATTGTCCAAAGCAATACAGATGTGTTGATTACGAGTTTGATCGGGTTTGTTCAAGGGTGCTCTTCACTCCTTTTTCATATTCATTTTGAACAGTTCAGCATTAAAATTCAATTGAACCACCATTGTATTATGTTCATTGTCATTATTAAATGCAAACCACGTTTGTGTTGAAGTGAAGATTAAATATGTTATTGCTGTTATTTCATTTAAGCTTAATTTGGATCATTTTACTGTTGTAAGATGTTGAAGATCTCTTTTCCACAAAGGAATATGTAAACTTGAAGATACACGTAGTGCTGATGTAATCCTTTTGTTCTTATCGAACAAGTGTAAGCAATCATGTTGAACTTGCATGAATAATTAAACTGAACATGACTGAACAAAGAAAACTATCACTATCATTTTATATACACATAACTTAGGGCAATGTAATTGATATTATCCACTGAAATTGGCTCCATTGGAGGCCTACATAAATCAGTGGTGTAAGTCTCAATAGAAATTCTGTGTTAATTAACATTTTGTGATTTTGTTCATTAATTAACATTTTGTTTATGTGCATCAGATATCCATATTTCAATAAAGTAAATCCAGTGCATTTTTTTTCTGGAAGAACGCCAAGACCAGAAGCTTTCTTTTTTTCTCCTCCTGCGTAAAGACCATAAGCGGAGGCCATCCACATCAGATCTGCTTTAATATCAACAGATCTTCGATTAAGGTACATGAATCTTTTCATCGTGGCACACCTTCAGCTTGTTCAGTGTGCTGAGTGCAGGATGTTTAGTCATTCTTCCTCTGTCGCTAGTGACAGTTTTATTTGTGAAAAGTGCAGATTAGTTACCTCTCTGACGGAGAAGATTGCAGTGCATATCCAGGCTTTAGAAAAGGCCAGTGAGAATGAGAACAGTGTAGTTTCTGTAGGGGAAAGTCTGGATGCCCTAGGTGGAGTTAGTAATCCCCCAACTCCAGCATTAGAGCCCTTACAGCGGGGTGAATGGGTGACAACTCGGCGGCATAAGGGTAGAGCCAAAGCTATCGCTGAGGCTTGCGCACGGGAGCACCACTCCTCTCTGCTTCACATGTCGAACAGGTTTGCTCTCCTTAGTGATGCACCCACTGAGAAACCTGAAAGAGCTGTGGTTATAGGGGACTCTATCATACGGCACGCTGAAATTAGCTAGGCCTTTAGGGGCGCCAGCAGCTTTAGTCAGGTGCATACTGGGAGCCAGGGCACCAGACATAGCAGGTAATCTTAGGGTCCTAGGCAAGTACAGGTTCTCAAAGATAGTTATCCATGCAGGAGCTAATGATATATGCCTTCGTCAGTCTGAGGTTAGTAAGAGTAACTTTGTAGAGGTGTTTAAATTAGCGAAGGCGATGTCCGATGCTGTAGTATGCTCTAGCCCCATCCCAATGTGGCGTGGCAATATAGCTTACAGCAGGTTATGGTTGCTGAACTGCTGGTTGTCCAGGTGGTGCTCTGAAAACAGTGTGGGCTTTATAGATAATTGGGCTAATTTTGAGGGCACTGCTGGCCTGTTAGGGTGGGATGGTGGTGTAGTGGTTAGCACTGTTGCCTCACAGCAAGAAGGTCCGGGGTTCGAGCCCAGTGGCCGAAGAGGGTCTTTCTATGTGGAGTTTGCATGCTGTCCGTGTAGGTTTCCTCTGGGTGCTCCGGTTTCCCCCACAGTCCAAAGGAGTGCAGGTTAGGCTAATTGGTGGCTCTAAATTGACTGTAGGTGTGAATGGTTGTCTGTCAGCCCTGCAATGACCTGGTGACTTGTCCAGGGTGTACCCTGCCTCTTGCCCATAGTCAGTTGGGATAGACTCCAGCTTGCCTGTGACCCTGTAGGACAGGATAAGTGGCTACAGATAATGGATGGATGGATTAAGCCAAATTAATATAATGCTTAAATTATTAATATAATTAAGCTTATAATTAATATAATATAATGCATTAAATGAAGCTAGTCCTCCTGGATACAGTTATATACACCAGCCTTGTCTCACTGGCAGAGGAGGAGACGGCGCAGTTATTTATAATGATTATCTAGGTGTAACACACAAACCTGGTTATAAATTTAATACATTTGAAGTTCTTCATACTAATATAATGTATGTAGCCTCAAAAAATAAGTCTACCCAGTTAATTCTGTTACTTATTATTTACAGGCCCCCGGGGCCATATTCTGAGTTTCTTTCTGAATTTGCAAATTTTATCTCAGACCTGGTTATTTCCTTAGACAAAGCTTTAGTTTCGGAGATTTTAATATTCATTTCAATAACCCAGAAAACCCTTTGAAAACAGCATATATGTCCATTTTAGATTCAATAGGGGTTAATCAGAACGTCATAGGACCGACCCATAATTGTGGTCACACCCTCAATCTAATACTAACATTTGGGTTAAACATAGAAAATATTGTCATACTTCCACAGTCTGAAGTTATCTCAGGTCATTATCTCATCTCATTCAAAATATGTCTGAGTAATAATATATGCACCTCACCACACTACTGTATTAAACATACATTCACATCAACTACTGCACAGAGCTTTATAAATGATCTCCCAGAGTTATCAACTTTGACTGGATCACTGTCAGCCCCTGCAGAACTGGATCAGGCAACTGAATGCTTAGAGTCAACATTCCGCTATACTTTAGATAATGTAGCTCCTCTTAAAAGGAAAATCAGAGAAAAAAAAATAGCACCCTGGTATAATGATGACACTCGCACTTTAAAACAGACCATTCAAAAATTGGAACATAAATGGCATCAAACAAAATTGGTAGCATTCAAATTAGCTTGGAAGGAGAGCTTCCTTAAGCTCTTAGTGCTGCTAGATCAACATATCTCTCCTCCCTAATAGAAGATAACAAAAATAATCCTAGATTCCTATTTAATACTGTAGCAAAATTAACCAGGAATAAGTCCACTATAGACACATGCACACTTGTAGTAGGTAGTAGCAACAATTTCATTAATTTTTTTAATGACAAAATTGAGAATATCCAACAAAAATTTTAAGGTCAGACAATGTAAGTGACCCTGTAGTTGACAATATAACTGTATCAGATCAGCAATTATAATGTTTTACTCTCCTTAGAGAAATTGAATTACTTTCATTAATCTCGGCATCAAAAGCCTTAACTTGTGTACTAGATCCCTTACCTACACGTCTATTCAAACAAATAATACCTGAAGTAACTTCTAAAAATAATAAATTCTTCTCTTAGGATTGGCTATGTACCCAAATCCTTTAAACTAGCAGCTATCAAACCCCTGATTAAAAAACCTGACCTTGACCCCTGTCAGCTGTCCAATTGGACAGCTGACAGGGGTCAAGGTCAATATCAAACCAATATCAAACATATATAGGCCAATATCAAACCTCCCCTTTATCTCCAAGATCCTTGAAAAAGCTGTGGCACAGCAGTTATGCTCATATTTACATAGGAATAACATCCATGAAATGTATCAGTCAGGATTTAGACCTCATCATAGCACAGAGACAGCTTTGGTTAATGTAGTAAATGACCTACTGTTGGCTTCTGATCAGGGCTGTGTCTTGCTGCTTGCATTGCTTGACTTTAATGCAGCATTTGATACCACTGATCATTCCATTCTTCTGGATAGACTAGAAAATGTTGTGGGAGTTAAGGGAACTGACCTCTCCTGGCTCAAGTCTTACTTAACTGATCGCTATCAGTATGTTGATGTAAATGGTGATTTTTCTAGACATACTGAGGTAGAGTTTAGTGCTCCACAAGGTTCTGTTTTGGGTCCACTGCTTTTTTCTTTATATATGTTACCTCTGGGTGATATTATTCGTAAACATTGTATTAGTTTCCACTGTTATGCTGATGACACACAGTTGTATGTTTCTGCAACACCAGATGAGAGACACCAGCTTGTCTTTACACGGTAGGATATACCGCAGCCACCACACCTGGCAGGCATTAAGGCCTGCTCCTTCTGTGTGGTGGCTAGCATAGAAGTCGCTCCCCTCAGACATCTTCAACTAAAAGCAGAGCTGCACGACAAAGACCTGTAGACTTCACAGGGTTTTCAAGTGGGCACCCCACCTCACCGGTGTTTCGTCAACAAGCCCACGACACCTCAGTGGGGCTTGACAGCAGAACCAGCGTCCTGGAACTGCTCCCTCTGTCATTCAGGAACCTGCCATACAACTCTGTCCCCCCTCTTCTCTGCTAGCCTGGCTTAGCCACCGGTCACTTCTTTTTAGCCACAGCCACCTGGATGCCTGTTCCGCCTGCTTTGAGATGCTGTTCACCAAGTTCTTATGGGTTACACCCCTAACCCCAAGCTGTCCTAGTGCTCTCCAAAGGGACTGCCCTGGGAACCCCCTGCAACCCACCTCCACTGGTAGGTTCCAGGTTCTCCACCCCCTCTGCTGGCTCTCTACAAGGTGGGGCTGGTACTTCCCCAGCTTGCGTTCGTGTGCCTCCTCAATCCTCTCCTCCCAGGGTACCGTTAGCTCTATCAAGGCCACCTGTTTTGTTGCATGGGACCAGAGCACGATATCTGGTCGGAGGCTGGTGACAGCAATCTCTTCAGGAAACCTGAGTTGCCTACCCAGGTCAACTCTCATTTCCCAGTCCTCTGCCGTGCCAAGAATACCTGCACACCTGTCCTCCCTGCCTGCCTTCTCCCTAGGCCTGAGAAAGCTGATGAAGCAGGGCCCTTTGTTGTGGGCCTTGATTCTTTTCCGCTTCCTCGCCTTCTCCAGGCCATCGGCCAGTTGCGCCAGCATTTTATTATGGCACCACCTAAACCTTCCCTCGGTCAGGCTTGCTTTGCAGGATGACAAGATGTGCTCCAGGTTTGCTGGTCTCTTACACTGTGCGCAGAAGGGATCCTCTGTCAGCCTCCACCTTTGCAGGTTAGTTGGTG
The DNA here is from genome assembly GCF_027579695.1 of Neoarius graeffei. Lineage (NCBI taxonomy): Eukaryota > Metazoa > Chordata > Actinopteri > Siluriformes > Ariidae > Neoarius > Neoarius graeffei. The sequence continues at coordinate 23,709,293 of NC_083582.1, read as the reverse complement.
TTGGCAGCACATCCAGATGAGAGACACCAGCTTAATAGACTTGAGGAATGTGTAAAGGACATTAGACACTGGATGCTTATTAACTTCCTTCTGCTTAACTCTGACAAGACTGAAGTACTTGTACTAGGACCACATGCAGCTAGAAGTAAGCTTTCTGATTACATCATAACTCTGGATGGCCTTTCTGTTTCTTCACGTGCAGCAGTAAAAGACCTTGGGGTGATTATTGACCCCAGTCTTTCATTCGAAACTCACATCAATAACATTACCCGGCATACCTGTCAACCCTCCCGTTTTTCCCGGGAAATCCCTTATTTTGACTTATTTCCCGCTGTCTTCCCGTTTTTTTATTTTCCCGAAAATATCCCGTATTTTCACATTATATAAAAGTCCCGTATTTTCACAATATAAAAAAGTCGGTAGGTCCAGAATTCATGACCCGCCTCTGACAGGAGTTTACAGCAGGAAGTTGGGCCATGAATTCACGTCCCCCGGAGGCGAGGCTGAACAAGTGATTAGGTCCAGTGTTGCCAGATTGGGCAGTTTCCCTCCCAAGTTGGGCGGTTTCAAGTGCATTTTGGCGGGTTTTGAACATATTTTGGGCTGGAAAACGTCAGCAGCATCTAGCAACACTGATTAGGTCTAAGGTGAAGATGGCGATGTTAATAGCTAAGAAAAACATTAGCCTCTCTTTCTTTGATGATTTCAACAAGTGCGTGGCTGGAATGTTCCCAGACTCTTCCATCGCAAAGAAATTTTCCATGGGGAAAACGAAAGCCTCCCAAATAATCAAAGGTAAGCTACACATGTTTACATTAAGTATGTCCTGGCTAAGACCTCATAAATAGCCTAGTGTAAACTAATTGGTGTATTAACTGTTTTATCCACTCATTGTCTGTTTTATTTTCTATCTGAAACTTACCCATTTTAAATGTTGGGTTCACCCAGAAAGAGACCCTGGATTCCTTCGTGAATGCCTTCCCTTCGGGCCCGAAGGAGACAAGGAGACAAGGAGACGAATCGCTCAGAAACAGACAGGAGAACACGTGTGGGTTGTTCACATGCCAGTTTATTCGCTCGCTTCGTCTGAATGAAAACATTTGTGGGAATGTCTTATAGTGTTGCTGTGTTTATGTTTTGTCTTCGTGTGTGTGTGTGTGTCTATGTGTGTGTGTCTATGTAGAAGTGTGTAATGATCTTGAATCAATCATAATAATATAATAACATATTTTTGCTGACAATAAGGTACAGATAGATGTTATGTCTGATTCTTCGTGGAATAGTTTGGAATGTATAAACATAGATAATGTTTAATGTTTGCCTACGAAGAAGGTCAAAAAACACTAGTTTGCACAGAAAGGATCGTACTAATTCTTAATGATTAACATGAATAATTTCTTAACACATGAATGTGTGGTCAGTCAGTAAATTACATCTTGATTATCTTGATTCCATCAACATAAGTAATTAACAAATAACAATCAGCTCTTAATAATGAATGTTATAAGAGAATAAACATAAAAAAAAAGAACAACTTAACAATTAACACAAGTACAATGAGAATATGTCTGAAAGAGAGAGAACAATTAAACCACTAACAGGATTAAACTTATAACTAAATTAGGTTAATGCTCTTAAACTAAAAATCCTTAGAATCATGAGATCTTAATTATAATTATAATATCATTATGAAACTAATCTAGAACTATGAAACTAACATTAATCACGGAATGTATTCATTAATTACGGGATCTATAAAACTAATATTAATCATTACCATAGTATATTTCAATATATTTCAGTGTATTTCATAGCCTTTATGAAGCCATGACCTAAGATTCAACTGAATGAATAAGCATAATCATGAACTTTAATTCTACTATTTCTGAGTGTGGTATGAGTCGATCTGACACTAAAACAGACCTTCAGACACGTCTCTGTTCAAAAATACACATTCATAAACAAAATGTTCCCAAACAATGTCCAGCCGGACCTAAGGTCATTTCAAACTAAATCTTAACACAGAATAAGCTTAAGAATCACTATTTCACTAAACTTACATATACACCTACATATATCCTGATTTAACCTACTGATTCTGATTCATATTCTGATCATAATCTACATATAATAAATTTTGACCCAACATTTAATATTTTATATTACTCTTTATCTATCTATCTATCTATCTATCTATCTATCTATCTATCTATCTATCTATCTATCTATCTATCTAGTGTTCCGAGGCCATGACTATGGTAAAACCATAATAAATTGCAATGGAATTGAATTTATTGACTGGTTATATAATCACCTTTCTTATTTTAACATAAGATACATATTTTAGCCCTTAATTTGGGAAATAACTGGTACCACTGAAAGCAAATAAAAATAAATGTATAGTTTATTCACAAATGCACTCTATAAACCATAAGCATATTGAGTTTGGGTCTTGGCTATCACCAACATGCACCAGAGTACAGGAAATCACAAATACTAGATAGAAAATTTCCCCCATTCAACTACACACCCACTTTTGGTGAAGGGTATGACTTTCCGAAATTTTCCCTTATTTTGAGTTAAAAATCTGGGAAATATCCCTTTTTTTCAAACCTCAAAGTTGACAGGTATGTTACCCGGATAGCTTTCTTTCATCTCAGAAATATTGCTAAGATAAGAAATTTAATGTCACTACACGACGCAGAAAAACTAGTTCATGCTTTTGTTACCTCCAGGTTGGATTATTGTAATGCCTTACTGTCTGGATGTTCCAATAAGTGCATAAACAAGCTCTAGTTAGTTCAAAATGCAGCAGCAAGAGTCCTTACTAGAACTAGAAAATATGACCATATCACTCCTGTCTTATCCACACTGCATTGGTTCCCAATCAAATTTCATATTGATTATAAAATACTACTATTGACCTTTAAAGCACTGAATGGTCTCGCACCACAGTACCTGAGCGAACTTCTGGTCCTTTATGACCCGCCACGCCTACTTAGATCAAAACCTGAAGGCTATCTGCTGGTACTTTGTATAGTGAAAGCTACATCAGGGGGCAGAGCCTTTTCTTACAAAGCCCCACAGTTATGGAACAGCCTTCCAAGTAGTGTTTGGGAATCAGACACAGTCTCAGCATTTAAGTCTAGGCTGAAAACATATCTCTTTAGTCAAGCCTTTTGTTAATGTTGTTTATGAGGTAAAGGAGTAGATCTGGAGGGTCCTCAGACATAGTGTTTTGGTAAACTGGGATGTATGGATGCTGTCAGTCCCCCACTCGCTTGCTCACTTGAGTTTGTTGACGGTGTAGTGGCTGGCTGCTTTATGTTCCGGGGCTCCCTCATGTCTGTGTTACCTTCTGGCTCTCCCCTTTTAGTAATGCTGTCATAGTTAGTTTTGCTGGAGTCCCTGCTTGTACTCAGCACAAAATGTATACTGTTCCTACTTATTCAGGTGACATTGGGCATACCTAACAACCTGCGTTTTCTCTCCTGCCCAATCTGTCCCTCTGAGTTACAGTACATGTCAATCCTGAGATCGAGATGCTGACCTCTTCTGCTCCTCGGACCTGCCTGATCTATCCTGGTGCCCTGTGTCTGGTTGGAGTCTCATCACATCACTCCTGTGGAGGACGGCTCCATATGGACAGTTGAAAGTCACACTTGGAAGATGCTCTGGACACTTACAGTCATACATTTATGTCTGAGGACTACAGTTGACTTGCTAACTTTAGGACTGCAGTTGTCACGAACAGTTTTGCACTCAAGTTTCCATCAATGAAGAGTTATAACATCAGCGAAACTGACTTCATGTTAAAACTGTTAATGTTATAGTCATGTTGTCTGTTGTTGCCCAAATGAGGATGGGTTCCCTTTTGAGTCTGGTTCCTCTCGAGGGTTCTTCCCCATGTCATCTGAGGGAGTTTTTCCTTGCCACTATTGCTTGCTCATTGGGGATAAATTAGGGATAAAATTAGCTCATGTTTTAAGTCATTCAAATTCTGTAAAGCTGCTTTGCATCAGTGCCTATTGTTAAAAATGCTATACAAATAAACTTGACTTGACTTTTCCTGCTCAGAGATAAGGACAGTTCTTTTCATCGGTTGTATTTCATCAGTTAACAAGTTATTTATGATAAAATGTTAAAACCAACAAACAAACGTATTACCAGTCGTCTTACACTTAATTGAAAAGCTTTGCTACATGGCTGTACGTGCAATGTTTTGAAAATTGTTGTATTTGTGAGACATTTGTGGTCGCAACAATCAGCTTCACCTTCAGTGTTGCCTGCTTTGATGTCCTTTTACTCCCATTTGTCCTCACAGAGCTTTGGAAACTGGAACCACCTGACTTCCTGTGATTTGTGATAATGAGATCAACAAGGATTGATGACATCATTAGCCACCAGGATCAAGTGGTGAAAAAAAAAAACCCTAGGCATGCATTGAGGACAAGTGGAGTGAGGAAAAAGAGCTTAGTCCACTTAGGTGTAGACAAGTGGTGATGATATCCTAGGAGACATTGAAAGATTTCTTAGACTGCTGAGAGTCCCACCATTCAACAGGTAAGAGAAAATGCTAAAGTGATCTGACTGAATGAATGGATGCAAACATGAGGATGAAAAGGCTGAGAAGTACTTTGATTAGAATATGACAGGAAATGATAACTGTTTGCTATCAGTGATCAGTAATGTTGGGAGTGTGGTGGTCAAAATGAATGTATTGTTAGACATCTCATGCTACTGTAATTTAATCTTTTTTTGAGGAAAAAAATAATAGTAAATTTATGTTTTAATATTCAACTCACTTGTAAACTGATCATGGAGTTTGGTTGCAAAGAATATTTCCATTTTTTTTATTATCCATTATATGTTTATGTCTATATATTTTTTAACCAAATCTATTCATTATTATTTGTATTGTCTTGTTCCAGTTGGCAAAAATTTTGCAACCAATCAGTAAAGTTGATCTTATCTCATATTCAGTCTATACTAACTTCTTTTAACAGCTGAGATGGCTCGGGATATGTCTGATAAGGACATCATGAAAATGGAGCTGGAACAGCTTCAGAAAGAAGTTAACACCCCCCGGACTGCAGTGAGTTAACTCAGTGTTCACACAGGCATCTAACTAGGACAGGGGTGAAAAATATATGGCTGTCATGCAGACAGAATCATCACGTGGACCCTTAAAGAGCTAGTCTCAGGTCATTAAACTCAGTTACTGAAAAAATATGTTAGCGATTCATGTGTGAGTCTTCATTAGAAATGTAAAAAGTTTTATGCTGTAACTATGTGTCTTTCCAAAACAACAAATTTTAGGGCAACAATTTTGCAAAATATATTGTGTTTTCTTTTTGTTTTATGATACACAATCAGAATTAAATAAAATCCATCATTTGGAATTGGAGCCATGTTCATCTGGTTTTGTAAGTGATATCAATCCATATTCAGAATGGACCTTTCAGATAAATGCTAATAAATGTTTTGGTAAAAACTTGTTGATGTGTTATTGGTCACAAAACGGATTACTTTTGATCCTAATCAACAAGACACCTCCGATATAGTTCTTGTAAGGAAGTACTTCCTGTCTTATCATCACATGCAAAAATTAAGTATTCAGTCATCCGTTAACTCTAACGGATAACTGAGTACAAGTGAGGTTCAAGCTCCTTTAATTCACTTCTTCATTCCAGGTGTCTACAACTGCCCCTGAGCTTGTCTCCTTCATTGAGGCCCAGTCTGCAGAAGACCCCTTAATCAAGGGAGTTCCTGAAGACAAGAACCCCTTTAAGGAGAAAGGAGGTTGTGTTATTACATAGCGATGTCTTCATAATAATGACAGAAGGCTTTTTGAAGGACTTGTGACAGGTTTTCCCATCTTCTACATTCAATAACTAAAAAAGGGCAATAACTAAAAGAGGAAAAAATTTTTTTTCTCACCTCATTTTCATTGTTGTTTAAAATAAAGAATAGAAGCAAAACACACTCCTTCACTTCCCACTAATCTTCACGGATCTTTTTCTTTCAGGTTTGTTCAAAAATATCAAAATTTGTATGGTATTTTAGTGTGGAAAAGTGATAGTGTATGTAGTGGACATTAGTAAAATTTCAAATATTAAATGTATATCCAGATCTCTGTAAAGCTGCTTTGATGATGTCCATTGTTAAAAGCACTATATAAATAAAATTGAATTGATCTGAATGTCTTTTTGCATTCTTTGTAATATACGTTGTAACATAAACTTATACATGCATCTATTTATTTGTAAAATATAGTTATAACTGGGGTGGCACGGTGGTGTAGTGGTTAGCACTGTTGCCTCACAGCAAGAAGGCCGATGAGGGCCTTTCTGTGTGGAGTTTGCATGTTCTCCCCATGTCTGCATGGGTTTCCTCCAGGTGCTCCAGTTTTCCCCCACAGTCCAAAGACATGCAGGTTAGGCTAATTGGTGGCTCTAAATTGACCGTAGGTGTGAATGGTTGTTTGTCTCTATATGTTGGCCCTGCGATAACCTGGTGACTTATCCAGGGTGTACCCTGCCTCTCACCCATAGTCAGCTGGGATAGGCTCCAGCTTGCCTGCAACCCTGTACAGGATAAACGGCTACAGATAATGGATGGATGGATAGTTATAGCTGATGATGGATTTTAATTCTTTGCCCTTGGATTCCTTGCATATTTGTTGCCTATATGTATGATACAATTATGAGCAATTGCTAAGCAAAATCATGCTAATTTGTATGTGTGGAGCTTCAAAGATGTCCCTATTTTGGATAATGCTAATGAGATCTGTGTGCCAAGCCTTCTCCAGTTCACTAATGCGCTCTTTCTGCATGTCTGTCAAAATGCTTAATCCTATCCTCCAAACTTTATCTCATGATTAAGATCTAAGCATTTTATCCTATTACCTTACTGTCCCTCAAACTCTCAAACTCACTTCACCCTCTTTCTGTTGTCCTTACAGTTATTCAGCTTTTCAGCTCTATAGCAGACCAAAGTAGACAGTCAAATAATGAATGCAATAATAAAATAATTCATTCATTCATTGTGTCTGTCAGTCGGTCAATTATTCATCTCCAGTAGCTGCTTATCCATGTTCACTGAGCTGGAATATAGCCTAGATGGGTGCCAGTCCTGTAGTGGTTCACACTGTTGCCTCGCAGCAAGAAGGTCCTGGGTTCAAGCCCAGTGGTGGACGAGGGCCTTTTTTTGTGTGGAGTTTGCATGTTCTCCCTGTGTCTGCGTGAATTTCCCCCACAGTCCCAAGACATGCAGGTTAGGCTAATTGGTGGCTCTAAATTGACCGTAGGTGTGAAATGTGAGTGTGAATGACCTGGTGACTTGTTTGATGTGTTGTGCATTCTGGAATGCTTTTCTTCTCACCATGGTTGGAAAGAGTGGTTATTTGAGTTACTGAAGCCTTCTTGTCAGCTCAAAGCAGACACTGACATGGAAATATGTCACCATTATACAGTAGTCTAAGCATTTTTACTATTATCATTTCATATCAGAACTTCAGGAAGAGTTTTATATTGGGTTACAGTGCTGGCTGAAGCAGTTTATTTGACAATCGATTGAAGTCATACACTACACAACAGGATGAGCCCCTGACCATGGGCATAACCACCATAGGCACTGGGGGGACATGTCCCCCCCAATATTGGGAAAGTACCAATCTGTCCCCCCCAATATTTGGCGTATTAAATCAATATGAGACAAATAATATGCCATCTTGAACCATGGCTATATAATGAATCCTTCACTTGTTATGTCCGATTTACTTTCAATTTAGGAAGCACAGAGAAACAAACAAAAAAACTTTGCGACCACCCCCTATGATTGTGCACTTGGGTCAGCCCATGACGCCGTAGTGCGGCTTCGTTGGTTTGAAAATCCACTCAGTTGGACTGTCAGGTAGGCTGCTGGTGGACACATTCAAATGGCGGTAGCCGTAAAGAAAAGGAAGGACCAACGGGCTGAAATTTGCCTTTTGTCCCAGATGAGTCACAGACATGATGAGTCTGTCACAGAGAGTCACAGGCGTGATGGAGGAAGGGAACAGACAGAGACCTGCTCTGAAGATGAACTGGTAAAGAGCATTGTATTACGAGTCCTTAAAACAACTTTACATTATTTTTAACCTCATCATAGGCTGCATGTCATCAGTAGGCTAGTAATAAGAGCATACTATCCTTTAATTAAATGTAAATAAATTAAATAAAATTATCATTTTGGTCAGTCATAATTATAATTTTGGTCAGTCCCTCTATAAGAGGGATTTCACTGACGTCACCCAAAACTGGAAGTAAACAGACCCTGCGCCATATTGGAAGACCAACAAACTCGTGATTAGGGGGAAATAACGGCAGCGGTATGTGAACCCACGAGAATAAAGTGGAGTGGTAAACGACTTAAACAAACAAATCTGAGCTGTTTTATTTATGATTTATTGGCCCAACAGTAGACTTGAAAGAAACCTGTGTGAGACTTGGCAAAAAACTGTGGATATAATGGATAAGTCTGTGCATGATCTGTGGACACTTTGAGGTAAGCAAACGCAAGAAATTCAGATTTAAAACATGCTAAATTGGCCCCAAGTTGATAACTGTATGAGGAGCAAGCCTCCCAGACTTCTACAATATAATAATAATAATAATAATAATAATTTAGGATGGTTTGGGGCTTGCTCTCCCTCCTATTATATAAATAAAGCATAGTTGTTGTGTAGGCATATATCATAAATACATATGTATAATTTGGATAAATTAACCTAAATTATGGATACCTTAATAGTAACAAAAAGTATTAATTTTTCAACTGAAAAGATATATTTATTAAAAGATAAATATCAACAAGATTACCTTGGCCATAACTATGTGTAGGTTATTCTAAATAACAGCTGTAATATCACGAACCAAGCCGCTAACAACATAATTGTAAGCCTGTAGCCGTTTGTAGGCTTTCAAGTCATCAGCAGTGTAGGCACTGGGTGTAAACAACAAATAGTTTACAATGTCTGGGTAGCAAACAGATGGCAGAATTGGTGTCAGGTCCTCCTTATGTTTCCATTCTCCCTTGCCCCGAGTCTTATCATATGGGTCAAACCCATCAATCACAGCCAGTTTCTCCACATACCGTGCCCTTTCTGCAGCTGGTAATGTACTCACATAACCAGAATTATCAGCCATCGTGTCACTTCACTTTCGCTTGTAGTTTGTTTTATATTGTGAGTATGTATGTATGCATGTACTTGAGGTCTTCAATATGGCGCCCTAACAAAATCTCGTGGTATGGTGACATCACGCGGTAGCCCTCTATTCTTGAACGCCTCCATATTTTTGGGCCATTTATTTAGATAAAGTCAATATATTTTCTACAAAGTTCTATGTTGTTTTGACCTATTAACCAGGGTAATGCTCCTTTCTATTGCTTTGGTAGCCATTTTTTGGTAGCAATTTGGCATTTCTGCATTTGTTTGAAGTGTGTGTGTGTGTGTGTGTGTGTGTGTGTGTGTGTGTGTGTGTGTGTGTGTGTGTGACTAGCTCTGGTGTGACAGATTTTCATGCAATGTTTTACATGTTTTTTGTATGTTGTATTGCGTTACATGTTTTGCAGTTACACATTCTGTTTTGTGTTTTGCCTGATACACAATAAAAAAACAAGATATAAATGTTAACATGTTCATTGGTAATTGTATTCATCAAAACAATGTTCTAGATAAGCACATCTTTATCAATAGGCCCATATGAAAATTGCGCGAAATGCACTTAAAAATATTTTGGGAAGGGCTCAAATTTGGACCCCCCCCAATATTTATACCATGGTTACGCCCTTGCCCCTGCTAAGTTGGTCACCAAGAAATCAAAGTGTAGGTGAGAGTGTAGATCAGACATCATAACATTCACCATTCAATGACTCTCGGGGTTTGTCCCAAGCAGTACACTACCATACTAAATAGTGATCCAGAATAACACACCTTCCAAAATAATAATACTGGGAATGTACTAATTCCACTTGGAATGATTTCAATAATAACAGCCACTGTTATGAGTTTGAATAGGTTTATTGTGGAACACAAAAAGTAAAATTCCATTTTGTGTGTGTGGACATATACTTATCAAAGTGTCAGATTTCCAAGTATATTCTTATTATATTACGCCTACATGCAGACTATGCAAAAAGAATCCCAGAGCTTGCAAGTAAGTTATGAGCTCACAATACAGTGCATGCCTGACACAAATGACAAAATTATTCTGGAAGACTTTGATTTATAGAAATGTTCTTTGTATAACCCCAATTCCAAAAATGTTGGGACACTGAATAAAACATAAAAACAGAATGTGAAGATTTACAAATCATGGAAAAGCTATATTTCATTGAAATATATGCTTAATCCTATCCAGAGACAACATATCAAATGTTGAAACTAAGAAATTTTTTTTTTAAATATATACTCATTTTGAATTTGATGTCAGCAACACGTTTGAGAAAAGTTGTGACAGGGGCAACAAAAGACTGAAAAAGTTGTGTAATGCTAAAAAACCTTAATTTGGTTAATTTGCAACAGGTCAGTAACATGATTGGGTATAAAAAGAGCATCCCAGAGAGGCTGAGTCTCTCAGAAGTAAAGATGGAGAGGGGTTCACTGCTCTGTGAAAGACTGCCTGGGCAGAGTGCAACAATTTAAGAATAACATTCCTCAATGTAAAATTGCAAATAATTTGGGGATTACATCATCTATGGTACATAATATCATTAAAAGATTCAGAGAATCTGGAGAAATCTCTGTATGCAAGACACAAGGCTGAAAACTGACATTGGGTGCCTGTGATCTTCAGGCGACACTGCATTAAAAGCAGACACATGTCTGTAGCGGAAATCACTGGGCTCAGGAACACTTCAGAAAACCATCATCTGTGAAAACAGTTCATTACTGCATCCACAAATGCAAGTTAAAACCATATATAAAAAATATCTAGAAACACTGCCACCTTCTCTGGGCCCGAGCTCTTTTACAATGGGCTGAGGCGAAGTGGAAAACTGTGTCGAGGTCTGACGAATCAAAAGTAGAAATTCTTTTTAGAAAATCATGGACACCATGTCCTCCAGGTTAAAGAGGAAAGGGACAATCTGACTTATGACATCCAATTATATCTCACTACATCCTCCCCCACTATCTCCCTCAATGATTGCCTATCAGACCTAAAGTTGTGGATGCAGAATAATTTTCTAAAATTTAACACAGATCAAACAGAAATCATGCTTATCGACCCCAAATCTTCATTGTCCAAATCCTCCAGTTTCAGTCTTAAAGCATATATGCCCAGCCATGGCCTCACTTTCGTTTATAAATGTTATGGGTGGTGGAGGTGAAGTTTGGATCCATCTCATTCATCTCATTATCTCTAGCCACTTTATCCTGTTCTACAGGGTCGCAGGCAAACTGGAGCCTATCCCAGCTGACTACGGGCGAAAGGCGGGGTACACCCTAGTCTGGCTAACACGACTTCAAAGCTCTGTGAGCATTTGGTCTGGCAAAGATATTAAGCCCAACCATTTCCCAAAGTGTGTGATTGACCCGCCTCCCTGAAATGCCTCAGTTTGCTACTGGTCGAAGCCAGAAAAGGCTGTGACGAAGCTTAAACCAATCACATCACTCTTTCCTCTGACGTATGTGATGCGACGGGGCTAACTGGTAGATTAAACTCTTACCGAAGCCGGTCGGGAGCAAGGCGAAAACGTCCTTCCTTTCAATAAATACCTCCAGGGCTGCTCTTTGCTCCGTTTTCAATGAGAACTTGCTCCATGTTCGTAATGTTTCTAGTGAATGAAGCGCTTCCGGCATAGATTGTGTAAACAATCTATGGCTTCCGGTCGCAGTTCTACTACGTCAGTGCCTTGAACACGCCTCTACCCAGGGCCGTTGGAGATGCTCAAAGTTGATTGGCTCCCGATTTTTCGGGAGCTTGGAAGAGCTGTAGATAGCTTGCCTGGCCAGACTAAGCTCGCAACAGGCCCTCGTGTTGCGTCACGCTTAGGATGGGCAGGCCCAGGCTAGGTACACCCTGGAGAAGTCGCCAGGTCATCACAGGGCTGACACATAGACAACCATTCACACTCACATTCACACCTACAGTCAATTAAGAGTCACCAGTTAACCTAACCTGCATGTCTTTGGACTGTGGGGGAAACTGGAGCACCCAGAGGAAACCCACACGGACACGGGGAGAACATGCACACTCTGCACAGAAAGGCCCTCGCCAGCCACAGGGCTCGAACCCGGACCTTCTTGCTGTGAGGCGACAGCGCTAACCACTACACCACCGTGCCGCCCCACAATAAATCTAATATAGTAATTTTTATGATTAAAGTGATTCATATATGTCTGAGTGAATGACCTTGACGTCTGTAACATCACAGCAGAAAGTCTATTGGTCTCATCGCCATATCCGCTATACTAAAGCACAGAGCTGACTGGAACTCCGATCCTCCATTTTGAGCTAATTTATATGCCATGCAGATGTGCCAAGAACATGACAGAAGGTGGATTTACGTTGCATCCATGGCCCAAGAATGTTCAAACTGCAAAGATTTGGACGCATTTTGCGAGAAGTTCACAGGCACATTGGGCACCTACGAAGTGGTCTCTCCTCTGCTCTGCACATTTTACTGAAGACTCGTACGAAACCTCTGATCTGTTGAGGAGCGTTGGCTATAAGCCCGTATTGAAAGAGGGTGCAGTATCAACAATTAGATAAAACTAAAAGAAAAGGAAAGTATTTATTTTATTTTATTTTTAAAAGGAAAGTGAGTCTAGTTGCACCAGTCCTCCCGGAGCGTGAGCCAAGGGTTGTTGGTAAAACCCGGAATGGAACAGGACATATCGCTCGGGCAGTGACCTCCCTGCTGTTGTTGCTAAAACCGGTGACATCCCTTTCCGTCCCAGGTTTTAGTAATTGCTTCAGCTGAGGAGTAATGGCGGAGTAGTCAGTATGGAGAATGAACCAGCCGTCTGATTTTAGAAGCGAATGAACGGAGAACTGAATGAACAACTGAAAGTCAGATTGTTTCAAAACAATCGGCCACAAGATCGGCCTTCAAGAAGCGAGAACACAGACAGGTAAGCTCCGACTCTCATTTGGATAAAAAAACAACAAAAACAACACGTTGTTTACCTGCATTTAGATTAATACAAGTAACTTGTATTGTGTGTTTAAGTTACCGGTATAAGATTATTTAATTTGCTTCAGAATGTGATTGTCTCAGTTCATCTGATTATTTAATTAGCCTTTTACGTTTTATCAGTGAAAATGCATGCATGTACATGTTTGTTGCATAAGTTATAACACCTATCCTGTTTTAATGAGAGTCAACCCACAATCAATGAAGTCAAATCAGTCTTAGTTGAGCAAGTCGGTAACGGTAATTCTTACTTTCACTATAAATTTTTATTTATACGACTTTGGTCTATAGCTGTAAAAGGCTATAAAACCAGTTCCTGCTGTGATGCCATGCACTCAGGGCTGGCTGGCTCAGCGGGGCAGCTCGAATGCCAACTTTGCGGTTGATTTTAATTCTCAAAAAATATATATATATTTTTTCCCATTTATGCAGCATACAAGAGTCAAGGATGGAGACTATCCACTCAGTAATTTATTTTAAAACAAAGGGACTGAGTATCTCCTTTAACATCAACGGTGCACTTGTTAAATCTTCACCTGTTGTTAAGAACCTTGGAATATTCTTTTAAGTTCGTTTCTTAAGACACGTATTTTTAAGTATGTTACCTCGCTTGTTGACAGTTTCGGCGAACACTTCCGCCTTCTTCAAAACAGTCACCAGATGTCGAGTGGTGACGTGCCTTATCAGCTGATGTTACTCTATGGAGGCGTGAACGTCCCGCCCAATTTGACAGGTAGTCCACGCCTCCTGCTGTCAGGTCGCTGCCCCAGGACTGCGCTCCAGGTGTGCGACAGCGCGTACGCTCCCTCATCCCGGTTCATGGTCCTCTGCGCCCGCTTACGTATCTCCACTGCCTCCAAAATCCAATGCTGATATCTATTCTCTTCAGCGCGAATGACTCTGGCCTCTTCCCAATTCATAATATGATTTTGTCGTTTGCAGTGGTCTGAAATGGCTGATTTTAAGTTTTCTTGGCTTGCTTTTTCTTTTTCGGATCTTGTGAGTCTTTTTGTTGTTTCTTTTTCACATTCTAATTGGTGTTCTTTCCTGCGAGTGTGGAAGCATCTGCCCGTTTCACCAATATAGACTTTATTGCATGAGCGGCAAGGGATTTCATATATGATATTGCATTTATTGTCCAGTTGTATTTTATCTTTGGGGTGAACTAGCAGCTGTCGGAGGTTCTTGTATGGTTTGACCGGGGTGTTGATGTGGTATTTCCTCATGGATCGTTGGATGCGTTCTGTAACTCCTTTTATGTATGGTAATGTGACAAAGCCCCGGTTTGTTTTTTCTGTGTTTTTTCTTGTTTGTTTGTTTCTTTCCTTTTTTTGTGTCTGTGATTTTCCTTTTCGAATTGCCCACGGTGGATATTGGCAGTTTTTTAATGCCTGTTGGATGTGTTGTTCCTCCTCCTGTCTGTCTTTCTCCTCCGTGATGTTCTGTGTTCGGTCGTATAGTGTTCTGATTACTGACATTTTGTGTGCGATGGGATGTTCAGATGTCCAGAGAAGATATTGGTCGGTATGTGTAGGTTTTCTGTATGTTGTAATTCTGATGTTCCCTTCTTCTGTGTGGTGTATTTTTAGGTCCAGAAATGCTATTGTCTTGTCCGTTTCCTCTTCGTGTGTGAATTTGATGTTGCCTGTCTTGTCTATGGAGTTTAAATGATCCGTGAGTTGTTGTGTGTGGCCTGTTTTGGTTATTTCAAGAATGTCATCAACATATCTTTTCCAGAAGATAGGTTTGCAGTCATCCGGTGCTGTTTCTATGGCTCGGGTTTCCAGATCCTCCATAAAAAAGTTGCATAGAGTGGCAGATAGCGGGTCCCCCATTGCAAATCCCTCTTTTTGTCTGTAGATTGTACCTCTGTATTGGAAATATGTGGACGTGGAAATGAAATGTAATAGTTTTGTTATGTCCTGTGCTGTAAGTTTTGTACGTTTTTTCAGGGTTCTGTCTGCTTTTAACCGGTTTTCTACTATGTTAAGAGTGTTTGTGACCGGTGTTTTTGTAAAGAAGGATATGACGTCATGTGATACAAAGATTTCATCCTTTTTTATCTTGATTTCCTTTAGTTCTTTCGCCAGTTGTTTTGAGTTTTTGCAGTGGTATTCCGTAAGTCCGAGGAGTGGTTTAATTATGTCTGCCAGCGTCTTGGAAAGGTTGTAAGTAACTGATCCTATACTGTCTACTATGGGTCTTAGTGGTGCTCCAGGTTTATGAATTTTTGGTGTGCCGTATATCCGGGGGGTGATGTCTGCTGTGGGGATGAGGTGGTTGTATGTTTGTTTATCAATTTTGTTGTCATCCATTAACGGTTTGAGTAATAGTTTTAGTCTTTTTTTCTTTTCCTCCATCGGGTCTTTTTTGAGTATTTCATATGTGAATTCTCAAAAACAAAAACACGCCATATTAAAAAACTAAATAGGCTTATCAAAAAGAAACAAAATAAATGCAAGGACAAGCAAATAAATGAAAAATGGATTTGTAACCTGTCTGAACACACACTAACAACAGCAGAACGCACTATACTTTCACGGGGACTAAACTATGCCATCACACCAAATAAAATCCCAAATGAAGAATTCATACTGGCTACGGAACTAGCGTGCAATATGATACAGGACCAAGGACAGAAAGCCGCATTAAGAAACGAAATAGCAGGCATCCTCACCTCAGCTAAACCGCCACCCAGAAACACAACTAAACAGGAAATGGAAGCCATCAGAACACTCGCAAAGAACAAGAAAATAACAATACTACCGGCTGATAAAGGGAGGACCACGGTTATCATGGACACTAATCAATATGAAAAACAAATGAATGAAATGCTCACGGACCCAAACACATATGAAATACTCAAAAAAGACCCGACGGAGGAAAAGAAAAAAAGACTAAAACTATTACTCAAACCGTTAATGGATGACAACAAAATTGATAAACAAACATACAACCACCTCATCCCCACAGCAGACATCACCCCCCGGATATACGGCACACCAAAAATTCATAAACCTGGAGCACCACTAAGACCCATAGTAGACAGTATAGGATCAGTTACTTACAACCTTTCCAAGACGCTGGCAGACATAATTAAACCACTCCTCGGACTTACGGAATACCACTGCAAAAACTCAAAACAACTGGCGAAAGAACTAAAGGAAATCAAGATAAAAAAGGATGAAATCTTTGTATCACATGACGTCATATCCCTCTTTACAAAAACACCGGTCACAAACACTCTTAACATAGTAGAAAACCGGTTAAAAGCAGACAGAACCCTGAAAAAACGTACAAAACTTACAGCACAGGACATAACAAAACTATTACATTTCATTTCCACGTCCACATATTTCCAATACAGAGGTACAATCTACAGACAAAAAGAGGGATTTGCAATGGGGGACCCGCTATCTGCCACTCTATGCAACTTTTTTATGGAGGATCTGGAAACCCGAGCCATAGAAACAGCACCGGATGACTGCAAACCTATCTTCTGGAAAAGATATGTTGATGACATTCTTGAAATAACCAAAACAGGCCACACACAACAACTCACGGATCATTTAAACTCCATAGACAAGACAGGCAACATCAAATTCACACACGAAGAGGAAACGGACAAGACAATAGCATTTCTGGACCTAAAAATACACCACACAGAAGAAGGGAACATCAGAATTACAACATACAGAAAACCTACACATACCGACCAATATCTTCTCTGGACATCTGAACATCCCATCGCACACAAAATGTCAGTAATCAGAACACTATACGACCGAACACAGAACATCACGGAGGAGAAAGACAGACAGGAGGAGGAACAACACATCCAACAGGCATTAAAAAACTGCCAATATCCACCGTGGGCAATTCGAAAAGGAAAATCACAGACACAAAAAAAGGAAAGAAACAAACAAACAAGAAAAAACACAGAAAAAACAAATCGGGGCTTTGTCACATTACCATACATAAAAGGAGTTACAGAACGCATCCAACGATCCATGAGGAAATACCACATCAACACCCCGGTCAAACCATACAAGAACCTCCGACAGCTGCTAGTTCACCCCAAGGATAAAATACAACTGGACAATAAATGCAATATCATATATGAAATCCCTTGCCACTCAAGCAATAAAGTCTATATTGGTGAAACGGGCAGATGCTTCCACACTCGCAGGAAAGAACACCAATTAGAATGTGAAAAAGAAACAACAAAAAGACTTACAAGATCCGAAAAAGAAAAAGCAAGCCAAGAAAACTTAAAATCAGCCATTTCAGACCACTGCAAACGACAAAATCATATTATGAATTGGGAAGAGGCCAGAGTCATTCGCGCTGAAGAGAATAGATATCAGCGTTGGATTTTGGAGGCAGTGGAGATACGTAAGCGGGCGCAGAGGACCATGAACCGGGATGAGGGAGCGTACGCGCTGTCGCACACCTGGAGCGCAGTCCTGGGGCAGCGACCTGACAGCAGGAGGCGTGGACTACCTGTCAAATTGGGCGGGACGTTCACGCCTCCATAGAGTAACATCAGCTGATAAGGCACGTTACCACTCGACATCTGGTGACTGTTTTGAAGAAGGCGGAAGTGTTCGCCGAAACTGTCAACAAGCGAGGTAACATACTTAAAAATACGTGTCTTAAGAAACGAACTTAAAAGAATAGTTATAATTATCAGACATAATGAATTTCCACTACATACCTTGGAATATTGCTTGACCCCTTACTCAACTTGGAGCCCCACATTAAATCCCTCACCAAGACTGCTTTCTTCCATCTCCAGAACATTGGCTGCCTTCGCCCCTTTCTTTCCACTTGTGATCCTTAAACTTTGGTCCAAATCAAATCAAATCAAGTTTATTTGTACAGCGCTTTTAACAATAAACATTGTCGCAAAGCAGCTTTACAGAATTTGAACGACTTAAAACATGAGCTAATTTTATCCCTAATCTATCCCCAATGAGCAAGCCTGTGGCGACGGTGGCAAGGAAAAACTCCCTCAGACGACATGAGGAAGAAACCTCGAGAGGAACCAGACTCAAAAGGGAACCCATCCTCATTTGGGCAACAACAGACAGCCTGACTATAATATTAACAGTTTTAACAGGTATAACCCTCAACTGTCCTCATGGGGCCGTCCTTCACAGGAGTGGGGTGATAAAACTCCGACCAGACACAGGGCACCAGGATGGATCAAGCAGGTCCGAGGGGCAGAAGAGGCCAGCATCTCAATCCCAGGATCAACATGTAACTCAGAGGGACAGATGGGGGGGGAGAGAGAGAGAGAAAGAAAACACGTTGTTAGGTATGCCCTAAAAATGACAAGTATTAAATCTGTGTGGTAGGCTCGCAGAGACGAGAGTCTTTACATCAGGCATAACACACAATGGCATGTTAATATGGTAAAAAATATATCATGACTGCTCTGGCTGGATGCTTGATTGGGTGATGGGAGCACACTCCTCAGCAATGATGAGATGCAGATGGGACCCTTAGGCCTGGCCAAGACAATTCAGTTACATTTCACTGGGTCTGGGACATGCGACAGAATGTCTGACGGCCGATTCCCTGCAGGCTACGATAGCCAGTCGAGGTCCCCACCATCTCCACCAAAAGATTTCCTGTTGACTCCATGTAACTCAGAGGGACAGATTTGGGGTGGGGGGGAGAGAAAGAAAACACAGGTGGTTAGGTATGCCCAATGTCACCTGAATAAGTAGGAACAGTATACATATTGCACCGAGTACAAGCAGGGACTCCGGCAACTAACTATGACAGCATAACTAAAAGGAGAGAGCCAGAAGGTAACACAGGCATGAGGGAGCCCCGGGACATAAAGCAGCCAGCCACTACACCGTCAACAAACTCGAGTGAGCAAGCGAGTGGGGACTGACAGCATCCATACATCCCAGTTTACCAAAACACTCTATGTCTGAGGGCCCTCCAGATCTACTCCTTTACCTCATAAACACCATTAACAAAAGGCTTGACTAAACAGATATGTTTTCAGCCTAGACTTAAATGCTGAGACTGTCTGATTCCCGAACACTACTTGGAAGGCTGTTCCATAACTGTGGGGCTTTGTAAGAAAAGGCTCTGCCCCCTGATGTAGCCTTCACTATACGAGGTACCAGCAGATAGCCTGCACCTTTTGATCTAAGTAGGCGTGGCGGGTCATAGAAGAGCAGAAGTTCACTCAGGTACTGTGGTGCGAGACCATTTAGTGCTTTAAAGGTCAATAGTAGTATTTTATAATCAATACGAAATTTGATTGGGAGCCAATGCAGTGTGGATAAGACAGGCGTGATGTGGTCATATTTTCTAGTTCTAGTAAGGACTCTTGCTGCGGCATTTTGAACTAACTGGAGCTTGTTTATGCACTTATTGGAACATCCAGACAGTAAGGCATTACAATAATCCAACCTGGAGGTAACGAAAGCATGGACTAATTTTTCTGCATCATGCAATGACATTAAATTTCTTATCTTTGCAATATTTCTGAGATGAAAGAAAGCTATCTGGGTGATGTTATCAATGTGAGTTTCGAATGAAAGACTGGGGTCAATAATCACTCCGAGGTCTTTTACTGCTGCACATGAAGAAACAGAAAGGCCATCCAGAGTTACTGTGTAATCAGAAAACTTACTTCTAGCTGTATGTGGTCCTAGCACAAGTACTTCAGTCTTGTCAGAGTTAAGCAGAAAGAAATTAATAAGCATCCAGTGTCTAATGACCTTAACACATTCCTCAATTCTATTAAGCTGGTGTCTCTCATCAGGTTTTGCAGAGACATACAACTGTGTGTCATCAGCATAACAGTGGAAACTAATACAATGTTTATGAATAATATCACCCAGAGGTAACATATATAGAGAAAAAAGCAGTGGACCCAAGACAGAACCTTGTGGAACACCAAACTTTACCTCTGTACGTCTAGAAATATCACCATTTATATCAACATACTGATAACGATCAGTTAGATAAGACCTGAGCCAGGAGAGGGCCATTCCCTTAACTCCCACAACATTTTCTAGTCTATCCAGAAGAATGGAATGATCAATGGTATCAAATGCTGCACTAAGGTCAAGCAACACAAGTAGCGAGACACAGCCCTGATCAGACGCCAACAATAGGTCGTTTACTACTTTAACCAGTGCTGTCTCTGTGCTATGATGAGGTGTAAATCCTGACGGATACATTTCATGGATGTTATTCCTATGTAAATATGAGCATAACTGCTGTGCCACAGCTTTTTCAAGGATCTTGGCGATAAAGGGGAGGTTTGATATTGGCCGATAATTGGACAGCTGACAGGGATCAAGGTCAGGTTTTTTAATCAGGGGTTTGATAACTGCTAGTTTAAAGGATTTGGGTACATAGCCAATCATAAGAGAAGAATTTATTATTTTTAGAAGCGGTTCAATTACTCCAGGCATTATCTCCTTCATTGTCCACTCCTTCATTGTGTCCCATTTAGATTATTGTAACTTCCTTTTCACTGGCCTCCCTCCTAAAGCCCTTCAAAGATCACAGTACATTCAGAACCCTGCAGCGAGACTCCTCACGCATACCAAACAATCTGTTCATATCAACTCTATTCTTTCTCAGCTTCACTGGTTACCTGTTCTGTCCTGAATTAAATATGAATTCCTACTACTCACCTTCAAAGCTTTCCATAACCTTGCTCCTTCTTACATCTGTGATCTTCTGACCCTTTATACTCCATCCTGCTCTCTCAGATCCTCCAGCCATAATCTCCTTGTTGTTCCTTGCATTAGACTCTCTACCTTGGGTGACAGGTCCTTCAGCGCCATGGCTCCCAAACTCTGGAATTCCCTTCCTCAACCCCTTTGTGACTGCTCTTCTCTTCTTTTCTTCAAATCTCATCTCAAAACCGCTGTTTCATGAACATTTCTCCACCAGTGCATCAACTCACCACTTTTTAGCAATTTTTCTTGTGTTGTTTTCTTTGACCTATGTAAGGTGACATTGAATTTGAGAAAGGCGCTGTATAAATGTAACTTATTATTATTATTATTATTCATCTCATCTCATTATCTCTAGCCGCTTTATCCTTCTACAGGGTCGCAGGCAAGCTGGAGCCTATCCCAGCTGACTACGGGCGAAAGGCAGGGTACACCCTGGACAAGTCGCCAGGTCATCACAGGGCTGACACATAGACACAGACAACCATTCACACTCACATTCACACCTACGGTCAATTTAGAGTCACCAGTTAACCTAACCTGCATGTCTTTGGACTGTGGGGGAAACCGGAGCACCCGGAGGAAACCCACGCGGACACGGGGAGAACATGCAAACTCCACACAGAAAGGCCCTCGCCGGCCCCGGGGCTCGAACCCAGGACCTTCTTGCTGTGAGGCGACAGCGCTAACCACTACACCACCGTGCCGCCCATTATTATTATTATTATTATTATTATTATTAGTGCACAGTTCAAAAGCTAGCATCTGTGATGGTATGAGGGTGCATTAGTGCACATGACATGGGTAGCTTGTACAAGTGGGAATGCATCATTAATGCAGAATGATATATGCACATTTCAGAGCAATATGCTGCCATCTAGGTAAAATCATTTTCAGGGAAGGCCTTCCTTCTTTCAGCAAGACAATGCCAAATTGCTTTCTGCACATATTAAAACTGCATGGCTCCATAGTAAAAGGGTCTGGGTGCTAAACTGGCCTGCCTGCCAGTGGCGGCTGGTAGTCTTTCAAACAGGGGAGGCTGGTCGGTTACGATATTTCCAGATTTTAAAAGAAAAAAGAGAAAAACATCAATTTTGCCCATACTCTTGCCTCTGATCTGGCTGATTGTTGGCAGGGTCACAAACTGTGAAATAACAGGTTCTTTTGGCCCATTAGCCTACTGTCCAATATACATGATGGTGGTGTTCGGGGGGGGGGGGGTATATTTTAACATTTTATATTTTAAAATTGTGGCATGTTGTTTAAAAATTGATCATTATTGAAAGCAGCTCTTTGTCAGGAACCTCAGCAGTAACAGCAGAGTGTTCTGGAATAGGCACAAGCACTGACCTTGGGGAGCCAAACTTAGAGCTGGGTGCCACACATTTCATTCAATGACACTTTCCCTATATTTTACTTATTTTGACTGAGAAATGTTTTATTGACAATTTTGATAACCCTTCACTTTTAATCCAGGTCTGTAGTGTGAAATGTTCTCGGCTGTGTTTTTGTTTAAAAATGTTTTCCAAATTGTAGCTGTGTTTAATTCATATCCAGAGAAATGTATATTCCGATATAATATACTCAGCATAAACATTTTAAATAGATTCTATATTTTTGGTCCATCCATGACATATTACTAAAGTAGCCTATTTACTGTTGTTGATGTGGGTCACTTGCTGTTAGCCAATTCACTTTCTCATACCAGGAGAGCTGAAAGGAACAAGTATCATTCCCTACCTTTTTCACCAAGTCAATTTGAGGCGTTGGTCTACCCTGCTCTTTAATTTTAATTTTTTCCTCGAAAGGAAGACTGGCAAATGGCTTTGCCAAAATTAAATCAGCAATGCTTGGCATCTGTGCGCAGCTTTCTTGCTAGCTGACTAGCCCCCTCAAGTTCAAGTTCAGTCACTCAAATAAACAAAATTTCTGGAACTAAGATAGCAAACTTGACAACACTGTATTTACACTTTATTTACAATGAAAATATATACAAACTAAAAAAGCTGGTAGAAACCGTATGTAATGAATGAAATGGAAATGTAAGCTGATCTCTTACAATACACCACAGCACTTGCGAATCCGCATGGGACTGAACTGAAATTCACCGCTGCCTGTCTATATTTGAAACCAGCTGTCAATCAAAGAAAATATCCGGCCGCTTTCACCAATCACCAGTCTCCTCGCGGAAAGCTTTGCCATGTCCCTCCCACTGTGAGGCTGGGAGTCCGTGGGCGGGCGTTTTCGCAGTATTTGTCTAATAACCGTCTTGCATTTTGATATTGAAAAGCGCATAGGTCCCAAATGCCATTGAAGTCCACTGAGGCTGGGAGTCCGTGGGACTCCGTGGGCGGGCGTTTTCACAGTATTTGTCCAATAATTGTCTTGCATTTTGATATTGAAAAGTGCATAGCTCCCAAATGCCATTGAAGTCCACTGAGGCTGGGCTGCATCATGCTGTCACGAGGGGGAAAAACTCATGCATACATTAGGCGAACTGGGGAAAGTTATAACAGAATGATTTCGCACTGTAGTTGGGTTGAGCACATATATTTCTAATGATTCTGGATCTGAAATAGCAATGTTATAAGGTCGGCTATAACATAAGCCTAGCGCAATTCATCCTACACGATGTTCGTCATTTTTAGAGGAGGCTGAGCCTCCCTCGTTGTCTTAGAGCAATTGCCCGTGCTGCCTGCAGTCCAGACCTGTCTGCCATTTAAAGCATTTGGTGCATTATGAAGCGCAAAATACAACAAAGGAGACCCCGAACTGTTCAGCAACTGAAATTGTATATCAGGCGAGAATGGGACAACATTTCTCTTTCAAAACAACAGCAACTGGTCTCCTCAGTTCCCAAACGTTTACAGAGTGTTGTTAAAGGTAGAGGTGATATACAACCCCAATTCCAAAAAAGTTGGGACAAAGTACAAATTGTAAATAAAAATGGAATGCAATGATGTGGAAGTTTCAAAATTCCATATTTTATTCAGAATAGAACATAGATGACATATCAAATGTTTAAACTGAGAAAATGTATCATTTAAAGAGAAAAATTAGGTGATTTTAAATGTCATGACAACAACACATCTCAAAAAAGTTGAGACAAGGCCATGTTTACCACTGTGAGACATCCCCTTTTACAACAGTCTATAAACGTCTGGGGACTGAGGAGACAAGTTGCTCAAGTTTAGGAATAGGAATGTTAACCCATTCTTGTCTAATGTAGGATTCTAGTTGCTCAACTGTCTTAGGTCTTTTTTGTCGTATCTTCCTTTTTATGATGCGCCAAATGTTTTCTATGGGTGAAAGATCTGGACTGCAGGCTGGCCAGTTCAGTACCCGGACCCTTCTTCTACGCAGCCATGATGCTGTAATTGATGCAGTATGTGGTTTGGCATTGTCATGTTGGAAAATGTAAGGTCTTTCCTGAAAGAGACGCCGTCTGGATGGGAGCATATGTTGCTCTAGAACCTGGATATACCTTTTAGCATTGATGGTGTCTTTCCAGATGTGTAAGCTGCCCATGCCACATGCACTAATGCAACCCATACCATCAGAGATGCAGGCTTCTGAACTGAGCGCTGATAACAACTTGGGTCGTCCTTCTCCTCTTTAGTCTGAATGACACGGCGTCCCTGATTTCCATAAAGAACTTCAAATTTTGATTCGTCTGACCACAGAACAGTTTTCCACTTTGCCACAGTCCATTTTAAATGAGCCTTGGCCCAGAGAAGACGTCTGCGCTTCTGGATCATGTTTAGATACGGCTTCTTCTTTGAACTATAGAGTTTTAGCTGGCAACGGCGGATGGCACGGTGAATTGTGTTCACAGATAATGTTCTCTGGAAATATTCCTGAGCCCATTTTGTGATTTTTTCAATACAGAAGCATGCCTGTATGTAATGCAGTGCCATCTAAGGGCTCGAAGATCACGGGCACCCAGTATGTTTTTCCAGCCTTGACCCTTACGCACAGAGATTCTTCCAGATTCTCTGAATCTTTTGATGATATTATGCACTATAGATGATGATATGTTCAAACTCTTTGCAATTTTACACTGTCAAACTCCTTTCTGATATTGCTCCACTATTTGTCGGCGCAGAATTAGGGGGATTGGTGATCCCCTTCCCATCTTTACTTCTGAAAGCCGCTGCCACTCCAAGATGCTCTTTTTATACCCAGTCATGTTAATGACCTATTGCCAATTGACCTAATGAGTTGCAATTTGGTCCTCCAGCTGTTCCTTTTTTGTACCTTTAACTTTTCCAGACTCTTATTGCCCCTGTCCCAACTTTTTTGAGATGTGTTGCTATCATGAAATTTCAAATGAGCCAATATTTGACATGAAATTTCAAAATGTCTCACTTTCGACATTTGATATGTTGTCTATGCTCTACTGTGAATACAATATCAGTTTTTGAGATTTGTAAATTATTGCATTCTGTTTTTATTTACAATTTGTACTTTGTCCCAACTTTTTTGGAATCGGGGTTGTAACATGGTGGAAACCTCCCAACTTTTCTGAAACGTGTTGCTGACATCAAATTCAAAATGAGCACATATTTTTCAAAAAGGGCGGCACGGTGGTGTAGTGGTTAGCGCTGTCACCTCACAGCAAGAAGGTCCAGGTTCGAGCCCCATGGCCGGCGAGGGCCTTTCTGTGTGGAGTTTACATGTTCTCCCTGTGTCCACACGGACACGAGGAGAACTTGCAAACTGGGGGGTTTCCTCCGGGTGCTCCGGTTTCCCCCACAGTCCAAAGACATGCAGGTTAGGTTAACTGGTGACTCTGAATTGACTGTAGGTGTGAGTGTGAATGGTTGTTGGTGTCTGTGTCAGCCCTGTGATGACCTGGCGACTTGTCCAGGGTGTACCCTGCCTTTCGCCTGTAGTCAGCTGGGATAGGCTCCAGCTTGCCTGCGACCCTGTAGAACAGGATAAAGTGGCTAGAGATAATGAGATGAGATTTTTCAAAAAATAATAAAATTTCTCAGTTTCAACATTTGATATGTTGTCTTTGTACTATTTTCAATGAAATATAGGGTTTCAGTGATTTTGCAAATTATCGCATTCTGTTTTTATTTACAGTTTACACAGCTTCCCAGCTTTTTTGGAATTGGGGTTGTAAAAGATGATGGTTGGGCCAGACTGTGTTTCTTTTGACAGAAATTGAGTTGTTCCCTTCAACATGTGGTTGCTGGTGATGTTAGGGTGTCAGGTACCTGTTTGTCAAACCAAGCCCTTTCTCACTGGTGTCAGTTTGATCTTTCTTTCTGATTGGTAATGTATGGGAGTCAACTTCACTGTTAACTTCAGTGGTGGGACCAACTAGGTTTGAAGAGTAAACTGATAAAAAAAAATTAAATACACATTTTAATTTAACTTTGTTCCTACCACAGACTTTGTCCTTAATGGCAGACCTCAGGAAATTGTCATGGAATTGGCATCTCTGTGTCCTCCACTAGGATGTGTGCTCAGCCCCATTTTGTACTCTCTCTTTTCACATACCACCATCCTAGGCCTCATCACCAGTGGGGACAAGACAGCCTACAGGGGTAAGATCAGAGCCTTTTCATAGTGTTGCTGTGACAACAACAACTGTCTCAATGTCAGCAAAACTAAGATTATCATTGATTTTTGGC
This sequence comes from Neoarius graeffei, assembly GCF_027579695.1. Taxonomy (NCBI): domain Eukaryota; kingdom Metazoa; phylum Chordata; class Actinopteri; order Siluriformes; family Ariidae; genus Neoarius; species Neoarius graeffei. The sequence goes on along the minus strand of NC_083582.1, from coordinate 23,682,745 downwards.
TTGGCATCTGCACTGCCACCAATCGCAAGACCCTGCAGAGTGTAGTAAAGGCAGCCGAGTAATTACAGGTAGCAAACTCAAGAACTTAGAGGACATCTGCCAGACATGCTGCCTGAGGAAGGTCTCAATATCATGTAGGATTTCACTCATCCAGCTCAGAACCTTGTTCATTAAGCTACCATCTAGTAGGCACTTCTGAAGCTTGCAGGCCATCAGACTACTAAATAACTGCATGTCAGTTAAAGCATGTTAAATGTCACCTTAAGCGCATTACTCGCTACTTTTATAGGGCATTTAATACTGTATCACTTTATTTTCTGTTGCTCTTTTGACTGTACATATATTCAGTTATTCTCTGCTGCTCTTTAAGTAAATATTGCACCCAACCACATTCAAATGTTGTATTCTATTTGTACTGTTTGTATTTTTTGAAATTAGGGTGGCACGGTGGTAACTATACCACCGTGCTGCCCTAATTTCAAAAAAGCACAGTCGCCTCACAGCAAGAAGGTTCTGGGTTTGAGGCCGGTGAGGGCCTTTCTGTGTGGAGTTTGCATGTTCTCCCCATGTCTGCGTGGGTTTCCTCTGGGTGCTCCGGTTTCCCCCATAGTCTAAAGACATGCTGTTAGGTTAACATGGGGTGGCCTTGGGCTGAAGTGCCCTTGAGCAAGGTACTTAACCCCTGACTGCTCCCCGGGCGCTCTAGTGTGGCTGTCCACTGCTCTGGGTGTGCGCGTGCGTGTGTTCACTGCTTCAGATGGGTTAAATGCAGAGGATGAATTTCACTGTGCTTGAAGTGTGCATATGACAAAGGTTTCTTCTTCTTCTAAATTATTGTCTAATCACTTCTCTTAAAGAAAGTTTGTGTGTTCTTTTCTGTTTATAGTTTACAAAGCCTCACCACAAGAATTTCAATGTACAATTGTCTCGAGTATACTGTGTATATAACAAATAAAATGACCTTGACGTTGATGAGACTCTGGATATGATCTTGGGAAGGATTTGGTCGGAAGTTTGCCTTTAACTTGATCTTGAACATTACAGCCTTCAACAGACAATTCCAACCTGCTTTACTCAGAATCCAGTGGAACAGAAGAATGAAAGTCTAATGTCACATCCACCTGGGAGATTTCATAGCTATGCCACCTGTGGGCCTGAACAACCTCCTCTTTTTCCACACATTTCTTTTGTTATCCTGCTCATTTCCTGTTCACACAGTGTATAAAGCACATGGTCAGCATAAAGCCTTCTGGAGGATGACAACATGGAAAACAGTATGTTCCTTTGAAAGAGTCGACAAACAGTTAGCAATGCTTCAGCTGTTCTTTTTGGACCCACCACAGAAAAAGGGGTCGGTTGGCATAAATTGACTCAATCAGGATAGTGACTCAGGGAGTACATGACAATGATGATAGCGATTATGATGACTGGGTTCCAGTTTCTAGGCGGACTGGATGAGTAAAGGGAAGTGAAGAAGGCTTGTTGGCAAATCAAAAGCAGTAAAAGGAGCTTAGAAGATAACAGTTCAGATGAATGTGAAAGACTCCCCCCCCCCCCAATACTAAGTGTTTGTTTGACGACACTGACTGGATTGCGTGCTTCAATTTCACTGTACTGCACAGTGCAATGACAATAAAGGAATCTTGAATCTAGACTTGTCCGTAAAAAGTTTGTGAGAGTAGAATTTAAAATAATTCTTAAATTTAGGAAGGAAGATGAGCATGTTAATCTAAGTCCAATAGCATTGTCTCGGGTATTGAAAAAGAAGCTAGAGGAGTTGGAAATAGCTAAAGCCTCACTCACAACCCACCGTAAGTGTTTTGGACACGCACAGGTCGCAGGGTTTGGTAGCTCTCAGCCAGAGTCGTGGTGAACCCAGGGGAAAGTTGCGGGGAGGAGTACGGGCAAAGTACTTGTCAAGTACAACCTGTACACACCTGACTTCCTCAAGGTGTGGGAAAAATTGCACCGTTAGCCCGTGGAAAGCGTATATCTGACGCACGTGATCAGTGCATGTTCAGTGAGTGTGGAGTGTGTGAGACTTGCATTTTACCAGTTTCCTGCGCTACGAGTTCGGGCCGCACTTGTGAAGCATGTGTGATGCATGTGATTAGCACGTTGAATCACTCATAACTTGCATGTAATGCAAGCCAGGAGTGGGTATAAAACCAGCATGTCTGCAGCATTCTGCATCTGTCTTTCGACTGAAGAACATTGGATATTTTGTGGGAAAAACTTAAATTTTCATTTTAAAGTTTAGAAAATGGGACCCAAAAAGAAGTGAGCAAAAGTGAAGTAACCCAGCCTGAAACAGCAGAGGGGGAGGAGGAGGAAGAATTTAATGATGATGGTAGCAGCACTGGCGAGCCCTGCACAGACAGGGAGAAGTATGCCTTCAAAGCGGCAGAAGGCACAGCACCCCACCAGAGGGATTTTCATGGGTAAATACACATGCTTTAAACATTCATTTTAGTATCTATATGCTTATGTAATTAATATTATATATGCTGATTTTCATGTATGTTTCAGCTAACAATGCCCAGAAGTGAGGACACTGCAATCCCATTATCGCTGTCAGGCCATTGTGCCATGCTCAGTGATGAGGATAAGGACATCCTGACACCCCGTCCCACCACTCAGCAGGAGTAGGAGCAGGACAGTAGCTCGGAGTCAAAGTGTGTTTCAGTGCTCAAACTGTTGGGCTATTTAGTTGGGATTTTTTATATTGTAATAAAATGCGTTATTACTCATTTTATTATTTGACGTTTGCATGGTAAATTAACATATACTCACAAACAGCAAATGAGGTGGTCTTCTTCCTTTCTACAATGCTACACGCTACATGATCGGTTCCTTGGTTCCTCCCCAGTATATATACCCAGAGTCTTGCCCCTCATGTCGCATGCAGGTCGCGTGCGCTGTGTGCAGGTCATGTGCGCTACACCACACATGGGGTAGAAAGTGAGATGTACTTCTGTCTTGCAGGCTGCACAAAAAGCAAGTGTGGAATACTTGTGTAGTACTTCTGAGGCACATCACTCATACACTGACCATGCGTCACTCATGAGTCTTACTGACATAGCAAAAAGCCCCTACTAGCCACGCTGCTGACTTGGTTCAGGCGTACAAAAGGAGTACAGGTCCCATATGTAGTGTATGTGTTCTTGATTTGTCGCAAGACCCGTAGAATTTGCATATGCAGGACCAAAAGTCTCCACGGGCAGTCTGCAACCTTCTACGGCGCTGAACACACGCAAGTGTCGCGCAAGTCTCAAGCACGGTTTTGACAAATTTTTTACTGTAGACCGCCCGTAGCAGCACGTACGGTGGGTTGTGAGTGAGACTTAAGATTTTGAGGGATGGACAGTTGCTGATGACATAAAACAGGAGAACAGAAAAATATAGCTTTGCATTTTGAACATATTTGCAAGAAAACTGTGACTGAAAGAAGGATTTTGGGTAATAGAGTGAGGGAGGGAGTTATAACATGCATTCATGAAGACTTGGAAAAACTCAGAGTATTGATGGAGGCGAGCTGAATAGAATAAAGAGATTGCTAAAACATTTAATGGCAAAAAGGTTAACATTTTACCTGTTCTTTTAGAGTTTCAAGAGTCTGTTCTTCCAGAAAAAGTTTAAATCAGATGTATGAGATACTCAGTTAGGCCACACATCCCTCCTCCACTCCACTGTTACAAATGCCAAAGATATGGTCATACAGCAGCGGTTTGCAAAGGAAAGCAGAGGTGTCCCAAATGTGAAGGTGATCATACTGTAGAATTGAAGACAGTAGAGACAATGTACTGAATAAATGCTGTAATTGTGGTGGACAACATAGGGTAACCAGGGTTCCTGTGGGTCCTTAAAAAGTCTTAAATACAACTTTCGGTTTTCAAGGCCTAAAAACGTCTTAAATTGTTTGGAATGACTGGAATTTTCGAAAGGGAGGTATTAAATTTAATATTGGACTGAACGAGTGAAATGTCTCCATCCGGTTTGGGGTTTTTTTTAACCATAATTTTAAAAGTGACCAGCGTACCTTTTGGGGGCAGCATTGGTTCTGTGCATTCCGTAGATCAAGAACTAACGTTAGGAGGCTACTGGAGGAAGTGTGGTGTGGTGGTTGTGAAGAGTGAGAGATGCGCAGGTAGCTTACGTGGGTGGTAGAAAGCGTTGATAATTATGGGAAGATGTCTGTTTAACGACAAGTGGTTAGGGGATGACAAATACCCCCAAAATAAGGAGAAGAATCGTTTGCGATAAAAAGCGCTGGATCGCACAAATGTGTTTAAAGATGATAACGCAGCGCTGGGGACATGGCGGACTGGGAAACTGGTTTTTCACGGACACGAGGTGCGCGCGTGTGTTAGAGGTCAAGTGCTCCGGAGTGAAACGCAGGGGGATTTGCGCATGCGTACAAGAGTCAGGTGGAAAATGGGACTTATAGGACCTAATACTACTACTAATAATGATTAGCATCGTTTTTTTACATAATTAACATTGTTTATTGTACTAAGTTTAATATAAATATATAAACAACCTTTATTTCAAAACTCAATTAAAAAGAACTACAGAAAATACAATAATTCTAAATATAGTACAATATAATTTGTACAAAAAGTTTTTTAGTTTTATTATCTATCATCTACAACAGTGTTTTTAATATAATAATAAGAATAATATTAACAACCACTAATAATAATAATAATAATAATAATAATAATAATAATAATAATAATTATTATTATTATTATTATTATTAGTAATTATTATAGATTATTAATCATTACTACTTATGAATTTGTGATTAATAAGTACTAGGTATTATTAAATGTTATAAAATTAAGTTATTAAAATTATTACAAATAATTATTAAAAAGTAGTAATTGGTAGAATACAAACAAATACTCATGGATTATAGATAATTTTTTAAAATAGTGAACATAGATATAAAATAAGTCTCTACTTGTACTGCTAATAATGATAAACAATAATACTACTAGTAATACTTGTTAATGTTATTATTATTATTATTATCAGTACAATTGTTATATCAATGTTCACTATTAAAAACAAATTATTATCTATAATCCATGAATAATTGTTTGTATCACTACTACTACTACTACTACTACTACTACTAATAATAATAACTACTTTTTTAATAATAATTTTAACTAATCTTATAACTCAATTTTATAGCATTTTAATAATCACTACTTATTAATTATTAGTATAATTAAGTAGTAGTTAATAATAATTACTACTTAGTAATTATTAAATTACATTTTGATAATCACTGCTTATTAATTAAGTAGTAATTAATAATACTGAATTATAATAATTGCTACTCAATTATTAATATAGCTAATAAGTAGTGATTATTAAAATGTTATAAAATTGAGTTTTTTTTATTATTAAGGCAAGGCAAGTTTATTTATATAGCACATTTCATACACAATGGCAGTTCAATGTGCTTTACAGAAGTAAAAAAAAAAAAACAGTAAACAATAAAGAATAAAATTACATAAAATTTTATTTTTATTCTAATATATAATATTAAAAGAATTAAACAATTAATTAAAAGAATTAAAAGAATTAAAAGAAAATAATAAGAATTAAACAATAGTAGAAATAAAATAATAAAATGAAGTAGTAGTTCAAATAGGAGGAGAAAAAGAAAAAAAAAAGAAACCAGCAGAATAAAATAAAGTTAAAGTAAATTTGAAACATGCAGAGAAAGTAAAAATTATAAAAAATGTAAAGAAGACAATATTAATTATTTAACAGAAAGCATCTGAAAACAGCTTGGTCTTTAACCTAGATTTGAAGCTGCCAACAGCAGGAGCATTTTTAATGTCCTCTGGCAGTTGGTTCCATAGCTGTACTGCATAGTAGCTAAAAGCTGCTTCACCATACTTTGTTTTAACAACTGGTTTTAATAGTAAATTTTTCTGTTTCGATCTGGTAGATCTAATTTGGTTAGGCCGCTGCAACATATCAGAGAGGTAATTGGGCCCTGTACCATTTAGAGATTTGTACACCAGCAGCAATGTTTTAAAGTCAATTCTGTAGCTTACTGGAAGCCAGTGAAAGGACCTTAGAATTGGAGTAATGTGCTCTGTTCTTTTTGTTCGTGTGAGAACCCTAGCTGCTGCATTTTGAACCAGCTGAAGTCGTTTGATGGTCTTTTTTGGCAGGCCTGTGAAAAGGCCATTGCAGTAATCAACCCTACTAGAGATGAAGGCATGTATTAGTTTTTCCAGATCATTTTTTGACATAAGTCCTCTTAGTTTGGAAGTGTTTTTTAGGTGATAAAATGCCGTTTTAGTGATTGATTTCATGTGACTGTCAAAGTTTAGCTCACTGTCAATGAAAACACCAAGATTTTTAACCATTTCTTTAGTTTTAATCCCTTTTGTGTCAAGAGTAGTGGTAATCCTGAGTCTTTCATCTTTTTTTCCAAATATAATTACTTCTGTTTTATCTGTGTTCAGCTGAAGAAAATTTTGTGACATCCAGCTGTTGATTTGATCGATACACTGGTAGAGACATTCAAGGGGGGCATAATCATTAGGTGATAGAGCAAAATAAATTTGGGTGTCATCTGCGTAGCAGTGATACAAAATTGAATTGTTATTGATAATGTGCCCAAGTGGGAGCATATAAAAGTTGAAAAGTAATGGTCCAAGAATCGACCCCTGGGGGACACCACAGGTCAAGGACATTGACATTGAGGAACAATTTCCCAGGGTAACAAAGAAGCTTCTATCTTTTAAGTATGAATTTAACCAATTGATAACTTTACCAGTCAATCCAACCCAGTGTTCAAGTCGATATAGCAGTATGTTGTGATCAACAGTATCAAAAGCTGCACTGAGGTCCAGTAATACCAGGACCGATGTTTTGCCTGCATCAGTATTAAGACGTATGTCATTTATAACTTTAATCAGCGCTGTTTCAGTGCTATGATTGGTACGAAATCCTGACTGAAAATTATCAAAATGGCTGTTTGATATCAAGAAGGCAGTTAATTGATTGAAGACAATTTTTTCAAGGATTTTCCCGATGAATGGTAAATTTGATATTGGCCTGTAGTTATTTAATACTGAAGGATCCAGATTAATTTTTTTAAGTAGGGGCTTTACAACGGCTTTTTTTAGGGACACAGGAACAACGCCAGTCTCCAGGGATGTATTTATAATTTGAAGCACATCTGTAATTATAAGATGAAGAACAGACTTAAAAAAGTTGGTGGGCAGAATGTCCAATTCAGATGTTGAGGAACTGAGATTTTGTACAGTTTTTTCAAGAGTCTCATAATCAATTAAACAAAATTCTGACATTGTGTTGAAGTTATCTATCTGTGTCATTGGTGATTGCAGTTTTTCAATTTTTTGCAACTGAGATATATTATGAGGAATATTCTGCCGTATTTTATCAATTTTACCTTTGAAAAAGGATGCAAACTCATTGCGTTTATTAACTGAGAGAAGTTCAGGTGCTAATTGTGGTGGGGGATTAGTTAGCTTCTCTACTGTTGAAAATAGCACACGGGCATTGTTCATATTCCTGCTGATGATGTTGGAGAAGAAAGACTGTCTTGCGTTTCGAATTTCATAATTATAATTACAAAGCATCTCTTTATGGATTTGATAATGGATGTGAAGTTTAGATTTGCACCATTTTCTTTGTCTTTCTACATTCTCTCTTTAGCAGTTTAACAGCCGGGTACTGCTTCCATGGTGCTTTCTGCTTATCATTGACTCTTTTGATTTTGAATGGAGCAATATCATCCATAATTTGGGTCATATTTAAATTAAAAATTTCCAGTAAATCATCTACAGAGTCTGACATTTTGGTTGAGTTCTGAGAGAGAGCTTGCTCAAAGAGAGCACGTGTTGTCTTTTATGACTCTCTTACCTATAGTCGTTGAGCTGTTCTGAATGTGAGGATACATAGAAACATCAAAGAAAACACAGAAATGATCGGATAAGGCCAGGTCAACAACAGTAGTAGAAACAGTAAGACCCTTTGTGATGACGAGGTCAAGAGTATGACCACGAGAGTGGGTCGGCCCCTGTACATGTTGTACTAGGCTGAAGTTGTCAATAATTGCAAGTAGTTCTTTGGCATAAGTGTTATCAGTATTATCTACATGCAAGTTAAAATCCCCAGATATAATAAGACAATCAAACTCTAAGCAAATGACTGACAACAGTTCACCAAACTCTTCAAGAAAGACTTTGGCTGAATGTCTCGGAGGCCTATAAATAGTTAATAATAATATGTTAGGAGAGCATGTAACAAGTGCACATAAGTGTTCAAAGGACGTAAAATCACCAAGTGAGGATTGTTTACATTGAAAAGAGACTTTGAATATATTTGCGATCCCTCCACCTTTCCCTTGTCGGGTAACATTCAAAAAATTAAAATTTGGGGGAGCTGCTTCAATAAGGGTGGTAGCACTATTTGTTTGATCCAGCCAAGTTTCAGTTAGAAGCAAAAAAATCAAGATTGTGTTTGCAAATAAGATCATTAATTAAAAATGACCTAGTCTAAAAGTGATCTAACATTCAGAAGAGCTAGCTTTACAGAAAGTCTAGAAGTAATATCTGCTTGTGCACTCTGATATTGTTTTAAAACAGGAAGGAGATTAGATTGGTTCACCCCCAGGGTTAAATGTGCTCTATGTTTTCTATTTCTTATCAACACAGGAATAGAGAATGGCATAGGCACATTGGGTCCCAGCTGGTTTTCAAAACTACACCCATTCGCAGGGACTCAGAGTACATCAAACAAGACTTTCTAAATGTTCCATTTGGTTTGAGGGTGAAAGGATTGGAGATGACATGTATCTTTTGGATGGTGAAAAAGATTTGTAGCCAGCTGAAAGTCCTGGGCGAACACAATTTTGATGAACTGGGTACACTGCTTGTCGCGACAGATTTGGGCTGGAAAAAGAGTGTGTAGCCACTGGGAGCAATTTTTTCATGCTATTTGGGAAATCCATCCGGGGGGAAGATAGAGATGACGAAATGGAGTCCTCTGATTTTTGGCAGTCTGTCTTTGAATATTGGCAGTCTTGCAGGTCAGATGTCTGTGTGTCCTTGATGACGACTTGCAAAGATGATTGTTTAGGCTTTGTAACTATGTCAGTCTGCGACATCTTATCAACTGTTTTCCTCAATGCTGACTGAGAAAAGATTGCAAGTCTGTAATGGTCTACTAAGACTTTGGCTCCAATCCAGCTGAGTTCAGTGCTATTTGGCTTGTAAAATTCTCTGCGAGTCCAGAAAAGGTTAAAATTGTCTATGAAGTTCATACCAAATGAAAAACAAGTTTTTCCAAGCCAGGTGTTAAGACTGAAGAGTCGAGAAAAAGCAAAACTTCCTCTCGCTGGAAGTAGGCCACTGATAAAAGATTGAATTCCAGTCTTATAGAGCTCAGAAAAAAGTTTTCTGAAATCATCTTGGACAAACAGCTGTTCTCTGAAAACATCATTTGCTCCCACATGTACAACAATACGTTTAATAGTTTTATGCTCGGACATGAGTTTCAAAATGCTGTCTTTGGTGTCAGAGATGGATGCATTTGGAAGGCAACAAATAATCATCCCATAACCTTTTAATTGTCTTACAGAGGAATCACCAAGAACAAGGGTTGTGGGATCAGGTGTTGTTACGAGCTGCTTTTTGCCTCTTCCCACAGCTCTTCGATCTTGGTGCGATCTCTTTCTACTATCTTTTTGTCCGCTTGAAAAATCCTCTTCCACATCCCTGAGGCATTCAAATTTGTTCTGAAGCCTTATGGGCTGTGGATTTTCCATAGGATTGTAGATCCTATTGTAATTTGTAGAACGAGCTGGTGTTGAAGTAATTACTCTTCTGTTTTTATTTTTGGGCTTGCCACCCATCATTTGCCAGTTTTCTGTACTCACATTTTGCCCAGCTTGATTGATGAATTCATCCACTTGATCTGCAATGCCATCGGTCTGTCGGAGTGCAATCTCTGCATTCTCAGCCACTGTTTCTGTACTCCTTTCCTGAGATATCGCTTTTAATTCGTCCGTCTTTGGCAGAGCATCAACCTTTGATTCCAGAATAGAAATCCTCTGTTCTAGTTCCATGCATTTTCTGCAGGATTTTTTGCTCCCTGGCATTTTGTTTTAAAAACTAATCTTATAAAGATGAAAAATAAAATGAAAAAAAAAATAGTGGAAATTAAATTAAAATTAAATTAAAAGCTTATAATGATGAAAAATAAAATGAAAAAAATAGTGGAAATTAAATGAGAAAGTAAAGTATAGAAATAAAGATCAAGAAAGCAGGAGCAAAGCAAAGAAGCGTCCTACTCGCTTGAGTAGGAGTAAAAAAATTATTTAAAAAGTATTTATTATTATTATTATTATTATTATTATTATTAATAATAATAATACAAACAATTATTAATGAATTATAGATAATTAATTATTATTTTTGAATAATGAACATTGATATAACAATTGCACTGATGATAATTAGTTTACAGTTATTACAACACATTGATTAATATTGATAATAATGGTTATGAAAGGTGACAGTTGTTTTTCTGTGTTTAATGTAACACTCTGATGATTGTATGACTGCATAAACAGGTTTATGCTGTTTCCTGCTATAATGCAGAAGATACTCGAGAACTTCCTCAGCCAGCTGTATACTGTACGACACTCAGACTGATTTTGCTGTCGGACACAAAATCACACATCATCAAAGATTATATTTGGGGATTGAAATAATGCCGACTGTTTGCAAACAGTTGCCATTGGTGCACCCTGTTGTTCACCAATTGTGTGCATTCTTCTTAAAGTTAGTAAAAAACGATTGCAGAAAAGTTTTAAGTTGTCGTATTTATCATTTTCTTTGCCATGGTACAATCTTAATTTTTCCATTTAGAGGTATTGAAAAGATCTTAAAAGTCTTTAAATTTGTACTTGAAAAATGTACAGATACCCTGGTAACATATCGCGGTTGTGAAGTCAAGAAAATGCTGTGGAAATTGAGTAAGTAAAAGAAGTTAAGAGCACAAGTTATGCAGGGGTAGTGAATAGGGTACAAGGACAAAGGGGAAGAGATGAAACTAACAAAGTTAAATTTTGAGATCAGAGATAGGTCAAACAAAGAAAACTAATTCAGTACTGTCAGTGGATAAGCTGATTTTATTCATTGCCTATGTAATCAATTTACTAATCAAATAAAACACAAAACAGAGAAAAATCTAGCCGCTAGCAGCGATAAAGGGCCCTCGCACTCGAAGCCTATTATTTTCAGCATGTTTTTTCCTGCTTCTTCTTATTTTTCCCATGCCAACTCATCTGCCATAGTGAGGACAATGTACCCTGCAAAACTCATGAATATCGAATGAGCTGTGTGGCAACCATCTCATCTCATCTCATCTCATCTCATCTCATCTCATCTCATCTCCTGTAGCTGCTTTATCCTGTTCTACAGGGTTGCAGGCAAGCTGGAGCCTATCCCAGCTGACTACAGGCGAAAGGCGGGGTACACCCTGGACAAGTCGCCAGGTCACCACAGGGCTGACACATAGACACAGACAACCATTCACATTCACACCTACGGTCAATTTAGAGTCACCAGTTAACCTAACCTGCATGTCTTTGGACTGTGGGGGAAACCGGAGCACCCGGAGGAAACCCACACGGACACGGGGAGAACATGCAAACTCCACACAGAAAGGCCCTCGCTGGCCATGGGGCTCGAACCCGGACCTTCTTGCTGTGAGGCGACAGTGCTAACCACTACACCACCGTGCCGCCCAGTGTGTGGCAACCAAAGCAATACATTTTGAAATAGGGGCACTATGTAGCTGATGAGGCAAACCTATGCTAACTTACAATATCATCTCAAAAGATATCCCAGAACAAATGTCAGAGGAAGGTTCCATGCATTTTTAGCCATCATAAGCCCCTCAAAACAACACGGGAAAATTTCAATATCCACATTCCAGCCAACACTGGCTGCCATTATGTCCCCATTTGAGCTATCCACTATTCCTTTGCCATTTATCATCCCATATATCTGAAGTTTGTACCTACCAACTTTCAAGGAAAACCAATTAACTGTGTAGGAGAAGTGCGAAAAAGTATGTAAAAAATAGGTTAAAACAACAGATTCCAAAATGGCCGACTTCCTGTTAGGCAAGCTAATGGGAAATATGTATGCCTTAGTGAGGACAATGTTTCCTCCAAAACTCAAGAACATTGCATGAACTGTGTGGCAACCAAAGCAAAAAGTTTTAAAATAGGGGGCGCTATGTAGCTGATGAGGCCAACCTATGCTAATTTACACTACAATATTACTGTAACCGTTCCTTGATGAGGGTGGAGTACAGAAGCATGGCAGGCAGGAATTGATGTTCACACACTCTATTTTCATTTATTTTCCGCTTTTCAGCGTCTCACACTCTCCCAGTCTCTCTCATGCGCGCACACACACATGGGTTCTGGTTGGGAGAGCTCCCCTCTCTCTGCTCTCTCCCTCCTTTTCTATCCTCTGTCACTGCAACACAAACAAACATTAATTAGACACAGGTGCATTGACTTTGCCACTCACCTTCCATGGCCCCGCCCTCCATTCACAAACTAATGCTAGGCCATGCCCCCGCTGCCACAATTACCTCAAAAGTTATCCCACAACAAATGCCAGAGGTAGGATCCATGCATTTTTAGCCATCGTAAGCCCCTCAGAACAGCGCGGGAAAATTTCAAAATCCCATATTCCATCCAACATTGGCCAGCATTACGTCCTCGTTTGAGATATCCACTATTCCTTCGCAATTTACTGTCATATGAATCTGAGGTTTATTCCTGCCAACTTTTAAGGAAAACTGATGAACTGCCAAGGAGAAGTGCGAAAGAGTATGTAAAAAATAGGTTAAAACATCACAAATTCCAAAATGGCCAACTTCCTGTTGGGCGAAGCTAATGCAAATCAAAGGGAAATATGTTTGTATTAGTGAGGACAATGTTCCCTCCAAAACTCATGAACATCAGATGAACATTGTGGCATCCAAAACTAAATTTGAATCCAAAATGTTAGGGGGCACTATGATGTCTTCTAGCCTCACGCAAGGTGAATAATAAACTTTTGGCCTATTTTCACGAGTGCACGAAATTTCCTGAGTTTTCGAATATTTCCAAGGTGTCAAATCTGTAATTATAGAAAAATTATTATTTTTAATTTCATACATTATTTACATACATGTATGTATTAATAAGAAAAATAAAAACATGCCAAAAACAATACGGCCCAATCCCTTCACAATTTAAAATCATCAACATCTTGAAATGACGTATACCAAATATGGCATGAATCCAACAAACCGCCTAGGAAGAGTTCGTTAAAATGTAATGTGTCAAAAAGCACAAATCCAAAAGTGTCTCACTTCCTGTTGAGTCTGACTGATGCAATGTACAGTGGTGCTTGAAAGTTTGTGAACCCTTTAGAATTTTCTATATTTCTGCATAAATATGACCTAAAACATCATCAGATTTTCACACAAGTCCTAAAAGTAGATAAACAGAACCCAGTTAAACAAATGAGACAAAAATATTATACTTGGTCATTTATTTATTTAGGAAAATGATCCGATATTACATATCTGTGAGTGGCAAAAGTATGTGAACCTTTGTTTTCAGTATCTGGTGTGACCCCCTTGTGCAGCAATAACTGCAACTAAACATTTCCGGTAATTGTTGATCAGTCCTGCACACCGGCTTGGAGGAATTTTAGCCCATTCCTCCGTACAGAACAGCTTCAACTCTGGGATGTTGGTGGGTTTCCTCATATGAACTGATCGCTTCAGGTCCTTCCACAACATTTCCATTGGATTAAGGTCAGGACTTTGACTTGGCCATTCCAAAACATTAACTTTATTCTTATTTAACCATTCTTTGGTAGAACGACTTGTGTGCTTAGGGTCGTTGTCTTGCTGCATGACCCATCTTCTCTTGAGATTCAGTTCATGGACAGATGTCCTGACATTTTCCTTTAGAATTCGCTGGTATAATTCAGAATTCATTGTTCCATCAATGATGGCAAGCCGTCCTGGCCCAGATGCAGCAAAACAGGCCCAAACCATGATACTACCACCACCATGTTTCACAAATGGGATAAGGTTCTTATGCTGGAATGCAGTGTTTTCCTTTCTCCAAACATAACGCTTCTCATTTAAACCAAAAGTTCTATTTTGGTCTCCTCCGTCCACAAAACATTGTTCCAATAGCCTTCTGGCTTGTCCACGTGCTCTTTAGCAAACTGCAGATGAGCAGCAATGTTCTTTTTGGAGAGCAGTGGCTTTCTCCTTGCAACTCTGTCATGCACACCATTGTTGTTCAGTGTTCTCCTGGTGGTGGACTCATGAACATGAACATTAGTCAATGTGAGAGAGGCCTTCAGTTGCTTAGAAGTTACCCCGGGGTTCTTTGTGACCTCGCCGACTATTACACACCTTACTCTTGGAGTGATCTTTGTTGGTCGACCACTCCTGGGGAGGGTAACAATGGACTTGAATTTCCTCCATTTGTACACAATCTGTCTGACTGTGGATTGGTGGAGTCCAAACTCTTTAGAGATGGTTTTGTAACCTTTTCCAGCCTGATGAGCATCAACAATGCTTTTTCTGAGGTCCTCAGAAATCTCCTTTGTTCGTGCCATGATACACTTCCACAAACATGTGTTGTGAAGATCAGACTTTGATAGATCCCTGTTCTTTAAATAAAACAGGGTGCCCATTCACACCTGATTGTCATCCCATTGATTGAAAACACCTGACTCTAATTTCACCTTCAAATTAACTGCTAATCCTAGAGGTTCACATACTTTTGCCACTCACAGATATGTAATATCGGATCATTTTCCTCAATAAATAAATGACCAAGTATAATATTTTTGTCTCATTTGTTTAACTGGGTTCTGTTTATCTACTTTTAGGACTTGTGTGAAAATTTGATGATGTTTTAGGTCATATTTATGCAGAAATATAGAAAATTCTAAAGGGTTCACAAACTTTCAAGCACCACTGTATACTCAAATTTTATTCGTCTAGGGGCACTCCACACACCTACCAAATTTGACATGGATAGATGAAACTATATACTAGGCAGGAGTCTCAATGACATATGGGGGCACTATAGAAATGTTATTTCTGGGAGTCCCCCAGAAACACCTGGTCAAGCCCCTATAGCTGAGTAAGGGGGCATGTGACTGACATTTCTACATAATTTCATGAGTTTTTGAGTACATATACAGTGCTCAGCGTAAATGAGTACACCCCCTTTGAAAAGTAACATTTTAAACAATATCGCAATGAACACAATTTCCAAAATGTTGAAAAGACAAAGTTTAATATAACATCTATTTAACTTATAACGTGAAAGTAAGGTTAATCATATAACTTAGATTACACATTTTTTCACTTTTACTCAAATTAAGGTGGTGCAAAAATGAGTACACCCCACAACAAAAACTACTACATCTCGTACTTTGTATGGCCTCCATGATTTTTAATGACAGCACCAAGTTTTCTAGGCATGGAATGAACAAGTTGTCGACATTTTGCAACATCAATCTTTTTCCATTCTTCAACAATGACCTCTTTTAGTGACTGGATGCTGGATAGAGAGTGATGCTCAGCTTGTCTCTTCAGAATTCCCCAAAGAAAATAATTTATTTACACCACAAATGTGAAGGCTACAAGAAAATCAGCAAAGCTTTACTTATCGGTCAGAATACTGTAGCAAAAATGGTACAAAAATTTAAGACAGATGGAACTGCAACCATCTCACAGAGACGTCCAGGTCGTCCACGGAAGTTAATACCTCGACAGGAGCGTCTTCTGATGAGAAGGGTTTAAGAAAATCAGCATGCAAGTTCACTGCAGTTATCTAAAGAAGTAGAAAGCCAAACTGGGGTGACTATTTCCCATGACACAATACGGCGTACACTGCAGAGGAATGGCATGCATGGATGCCGTCCACGAAAGAAGCCTTTCCTCAAGCCCAGGCACAAAAAAGCCCGCCTAGAGTTTGCCAGGGCCCATGCTGACAAAGATGAAGACTACTGGGACTCTATACTCTGGAGTGATGAGACCAAGATAAATGTTTTTGGAACTGATGGCTTCAAAACTGTATGACATCGCAAAGGTGAGGAATACAAAAAAAATGCATGGTGCCTACAGTGAAACATGGTGGTGGTAGTGTCCTTATGTGGGGCTGCATGAGTGCTGCTGGTGTCAGGGAGCTGCATTTCATTGATGGCATCATTAATTCACAGATGTATTGCTCTATACTGAAAGAGAAGATGCTACCATCACTCCATGCCCTTGGTCGTTGTGCACTTTTCCAACATGACTAAACACACATCTAAGGCCACTGTTGGATTTCTGAAGAAGAACAGGGTGAAAGTGATTCAGTGGCCAAGTATGTCTCCTGATCTGAACCCAATCGAACACCTATGGGGAATTCTGAAGAGACAAGTTGAGCATCAATCTCCATCCAGCATCCAGCCACTAAAAGAGGTCATTGTTGAAGAATGGAAAAAGATTGATGTTGTAAAATGTCACCAACTTGTTCATTCCATGCCTAGAAGACTTTGTGCTGTCATTAAAAATCACGGAGGCCATACAAAGTACTAGATGTAGTAGTTTTTGTTGTGGGGTGTACTCATTTTTGCACCACCCTAATTTGAATAAAACTGAAAAAAATGTGTAATCTAAGTTTATATTATTAACTTTACTTTCACGTTATAAGTTAAACAGATGTTATATTAAACTTTGTCTTGTCAACATTTTAGAAATTGTTTGTGTTCATTGAGATATTGTTTAAAATGTTACTTTTCAAAGAGGGTATACTCATTTACGCTGAGCACTGTATACAAGGTGTCAAATCTGTATTTTTGGACTAGGGGGCACTATGGAGTTAATGAAGCCCACCTGGACTGATATAACAAATTACCTCAAATTATATCAGAGGACAAATGTATGTGCAAAGTTTCATAAGTTTTTAGCCATCGTAAGTCCCTCAAAACAACACGGGAAAATTTCAAAAATCCCACATTCCATTCAGCATGGCTGACTTCCAGTTGGGCAGAGTCAAATACAACCAAGTGAAATTTGTCCTGTATCACATGTGTATCAATCACACCAAATCTCTTGCCGATCCAAGCAACTTCATCTCAATCATAGCTTGTTCTCGGGGGCGCTATAAAGCTCCGGGACCATGCCCAGTCCCTTGCTCAATGTAAATTTGTGACTTCATGCACATTTGATCAGTGTGCCAAAATTCGTGAGTTTTCGAGCATCACAAGTGCCTCAAAAACAAGTTTTCGAGCAGAGAAAAAAATGATAAAAAAAAAAAACATTCCGAAAACAATAGGGCTTTGTGCCTGCACCTCGGTGCTCAGGGCCTAAATGTAGCTGCTAGCAGCAATAAAGGGCCCTCGCACTCGAGGCCAGCCTATACTGATTTACAATATCAACTCAAAATATATCCTATAACAAATGCTGGACCAAAGTTCCATGTGTTTTCACCCACTGTAAACCCCTCAAAAAAATGCAGGAAAATGTGAACGTCACACATTCCATTTATTACTGGGCACCATAACACTCTCATTTGAGGTATCCACTATTATTTCACAATTTATCATCCCATATGTCTGAAGTTTATACCAACCAACTTTCATGGAAAACCGATGAACTGCCTAGGAGAACTGTGAAAGAGTATGTAAAAAATAGGTTAAAACATCACAAATTCCAAAATGGCTGACTTCCTGTTGGGCGGAGCTAATGCAAACCAATGGGAAATATCTTAGTCTTAGTGAGGACAATAAATGTCTTAGTGAGGACAATGTTCCCTTCAAAACTTGTGAACATTGGATGACTGTCAAGTCAAGTTTATTTGTATAGCGCTTTTAACAGTAAACATTGTCGCCAAGCAGCTTTACAGAATTTGAACGACTTAAAATATGAGCTAATTTTATCCCTAATCTATCCCCAATGAGCACGCCTGTGGCGACGGTGTCAAGGAAAACCTCCCTCAGATGACACGAAGAAGAAACCTCGAGAGGAACCAGACTCAAAAGGGAACCCATCCGGGCAACAACAGACAACAAGACTATAACATTAACAGTCCTAACATAAAGTCAGCTTCGTTGATGCTATAAACCCCCCACCGACGGAAACCCGAGCGCAAAACCGTTCACGACAACTGCAGTCCTAAAGTCAGCAAGTCAACTGCAGTCCCCAGCCACAAGAGCACGACTTCAAGAGTCCAGAGCGTCCTCCAGGTGTAACCCCCAACTGTCCACATGGGGCCGTCCTCCACAGGAGCGATGCGATGAGACTCCAATGAGACACAGGGCACCAGGATGGATCAGGCAGGTCCGAGGAGCAGAAGAGGTCAGCATCTCGATCCCAGGACCGACATGTAACTCAGAGGGACAGATTTTGGGGGGGACTGAGAAAAGAGAGCGAAAACACAGGTTGTTAGGTATGCCCAATGTCACCTGAATAAGTAGGAACAGTATACATATTGCACTGAGTACAAGCAGGGACTCCAGCAACTAACTATGACAGCATAACTAAAAGGGGAGAGCCAGAAGGTAACACAGGCATGAGGGAGCCCTGGGACATAAAGCAGCCAACCACTACACCGTCAACAAACTCGAGTGAGCAAGTGAGTGGGGCCTGACAGCATCCATACATCCCAGTTTACCAAAACACTATGTCTGAGAACCCTCCAGATCTACACCTTCACCTCATAAACACCATTAACAAAAGGCTTGACGAAACAGATATGTTTTCAGCCGAGACTTAAACACTGAGACTGTGTCTGATTCCCGAACACTACTTGGAAGGCTGTTCCATAACTGTGGGGCTTTGTAAGAAAAGGCTCTGCCCCCTGATGTAGCCTTCACTATATGAGGTACCAGCAAATATCCTGCACCTTTTGATCTAAGTAGGCATGGTGGGTCATAGAGGACCAGAAGTTCACTCAGGTACTCTGGTGCGAGACCATTCAGTGCTTTAAAGGTCAATAGTAGTACTTTATAATCAATACAAAATTTGATTGGCAGCCAATGCAGTGTGGATAAGACAGGAGTGATGTGGTCATATTTTCTAGTTCTAGTAAGGACTCTTGCTGCGGCATTTTGAACTAACTGGAGCTTGTTTTATACACTTATTGGAACATCCAGACAGTAAGGCATTGCAATAATCCAACCTGGAGGTAATGAAAGCATGAACTAGTTTTTCCGCATCACGTAGTGACATTACATTTCTTATCTTAGCAATATTTCTGAGATGAAAGAAAGTTATCCGGGTAATGTTATCAGTGTGAGTTTTGAATGAAAGACTGGGGTCAATAATCACTTTGAGGTCTTTTACTGCTTCATGTGAAGAAACAGAAAGGCCATCTAGAGTTAGTGTGTAATCAGAAAACTTACTTCTTGCTGCATGTGGTCCTAGTACAAGTACTTCAGTCTTGTCAGAGTTAAGCAGAAGGAAATTAATAAGCATCCAGTGTCTAATGTCCTTTACACATTCCTCAATTCTATTAAGCTGGTGTCTCTCATCAGGTTTTGCAGAAACATACAACTGTGTCATCAGCATAACAGTGGAAACTAATTAGATTAGATTAGATTCACTTTATTCATCCCACATCGGGGAAATTCACGTGTTACAGTAGCAAGAAAAAGTCAAACAGATAAATAAAAATTAGACAAATGAAGGATTAAATACAGAGGGCTATTTGCATCATCTACTGTGAAAAAGTATAGAAAAGAAAAAATTGCCTTATTGAGAGGCTCGGAAAAATTGCACATTACAGGTAGACTCTGTATACACACACACACACACACACACACACACACACAAGTATGCATAAAAATAGTTTAAGGCCTATATTATTGCACATATTAATTGCATTGATGAGAGATGGCAGAGGTAGTAGTGGTGAAGTAGTGCAAATATAATAACAAACAGGTTATTGGTGCTATGTTACAAGTTGTGGGTGTTATACAGTCTGACAGCAGCTGGTATGAATGACTTGTGGTATCTCTCCTTCTTACACTGTGGGTGTAGCAGTCTACTACTAAAAGAGCTGTTTAAAGCCCCCACAGCCTCATGTAGGGGGTGAGAGGGGTTATCCATGATTGAGGTCAGCTTGGCTAACATCCTCCTCTCACCCACCACCTCAATGGAGTCCAGAGGACAGTCCAAGACTGAGCCAGCCCTTCTGACCAGTTTATTAAATTTCTTCCTGTCCCTTTCTGAATTTCCACAGCCCCAGCAGACCACAGCATAGAAAATCACTGATGCTACCACAGAGTCATGAAAAGTCCTAAGCAGTGTCCTGCACACACCAAAAGACCTCACTCTTCTCAAGAGGTGGAGATGACTTTGGCCCTTCTTGTACAGGACATCTGTGTTGTTAGTCCAGTCCAGTTTGTTGTTGAGGTGAATGCCCAGGTATTTGTACTCCTCCACGATCTCAATGTCCAAACCCTGGATGTTCACTGGTGCAATTTGGGAAACCGTCCTTCTGAAATTGATCACCACCTCCTTTGTCTTGCTGGCATTGATGCGCAGGTGGTTCAGTTCGCACCAGGCGACAAAGTTGGTGATGACCTCTCTGTACTCCAGATCGTCCCCCTCTGACACACGTCCAACGATGGCTGTATCATCAGAGAACTTCTGGAGGTGGCAGCTGTCCGTGTTGTATCTGAAGTCAGATGTGTAAAGAGGAAAGGAGAGAGCACTGTACCCTGTGGAGCCCCTGTGCTGCAGACTACCACATCAGACACACAGTTGCGGAGCCTCACATACTGCGGTCTGTTAATGAGGTAGTCAGTGATCCATGCAGCCAGGTGGCAGTCGACACCAGCTCCCTCCAGCTTCCCCCTAAGCAGTGATGGCTGGATTGTGTTGAAAGCACTGGAGAAGTCAAAGCACATGATTCTCCCAGTGCTCTCAGTGCCCTCCAGGTGCAACAGTGACCAGTGTAGCAGGTAAATGACAGCGTCATCCACACCAATGCCCGGTCGATATGCGAACTGCAGGGGGTCCATCTCACTGTTCACCAGGTGTCAGAGGTGGGAAAGAACAATCCTCTCCATGATCTTCATGAGGTGAGACATTAAAGCTACTGGCCGAAAGTGGTTGGGCTCCCTGGGGTGTGCAGTCTTGGGAACTGGAACCACACGTGATGTTTTCCACAGAAGTGGAACTTTCTCCAGACTGAGGCTCAGGTTGAAAATGTACAGAAGAATCCCACAGAGCTGATCTGCACAGTCCTTAAGTAGTCTGGAGTTGATACCATCAGGGCCAGCAGCTTTCCTCGTCTTGATCCTCCTCAGCTCCTTCAACACCTGATCAGCTGTTATGGAGAGGTGAGGGGTGTAGCCAAGGTGTGACTCCTGTAGAGTGAGGTCGGGGTGGAGTGTGTGGATTGGTCTGGCAGGGAGTGGAGGGGGGTGATGTGGTGTGAGGAGGGAGCTGTTGGTATCAGAGATATTATGAGGGGAGAGGGGTGGTGGTGGAGTGATAACACAGACAGGTCAGGACTATGGTGAGTGGGGGAGGGTGGGGTGGCACAGTCAAATCTGTTGAAAAAGAGATTCAACTCATTTGCCCAGTCCTGGCCCCCAGATTCAGGGCCCCTCCCACTGTCCTTTGTGTGGCCAGAGATGGTTTTCAGGCCTCTCCATACCTCTCTGGTGTTGCTCCCCTTGAGGCGCTCCTCCAGCTTCCTCCTGTAGCTGTCCTTGCCTCTCCTTATCCCCCTCTTCAGCTCCCTCTGCACTCTCCTCATCTCCTCTTTGTTGCCAAATTTAAAAACCCTCTTCTTCTCGTTTAATAGGGCTTTTAGTTCAGAGGTCACTCAGGGTTTATTGTTGGGAAAACACCATACCTTCCTGACTGGCACAGTGTTTTCAATACAGAAATTAATGTAATCCATGATGCAGGTTGTCAGGCTATCAATGTCATCCCCGTGAGGTTCACACAACACATCCCAGTCCATGGTGTCAAAGCAGTCCCTCAGTGCCATACTGGTCTCCTCAGACCAGCTCCTTACAAACCTCTTGGTGGGTGGTTGTTTATTCACTATAGGTATGTATGTAGGGGACAAGTGAACCAGATTGTGGTCAGAACAGCCCAGCAGGGGGAGGGGTGGTGAACTATATGCGTCCTTTGTGTTCACATACATTAAATCCAAAGTTCTATTGTCTCTGGTGTGGCATTTCACATGCTGAGTGAAGGTTGGGAGAGTGGAGGACAGGGAAGCATGATTGAAGTCACCGGAGATTAGTAGCAGGGACTGGGGGTGCGATGTCTGAAGCTTTGACACTGTAGTGTGTAAGAGCTCAGAGGCTGCAGCAGCATCAGCCGCTAGGGGGGATGTACACAGTTATCGCGATAACGTGCAAGAATTCCCTCGGGAGGTAATATGGCAAGGCAAGTTTGTTTATATAGCACATTTCATACACAATGGCAGTTCAATGTGCTTTACAGAAGTAAAAACAAAAACAGTAAACAATAGAGAAATAAAATTGCATAAAATAATTTTATTTTTATTCTAAAACAATTAATTAAAAGAATTAAAAGAATTAAAAGAAAATAAGAATTAAACAATAGTAGAAATAAAATAATAAAATGAAGTAGTAGTTCAAATAGGAGGAGAAAAAAGAAACCAGCAGAATAGAATAGAGAATAAAATAGAATAAAGTTAAAGTAAATTTAAAACATGCAGAGAAAGTAAAGATTATAAAAAATGTAAAGAGGACAATATTAATTATTTAACAGAAAGCATCTGAAAACAGCTTGGTCTTTAACCTAGATTTGAAGCTGCCAACAGCAGGAGCATTTTTAATGTCCTCTGGCAGTTGGTTCCATAGCTGTACTGCATAGTAGCTAAAAGCTGCTTCACCATACTTTGTTTTAACAACTGGTTTTAATAGTAAATTTTTCTGTTTTGATCTGGTAGATCTGATTGGGTTAGGCCGCTGCAACATATCAGAGCGGTAATTGGGCCCTGTACCATTTAGAGATTTGTATACCAGCAGCAATGTTTTAAAGTCAATTCTGTAGCTTACTGGAAGCCAGTGAAGGGACCTTAGAATTGGAGTAATGTGCTCTGTTCTTTTTGTTCATGTGAGAACCCTACCCGCTGCATTTTGAACCAGCTGAAGTCGTTTGATGGTCTTTTTTGGCAGGCCTGTGAAAAGGCCATTGCAGTAATCAACCCTACTAGAGATGAAGGCATGTATTAGTTTTTCCAGATCATTTTTTGACATAAGTCCTCTTAGTTTGGAAATGTTTTTAGGTGATAAAATGCCATTTTAGTGATTGCTTTCATGTGACTGTCAAAGTTTAGCTTGCTGTCAATGAAAACACCAAGATTTTTAACCATTTCTTTAGTTTTAATCCCTTTTGTGTCAAGAATAGTGGTAATCCTGAGTCTTTCATCTTTTTTTCCAAATAGAATTACTTCTGTTTTATCTGTGTTCAGCTGAAGAAAATTTTGTGACATCCAGCTATTGATTTGATCGATACACTGGTAGAGACATTCAAGGGGGGCATAATCATTAGGTGATAGAGCAAAATAAATTTGGGTGTCATCTGCGTAGCAGTGATACAAAATTGAATTGTTATTGATAATTTGCCCAAGTGGGAGCATATAAAAGTTGAAAAGTAATGGTCCAAGAATCGACCCCTGGGGGACACCACAGGTCAAGGACATTGACGTTGAGGAACAATTTCCCAGGGTAACAAAGAAGCTTCTATCTTTTAAGTATGAATTTAACCAATTGATAACTTTACCAGTCAATCCAACCCAGTGTTCAAGTCGATATAGCAGTATGTTGTGATCAACAGTATCAAAAGCTGCACTGAGGTCCAGTAATACCAGGACCGATGTTTTGCCTGCATCAGTATTAAGACGTATGTCATTTATAACTTTAATCAGCGCTGTTTCAGTGCTATGATTGGCATGAAATCCTGACTGAAAATTATCAAAACGGCTGTTTGATATCAAGAAGGCAGTTAATTGATTGAAGACAATTTTTTCAAGGATTTTCCCGATGAATGGTAAATTTGATATTGGCCTGTAGTTATTTAATACTGAAGGATCCAGATTATTTTTTTAAGTAGGGGCTTTACAACGGCTTTTTTTAGGGACACAGGAACAACGCCAGTCTCCAGGGATGTATTTATAATTTGAAGCACATCTGTAATTATAAGATGAAGAACAGACTTAAAAAAATTGGTGGGCAGAATGTAGAGCTGTGCAATATATCGTATTTTTATCACGATATCGATATTGGTGTCAAACGATATCAAAATTCATAATATCGATATGAAACGATTTTTTGTCATTTGTCAAAAGGGACGTGCACAATATTTCTACAATGGCAATAAAACAACAATAACATTGACGTGACAGTAAGGTAAAACGAACCCTTCTGTCCCCTAAGGCACACCGTAGCCTTGCATACGTCATCCATTCTACTCCCGCGATATCTCCGCAACAGTAAAAAATCAGTTCTTCTGTTTTCATACATGTCGGGTGATTTGATATATTGATTTGTTAATATGTTGTTTGATTTGCTTGCTAATAGTTATAATAATACAATTAACATATATTTACGTCATATTTTTGGATGTGGGACTGGGTAATGTAAAAATGGCATCTACGGAAGAAAACAAGTACAAAAATATTAGCACATAGCTAGCAAGCTGGATGTGTTAGATGTGTTAAACCATGTGGATTTAAGTGGAATAATTGCGAGTCGTCCTGTGGTCAAGGCAGCGTTTTAAGGTAAGGCAATTTGGTTATTAATGTTGCCCGCCGTTTACTTGGGTTCATTTGATTTTGACTTGTGCATCTGCAGCTAGCATCATGCTTTGAAGTAGGTTCTGCTAAGGACGGGTTTATTGCACGATGTAGATGGACTCAGATGTAATTACATTGTTTTTAAAATTCCGTGCGCTTAAAACGGTGTCCCCCTGCTAATCATGTAGCCCTAATCATGTGCTGCTTTTACTTTTCTTAATGGCGAGTGAAATATCTCTGCAAATGGTATTTCAATGCTGACATGCCAAAAAGATAGCGGAGTCCACATTTGGAAGATGAAGGAAGAGAAGCCTATTTTCATGTATGTTATTTCTTAAGGACTTGTCTCTATATTGTGCGTGTGTTTAATGTTGGTGTCTTAACAACACACAAGCTTACGTTGTAGTGTGTGTGTGAGAGAGAGAGATTTTATCCTTGGCTGGCTACGAGCCAGTGTGGACGTTACGCAGTAATCACTGGTAATACCAGAGCTGGCTCCATCCTCTGTGATCGGAAATGTTGAGTGAGGAGAACGTGAGCCTTGTGCAGGCTATAGGACCTATGCAAAGTACGGGCTTGCACAGTAAATAGTTTAAGTAAAAGGCGTTTCAGGGTACAACGGGAAGGGTTGACAGGTAGCCTATGAGGCCTGTACTATAAAAATGTGGCCCGGTGCCTCGGGTGTTGATGATCGGGGCTTTAAAAAAAGGTGTATAAATATCGTTTTAAAAATCGCGATATCGATATTTACTGAAAAAATCGTGATATTGATTTTTTCCAATATCGAGCAGCCCTAGCAGAATGTCCAATTCAGATGTTGAGGAACTGAGATTTTGTACAGTTTTTTCAAGAGTCTCATAATCAATTAAACAAAATTCTGACATTGTGTTGAAGTTATCTATCTGTGTCATTGGTGATTGCAGTTTTTCAATTTTTTGCAACTGAGATATATTATGAGGAATATTCTGCCGTATTTTATCAATTTTACCTTTGAAAAAGGATGCAAACTCATTGCATTTATTAACTGAGAGAAGTTCAGGTGCTAATTGTGGTGGGGGATTAGTTAGCTTCTCTACTGTTGAAAATGGCACATGGGCATTGTTCATATTCCTGCTGATGATGTTGGAAAAGAAAGACTGTCTTGCTTTACGAATTTCATAATTATAATTACAAAGCATCTCTTTATGGATTTGATAATGGATGTGAAGTTTAGATTTGCGCCATTTTCTTTCAGTCTTTCTACATTCTCTCTTTAGCAGTTTAACAGCCGGGTACTGCTTCCATGGTGCTTTCTGCTTATCATTGACTCTTTTTATTTTGAATGGAGCAATATCATACATAATTTGGGTCATATTTAAATTAAAAATTTCCAGTAAATCATCTACAGAATCTGACATTTTGGTTGAGTTCTGAGAGAGAGCTTGCTCAAAGAGAGCACGTGTTGTCTTTTATGACTCTCCTACCTATAGTCGTTGAGCTGTTCTGAATGTGAGGAGACATAGAAACATCAAAGAAAACACAGAAATGATCGGATAAGGCCAGGTCAACAGCAGTATTAGAAACAGTAAGACCCTTTGTGATGACGAGGTCAAGAGTATGACCATGAGAGTGGGTCGGCCCCTGTACATGTTGTACTAGGTTGAAGTTGTCAATAATTGCAAGTAGTTCTTTGGCATAAGTGTTATCAGTATTATCTACATGCAAGTTAAAATCCCCAGATATAATAAGACAATCAAACTCTAAGCAAATGACTGATAACAGTTCACCAAACTCTTCAAGAAAGACTTTGGCTGAATGTCACGGAGGCCTATAAATAGTTAATAATAATATGTTAGGAGAGCATGTAACAAGTGCACATTGTTAGGACTAGGACTGTTTTGGCCTCTAGAGGCCGCTGTTATTTCCTTTTCATGTCGTGTTTATTTTGGCCTCTAGAGGCCGCCACTGTTCCTGTGTTTTGTGTTTGTGTTAATTGCCTAATTATCTTCACCTGTGTCCTTAATTAGTTTGTCTATTTATACCCCTGAGTTCAGTCCTCTTGTCACG
This sequence comes from Neoarius graeffei, assembly GCF_027579695.1. Lineage (NCBI taxonomy): Eukaryota > Metazoa > Chordata > Actinopteri > Siluriformes > Ariidae > Neoarius > Neoarius graeffei. The sequence continues at coordinate 23,655,813 of NC_083582.1, read as the reverse complement.
GAGTCTTTGTGCTGTTATGTTTATCTCCAGTTTCCTTTGTACTGTGTTTTTTGATCTTCTTAGCTTTTGAATTTTTGCACTTTGCTTTTCTTTTGGATTATACTCTTTGTTTTTTTTTGTCTTTTGTTTTGCCCTGTATATAGTGTATATAGTTTAAATAAACCTTTTGATTCTTTTTCTACTTCCGCCTCACGCCTCTGCATTTGAGTCATCCCCCTGGTGGCCTAGTGGGGGTTTGCTGGATTATCCCACCAACGAACCAGGTTCGAATCCCAGCAAAACCCTAACAGAAAGACTCCGTCATGACCGACTCAGCAGAGGCTGCTTCAACTGTCTACCCGGCCAACCTTCAGGGAATTATGGCAGCTTTGACACGCTTCGGAGCGACCATGGACGCTCATGGACGTACGCTCACCAGCCAACGTGAGGCCCTCGCTCGCCACGAGGAACTGCTTCAGCAAATTGGGAAAACCCTGGCACAGCTGACATCTCTGCCTGCATCTCCTGCTCCTGATCCAGTTCCTGCTCCTGATCCAGCTCCCACTCCTGCTCCAGTGCCTCCTGCAATGCTGCCTTCTTCACCTCGCGAACCCAGCCTTCCTGCACCACAGAGGTATGACGGCAAGCACAGTGAGTGCCGAGAGTTCCTTACCCAGTGTCAACTCACCTTTGAGCTTCAGCCTACCACCTACACTACGGATCGCCGCAAGATTGCCTTTGTGATCACCTTATTAGCTGGTAAGGCGCGAGCCTGGGCTACTGCTATCTGGCAAAGACAGGGACCTGAGTGCTTTGATTTCCAGCTGTTTTCTGAAGAGATGCTTCGGGTCTTCGATCAGGCAGACATCAGTACCGACGCAGCCCGAAAGCTCATGTCCATCCGGCAAGGAGGAAGCGTCGCAGATTACGCCATCTCGTTCCGAACACTCGCAGCAGTAAGTGGATGGAACGAGACTGCCCTGGTGTCAGCCTTCCACCATGGTCTGTCTGACCCCATCAAGGACGGTCTGGCCTCTATTGGATGCCCAAGTGACCTCGAAACCCTCATCTCACATGCTATTCGTCTGGACAACAGGATGAGAGAACGCCACCAAGCCTTGAGCCCCCCCAGCCTCCCTACCTCTACCTGGAGACCGTCTACCTCCTTCAGTGACTGTCCAGAACCCATGCAAGTGGGTCGTACTCGCCTCTCCGCATCTGAGAGGGAGCGCAGAAGGAGGGACAAGTGCTGCATCTACTGTGGCAAGCCTGGTCACTTCCGAGCATCATGTCCCGAACTCTTGGGAAAAGGACCGCCCCGTCCAGCCGAGGGAGGGTTGTGACGGGGCCTACCCTCTCTCCCGGACTCCCTGGCCAAGGAATCTACATCCCGGTCTCCATCTCCTGGGGTGAGTCTGTCCACTCTTGTCAAGCTTTGATAGACTCAGGGGCGGCTGGGAACTTTATGGATATTCACTTCGCCCAAAGCATCAATATTCCGACTGCACCTCTTGAAGTCCCACTGTCTGTGTCTGCCCTCGATGGCCAAGCGTTAGGTGATGGAAGAGTCACCCAAGTTACTTCTCCAGTTTTCCTCCAGTCTCAAGGTCACAAGGAAGAAATATCCCTGCACCTGATTCCTTCACCTGAGTTCCCAGTTATTCTAGGCCTTCCTTGGCTTACTCGCCACAACCCTCGCATAGACTGGGTAACAAGCCAGGTTGTGGAATGGGGCCCTGCATGCCATGCCTCTTGTCTGCTCTCTAGCTCTCCTGTGTCTCCTGCCGAGCCCCCTGATCTCACCGAGTTATCTCAAGTTCCCACAGAGTACTGGGATCTCAAGGAGGTATTCAGCAAGAGCAGGGCCGCCGTTCTTCCTCCGCACCGGGCCTACGACTGTGCCATCGACTTGCTCCCTGGGACTACCCCTCCTCGTGGCAGACTGTTTTCACTCTCTCAGCCAGAACGCAAGGCCATGGAGGAATACCTCAAAGATGCCCTGGTCTCTGGGTTTATTCGACCCTCCACTTCACCTGCTGGAGCCGGCTTCTTCTTTGTCGGCAAGAAGGATGGGGGGCTCCGACCATGTATTGATTACAGGGGCCTGAATAAGATCACTGTGCGCAACCGATATCCCCTTCCGCTGATGTCCACAGCTTTCGACCTGCTCCAAGGCGCCACCGTCTTCACCAAGTTGGACCTACGGAACGCATACCACCTCATCCGTATCCGACAGGGAGACGAGTGGAAGACTGCCTTTAACACCCCGTCTGGGCACTACGAATACCAGGTGATGCCCTTCGGACTCACCAACGCACCAGCTGTTTTTCAGGCCCTAATCAACGACGTCTTAAGGGACATGATTAACCTATACGTTTTTGTCTACCTCGACGACATCCTTATCTTTTCCAAGACCGTGCAGGAGCACCGCCACCATGTCCGCCAGGTTCTCCAGAGGCTGCTACAGAACAATCTGTTCGCCAAGGCCCAGAAATGCGAATTTCATGTTCCCGAGGTCTCCTTTCTGGGATTTATTGTACGGACAGGCCAACTCCAAATGGACCCTGCCAAGACCCTGGCCGTCCGGGATTGGCCTACTCCCAAGTCCGTTAAGGAGGTTCAGCGGTTCTTAGGATTCGCTAACTTCTACCGCAAGTTCATCAGGAACTTCAGTTCTGTGGCAGCACCCATGTCAGACCTCACCAAAGGGACAGGTGGATCTTATGGCTGGTCTCCTCAGGCAGAAAAGGCGTTCAAAGACCTCAAGGACCGCTTCTGCACGGCACCCATTCTGGTTCTCCCGGACACCTCCCAACCATTCATCGTGGAGGTGGATGCCTCGGACAGTGGTGTCGGCGCGGTGCTCTCTCAACGTTCGGAAGGAAAGCTGCACCCCTGCGCTTACTTCTCCCACCGCCTGAGTCCTGCTGAGTCCCGGTACGATGTGGGGGATCGAGAACTGCTAGCGGTCAAACTGGCCCTTGAGGAGTGGAGGCACTGGCTGGAGGGAGCACAACATCCATTCCTGGTTTGGACTGACCACAAGAACCTGGAGTACCTCCAGCAAGCCAAGAGACTGAACCCTCGACAGGCTAGGTGGGCCCTGTTTTTCAGTCGATTTGACTTCACCCTCTCATACCGCCCCGGCTCCAAGAACACCAAACCTGACGCACTGTCCAGACTGTTCTCTGCCACTAACAGGGAGAATGAAGTCGGGCCTATTATCCCTGTGTCCCGGATTGTGGCCCCTGTCCGCTGGGGTATTGAGGAGGCTGTCCGACGAGCCCAACGCCAGGACCCCGGTCCTAGGACGGGGCCACCGGGCCTCTTGTACGTCCCACATCAAGCCCGGGCCAAGGTTCTCCAGTGGGGTCACTCTTCCCCTCTCACCGCCCACCCGGGAGCTCGGAGGACCCTGGACTTCCTGAAAAGACGCTTCTGGTGGCCTAACATGGAGCAGGAAGTAAGGTCATTTGTCCTGTCCTGTGAGGTTTGCACCAGAACCAAGAACCCACGACAGCGTCCCCAGGGTCTCCTGCATCCTCTGACCATTCCCCGGCGTCCCTGGTCCCACGTGGCAGTCGACTTTATCACGGGTCTCCCTGAGTCACAAGGTAACACGGTCATTTTGGTCTTAGTTGACAGATTCTCCAAGGCCTGCCGCTTCATACCACTGTGCAAACTCCCCTCTGCTCTTGAAACTGCGAAACTTTTGTTTAATCATGTCTTCCGAGTCTTTGGTCTTCCACAGGACATCGTCTCAGACCGAGGGCCCCAGTTCTCCTCCCGAGTGTGGCACGGGTTCTGCAAGGTCATCGGAGCCACTGCCAGCCTCTCCTCTGGGTTTCACCCACAGTCCAATGGTCAGACGGAGAGGCTCAACCAGGACCTGGAAACCACCCTGCGAGGCCTGGCTATGGATAACCCGACATCGTGGAGCACCTGGCTGCCATGGGCGGAGTACGCCCACAACACCCTGCAGTCATCGGCCACCAAGCTGTCGCCATTCCAGTGCCAATTCGGGTTCCAGCCACCTCTGTTCCCGGACCAGGAGGAGGACGCGGGGGTGCCCTCGGTCAACCAATATGTGAGACGGTGTCGCAAGACCTGGAGCAAGGTCAGGAAGACCCTCATACAGACCTCCAGAACCAACCAGACTCAGGCCAACCGCCATAGAAGACCTGCACACGCTTTCCGCCCTGGGCAGCGTGTTTGGCTGTCCACTAAGGACCTTCCACTGCGGGTGGAGAACCGCAAGCTTGCTCCTCGCTACATTGGCCCCTTCAAGGTGGTGCGCAGGGTGAACCCTGTCTCCTACCGGCTCCAGTTGCCCCGGACTCTGAGGATCAACCCCACTTTCCATGTTTCCCTGTTACGGCCCGTACTGACGTCTACGTATGCCCCTGCCCCTAGGAACCCCCCACCCCCCCGCATCTTCCAGGGGCAGACTGTGTTCACTGTGAATCGCCTGCTTGACTCCCGCCGGGTCCGCGGCGGGTTGCAATATCTGGTGGACTGGGAGGGCTATGGTCCTGAGGAGCGCTGCTGGGTTCCTGCTCGGGATGTCCTTGATAAAGAACTATGTCGGGACTTCCATTCGGCCCATCCGGATCGCCCTGGGAACGTCAGGAGACGCTCCTAGAGGGGGGGGTCCTGTTAGGACTAGGACTGTTTTGGCCTCTAGAGGCCGCTGTTATTTCCTTTTCATGTCGTGTTTATTTTGGCCTCTAGAGGCCGCCACTGTTCCTGTGTTTTGTGTTTGTGTTAATTGCCTAATTATCTTCACCTGTGTCCTTAATTAGTTTGTCTATTTATACCCCTGAGTTCAGTCCTCTTGTCACGGAGTCTTTGTGCTGTTATGTTTATCTCCAGTTTCCTTTGTACTGTGTTTTTTGATCTTCTTAGCTTTTGAATTTTTGCACTTTGCTTTTCTTTTGGATTATACTCTTTGTTTTTTTTTGTCTTTTGTTTTGCCCTGTATATAGTGTATATAGTTTAAATAAACCTTTTGATTCTTTTTCTACTTCCGCCTCACGCCTCTGCATTTGAGTCATCCCCCTGGTGGCCTAGTGGGGGTTTGCTGGATTATCCCACCAACGAACCAGGTTCGAATCCCAGCAAAACCCTAACACACATAAGTGTACAAAGGACATAAAATCACCAAGTGAGGATTGTTTACATTGAAAAGAGACTTTGAATATATTTGCGATCCCTCCACCTTTCCCTTGTCGGGTAACATTCAAAAAATTAAAATTTGGGGGAGCTGCTTCAATAAGGGTGGTAGCACTATTTGCTTGATCCAGCCAGGTTTCAGTTAGAAGCAAAAAATCAAGATTGTGTTTGCAAATAAGATCATTAATTAAAAATGACTTGTTTAAAAGTGATCTAACATTCAGAAGAGCTAGCTTTACAGAAACTCTAGAAGTAATATCTGCTTGTGCACTCTGATGCTATTTTAAAACAGGAAGGAGATTAGATTGGTTCACCCCCAGGGTTAAATTTGCTCTATGTTTTCTGTTTCTTATCAACACAGGAATAGAGAGTGGCATAGGCACATTGGGTCCCAGCTGGTTTTCAACACTACACCCATTTGCAGGGACCCAGAGTACATCAAACAAGACTTTCTAAATGTTTCATTTGGTTTGAGGGTGAAAGGATTGGAGATGACATGTATCTTTTGGATGGTGAAAAAGATTTGTAGCCAGCTGAAAGTCCTGGGTGAACACAATTTTGATGAACTGGGTACACTGCTTGTCGTGACAGATTTGGGCTGGAAAAAGAGAGTGTAGCCATTGGGAGCAATTTTTTCATGCTATTTGGGAAATCCATCCAAGGGGAAGTGGAGTCATCTGTCTTTGAATGTTGGGAGTCTTGCAGGTCAGATGTCTGTGTGTCCTTGATGACGACTTGCAAAGATGATTGTTTAGGCTTTGTAACTATGTCAGTCTGCGACATCTTATCAACTGTTTTCCTCAATGCTGGCTGAGAAAAGATTGCAAGTCTGTAATGGTCTACTAAGACTTTGGCTCCAATCCAGCTGAGTTCAGTACTATTTGGCTTGTAAAATTCTCTGTGATTCCAGAAAAGGTTAAAATTGTCTATGAAGTTCATACCAAATGAAAAACAAGTTTTTCCAAGCCAGGTGTTAAGACTGAAGAGTCGAGAAAAAGCAAAACTTCCTCTCGCTGGGAGTGGGCCACTGATAAAAGATTGAATTCCAGTCTTATAGAGCTCAGAAAAAAGTTTTCTGAAATCATCTTGGACAAACAGCTGTTCTCTGAAAACATCATTTGCTCCCACATGCACAACAATACGTTTAATAGTTTTATGCTCGGACATGAGTTTCAAAATGCTGTCTTTGGTGTCAGAGATGGATGCATTTGGAAGGCAACAAATAATCATCCCATAACCTTTTAATTGTCTTACAGTGGAATCACCAAGAACAAGGGTTGTGGGATCAGGTGGTGTTACGAGCTGCTTTTTGCCTCTTCTCACAGCCAGCGCTCGAAACTAACGGTGTCCCGACGTCCCGGGGACCATAAAAAATGTCATCGGGACACAAAATTATCATTTCTGGGACAATCCCGGGACAATGGAAAAAAACAGATCTAGAAAAAAAGTTCTACATTAATATTATTTACAAAGCCGTAAACGATACGTAGACATTCACCTAATTTGTCAATTTTAATTTTAAAAACGTTAACAGCGAAAAATACATTAGTAGCTACACTTTCGATGCACTTGCATCCGTAGGCTACAGAGCAGCGCATTCTGTTCTAGAATCTTCGGCCGGAGTCCGCATTATATGGACTTGGAATGGAATTGCTACCGCACACGCTGCGCCGACTCTTGCCAGAACAAAAATGCTTAAGTGGTTGAAGCGGACCGACCGCGGGGAAGAAACTGAAAGCCCAGACATAACGTCTCCGGGACCTTCAGGATCCAAAGTGTCATCGCCTGTCAATGTGGTAAGTTATTTGTGATTATTAGGTTATGACTTATGATGCTATGGTTAGGTAGGAACTACTGTGGATAGGGCTGGTCTGCAGGCAACGCTAGCAACTGAATGAACTTAATGAACACTGTTCGACACGTTATAAAATACAACAGGAATGATGTGGATGATATTGACGGAAGATACCATTCAACAGAATAAGTGAGTTTTCTTGGTGTCTTTCTAGTTCAGAAAGTTTAGTCAGTCAGCAGCACAACTAGGCTCGGACCTGGCACTATGCTGATGTTGCTAACATTTGCACCCACGTTTCGGCAGCGAAAGTTCATAAAAATGGATAACGGTAATGGATAACGGAAAATTCATAAAAATGGATAACGGTAATGGATAACGGAAAATTCATAAAAATGGATAACGGTCATGGATAACGGAAAGTTCATAAAAATGGATAACGGTAATGGATAACGGAAAGTTCATAAAAATGGATAACGGTCATGGTGAAAATTATAAGTTGGCCTTATAAATGCCAACAGATATTCAAGGTATAAGTAGATGAAATGAACATAAAAGGGGTCTTATTTTCAACTAAAGTGTACTGCAGATGTAGGGAGTTGAAACATTTTCTGAATGAGCTAGTTGGCCCGTTTAAATAAACGGGTATCTATTCATACAGTGGGATCACCAAAGTTTAATAAACTGAAAATGCAAGAACTGTAATTTTGAAGTAGATGATGTATAGGACATGTGTCACTTGTGTTTTGTGACTTATTGTAAAAATGATATAAAGGGTTCAAAATCGCATAGTTACAAATATAATAGTAACTTCATATGATAATATTAACCACTGGTTATTTCAGAGATGAAAAAAAAATGGGGACACTATTGCTTCCATTCGGGACAATACAACACAGAATCGCTGGGGGACACAAAGAAAAAAAGTTAATTTTGAGCCCTGCTCACAGCTCTTCGATCTTGGTGCGATCTCTTTTTACTATGTGTTTGTCCGCTTGAAAAATCCTCTTCCACATCCCTGAGGCATTCAAATTTGTTCTGAAGCCTTATGGGCTGTGGATTTTCCATAGGATTGTAGATCCTATTGTAATTTGTAGAACGAGCTGGTGTTGAAGTAATTACTCTTCTGTTTTTATTTTTGGGCTTACCACCCATCATTTGCCAGTTTTCTGTACTCACATTTTGCCCAGCTTGATTGATGAATTCTTCCACTTGATCTGCAATGTCCTCGGTCTGTTGGAGTGCAATCTCTGCATTCTCAGCCACTGTTTCTGTACTCCTTTCCTGAGATATCGCTTTTAATTCGTCCGTCTTTGGCAGAGCATCAATCTTTGATTCCAGAATAGAAATCCTCTGTTCTAGTTCCATGCATTTTCTGCAGGATTTTTTGCTCCCTGGCATTTTGTATTAAAAACTAACTTATCTTATAAAGATGAAAAAAAAGTGGAAATTAAATTAAAATTAAATTAAAAGCTTATAAAGATGAAAAATAAAATGAGAAAAAAATAGTGGAAATTCAATGAGAAAGTAAAGTATAGAAATAAAGATCAAGAAAGCAGGAGCAAAGCAAAGAAGCGTCCTACTCGCTTGAGTAGGAGGAGCAGAAAGAGAATGCTAACTGCTAGCAGTTCAATGTTTTTACTGCAATACTGCTCCTTTACCCTGATGTGCCCCGGGTTATACCATCTGTCATTCACAAACATCGCTATACCCCCTCCTTTCCTCTTACTGCTCTCCTTGGCTTTCCTGTCCACTCTCACGAGTTGAAATCCGTCCAGAGTGACGTGTGAGTCAGGTGAGAGTTCATTCAGCCAAGTCTCTGTGAAGCACATAAGGCTACACTCCCGGTACTCCCTCTGCAGCCTGGTTAGCACCGTTAGCTCATCCATCTTATTAGGGAGAGATCTTACGTTTCCCATGATGACAGACGGTATGCATGGTTTATACCATCTTTTCTTCTCCCGGCACTTCATTCCAGCTCTGCATCCCCTTCTCCTTAATTCCGCGGGGATCACCGGTCTTTCCACGGGGAGTACCTTGGTGTTGTGCAGTGCTAACAGCTGCTCCCGAGTGTAAACAATGGAGCCATGGCTGAAAGGGTCCGCTGATGCCGATTTAACTAGCCCCAGAAAGGAAAAGAGAAAAATACAAATGCACAGTCTCACGAGTAGTACATCCCGAGGTGCACACTTCCAACTGAGACTAGTGCAGAAAGAAACACGAAAAAAGTACAAAAACATACCAAAACACATAAACACACTTGGAACTACTGCAACTAGCTGCCACTCTTGCGGACCCATCTAATACAATGTTTACGAATAATATCACCCAGAGGTAACATATATAAAGAAAAAAGCAGTGGACCCAAGACAGAACCTTGTGGAACACTAAACTTTACCTCATGTCTAGAAATATCACCATTTATATCAACATACTGATAGCGATCAGTTAAATAAGACCTGAGCCAGGAGAGGGCCGTTCCCTTAACTCCCATAACATTTTCTAGTCTATCCAGAAGAATGGAATGATCAATGGTATCAAATGCTGCACTAAGGTCAAGCAACACAAGCAGCGAGACACAGCCCTGATCAGATGCCAACAGTAGGTCATTTACTACTTTAATCAAAGCTGTCTCTGTGCTATGATGAGGTGTAAATCCTGACGGATACATTTCATGGATGTTATTCCTATGTAAATTTAAGCATAACTGCTGTGCCACAGCTTTTTCAAGGATATTGGAGATAAAGGGGAGGCTTGATATTGGCCGATAATTGGACAGCTGACAGGGATCAAGGTCAGGTTTTTTAATCAGGGGTTTGATAACTGCTAGTTTAAAGGATTTGGGCACATAGCCAATCATAAGAGAATAATTTATTATTTTTAGAAGCAGTTCAATTACTTCAGGTATTACCTGTTTGAATAGACGTGTAGGTAAGGGATCTAGTACACAAGTTGAGGCTTTTGATGCCGAGATTAATGAAAGTAATTCAGTTTCTTTTAGGGGAGTAAAACATTCTAATTGATGATCTGATACAGTTATATTGTTAACTACAGGGTCACTTACATTGTCTGACCTTAAATTTTTTGTCAGATATTCTCAATTTTGTCATTAAAAAAATTCATGAAATCGTTGCTACTACCTACTACAAGTGTGCATGTGTCTATAGTGGACTTATTCCTGGTTAATTTTGCTACAGTATTAAACAGGAATCAAGGATTATTTTTGTTATCTTCTATTAGGGAGGAGAGATATGTTGATCTAGCAGCACTAAGAGCTTTTCTATACTTCAAGAAGCTCTTCTTCCATGCTAATTTGAACAGTACCAATTTTGTTTGATGCCGTTTACATTCCAATTTTCGAGTGGTCTGTTTTAATGTGCAAGTGTCATCATTATACCAGGGTGCAAATTTTTTGTCTCTGACCAGTTTCCTTTTAAGAGGAGCTACATTATTGAAGGTATGGCGGAATGTTGATTTTAGAATCAACATTCCTCCATACCTTTGATAATGTAGCTCCTCTTAAAAGGAAACTGGTCAGAGACAAAAAATTAGCACCCTGGTATAATGATTCAGTTGCCTGATCAAGTTCTGCAGGGGCTGACAGTGACCCAATCAAAGTTGATAACTCTGGGAGATCATTTATAAAGCTCTGTGCAGTAGTTGACATGAATGTACGTTTAATACAGTAGCATGGTGAGGTGCATATATTATTACTCAGACATATTTTGAATGAGATGAGATAATGATCTGAGATAACTTCAGACTGTGGAAGTATGAGTATATTTTCTACGTTTAACTCGAATGTTAGTATTAGATCGAGGGTGTGACCACCATTATGGGTCGGTCCTATGACATTCTGATTAATCCCTACTGAATCTAAAATGGACACAAACGCTGTTTTCAAAGGGTCTTCTGGGTTATCGAAGTGAATATTAAAATTTCCGACAACTAAAGCTTTGTCGAAGGAAATAACCAGGTCTGAGATAAAATCTGCAAATTCAGAAAGAAACTCAGAATATGGCCCTGGGGACCTGTAAATAATCAGTAACAGAATTAACTGGGTAGACTTATTTTTCGAGGCTACATACATTATATGAGTATGAAGAACTTCAAATGTATTAAATTTATAACCAGGTTTTTGTGTTACACCTAGATAATCATTATAAATAACCGCAACGCCTCCTCCTCCTCTGCCAGTTAGACAAGGCTGGTGTATATAACTGTATCCAGGAGGACTCGTTTCATTTAATGCTATATATTAATTTGGCTTAATCCATATTTCAGTTAAACCAAGTACATTAAACTCCTGATCAGTCATGAGTTCATTAACCATTAGCGCTTTAGATGTAAGAGATCTAATACAACCCCAATTCCAAAAAAGTTAGGACAAAGTACAAATTGTAAATAAAAATGGAATGCAATAATTTACAAATCTCAAAAACTGATATTGTATTCACAATAGAACATAGACAACATATCAAATGTCGAAAGTGAGACATTTTGAAATTTCATGCCAAATATTGGCTCATTTGTAATTTCATGACAGCAACACATCTCAAAAAAGTTGGGACAGGGGCAATAAGAAGCTGGAAAAGTTGGGACAAAGTACAAATTGTAAATAAAAACGGAATGCAATAATTTACAAATCTCAAAAACTGATATTGTATTCACAATAGAACATAGACAACATATCAAATGTCGAAAGTGAGACAAATTGAAATTTCATGCCAAATATTGGCTCATTTGTAATTTCATGACAGCAACACATCTCAAAAAAGTTGGGACAGGGGCAATAAGAAGCTGGAAAAGTTAAAGGTACAAAAAAGGAACAGCTGGAGGACCAAATTGGAACTCATTAGGTCAATTGACAATAGGTCATTAACATGACTGGGTATAAAAAGAGCATCTTGGAGTGGCAGCGGCTCTCAGAAGTAAAGATGGGAAGAGGATCACCAATCCCCCTAATTCTGCGCTGACAAATAGTGGAGCAGTATCAGAAAGGAGTTCAACAGTGTAAAATTGCAAAGAGTTTGAACATATCATCATCTACAGTGCATAATATCATCAAAAGATTCAGAGAATCTGGAAGAATCTCTGTGTGTAAGGGTCAAGGCCGGAAAACCATACTGGGTGCCCGTGATCTTCGGACCCTTAGACGGCACTGCATCACATACAGGCATGCTTCTGTATTGGAAATCACAAAATGGGCTCAGGAATATTTCCAGAGAACATTATCTGTGAACACAATTCACCGTGCCATCCGCCGTTGCCAGCTAAAACTCTATAGTTCAAAGAAGAAGCCATATCTAAACATGATCCAGAAGCGCAGACGTCTTCTCTGGGCCAAGGCTCATTTAAAATGGACTGTGGCAAAGTGGAAAACTGTTCTGTGGTCAGACGAATCAACATTTGAAGTTCTTTATGGAAATCAGGGACGCCGTGTCATTCAGACTAAAGAGGAGAAGGACGACCCAAGTTGTTATCAGCGCTCAGTTCAGAAGCCTGCATCTCTGATGGTATGGGGTTGCATTAGTGTGTGTGTGCCATGGGCAGCTTACACATCTGGAAAGACACCATCAATGCTGAAAGGTATATCCAGATTCAAGAGCAATATATGCTTCCATCCAGATGACGTCTCTTTCAGAGAAGACCTTGCATTTTCCAACATGACAATGCCAAACCACATACTGCATCAATTACAGCATCATGGCTGCGTAGAAGAAGGGTCCGGGTACTGAACTGGCCAGCCTGCAGTCCAGATCTTTCACCCATAGAAAACATTTGGCGCATCATAAAATGGAAGATACGACAAAAAAGACCTAAGACAGTTGAGCAACTAGAATCCTACATTAGACAAGAATGGGTTAACATTCCTATCCCTAAACTTGAGCAACTTGTCTCCTCAGTCCCCAGATGTTTACAGACTGTTGTAAAGAGAAAAGGGGATGTCTCACAGTGGTAAACATGGCCTTGTCCCAACTTTTTTGAGATGTGTTGTTGTCATGAAATTTAAAATCACCTAATTTTTCTCTTTAAATGATACATTTTCTCAGTTGAAACATTTGATATGTCATCTATGTTCTATTCTGAATAAAATATGAAATTTTGAAACTTCCACATCATTGCATTCCGTTTTTATTTTCAATTTGTACTTTGTCCCAACTTTTTTGGAATCGGGGTTGTATACGACTCCAGTTCTAGTCATTATAAGTAACCGGAGGTTAAACACTCCACTAACCACACCCATCAACTACTCCTAGCGATTTCGCGACTTCGCGCCCCCTTGTATTGTGGCAGTGAATAACATCGCGCATGCCTATTACTCCCCGCTCAATGATAAATTACAACTGTCTGCGAAAAGCTATCTGCGAAAGCCTTGTCACAAGAGCATGCAGAGGCCCTTAGACGGCACTGCATCACATACAGGCATGCTTCTGTATTTGAAAATCACAAAATGGGCTCAGCAATATTTCCAGAGAACATTATCTGTGAACACAATTCACCGTGCCATCCACCGTTGCCAGCTAAAACTCTATAGTTCAAAGAAGAAGCCATATCTAAACATGATCCAGAAGCACAGACGTCTTCTCTGGGCCAAGGTTCATTTAAAATGTACTGTGGCAAAGTGGAAAACTGTTCTGTGGTCAGACGAATCAAAATTTGAAGTTCTTTATGGAAATCAGGGACGCCGTGTCATTCGGACTAAAGAGGAGAAGGACAACCCAAGTTATCATCAGTGCTCAGTTCAGAAACCTGCATCTCTGATGGTATGGGGTTGCATTAGTGCGTGTGGCATGGGCAGCTTACACATCTGGAAAGACACCATCAATGCTGAAAGGTATATCCAGGTTCTAGAGCAACATATGCTCCCATCCAGACGACGTCTCTTTCAGGGAAGACCTTGCATTTTCCAACATGATAATGCTAAACCACATACTGCATCAATTACAGCAGGGGTCCCCAACCTTTTCAGCACTAGGGACCGGTTTGGTTCAGCATTGTTTTGCTGCGGCCCGGTGTGTGTGTGTGTGTGTGTGTGTGTGTGGGGGGGGGGGGGGGGCGTGGTCTCACACGCGCGAGCTGGGGGGCGGGGTGTCTACGTTTAGCAGACACTGGGAGAATGCATTTAGCTGACGCTTTTACAAATTAGAATAATTGATTATTTGAATTGGAGGACAATTTTGGTGATCGTTTTCGTTCCATATCTGGTGTTGTGCATGCGTTAAAAGTAGCGAACTTCAGCTATGAACAGTAAGTAAAACTGAATCAGGAACATAAACTTGAACGACAAAATTGAACTAGGAACATGAAAACAACATGCACAACACAATAGGAATAGGTGCTGAAACAAATTAAAGGCCTAATTTTATTATGGCATAAGCCGATTAAATTTTAATGTGAGCCCTGTGCTTGTTTCCCTGCAGCTAGAATGTCCCATCTGGGGGTGATGTTGGACAGTGACACTCTTAATGTATTTGAAATATCCAATCGGTTTCTCAGTTTTGTTTTGGTCACTGTCATTGTGGAAAACCCGGCCTCGCAAAGATAAGTAGTTGGGAAGGGCAGCAACGTTTTGAGCGCTTTTACGGCTATTTCCGGATATTCCCGTTTGGCGTTTACCCAGAACGCAGGCAGAGAGTTTGTTTGGTCAAATTTAGTCTTAAGACCACCGTCATTTGCCAGCTCGATCAGCTGCGCTTCCTCCTGAACGGACAGGTGGTCAGGAATTCTTGCAAATGGATTGCGGATCCATTCATTCTTATCACGCGGATCTCGGGAGGCTGGGAAGTAGCGGTCGAATTCTTTCGACAGCCCAACGAGATGGTCACGAACCAACTGTGATAGAGCTGGCGCTGGCTCCGTTTCCCCCAATAGCCCCACTAATAAATGAAACATGTCAAATACACCCTTGTCTACGCGACGCCCCCACTGATCCAGCTTTGCTTTAAATGCAGCGACTTTGTCTGCTACTTTAAAGACAGTCGTCATTCTCCCCTGAAGTGTCAGGTTGAGCTCATTAAGCAAAGCAAAAATGTCACAGAGGTAGGCGAGTTTTGACACCCAGTGTTCATCACTGAAATGCGCAGCCAGATCAGACTGTTTTCCTGCCAGAAATGCCTGCAGAGGCTCTCTCAACTCGAACACTCTGGCCAGTGACTTCCCCCTCGACAGCCACCTGACCTCTGCGTGCAAGAGAAGGCGTTTGTGCTCTGCATTCATTTCTTCGCAGAGCTGCTCAAACAACCGGGTGTTGAGTGCGTGTGCTTTGATGAAGTTGACCATTTTAACGACATCATTCAATACAGCATTCAACTCCGGTGACAATTTACGGCTGGCCAGCATTTCTCTGTGAATGACACAGTGTGTGTGTTCGCAGTCAGGTGCAACCTCGCTCAGCCTCGCAGTGAAACCAGACAGCCGCCCAGTCATCGCCGCAGCCCCATCAGTACATACACCGATGCAGAAGGACCAGTCTAATTTCCCTGACACGTAACCATCCAACGCCCGAAACAACTCTGCACCTGTGGTGTTTGTTGGAAGGGAGAGCACACACAACAGATCCTCCTCAACATCCTCCTCAAAAATGTACCGCATGAAAACGAGAAGTATTGCCCTGTTTTCCACATCAGTGGACTCGTCTACCTGAATTGCAAACCACGGCGACCCTTTTAGCCTCTGCAACAACTGCGCCTCAATATCCTCCGCTATATCATTAATGCGCCTCTGCACAGTACTGGCAGAAAGAGGTACCGAGCCTATCTTTTTGGCTGCTGCCTCCCCAAGCACTTCGTCGCACATGTCTTGGGCAGAAGGCAGAATTAGCTCTTCTCCAATAGTGAATGGTTTCTTTGACTTAGCTATTTGACACGCCACTCTGTACGAGGCTCTTAGCAAAGCCACGTTCACAGAAGTAGTTGTCTTTAGCATGAGTTTTTGTGAATCTTGCTCTTGCTTTTTGCGCTCAAAGAATTCAAGAGGTTTATTTTTAAGTGTGGGGTGTTTAGTTTCAAGGTGTCGAATGAGCTTTGATGGCTTCATAGACTCATTCGACAGCTTGTCCCCACACACCACACACAACGGATTAGGAGCATGCGAGTCACCGGTCTGTGTAAAGCCGAATTTTAGGTAGGAATCATCATATCTCCTATTGAAAGATCCCTTCTTTTTCTTTGGGTTGCTTCCGGGATCATTATTGTCATCGATGCTGGACCTCTTTTCACCCTTACCCAAACCAAAGAAACTTTCTAAGGACGTTTGCTGCTTCTTGCTCATTGTAGCTAATATACACTGTCGCTGACCGTGAGAACTGAGCTGATCTGAGGCAGCGCTGTGGGAAAATAGCCTACGTGTTGAGGGCGGGTCAGACAGTCATCATGATTGAAAAAAATAAAATGTGCTATCGGCCTCCGAATGCAATAGGCTATGCAGCGTCCACACATACTTATCTAACGTGAAATGAACCCATGTTTTATTTACACCTCTCTCTCTCTCTCTCTCTCTCTTTTATATATAAAAAATCCCCCCCCTTTTTTTGGCATTTCCCCCCAATGTCACGACCCGGTTCGGAATGTCTCGCGGACCGGTACCGGTCCGCGGACCGGTGGTTGCGGACCGCTGAATTACAGCATCATGGCTGCGTAGAAGAAGGGTCCGGGTACTGAACTGGCCAGCCTGCAGTCCAGATCTTTCACCCTTAGAAAACATTTGGTGCATCATAAAATGGAAGATACAACAAAAAAGACCTAAGACAGTTGAGCAACTAGAATCCTACATTAGACATGAATGGGTTAACATGCCTTTCCCTAAACTTGAGCAACTTGTCTCCTCAGTCCCCAGACATTTACAGACTGCTGTAAAGAGAAAAGGGGATGTCTCACAGTGGTAAACATGGCATTGTCCCAACTTTTTTGAGATGTGGTGTTGTCATGAAATTTAAAATCACCTAATTTTTCTCTTTAAATGATACATTTTCTCAGCTTAAACATTTGATATGTCATCTATGTTCTATTCTGAATAAAATATGGAATTTTGAAACTTCCACATAATTGCATTCCATTTTTATTTACAATTTGTACTTTGTCCCAACTTTTTTGGAATCTGGGTTGTATTTAATAGCCCCACCTTTAGATCAAAGGTGCTGGCAGCAGCTGTACAGTCAGTATGATCTAATTTTATATTGATTAGGTTACTGGAACAAACTCTCTGAATATTTCTACCTTTTTGTTTAGCTCGGGGAACAGACACAGTCTCCTTGTAGTGGACTCTGAGTGATAACTCTGTACAGCTAGCAGACAGCTGGTTTAGCCTGTTTGTCTGCTCCCTGGCCTTGGCTCTGGATTGTCAGAAATTAACTAGGCCTGTTCTGAGACTATGACCTATGCTGCAGGAAATTTGAGCAGCACCTTCCCAAGTGGGATGGATACCATCCCGCCTTAACAGGCCAGCAGTGCCCTCAAAATTAGCCCAATCATCTATAAAGCCCATACATACTGTTTTCAGAGCACCACCTGGACAACCAGCAGTTCAGCGACCATAACCTGCTGTAAGCTACATCGCCATGCCGCATTGGGATGTGGCCAGAGCATACTACAGCATCGGACATCGCCTTCGCTAATTTAAACACCTCTATAAAGTTACTCTCAGTAATCTCAGACTGACAAAGGTGTATATCATTAGCTCCTGCATGGATAACTATCTTTGAGAACCTGTGCTTGCCTAGGACCCTAAGATTACCTGCTATGTCCGGCGCCCTGGCTCCCAGTATACACCTGACTAAAGCTGCTGGTGCCCCTAAAGGCTGAGCTAATTTCACATGCCGTATGATAGAGTCCCCTATAACCAGAGCTCTTTCAGGTTTCTCAGTGGGTGCATCACTAAGGAGAGCAAACCTGTTCGACATGTGACATGGAAAGGAGTGGTGCTCCCATGGGCGAGCCTCAGTGGTAGCTTTGGCTCTATGCTTATGCCGCTGAGTCGTCACCCATTGGCCCCGTTGTAAGGGCTCTAATGCCGGAGTTGGGGGATTGCTAACTCCAGCTCGAGCATCCAGACTTTCCCATACAGAAACTACACTGTTCTCATGCTCACTGACCTTTTCTAAAGCCTGGAGATGCGCTTGTAGCCCAGGCTTCTTTATAAGGCCTTCTAAATATTAAAAATATCCCTTTAAAATAATTTCCATAGAAGAGTAAACAATTAACTTTTTATTTTGAAATAAACAAATAAATAACTCATGATTTATTTTATGTACAAGAAATAAGTAGATTTTGTATTAAGGAATAAATAACGCTTGTTAGGTTTATATAAGTATTATTCTTGACCAAGAAGGCAGTAATTTATTAAAATGGTGACAAAATTAAGGATTAATTTCTGTTCAATTAAAATGACCTTCTGTCTCGGCTGGACATTGTTTGGGAACATTTTGCTTGTTTTGATATGAGATTTGCTTGTCTTTGTTTAGGTTTGTTCTTATTTTTTGTTTACTTTCTTATAACATATCTTTGTTGAAAAATTCCGTATGTACGTAAGGAATGACCTTTAAAATCTGTCTGTACCTTGCTATCATGTCATATGATCAGAAATATGTCATTATGTTATGATTTACACACACACATACATCTGAACATTCCATTAGAACAGTGATGTAATTAAGATGTGACACACACACACACACACACACACACACACACACACACACACACACACGCAGACACAGATATCAAAATGATGTCACTTACTCACACCCTCCCATAGAGACATACACACACACACCCCTCTCTGAGGTCACATACAAACACACACACACACACACACACACACACACACACACACAATAGCCGTTTGGAGAGATTATAATTTGTTATAAAAGGTGGTTGTGATATTTCATCTTTGGCGAGAATACTGTGAATAAACAGCAGTTAAACCGATCTCTGGTTCTCTGTTTTTTTTGCTGTGTTCCGTCCCAGACGTCTGGGTGGTACAAGGGCGGGGGTCCCGAGAAGGAAGTTGACCGATTGACCGTTTCCGACTGGGTGAACCCGAACAATTTGGTGGCCCGTACGGGGACCTTCCAATCAGGTAAGGGGTCTCTTTTAATTGATTAGTTTGATTGGTTGGACTTCCGCCTGGTTGGAGGTATCAGAAAAAAAACCAGTTGTTTATTATTTTGGTTATGTTATTGGTAATCCTCGTGTAGAGGCACGGGACGTTTTTATTTTGGGGATCCTCGTAGACCTTTGTTTACGGGATGTTTTTTGGTGAACCTCGTGGAAGAGCCACGGGAAGATTGGTAAACCTCGTGTAAAAACACGGGAAGGTGACCCTCGTGAAGTGAAGGAGCTGTCACGGGAAGAGTGCGCTTTTTATGTTAAACCCATAATAATAACCCTAATTAATATCGGGACTGATTCCTTCGTGCCACCATGGGGGGAAAATTGTATTGTATTAAACTGTATTGTATTAAGGTGCCCGGACCCGGACCCCGAGAAAAAACCCACGGGATTGGATGAATTGCTGTGGTTTAGCATTCTACACAAATTCTAGACAATTTGGCCGGCTCAGTTTTGATTTATCCTCATTCAGGTATTTGCAATCTCTAGGAGCTGTGTAATGTATCTTTAATTGTTATAGCATTTATATAAGGCATTACTGGATATGCACAAAATAATGAAACAACAAATCAGTACTCTGGACACGAACAGTTAGAACTGTGTTCCTGGTGTGCATAAATGTCAAACCTTTGGTTAATCAAACCTGTATAACCAACTTCCAAAATCCTTATTTCCCTTATAAAATATCCACATGTAACATGTTTGACATATCCACATGTAACATACCCATCCATCAGACGTTTCCATTTCAGCACTCTTCAATTTCAGCAATTTCAACGTTTTCCTTTGTCTTAGCACTTGTCAGATCCGTTGTCTTACCACACTGCCATCTAGTGGACGTGAATGTGCATGTGAGGCTATTTGTGGATCTTGTCTGCATTTGTGGATCTTGTCTGCATTTGTGGATTTTGCAGAGTGTCTCAAAAATACGCCACAGAGGAAAAAAGCGGTGAATGCGTGTCATTGCTGATCCACAAATGCGACTCACATTTCACAAACAGAATTGTCAGTTTTACAAATGTATTTTTGATTTGCAAATGAAAAACAGTATATTTACAAGTACACATTTATTTGCAAAGACCAAAATACAAGTTACAAATATTACATTTACATTTGTGGATATCAAAACACATGTACAAACCCCTGACTATTTGTAGATCACTTTCTGTGCATTTACAAATATTAATGAGGCAAAAATAACACCATACGAAAGCATCACTGAATCGATTCTTTAGAACAAACTCGCATGCGTGTGAATCAATTTACTTGATTCACTCTTGATTCTTGACTCAGAAACTACGGAAACCTTATTTGTATTCCTGTTTTCAAATTGTAAACAATAATCACACTTTCATGCTGCATGAAATTAAAGTATGAACTTTCCTCAAACCATTACGTGTGCATGAACTCAAACAAATGCAGTCCATGCGTCTGTATCGATTCGCTTGATCGAGTCATTTTTATGTTTCATCCCGAAAAAGATCCGAATCGTTTGTGAATCTCATCACTGTTAGAAATCCAAGAGAAGAGATCCTCTTCCCTTAACACAGAATGGAATCATCAGAGGAAAAATCTGCTTCTTAATCAATTAGTTTCAGCGTTTGGTGAGTAGATCATCTGTATTTTATTTTATATTCATTGTGTGTTGATAGTCCGAAACTTGTAACTGGAAAGTCACGAGTGGTCCGCGAGGTGATCTCTGAACAGTCTACAAGACTATTAATGTGTTTTAATAATTAATAGTGCAGCTATTAATGCAGTTTCATGTCTAGATCTTATAAACGATGAATACGAAGTAGTTAAAACTAAGACCGAAGTATGTGACGGCTTGTGATGATTATTTGTTAATAACATGAGAACTCCAGTTCCCATAATGCTTGTGAACTGGGCATGCGCACTCATCTCATCTCATTATCTCTAGCCGCTTTATCCTTCTACAGGGTCGCAGGCAAGCTGGAGCCTATCCCAGCTGACTACGGGCGAAAGGCGGGGTACACCCTGGACAAGTCGCCAGGTCATCACAGGGCTGACACATAGACACAGACAACCATTCACACTCACATTCACACCTACGGTCAATTTAGAGTCACCAGTTAACCTAACCTGCATGTCTTTGGACTGTGGGGGAAACCGGAGCACCCGGAGGAAACCCACGCGGACACGGGGAGAACATGCAAACTCCGCACAGAAAGGCCCTCGCCGGCCCCGGGGCTCGAACCCAGGACCTTCTTGCTGTGAGGCGACAGCGCTAACCACTACACCACCGTGCCGCTGGCATGTGCACTGGATAAAAGAAAAAGCAGCTCTTTAGGGCAAAACTCTCGTCTCATCAGATTTGGGCAGTACAGTAATTCTATGCATTCAGACCTTAAATAATGAAATAACTGTACAAACAAATACAACACAAAACCATTTTTAAAACATTCACTTAAATTAAACAGACATGGTAAAAACAGAAGAAATATATTTAAGGCTTAGAGTTTGATTAATTCAGCCAAATCAAATATCACTTTCAGATTTGAAGATATTTATCAGGAATCATTTTTAAAATATTGAGCATTATACCACTTCCTGTTTAAAGGCATAATAAAAGGCATCAAATATATTTACCCTACATGGAAATGGAAATGCCGAAAAGTTTAACAACGACCTAATGTTGATCTAAAACATTTTAAAACTGATCGTGTAGTGGTATTTTTATTAATCATATGTAATTCTAACCTTTAAATATCCTATATACTCCTGTTTCTAACGCATTTTAGCGAGACGCGGACTTGTTTAGTTTAGTTAGTTGAATTAGTTCAACAGCAAGCTAACCCGCTTTTTACTTCATTTTTTGACATTTTTTGAATAATTGTCGTCCTATTATAAATAATATTTTGAATAATTGTTCCGTCTCTATAGTCTCTCTGTCTCTTTCTGGGAGATAAGGGCCCCCAGACTGTTACAGATAGCTATAATATAAACAACTCATGCAAGAACAGCAGGCAAGGACAGCCACAGAAATCTGCAATGGGCAGAGAAAATCATTATTTTTGGCACTTTCTCGCAATAATAAATTTAATAAGTAATCTCTTTATATTACTAAGTAAATTCCATATACATAAAGTCAAAATGTCCAAGACAACCAATTCTCATTAATACTGTTAATTGAATTAAAAAAAAAAATGTAATTTGAGTCTCTGTCACATATCGAATCCAACAAAGAGTGCTTATCAGCTATTCAATTTTATTCAAATTACATTCAGTGAAATTGTTTGTCATTTCAATTTGCCCTGTTTTTTATCTCCTTTTCTTTCTTTAAACTTATTGCTACTTATGAGGCTAAGCTTAACCATGTTCCTCCTAATTTCGAACTATTGATATGAAATGCTCTGATTAACTGTTTGCTGAGTTTTAAACCTCCATACTTTTGCCTTTAAAAACCACAGAGGATATGGAATGGATAGGCTTTTAATGTATTTAGTTAACCATAATTTTTTTCAGCAAGAAACAGAGTTAACAAACGTTTACTTGAATAACTTTTTGTTTATAAATCGGAGACTTGGGTTTATCTTTATTTAACCATTAAGGAAAAAACTTCATAAATTATCATGATTATGATACATTGGCTTGTATAAGTATTCATTGTCCTTGAACCTTTCCGCATTTTGTTGAACTGCAACCTGGAACTTAAATTGACATGAAACTACACAAAATATGATTTAATAAGCAGTACCTCTCTCTCTGGATGTCATCCTACAGTCTCTTCTTGAGCAAGGCGTGGTGAGATCGTGCACCAGCTCGTACAATACACCTGTCAATCCAGTACCTAAACCTGATGGTACCTGGCATTTTACACAAGATTTACGTAAGATTAATGAATTGATTGTTTCTTCTGTAATGTCACAGGTTCCTGCTCATCATTGCTGTTTTTCCATTAATGATCTCTGTTCTGCCTTTTTCCATGCACATGGGGAGATAGCGTTTGGACTCAAGGTTACATTGACTCTCCTGCTGTTTTTTTCAGCTGTAATTCATAACGTACTCTGTGACCTTCTCCCTCCCTCAGGACTCTGTGGTCTGTGTGTTCTGGTATCTGCTGAGTCACCAGAAATCTGCCAAGACACTGACACTTGCGCCTGCTCCAACATCTGGTGCACAAGGGCTTTAAGGTTTCCAGAACCAAGCTGCAATATTGCATGGACACTTAAGTATTTGAACTTTTGAAGTTTTGAACTTTCTCAAGGCTGTCATTCTAGACACAAAACGCCCTGCAACTAAACATGCACTTATGTCTTTTCTGGGTCAGAAAATGGATCCCTGACTGCTCTTTATATAACAAGCTTCTCCGTTCCGCAATCTCTCATCACGATCCACTGCAACATCCTTTGACCTGGACTGACACTATGGTGGTCGCTTATCACTCCCTCAGAAGCGCCCTTCGTTCCGCCCCTGGGGTTACCTGATCACTTCAAGCTCTTCCACCTCTATGCCTGTGAACACCAGGGCACAGCCTCTGGGGAGCATGAGGGGGGGGGACTGCAGCATTGTGCGTTTTTATCCAAAACATTAGACATTGTTGCTCAAGGCTTACCTGCGTGTCTGGGGGCTGTCTCTGCATGTACTTTGATGGTTTTAGATGCGGAAAAATTGGTTTTGTCTCACCCACTGATCTTGCACTCGTCACATCAAGTTAAACAGGTGTTGCAAAATTTACAGACCCATTAAATTAATTTAATCAGTAATTTAATTTAATAGATAATTAAATTAACATATGACTATTTATTCTCTGTTCTACTAACAATCTCGAAATTCGTTTCACATCCTCTTTTGATAATGTAGGTCACGCTCTCACACGCCTCCTTAATTCTCGGGATGATACTTGGGATGACATTGATATTGTCTGTCTAAAAATCGTGCATACTACTAGTATCAGGTCTGATCTCTCCTCCAGCCCTCTAGGGATGGGGGAAGTACTCTTTGTTGGTGGTTCTTGTTCTGAACGGCTCTTGTTTTATAATTTATAATATTATCATACCTCTGGGCGGCACGGTGGTGTAGTGGTTAGCGCTGTCGCCTCACAGCAAGAAGGTCCTGGGCTCGAGCCCCGGGGCCGGCGAGGGCCTTTCTGTGCGGAGTTTGCATGTTCTCCCCGTGTCCGCGTGGGTTTCTTCCGGGTGCTCCGGTTTCCCCCACAGTCCAAAGACATGCAGGTTAGGTTAACTGGTGACTCTAAATTGACCGTGGGTGTGAATGTGAGTGTGAATGGTTGTCTGTGTCTATGTGTCAGCCCTGTGATGACCTGGCGACTTGTCCAGGGTGTACCCCGCCTTTCGCCCATAGTCAGCTGGGATAGGCTCCAGCTTGCCTGCGACCCTGTAGAAGGATAAAGCGGCTAGAGATAATGAGATGAGATCATACCTCTGTGGTTATTCTGTGTGTTCACTGCCTGATATTCTGCATGAGACATACGCTCTTCCTTTCTTATTTTATTTTTGTCATCTTGATTGTGGACAAATTCTCTAAATGGGTAGAAGTTTTTCCCTGTTCTCAAGAGAACACGAAGGTAGTTACTCGTACTCTGGCAAAAGAAATAGTACCTAGTTATAATAATAATACTAATACATTTTATTTATAAGTGCCTTTCAAGGTACCCAAGGACACTGGACAGTAAAAAAGAAAAACAAACAATAAAAGCAGAACAATAAAATAACAATAAAATAATAAGAAATAAATAATAATTATTATTGTTATAGTTATGGGGTTTCAAATGCCATAGACTCAGACAAAGGTACCCCTTTTACTTCAAAAGTCACACAAAACCTTTGTAAGTATCTCTAAACTAAACTGGTGTTTTCACATTCCTCAATCCTCTGGTATCGTAGAACGTACTAATCGAACATTGAAAGACAAATTAATTAAGGCCATGCAGGACACAGGTTTGGTTCTGTAATCCATACTTCATTCTCGCTGAAATTCGTGTGACACCAAGAAATTATTTTTGGAAGACCTTTCCCTCTCCCCTGGAAGAAGGGAACTCCGGCTCCAGGTACCTCTGATTTGAAAATGCATATGGGTGAGTATTCTGCAGCCCTTATAGATAAGTTGCATAAAATTTGTACCAAGGTCAATAGTACAATATTCTCTCCACCACACACCCCTTTCACGTGGGAGACAAGTGCTGATGTGACTTTTTAAAGTAATGATTTGGACAATTGGGAAAACCTAGATATAGTGGGCCTGCAGACATAGTCGCCATTACTTTTACTGCTGTTTTAACTGATCTTTTTCCACAGTGGATCCATGCCACGCGATTGAAGAAGGCTCCATAACAAAGTTGTGTTACAATGACAAGTTTGCTACTAACGTTTTCTCTGTGTCCCGAGAATCTCTGTTCTCTCTCTCTGTCTTTCTATTTCTGAGGTCTACACAGATTTGACTGAGAATCCTCAAGACGTTGTGAACAAAGAGGGGAAGAGATCTTGTGCCCCGTTTGGAACCAATCATCCTCACTACAACCATGACAGTCCTCATCACGGGTTTCGTGACTTCATTGTTGCTCGGGGCAGGGCTACCCGCCCGAGCCTTCGTGACTGCTTCATCTTCGCTCGGGGCAGGGCTACCCGCCCGAGCCTTCGTGA
Source organism: Neoarius graeffei (assembly GCF_027579695.1). NCBI lineage: Eukaryota > Metazoa > Chordata > Actinopteri > Siluriformes > Ariidae > Neoarius > Neoarius graeffei. The sequence goes on along the minus strand of NC_083582.1, from coordinate 23,630,137 downwards.
CTGCTTCATCTTTGCTGGGGGCAGGGTTACCCGCCCAAGCCTTCAGGACCACTTCATTGCTCGGAGCAGGGTTAACCGCTCGAGCTGGACTTCGAGCTGGACAACATCTTCTGGCAATTCGCTAACTGGACTGCACAAGCGCACACCACATGAATGTGTTATGTCTTTCATCTGATGCCATTTTCTACTATTATTACACATCTCTATGCTCTGAAACTCTGTATTCTTACAGGACTCTGTTCTCACTATAGGTCGATATGCCTTCTAATTTCATTTTCCCTCACTGTTTTAGAACAAATTACTCTGAAGGAAGTAGCGTGTATTTGGGACGAATTAAGAGGTTTTGAGTTTCTCTAAGCTCCGGTGAGGTGGGACGAGGGCTGATCGGGCATGCCCGCCCTCTGAGCACCAATATACGTCAAGAAGGGCAAAGATTAACTCAAGATTAATTCTCGCTGTAATCACATATATGATCATGAGGTGATAATATATGGTCCTAGGATTTGATAATAGTGATACTATTATCAAAGGGGGGGATTGTTAGGTTTATTATTCTTGACCAAAAAGCAGTAATTTATTAAAATGGTGACAAAATTAAGGATTAATTTCTGTTCAGTTAAAATGACCTTCTGTCTCGGCTGGACATTGTTTGGGAACATTTTGCTTGTTTTGATATGAGATTTGCTTGTCTTTGTTTAGGTTTGTTCTTATTTTTTGTTTACTTTCTTATAACATATCTTTGTTGAAAAATTCCGTATGTACGTAAGGAATGACCTTTAAAATCTGTCTGTACCTTGCTATCATGTCATATGATCAGAAATATGTCATTATGTTATGATTTACACACACACATACATCTGAACATTCCATTAGAACAGTGATGTAATTAAGATGTGACACACAGACACAGATATCAAAATGATGTCACTTACTCACACCCTCCCATAGAGACACACACACACACACACACACCCCTCTCTGAGGTCACATACAAACACACACATTCGACAGACACAATAGCCGTTTGGAGAGATTATAATTTGTTATAAAAGGTGGTTGTGATATTTCATCTTTGGCGAGAATACTGTGAATAAACAGCAGTTAAACCGATCTCTGGTTCTCTGTTTTTTTGCGGTGTTCCATCCCAGACGTCTGGGTGGTACGAGGGCAGGGGTCCCGAGAAGGAAGTTGACCGATTGACCGTTTCCGACTGGGTGAACCCTAACAACGCTTAAAAGTGTTTAAAAAACAATAATAAAATTTTTGAGTGATGTCAATCAGTGAACTCCACTGAGGCCAGGTGAGTAAGTTACCTTCCGGCAGGGGCGTGTTTAGCCTATTTTTGGGGGTGCTCAAGCACCCCCAAAAACGAGCTCAGCACCCCCTAGCTCAGCACCCTCAAAAACACTGCTTTTGGACGTAATTTTCAGAAATAAGTGCCCTTGCGCACTGCGCAATGAATGTGTGCGCGGGCGTGTGTGTGTTCTTGAATTCACCTGTTACGTGATAGTTCTATGACCAGTAAAATACCTCTCCTCCTTGCGTCCCCTCTGATTGGGTTGCCTGTCCGCACGAGTGCTTGCTATGACATGGTGTTTTTTTAACTGGATTCCACGCCGATGAGGAACTCGAAGTAGCACCTGAGTATAGACCCTTTTCATGTGACGTCACGACAAACGCGGCCGCGATTTTGGACATGTACTACCAGCAGTTTACCACAGCCAACATTGAGGAACGGCAGCAAAGAAAGTTTTTACTTTCAGCAAGACTTCCATCATGCCACTATATTGTTGTGCACCTGGATGTAGTAACCGTCAACAAACAAGGCAAGGTTTATCATTTTATCGGATCCCGACGGAGAAGATGGATAGCGGCCATAAACAGGAAAGATTGGCAGCCCTTGGCATACCAACGCTTGTGTAGTGACCACTTTGTTGGAGGTAAGACGAATAAAATTAGCTAGAAAAGGCATTACATTGCTGTTAACATTCTGTGGCGGCGAGTGTGTAACCAAATAGGTTAAAATAACCCATTGTAACCTCTTTGTTCTTCTGTAGTAGCTATTGTTGACTAGCTAATGTCAACAACATAGTAGCTAGTATGTTACTGTAGCAATGTTTACGTTCAGTCATTTGGATGACTGTTAAAACCTTTCAGTCTCAAGTTTTTCCTTTACTGTATTTACTAGTTTACTGTAATTATGATCTGGCAGCTATTTACACCGGATCCAGTGTAAATAGCTGCCGGAGCCAACGTCTGAGGTTCCGGAGCGCGCTCCGGAACCTCGGACGTTGGCTCCGGCAGCTATTTACCTGTACAGGGCTTAATTTGAGGGAGAGCAAGCCGGAGCGCGCTCCAGAACCTCGGACGTTGGCTCCGGCAGCTATTTACCTGTACAGGGCTTAATTTGAGGAAGAGCAAGCCGGAGCGCGCTCCGGAACCTCGGACGTTGGCTCCGGCAGCTATTTACCTGTACAGGGCTTAATTTGAGGGAGAGCAAGCCGGAGCGCGCTCCGGAACCTCGGACGTTGGCTCCGGCAGCTATTTACCTGTACAGGGCTTAATTTGAGGAGAGCAAGCCGGAGCGCGCTCCGGAACCTCGGACGTTGGCTCCGGCAGCTATTTACACTGGATCCGGTGTAAATAGCTGCTGGATCATAATTACAGTAAACTAGTAAATACAGTAAAGGGAAAAACTTGAGACTGAAAGGTTTTAACAGTCATTCAAATGACTGAACGTAAACATTGCTACAGTAACATACTAGCTACTATGTTGTTGACATTAGCTAGTGCTAACAGCTAGCTGCTAGTACACTGCTACAACACAGACACCGACCCTAATAGGTCATTGCCTGGTAACAGCAAATTTATAACGGGCCTTGTCTCAACAGACTAAGAAGTTATTTCAATGACATTTAATAACATTTTGTTTATTCTGAGGACCGAAAGTAAATGAAAATGTGAACAAACCTTAGCTGTAATAAGATGGCGACCACCGGCTCCAGGGACGACCCGCTGATGTAAGCATGTTACCCAGCCTGACACAAAATATTTGTAGGCATCCAAACTCTTATATGCTTTCAGATCAATACCTGTGTATGGCGATGGGTTTTTAACGACATAGGTATACAGATCATGTGGGCCGAAGTCAGGTAAAGACGAGGGCTTCATGTACTTCCGTACGTCAGTGAACAATCCTGGTGGAAGCAGGTAAACGTTGTTCTCTAAGCCTGCTAACCTCAATTTTTGCAAATACCTCTCCCTCTGCTCGCCCTGTAAATGCCCTATGTCGCTGGATAGTGAAGGTGTTTTCTGCATCTCGCTCCTTTTTCTTTTATGTTTTTCGTTTGTCGCCTTCCTCGCATTCAAACTGATTCGAGCCGAAGTCCACTACATGTCCAAAATGGCGGTCGCGTTTATGAAGGTCACGTGACTGAAAAGGGTCTATAGAGTGCTCCGAGATGATGCTAAAAATAGTAACACTGCGGTCTGCGTGGCCATCTTGGAAGTCACTCGCTCCAGAGCGCTCATAGAGTACACATCATAGAGTACACATTCACCGATTCGTTTCCGCGTTAGAGGGCTTAGAAGCTTGGATTTTTAAAGAATTTAGACATCTGAAGTGATGGAGCACTACTGTGAAAGTTTGGATAAGCAGGCACGGGAGCGTTATGCTGAGAAGGTACGTTTCATTGGGAATGTAGATCCATACACTGTTAGTGAGAAGGAATGGAAAGCTGACCCCAGCTTGTTGCCGCATGTGACATACATCGATCTTGTGAACTATCTAGTGTTTCACCCAAGTCCATTTTGTGAACTAAAGCATGTGTACATAAACATTACTAGGCCTAGGTCTTAAATGCCATTTGATGCAACAATGCACTGCAGTAGACATAAGCTACCTAATGTGACAAATATATCCATTAATCATTGCTGAAAGTACATAGAAAAGATAATAGTTTGTATCACATTTATTTTAGTAACTATGAAATTCAAGACAATTTAACCTACCTGTCACAAAGTGATCAGAACAAATCCGGATACAGTCTAGTTGTCCTAAATTTGATCGGTTAATGGCAGCCAGCCACTGTCGTCTCCTCCGCTCGCTTTTCTCCTGTGCTGCAATTCCCTGGTTAGTCATGACTTTAGGGAGTCTGTGGAAGCTTTTGCCACCCTTTTCCTCCCGGCTACTACAGCCAACAATGACACACGTATTCGACATTGTCACCCCTTTTTGCTTCGCTGAACAACAACAATGCACTGACACAGCAACCTTTGACTTCCAATATGGCCGCCGCTGGGTTCGCGCTGACCTCGAAGCACTCTATTACTGGCATAGCGAGATGTGAAGGTATGGACTGGAGTTACAATTGTTAAACACAACACAATAATATGCATAATGCAATATTGATTGATGTTCCCTGGTCTATGAACAGAATGATAAAAACGACATTTATCATCCATATCGAGATACTTTTGTGCAGAGCTGTACAAGTGCTACGGTGCTAGACCACCGTGTGTACTAGGTCTTGTTTAGTTAAAAATATAACGTAAATATTTGTGTCAGTGGTTGTAAATGTGTAGATATCATAGTTTATTGGGTCAGCTTCTGTTAAAACATTGCATAAGTCTAGTCTTGTCTAGTCTAGTCTTCTTCTCTAGTTAAGTCTAGTCTAAATGCGGAATAAACGTGGAAACACTGTCGTTCAAGCCAGGTGCCTCTGTCAGCTCTGGGGGCTAAGCACCCCCAAAGATCAGATGCTAGAATCGCCCCTGCCTTCCGGTTTCCGGTCAAAAAAAAAAAAAACTTCCGGAGTGCGAGTGTCTGGCGCTAGCTGCATCGGAGAGGTGACGTGTCGTCTACTGGGTGAGAGAAAAGGAAAATGATTGTTAAACGGAGGAAAAAATAATCCGTGATGATGTTAGACAGTTGCTGACTGCAATGTTGTTAAATATAAACTTTGTAGAGCAGCATGAGCGACCGAGAGAATCACTGTGACCAAGAGAGAATTTCGCGGGTCTGCGGGGCAAATGCTATTAAGCTCGCACGCGCATTGGCTCAGCGGTGAGTTGAAACATGTTTAGTTGATTGTGAAACCGTTGATAGTTATGTTATATGGTGCTGAATCTGAATCGTTTAGTGTGTTTATGGTAAAAATTAAAGGAGTACTTCGTAGCATTTTTTTCATTTTTGTAAATGGATGATTGGTTAAATTGTGTATTTGAACACGATTGTGAGAGACATGTTGAATGTATTTACAGTCACACGACTATAAAATGAATACTTGAACTAGATATTTATTTTTGTTGTACAACAGAACCCTTTGAGAACATGTTTAAACTGATTAATGTAGAACATTATCATTAATTAGTGAAAATTCATGGAGGATTTTGCAGTGAATATGACTTATACAGTCAATATGAGTGTGTAGCGCTTGCAAAGTGTGGGTGGAGCACAGAGGACGGCAGGACAACGCTTAGAGGCAGAGAAGGCTATTTATTAAACAACTTTTCAGTTTTAAATGCCGTGTAAGCCCACATACACACACACACACGCACACTCTGCTCTGGTCCCGGGTTGCGCTCCCTCTGCTCTCTCTCTGCCTCCTTAAATAGGGATCGGTTACTGGGAAAACACACAAAACACAGGTTAACTACCGTCAGGTGTAGCGATTCTGCCACTCACCTTCCCTGGCTCCGCCCTCCTGTCACAGACCGGCGCTTGACCACGCCCCCGCTGCCACATACCCCCACCGCCAGACTCAGGCCGGGCGCCTGTCCGGCCTGCAGCCGACCCCCCCCCCCCTGACGGGAGAGGAAGTCCGCCACGACCATCTGCGCCCCCGGCCTGTGGACCACCTTGAAGTTGAAGGGTTGGAGTGCCAGATACCAACGGGTGATCCGCACATTGGCATCCTTCATGCGGTGGAGCCACTTATCCCAGTTACGTGCATCCTCACTTACGAATTTTTTGATAATATTCTTGAGGGTGCGATTGAACCGTTCAACTAAACCGTCCGTTTGTGGGTGATAAACGCTGGTGCGGATCGGCTTAATACCCAGTAGCCCATACAGTTCGCTCAGTGTTTGTGACATAAACGAGGTGCCTTGGTCAGTCAGAATCTCTTTCGGGATTCCAACCCGGGAGATGACATGGAAGAGAGCCTCTGCAATACTGCGTGCTGAGATATTGCGAAGAGGCACCGCTTCCGGGTATCGCGTTGCATAGTCCACCAGAACCAATATAAAGCGGTACCCTCGCGTTGACCGATCTAATGGCCCGACGAGATCCATCCCAATTCTTTCGAACGGGGTCTCGATTAATGGTAGGGGCGCAAGGGTGCTTTTGGAATGGCCGCTGGATTTACTAACTGGCATTCACGGCACGCCGTACACCACTTATGGACGTCGCCGCGAATCCCCGGCCAATAGAATCGGGCCATTATTCGGGCTAGTGTCTTATCCTGCCCGAGGTGTCCAGCTATGGGATTAAAGTGAGCCGCCTGGAATACCAATTCCCGGCGGCTCTTTGGAATTAATAACTGGGTAACTCGCTCTTTCGTCTGAGTGTCCTGCATCACTCGGTATAATCTATCCTTCAAAATGGAAAAATAGGGGAAGGACGGGGTGGCGTTCGGCTGGAGCGTTTGACCATTGATTACTCTCACTTGGTCAAACGCGTGTCGCAGAGTCTTGTCTCGCGGTTGTTCTAGTGGGAAATCCGCGAGGGATTCCCCAATAGAAAGAGGAGGAGCCGGCGGCTCCTCACTCTGTCGCAGAGATGACGTAGACGGCTCTGCGACCGCAGCTCCAGCCAAAGCGACACCGGGACCCTCCCCTGTCAACCGGCAGGACCCACTCTTTACTAGGCATGCCATTAAACCCTGAAATCCCGGCCAATCAGTCCCCAAAATCAAAGAGTGGGTAAGGCGAGGATTAACCGTCGCCTTCACTATAGATTTTTCCCCTCTGAAATATATGTGGACCGACACCAATGGGTATCTGTGAACATCCCCGTGCACACACAACACCTTCACCCCCTGTGCTCCCCCCAATGCCTCGTCTTGCACCAGGCTTTGGCGGATCGAGGTCTGATTGCAACCCGAATCCACCAACTCCTGATATGTAGCCCCTTGTACACTCACCGGTATGCGATACGCTCCGGCCCGATCGAGGGCAGCTTCTGGCGCGTCGGGGATCCACACTACCACCCCCACCTCCATAGCTGCGCACTGTTGCTGCAGGTGGCCCGGTTCCCCGCAGCGCCAGCAAACCGGCCCGGGCCTTCCCTCTGCAGCTGTGTTCTGGGGCTCACTCACCTGAGGGGGGGGAGAGACAGACACAGAAGGGAGAGACGGGAGGGCACCACGGGTGCGGTGGGCCGGCTGGGGTGGAGCCGGCCCCCGCCTCCGCGGTGGGGGAATGGGGCGAGGACGGGACACAGAAGGGGGGGAGAAAGAGAGAGAGAAGAGGAGAGAAGAGACGGCATTGTCAGCCGTCCTGCCACCGGAACAGCCGCCAAATGATCCTCCGCCAGTCCTACGGCCTGATCCAACGACGCCGGGCGGTGGCACTGGACCCACTCCGCGGTGCCGGCTGGTAAGCGGGCGATGAATTGCTCCAGCACCACCTGATCGATGATTCCCTCGGTGTCGCGATCATTGGCCCTCAGCCACCGCCAGCAGGCGTCCTGGAGCTGCTGGCCGAACGCGAATGGCCGGCCGACTTCCTCCATCCGCAGCGCGCGGAAGCGCTGGCGCTGTTGTTCGGGCGTGCGCCCCACGCGCTGGAGGATGGCCCGGCGAAGGTCAGCGTAGGCCAGCCAGCAGTCGGCGGGGAGCTGTAGCCTCTCCCGTCAGGAGGGGGAGGAGGCGCGCCGCGCGCTGCTCCATCGGCCACCCCGAGGCTTCGGCGATCTGCTCGAACAAGGTGATAAACGCCTCGGGGTCGTCCTGTGGGCCCATCTTGGTCACGGTGAGGGGAGACGGACCCGCGGCCGGGGCGCTGGCGGACCCCGCCGACGCGAGAATATGCCGGAATGCCTCTCGATCTTCCCGCTGGGCCAGCACCAGGGCTTCAAAGCGTCGCTCCTGCTCCTTTCGGAGCGTGACGAGTGCCTGGTGCTGGCTCTGCTGAGCCGTGGTGAGGGCGTGGACCAAGTCTGCGAACGGGGAGGATTCCATGGGGCTGCAAAGTTGGTGCTCCACCTTTTCCCGGGTTTCAGCACCACTGTAGCGCTTGCAAAGTGTGGGTGCACAGAGGACGGCACAGAGGACGGCAGGACAACGCTTAGAGGCAGAGAAGGCTATTTATTAAACAACTTTTCAGTTTTAAATGCCGTGTAAGCCCACATACAGACACACACGCACACTCTGCTCTGGTCCCGGGTTGCGCTCCCTCTGCTCTCTCTCTGCCTCCTTAAATAGGGATCGGTTACTGGGAAAACACACAAAACACAGGTTAACTACCGTCAGGTGTAGCGATTCTGCCACTCACCTTCCCTGGCTCCACCCTCCTTTCACAGACCGGCGCTTGACCACGCCCCGCTGCCACAGAGTGTAATGACACATTTGGATCTCTGGCCTGTCCCTAGGTCAGGTTTTTTTTGTGGGAATCATCTGAACGGGAGGACGTAGCCACGTCCATCCATCCTCTGCTACTAACACCACCTGAGTGGGAGGATGCAGCCGCGTCCAATCATCTTTTGGAGTCCTTGTCCACAGACTGTGGGGTAGGGCAAACTAACTGGTGATACACCGACAGTGATTTGAGAAAAAAAGGGCCCCAGCGATATAAACTGACTTCAGGGAAAAGAAGGGTATTGTTTTGCTGGCCTTTGTTATCTTTATCTTTATTTTGTTATTTTTCTTATATTGTGCTGCAGCACATTGTTACACAGCTGGTCTGTGAGTTTTCCATTATAAGTTGCCATATATTCTAAATATATTGTGTCTGTGTCATTATTGATATTCAGAGTATTGGCTCTTAAGAATTTGGTGTCTTCTGATCCTGGTTTAGTGATTATCATTGATCATTGATCACCTGTGCTCTATTGTTACATATAACAAAAAGGGTTACATGCTTCTAACACTATAATCTTCACCGTCAGAGAGCTAGCTAATCTGCACTTATCACAAATAAAGCTATCGCTAGCGACGGAGGAAGAATGACTAAACATCCTGCACTGAGCACACTGAACAGGCTGAAGATGTGCCATGATGAAAGGATTCACGTACCTTAATCAATGATCTGTTTATATTAAAGCAGATCTGATGTAGATGGCCTCCGCTTGTGGTCTTTACGCAGGAGGATAAAAAAAAGAAAAAGAAAGCTTCCGGTCTCGGTGTTCTTCCCAAAAGAGAGAAAACAAAAACGGAAAAAGGAAAGCGAAAGTGGAAAGTACAAAAAGGAAAGTGACAGTACAATAAAAATGAAGAGGACACTGGAAAATTATTTGTTTGAATCCAAAATGTTAGGGGGCGTTATGATGGCTTCTAGCCTCACCCAAGCCAAATAACCTGAGAATAATAAACTTTTGCACTATTTTCATGAGTGTACAAAATTTCTTGAGTTTTCGAACATTTCCAAGGTGTCAAATATGTTATAGAAAAAATAAGAAAAAAAAAAACATGCCGAAAAGAATACGGCCCAATCCCTTTGCAATTTAAAATCAGCAACATCTTGACATGAGGTATACCAAATATAGTATGAATCCAACAAAGCACCTAGGAATAGTACATCAAAATGTAACACGTGTTGGCAATGGAGTCATTACTGTCCATGTCCAAATAATGGCACAATACCAGAGAGTGTTTTTGGGCATGTGGATGTCTTCAGAACCATGATATCCTATAACCGGTGACGTTTGAGCCGTATAAGGCAATGCATGGTGAATTTATGACACGCTTCCCGTTTGTGTGGGGTAACAAATTTATTGGTTCGCCATTTCAACATGTTGCAAGATATCACAAATCCCTTCGCAACTTAACATCAGCAACATCTTGACATTACGTGTACCCAATATGCCATGAATCCAACCAACCACTGAGGAGGAGTTTGTTAAAACATGTCAAAACGCACAAAAACAAAAATAATATCTCACTTCCTGTTGAGTATGGCTGATGCAATGTATAGGTAATTTTGTTCATCTCAGGGCACTCCTACCAAATTTGACACGGATAGGTGAAACTATATAAAACGGGCAGGAGTCTCAATGACATATGGGGGCGCTATGGTGCCCCCTGGAAACACGTGGGGTAAAGTCGCAGAGAACATGACTGACGTGTACCAAATTTCATGAGTTTTTGAATATGTACAGGGTGTCAAATCTGTATTTTTGAACTAGGTGGCACTATGGAGTTAATGAAGCACATCTAGACTAATTTACTATATCATCAAAAATTGTATTATAGGCCAAATATATGTGCAAAATTCCATGAATTTTTAGCCAACATAAGCCCTTCAAAACAGCATGGGAAAATTTCAAAATCCCACATTCCATCCAACATGGCTGACTTCCTGTTGGGCAGAGTCAAAGACACACAAGTGATCTTTGTCCTGTATCACAAGAGTATTGATCACACCAAATCTTGTGCTGATCTAAGCAAGTTCATCTCAACCATAGCTTGTTCTCAGGGGTGCTATCGAGCTCTGGGACCACACCCAGTCCCTTGTTCAATGTAAATTTGTGATTTCATGCACATATGATCAGTGTGCCAAAATTTGAGTGTTTTGGAGCATCGTAAGTGCCTCAAAAATTAGTTTTTGCAAAGAGAAAATGAACAAACAAACAGGATGAAAACAATAGGGCTTTGCACGTACGGTGCAGGCCATAGGCCTGCACGTTGGTGTTCAGGCCCTAAATATAGCCACTAGCGGTGATAAAGGGACCTCGCACGTGAGAACATGCCAAAATCAAGTGCCTCAGTAATGAGTAATTTTGTGGAGAAAAAAAATTAAACAAATTAATAATAATAATAAGATGATGGCCCTGTGATGACCTGGCGACTTGTCCAGGGTGTACCCCGCCTTTCGCCCATAGTCAGCTGGGATAGGCTCCAGCTTGCCTGCGACCCTGTAGAAGGATAAAGCGGCTAGAGATAATGAGATGAGATGAGATGAGAAACAAACAGGATGAAAACAATAGGGCTTTGCACGTACAGTGCAGGCCATAGGCCTGCACGTTGGTGTTCAGGCCCTAAATATAGCCACTAGCGGTGATAAAGGGACCTCACACGCGAGAACATGCCAAAATCAAGTGCCTCAGTAACGAGTAATTTCGTGGAGAAAAAAAATTAAACAAATTAATAATAATAATAAGATGATGGCCCTGTGATGACCTGGCGACTTGTCCAGGGTGTACCCCGCCTTTCGCCCATAGTCAGCTGGGATAGGCTCCAGCTTGCCTGCGACCCTGTAGAAGGATAAAGCGGCTAGAGATAATGAGATGAGATGAGAATAAGATGATGAAGAAGCAAAGAAAAAAACAAGAAAACCATAGGGCTTTGGACCTACGGTGCAGGCCATAGGCCTGCACCTTGGTGCTCGGGCCTAATAATAATAATAAATATAGCCGCTAGCAGCAATAAAGGGCCCTTGCACATGAGAACATGGTGAAAACGATAAGGCATTGTACCCGGGGCCAAGCCTCTATCCCTGAGTAGCAGTAGCCAGGACTGATGTGAGTACCAAATTTCATGACTCAGAATTTTTAGGCAATGGAATCATTACTGTCCAGGTCCAAATGGTGGCGCTATACCAGAAGGTCAAATTGGGGATGTGGATATCATCAGAACCATTGTATCCTGAGAATTTTTAGCCATATTGATTGATTGATTGATTGATTGATTGATTGCTTTATTCCGAACAGTAAAGAAGATATAGAAACAAACAAAAAATAAAAAATGCAATCATCAAAACATCATCATAAACAGAATAGCGTAGCCACAAAGCAATAACATAATAATATTCAGAAAGGATTAGGAAGAAGTAAATAACTTATCAAATCCTAACCCTCTATACCACCGTTAATCAAACGTCACTTTCCACCATAATAAACTATATATACAAAAGAAAGCAAAATCAACAAAAAAAAACATACCAACATGGTATAATATCGCCCAAATCATATATATACAAATACTTATGCTATGCGTATATACAGACATACAATACATATGTCTGTGAAGATTCTCAGTCATCCAGGTCATAGTAACTGTGGGTGGTAAAAGAGAGCAACTGGACTTGCTTAGGGTCGAGGCCGTTCACATCCAGCCTCCAGTGACCCACACCAACAGGATGACTCATCGACACCTTAGATGAGCTTTTCATCCATGAGAGGATAAATACCTGATACTCCCTACTAGTCAGACAGAACTGAAGAAGCCTTTCGGATGAGAGGTGAAACGTCTTCAAGAATCTTCAAGCAAGTCCAGTTGCTCTCTTTTACCACCCACAGATACAATACATATATACAGTACATACATATACACATACCTATAACTATACACATCCATACGTACACAGACACCCATATCATAATTATGCATATTGTGCTTATATATTATATACAATTATGCACTATACACACACACACACACACACACACACATATATATATATATATATATATTTTAAACATTTTGAATTTAAGAATAGTGAATTATCACTGTATCACTGTATGGTGAATTTTTCACATGCTTCCTCTTCGTGTGGCGTAACATAAATTTATTGGTTCGCCGTTTCAACATCTTGCAAAATATCTCAAATCCCTTCGCAACTTAAAATCAGCAATATCTTGACATGATGTGTACCAAATATGGCATGAATCCAACAAACCGCCTAGGAAGAGTACATAAAAATGTAATATGTGTTTTGGCAATGGAGTCATTACTGTCCATGTCCAAATGGTGGTACTATACCAGAGGGTGTCTTAGGGCATGTGGATATCTTCCAAAAAAATGATATCCTATAGCCTGTGAAGTTTGAGCCGTGTCAGGCAATGCATGGTGAGTTTATTACTCACTTCCTGTTTGCGTGGCGGAATGTATAATTTTATCGCTTTGCCATTTCCACATCTTGCAACATACTGCAAATTCTTTCGCAATTTAACATCAGTAACATCTTGACATGATGTATACCAAATATGGCATGAATCCAACAAACCGCCTAGGAGGAGTTCGTTAAAAGGTAACACGTGTCAAAACGCACAAAACCAAAAATATCTCACTTCCTGTTGAGTATGGCTGATGCAATGTATATGTAATTTTGTTTGTCTCAGGGCACTCCAAACACCTACCAAATTTTACATGGATAGGTGAAACTATATACTGGGCAGGGGCGGCACGGTGGTGTAGTGGTTAGCGCTGTCGCCTCACAGCAAGAAGGTCCTGGGTTCGAGCCCCGGGGCCGGCGAGGGCCTTTCTGTGTGGAGTTTGCATGTTCTCCCCGTGTCCGCGTGGGTTTCCTCCGGGTGCTCCGGTTTCCCCCACAGTCCAAAGACATGCAGGTTAGGTTAACTGGTGACTCTAAATTGACCGTAGGTGTGAATGTGAGTGTGAATGGTTGTCTGTGTCTATGTGTCGGCCCTGTGATGACCTGGTGACTTGTCCGGGGTGTACCCCGCCTTTCGCCTGTAGTCAGCTGGGATAGGCTCCAGCTTGCCTGCGACCCTGTAGAAGGATAAAGCGGCTAGAGATAATGAGATGAGATGAGATATACTGGGCAGGAGTCTGCATGACATACAGGGGTGCTATGGAGTCCCCTGGACACATCGGGGGTCAAGCCCTTATGGCTAAGTAGCAATGCACATGACTGACATTTGAACCAAATTTCATGAGTTTCCGAATATGTACAAGGGGTCAAATCTGTACTTTTTAACTAGATGGTGCAATGGAGTTAATGAAGCAGACTAATGTACCATATCACCTCAAATTGAATCATAGGACACATGCATGTGCAAAATTCCATAAATTCCATAAGTTTTTAGCCTTCGTAAGCCCCTCAAAACAGCGTGGGAAAATGTCAAAATCCCACATTCCATCCAAAATGGCTAACTTCCTGTTGGGCAGAGTCAAATACAACTAAGTGAGCTTTGTCCTGTATCACAAGAGTATCGATCACACCAAATCTCATGCTGATCCAAGCAAGTTCATCTCAACCATAGCTTGTTCTCAGGGGCACTATTGAGCTCCGGGACCACACCCAGTCCTTTGTTCAATCTAAATTTGTGATTTCACGCACATATGATCAGTGTGCCAAAATTTGTGAGTTTTTGAGCATTGTAAGTGCCTCAAATTTTGCAGAGTGGTTCATGGCCAACATCTCACAGAAGCCTTTCATGTAAGGACAGGAGTTAGACAAGGATGCCTATTATCACCCTTTCTTTTCCTGTTGGTGATAGACTGGGTAATGAAGACATCAACTGCCCAAAAGAGGAATGGCATCCAATGGGCACCTTGGTCGCAACTGGAGGACCTTGACTTTGCTGACGACCTGGTACTTCTTTCTCACACCCATCAACAAATGCAGGAGAAAACCACAACCATAGCAACTTACTCAGCATGTCTTGGCCTCATTATACACAAAGGGAAGAGCAAGATCCTTAAAGTAAACAATAACAACACAACCCCAATCAGGATAGAGGGAGAAGTAATAGAAAAAGTGGAGAGTTTCACCTATCTTGGAAGCGTAGTGGACAAAATGGGTGGGACCGATGCTGATGTAAAGGTACGGATTGGAAAGGCAAGGGCAGCTTTCCACCAGCTGAGGAATGTCTGGGGATCGTCGGAATTGCCACGCAACATCAAAATTAGGATGTTTAACTCCATGGTAAAGCCTATACTTCTGTATGGCGCAGAGACCTGGAGGACAACGGCCAACACCATGAATAAAATCCAGGCCTTCATCAATACCTGCCTCAGGCGGATCCTAAGAGTATACTGGCCAAATACCATCAATAACCTGGAGCTGTGGTGCCAAACAGGACAACAGCCTGTAGAAGAAGAGATCCTCCAAAGAAGATGGAAGTGGGTTGGCCATACCCTTCGCAAACCTGCATCAAACACCGCAAGACAGGCCCTCTTCTGGAACCCACAAGGGAGAAAGAAGAGGGGCAGGCCAAGAAACAGCTGGCGCCGTGAACTAGATGCAGATGTGAAGAGGTCTGGCTATACATGGGGACAACTGGAAAAGATCGCCCAGGATCATGATGACTGGAGAGCACTTGTTCGTGGCCTATGCCCAAAATTGGGCGGTAGGCGTAAGTAAGTAAGTAAGTAAGTAAGTAAGTGCCTCAAAAATGAGTTTTTACAAAGGAAAATAAATAAACAAACAAATAAATAAAAATGAATTAATAAATTAATAATAATAATAATAATAATAATTATCATCATCATCATCATCATCAGGATGAAAACAATAGGGCTTTGCACATACGGACTTTGGTGCTCGAGCCCTAAATATAGCCACTAGCGGTGATAAAAGGCCCTCGCACATGAAAACATGCTGAAAACAATAGGGCATTGCACCCAAGGCCAAGCCTCTATCCCTGAGTAGCAGTGGCCAGGACTGATGTGTGCACGAAATTTCATGAGTCAGAGTTTTTCAGCAATGGAATCATTACTGTCCAGGTCCAAATGGTGGCACAACACAAGTGGCTCACTTTGGGCATGGGGATATTGTCAGACCACTGATGTCTTATAAACTGTGAGGTTTTAGCTCTATCAGGCAATGCATGGTGAATTGATGACACACTTTCTGTTTGCATGGCGAAACATACAAATTTATTGGTCTGCCATTTCAACATCATGCAAGATATCACAAATCCTGTTGTAAGTCAATTAACTAAAACAATGTGCATTTCAGTTTTGTTCATCTTGGGGCACCCCACACACCTACCACTTTTGACACTGATAGGTGTCAAAATTGGTAGGTGTGTGGGGTGCCCCAACACACCTACTGGGCAGAAGTCTCAACGACATGTGGGGGCGCTATGGAGTCCCCTGGACACACCTGGGGTCAATCCCCTATCGGTGAGTAGCGGTGTGCATGACTGACAGGTGTACCAAATTTCAATATTTTTCGAATATTTACAAGGTGCTAAGCCTGTACTTTTGAACTAGGTGACGCTTTGGAGTTAGTGAAGCCTGTCTAGACTGATTTCCCATATCAACTGAAATTATATCAGAGGACAAATATATGTGCAAAGTTTCATGAGTTTTTATCCATCGTAAACCCCTCAAAAAAAGCACGGGAAAATTTTAAAAATCCCACATTCCATCCAGCATGGCTGACTTCCTGTTGGGCCCAGTCAGATATAACCAAGTGACCTTTGTCCTGTATCATGAGTATCGATCACACTCAATCTTGTGCTGATCCGAGCAACTTCATCTCAACCATAGCTTATTCTGTCAGTGTAGATGCAATTTTGTTCTTCTCGGGGCACTCCACACACCTACCAAAAATTGACACGGACAGGTGAAACTGTTTACCGAGCAGGAGTCTCAATGTGGCATCCAAAGCTATAAATTTGAATCTAACATTTTAGGGGGGCGCTAGCCTCTCCCAAGGCAAATAACCTAACACTATTAAACTTTTGCCCTATTTTCACGAGTGCATGAAATTTCTTGAGTTTTCAAATATTTCCAAGGTGTCAAATCTGTAATAATAGAAAAAGAATAATAATAAGAAAAAACATACTAAAAACAATATGGCCCAATACTTTCACAATTTAAAATCAGAAACATCTTGACAATGTATACCAAATATGGCATCAATTCAACAAACCGCCTAGGAAGAGTACATCAAAATGTAACACGTGTTTTGGCAATGGAGCTATACCAGAGGGTGTCTTTGGGCATGTGGATATCTTCCAAAAAATGATATCCTATAACCTGTGAAGTTTGAGCCGTATCAGGCAATGCATGGTGAATTTATGACTCACTTCGTTTGCGTGGCGTAACGTAGAAATGTATTGTTTGCAATTTCAAAATCATGCGACATATTGGAAATCCCTTCGCAATCTAACATCTGCAATATCTTCACAAATTGTATACCAAATATGGCATTGATCCAACAAACCGCCTAGGAGGAGTTCGCTAAAATGTAACACATGTCAAAACGCACAAAACGAAAAATATCTCACTTCCTGTTGAGTATGGCTATACAATGTATAGGTAATTTTGTTCATCTCAGGGCACTCCACATACCTACCAAATTTGACATGGGTAGGTGAAACTATATACCGGGCAGGAGTCTCAATGACATATGGGGGCGCTATGGAGTCCCCCGGACACCCCTGGGGTCAAGCCCCTATGGCTGAGTTTCGGTGCACATGACTGATGTCTGTACCAAATTTCATGAGTTTTCGAATATGTACAAGGTGTCAAATCTGTATTTTTGAACTAGGTAGCCCTATGAAGTTATTGAAGCCCACATAGACTAATTTACCATATCCTCTCAAATTGTATCATAGGACAAATGTATGTGCAAAATTTCATGGGTTTTTACCCATCGTAAGCCCCTCAAAACAGCGCAGGAAAATTTTAAAATCACACATTCCATCCAACACGGCTGACTTCCTGTTGGGTGGAGTCAAATACAACTAAGTGATCTTTGTCCTGTATCACAAAAGTATCGATCACACCAAAACTCATGACAATCCAAGCAACTTCATCTCAACCATAGCTTGTTCGCCCAGTCCCTTGCTCAGTGTACCTTTTTGATTTTACGCAGATTTGATCAGTGTGCCAAAATTTGCGAGTTTTTGAACATCGGAAGTGCCTCAATAATGTGTTCTTCACTGAAGAAAATAAAATTAATATTAATAATAAATAAAAACATGACGAAAACAATAGGGCATTGCACCCGAGGCCAAGCCTCTATCCATGAGTAGCAGTGGCCAGGACTGATGTGTTTACCAAATTACATGAGTCAGAGTTTTTGGGCAATGGAATCATTACTGTCCAGGTCCAAATGGTGGCACAACACAAGTGGCTCACTTTGGGCATGGGGATATCATCAGAACCCCGATGTCTTATAACCTGTGTAGTCAGGGAGCCAAAGTCTCAAAAACCCTTTAAAATGGGTTGAACCTGACATGGCTTGTTATACTTTTTATTTGTGATTTATTTGATAGTTTTATCCCTAAGGACAAACAATTGGAGGGTCTGCTCTGTCGGAAATAATGCAAAAAAAAAATTGTGCCTATTTTAGTGTATGTACCCTTCATTTTTCGACGAAAAATTCTGAAAAATTCCCTGAAATCTTCAGTGGTTTGGGTAAGTTGTCAATAAATGCTTTCCAGGTGCAAAGGACACATATGTTGACAACATTCAGTGAAAAAATAATTCTTAAACCACATTTCTACATGATTTTGGCTCCATTTAATGCAAAAAAATTAGGCGTTTTTTCACTTTTTTGCAATATTTTCATCTTTACTTCATTGGCAATCAACCTTTTCCCCAAGTTATGACATCAGACAACATGCCATTCTTTTTACCAAACAGTATACTGATTCCACAGAAAAAACTATAAAAATCCAACCAAAATCAATGGATCTGTGGTGATTTCACTTCTAGTTGGTGATCAACAGGCCCAGAAACTCAATAGAATTTCAGGCTACAATCAAAATTCTGAAAGGCACACTGAATACTTAGCAATATGACACACATTCTCTCTCTCTCTCTCTCTCTCTCTCACACACAGACACACACACACACACACACACACACACGAGTAATTTGGGGATCCTACAATGATTTGCACCCCGGTGACACCCCCCACGGCACCCAATCATCTGAGGTAAGTTTTATGTTTTGCCTTACTTTCTCTATGGCTATGGCTTAAATGTCATGAAACTTATACCACTGTCTGACAAGCCTGTTGTAATGGTAGTTGATGCCATGGCATTCATTCAACGTTACCAGCATCTTGGGAGCAGCACCTTCTATGAACTGCAAGGGAATTATCTGAGGCAGCTACTTGGAATGCTCCCAGACCAGTGTGACTGCATCCACTTTGTTGGTGATAGATATGATTTCTCTCCAGCTGAAAGTCTGAAAGGTGAGGAGCGAGAGAAGAGGATGAAGACCTGCCCCAGCAAACTGAAGGAGTATAAGCCGCATGACACACTCCCTGTACCTGAATGGAAAGGCTTCATTCACAATCCACGGAATAAAGCTAATCTGTTGAACTACCTGGGGGAAGCATGGACTGCTCAGAACAAGTCACTTCCTGCAGGATGCACACTTATTCTTGGTGGAGTCTTTTGTGATCCTGGTCGCACTGTGCTCTTGTCAGCAAATTGTCAGATTGAGCTTCCAGAACTTTCCTGGGAAAAACATGAGGAGGCAGATACTAGAATGTTTGCTCACATTGCATATTCAGTACGCATTATGCACCACAAACGGGCTGTGGTAGTTGCAACTGACACAGATGTGATCATCATGTGCATCTACTACATCAGACACATGATTGGGCTGCAGGAGCTGTGGGTGAAGATGAATGACAACTTCCTACCTGTTCATGCCATGACAGAAGCCCTGGCAGGGAAGTATGACACTGCACCTGCAGAATTTACATCCATTCTCCTTAGCACGTACATACTTACTGGATGTGACACAGTGAACTATCTTTACAGAAGAGGGAAAAGGCGGGCCTACACAACTACCATTAAACACCTGACAGACCTTCTGCCACTCTGCAGGTACGGTGACCCTGAGGAAAGCCTAGATGTTCAGGAAGAGGTCATCACAGCAGCACATCAATATATGGTGTCTCTTTATGACAGGAGTGACTTTGTTGGGACACTGGATGCCCTGCCAGCCCATCTCTTTGTTAACATCAAAGGAGACATGCGTTGCCTTCCTCCAACAGAAGATGCCTTCTTATTACACCTTCGCCATGCTCTTCATCAATTAGCTGTGTGTAAGCGGGCACACCTGGTTCAGCCAAACCACCCAGCTGCTACTGAATTTGGGAGGCAACTTGTAAATGGCAAATTGGTGCCAGTTATGATGCTGAAAGAGGCAAAACCATCGGAACTCAAACTCAGCAAATACTGCAACTGCAAGAAGAGCATGTGTGCCCGAGGATGCTCCTGTGCAAGAGCGAATGTGAGGTGTGGCATTGCATGCCTCTGCACCGGGGACCCCAACAGATGTTCAAGGATTGAACTTGCGCTTGAAGAAAGAGACATGTAAGTTGACTGTGTGTGTGTGTGTGTGTGTACACGTGTGTACATCAATGTGGAGGGGGGCATCTTTTATCCAGCTGCTGTATGACCCACCCTGTCGGTCTTGTTTGTTGTCTCATCAGGTGACAGGAAGGATCTGCAGTGTGCCACCCTCCTGATTATCCCAATTCACAGGGACCCGCGCAGGGACCCCACGTTTACTTTTAAATTACTTTGTTCTATAAAAGTTGTCAGTGAGTCAATAAAATTGTGAGATAATAAAGTATTTTTGTTGAATTTTATTTATTTATTTTTTCAATTTTATTTATTTCCACTGGGAGAAGAGTTATTTTTAAATGTAAAAGCTCCCTAGGCTATGATGTTTAGTAACGTGGACATTAAAACCATGTTAAGTACACAGTGTACCTTTCGGAATGTTGAGAGTAGCCTAAAATTCTATTGAGTTTCTGGGCCTGTTGATCACCAACTAGAAGTGAAATCACCACAGATCCATTGATTTTGGTTGGATTTTTATTTTTTTTTCTGTGGAATCAGTATACTGTGTGGTAAAAAGAATGGCATATTGTCTGATGTCATAACTTGGGAGAAAAGTTCATTGCCAATGAAGTAAAGATGAAAATATTGCAAAAAAGTGAAAAAACGCCTAATTTTTTTGCACTAAATGGAGCTAAAATCATGTAGAAATGTGGTTTAAGAATTGTTTTTTCACTGAATGTTGTCAACATATGTGTCCTTTGCACCTGGAAAGCATTTATTGACAGCTTACCCAAGCCACTGAGGATTTCAGGGAATTTTTCATTTTTCAGAATTTTTCGTCGAAAAATGAAGGATATATACACTAAAATAGGCACAATTTTTTTTCGCGATATTTCCGACAGAGCAGACCCTCCAATTATTTGTCCTTAGGGATAAAACTATCAAAAAAAAATCACAAATAAAAAGTATAACAAGCCATGTCAGGTTCAACCCATTTTTGGGACTTTGCCTCCCCGACTAGTGAGGTTTTAGCTCTATCAGGCAATGCATGGTGAATTTATAACAGACTACCTGTTTGCGTGGCGAAACACATAAATTTATTGGTTCGCCATTTCAACAGCATGCAAGATATCACAAATCCTGTAGCAAGTCAATTGACTAAAATAATATGGATTTCAGTTTTGTTCATCTTGGGGCACCCCACACACCTACCACTTTTGACACAGATAGGTGAAACTATATAACGGGCAGAAGTCTCAATGTCATCTGGGAGCGCTATTGAGTCCCCTGGACACATGTGGGGTCAAGCCACTATCCCTGAGTAACGGTGGCCAGGACTGATGTGAGTACCAAATTTCATGAGTCAAAGTTTTTAGGCAATGGAATCATTACTGCCCAGGTCCAAATGGTGGCACTAGACCAGAGGGTCAAATTGGGCATGTGGATATCATCAGAAACATCATCTACTATAACCTGTGAATTTTTAGCTATATCACACACACCTACCTAAATTTGACACGGACAGGTGAAACTGTATATCGGGCAGGAGTCTCAATGTGGCATCCAAAGCTATAAATTTGAATCTAACATTTTAGGGGCTGCTATGGTGTCTTCTAGCCTCACTCAAGGCAAATAACCTAACACTAAAACTTTTGCCCTATTTTCATGAGTGCATGAAATTTCTTGAGTTTTTGAATATTTCCAAGGTGTCAAATCTGTAATTACGGTATATTAAAATAAGAAAAAAAATGCCGAAAACAAATTGGCCCAATCCCTCTGCAATTTAAAATCAGAAACGTCTTGACATGATGTATACCAAATATACATCATGGTGAATTTTTCACATGATTCCTGTTCATGTGGCATAACATAAATTTATTGGTTCGCCATTTCAACATCTTGCAAGATATCCCAAATCCCTTCGCAACTTAAAATCAGCAACATCTTCACATGACGTGTACCAAATATGGCATGAATCCAACAAACCGCCTAGGAAGAGTACATCAAACTGTAACATGTGTTTTGGCAATGGAGTCATTACTGTCCATGCCCAAATGGTGGCACTATACCAGAGGGTGTCTTAGGGCATGTGGATATCTTCCAAACAATGATATCCTATAACCTGTGAAGTTTGAGCCATATCAGGCAATGCATGGTGAATTTATGACTCACTTCCTGTTTGTGTGGCGTAATGTATACATTTATTGGTTCGCCATTTCCACATCTTGTAACATACTGGAAATCCTTTCGTAATTTAACATCAGTAACATCTTGACATGACGTATACCAAATATGGCGTGGATCCAACAAACCGCCGAGGAGGAGTTCATTAAAATGAAACGTATCAAAACGCAAAAAAACAAAAATATCTCACTTCCTGTTGAGTATGGCTGATGCAACATATATGCAATTTTGTTCTTCTCTGTGCACTCCACACACCTACCAAAATTTGACACGGATAGGTGAAACTGTATACTGAGCAGGAGTCTCAATGTGGCATCCAAAGCTATAAATTTGAATCTAACATTTTAGGGGGCGCTATGGTGTCTTCTAGCCTCACCCAAGTCAAATAACCTAAGAATAATAAACTTTTGCCCTAGTTTCATGAGTGCACCAAATTCTTGAGTTTTCGAATATTTCCAAGTTGTCAAATCTGTAATTATAGTCTAATAATAATAATAATAATAATAATAATAATAAGAGAAGAAGAAGAAAATGCCAGAAACAAATCTGCCCAATCCCTCTGCAATTTAAAATCAGAAACATCTTGACAGGACATATACCAAATATGGCATCAATTCAACAAACCACCTAGGAAGAGTACATCAAAATGTAACACGTGTTTTGGCAATGGAGTCATTACTGTCCATGTCCAAATGGTGGCGCTATACCACAGGGTGTCTTTAGACATGCGGATATCTTCAGAACCATGATATCAGATTATAACCTGTGAAGTTTGAACCGTATCAGGCAATGCATGGTGAATTTATGACTCACTTCTTGTTTGCGTGGTGTAACGTATAAATTTATTGGTTTGCCATTTCAGCATCTTGTGAGTTGTTGCCAATCTCTTTGCAATTTAAAATCAGCAACATCTTGACATGATGTATACCAAATATGGCATGGGTTCAACAAACCGCCTAGGAGGAGTTTGTTAAAATGTAACATGTGTCAAAACGCACAAAACCAAAAATATTTCACTTCTTGTTGAGTATGGCTGATGAAATGTATAACGGCTGAAATTTACTTAGGGTGACAATAAGGTGGCCACCTGACCCAAAAAGTTAAATGTGGGTATGTTTTATGGAAATATTTTAATTTTATAGACAAGACACTTAGCTAACTGGTACAAGCAGCGAAAACAATGTTATTTCAGTTTTTCGCAAGAAAGTGATAAAATATTGAGCATATTTCTAAAATATCCTGGTCTACGGACGTGACATTAAGAAAACTGAAACAATAACTTCACTTGAAGCTGAACACATTTATTGTCCATCAAACTGGAAAAACAATATTCACCATGAAAGAAGAGACCCTAAGAAACAACAATTGCAACAGTACGAATATGGCAGTTGTAATCTTAATTATATCTTGAACCTTTGTAACACCAATGCTCGTAGTAAAAAAAGGAACATTTTTCATGTTAGCAAATTCACATATTTATATATTTCTATATTTAAACCATCAATAACATATACAAAGGTTTACTGAAGTTCAAAGGCACTCTGAGTAATTATACAGGCTAGAGATGTCCATCTATTCATTATACCAAGACATATTTCATATATTTGATACAGTTGAATTACCAGTCTCAAAAACAGAAAAGTCTATGGACATGACATTGGAATTGTTTTCAGAACAAACATTACTGAAATAAACAAATTACTTTTTTTTTTACCAAATAATCAACAAATTACTTTTCTTTACCAAATTACTTTTTTCGCCATCTAGCTTGTTTCTCTGCCCGCTTTTGTCACCTAACTTTTTCATTTACTTTACCCATGGTTTATCAGATTTCTGAAAAGAAAAGGTCAAGAAGTGAGTATTTTCCAAATTCATTATGTGAGACAAGTCATGCAGTTTCTAGCAAGCTCAGAAAACATGTTAATAGGTGGAAAAAGTCTAAATGTGACGGACAGTTGTAAATGATTTACTGGGGCTACGGACGTGACATTGTACACAACAGAACAAGACTTGCTTATGTGGAGACAAGATGAAGAATATGTATGTATCAAGGTTGAAGTAAAGTGTAAATAGTATGCAAGAAACCTTTTGTCACTTTGAAACTGAAATAATGCACTTATAAAATTATTTTAATCATTTGATCTGCAACATAGGATTTTTTCTCAGAAAATATAGAGAAGAAGTGCAGAACAGTGAAAAACACCAGATTAGAGTACAGAAGAAGCACTAGATAGAGTGATATAGTATCACAGTAGGCATGCAAGCTGTTTAGTAATATTAGTAATGAAGAATAATATGTTAGGAGATTGTGATCGCTAAGGTACAACTTAGTCTACGGACGTGACATACAACAACTAGTGAGTTTAGTGGAATATTGAGAACCGCCACCACGCATGCTTAGACTGAAATTCATAAATACCGTTCTGTTCTGCACAGTTATTGATAATGACATCTCAACAACCAGCTTTAAAACAAAAACATCAAGAAGAATATCAGGAAATGACGGTCTACGGACGTGACAAAACTGTTACGAAATTCGCATCCGTGGCAGTTGTTATGCTGCCACTGAGAAAAGCATCGAGATGGAGATCCAAATTCTGTTATGTCTGAAAACAACACATGTCCTGTGAAAAAGAGACAGTATGGAATTAGTAAAAACATACATTTGGAGCCTGAAAGCAGTTGTTCCAAAACCATATGTTTTCTCAACCATTGAACTGTGACATATATGGTTGGCTTGTACAGATGAATATAATAATGAAGAAACTGATACCAGACGTGTGGTTTTATGTACATATTGTACAGAGGAAGCCATAGAAATACAGAAAGCAAAAAAAAAAGTCTCTGAATCAATGATATTAGTGACAGTTGTATGCACTAAATGCCATGTGGCCAAGTGTGACATGAATTTTTTGTTGATTTTCCCCAAATAAAGATTTTCCGGTTGACAGATTTATCAAAGAGTGCCAGGTATCCAATGTAAATTAGTACGTTATAGGTGCCTGGACTTGTGGCCAACATAAAATTAAGTTAATGCTGTCTAGCAGTACATATGTATGCAGTTTTCCATACAATGTTATTTTGGTACCCCAAGTGAATTTCAGTCGATAAGCAATTTTGTTCATCTAAGAGCACTCCACAGACCGACCAAATTTGACACGGATAGGTGAAACTGTATACCAGGCTCTCAATGTGGTATTCAAAGCTATAAATTTGAATCTAACATTTTAGAGGGCGCTATGGTGTCTTCTAGCCTCATCCAAGGCAAATAACCTAAGAACAATGAATTTTTGCCCTATTTTCACGAGTGCACCAAATTCTTGAGTTTTCGAATATTTCCAAGGTGTCAAATCTGTAATTATAGAAAAATAAAAATAAAAAGGACTAAAGTCACTCAGTCAAAGTGCACAGTGCACTTTAGCTATAGCTTTAGTGCAGTATCACTTTGACTATGCCCCCTGCTCCTGGTTTTTTGGGCTTGACCAGGAAATCGAAACACAGCCTTCAGATTTGTCAAAATAAGCTGATACGCTTCATCCTTGGCTTGGATCCACAAGCACACCTCTCTGTATCTGACTTTAGAAAGGTTGTGTGGTTATCTGTTGAGCAAAGGGTATGGTATTCTGGTGTAATTCATCTGTTTAAAGTCCTGAATGGCCTTTCACCTTCATATTTGCAGCATGACATAACAAGTGACAGATATCCATACTCATTGCACTAGGTTTAGTCGATACTCTCTGGCAATACCCAAGTCTGGCAGCCATCGTCAAAAAACTTTTGTGTTTAATGCCATTAAGTTGTGGAATGATCTGCCAAACAGCATTCAGTCAGCCAAGTCTCTCTCTAATTTTAAGAATAAAGTAAAGAGGCATTTATTTAACTGCCTTCAGACAACGGACAGTGGGCAGTTTTAAATTATTCTGGTCAGTTTAACTGGTCTGCGGTTAGCCTTTTGCATGTTCTGTGATAAGGTTCTTGATGTGATCCTTCTGTGGTGCTCAACTACATGGTGCTACTCTTGGGTGCATTATAATAGTATTGCATCTTGCCTTTTATATCCATGTTTTGCTAGAAATTTAGTTTTTGTTGTACTGCTAAAGGTTTTTTAAAATTCTATTTATTGCCATTTATACAAATTTAGTATTGATAATACACTTAATTCCATGTTCCATGATTAAACAATCAACATAGCACCATCCTGAAAATTTCGTTGGACCACAATGGAAATAAGTGTTTTACACTTTGTTTTATCCTTGGTTTTAGTTTCATGGAATTAGTTCAATTGTACATTAGTATATTGTCCTACTTGCATGAAATTTTTACCTTAATAAATCTCCATCTGTAATCACTACTTGAAATGAAATTGGCCAGTTGGTAGGTAAATAATTACATAAATGTCACATACGTAAACCCGATGAGGAGGATGGTAAGCAAAACACAATGCAATTTAGTGGTAATAGGAAAGATAAAAAAATTTCCTATGCACCCCCTATGCTTATGCACCCCCAGCCACTGGGGGTGCATAAGCGTACTCTTGGTGCCGGTCCCAAGCCCGGATAAATTGGAGAGGGTTGTGTCAGGAAGGGCATCCGGCATAAAACTGTGCCAAATGCAAAAGGCTAACCGCAGACCAGTTAAACTGACCAGAATAATTTAAAACTGCCCACTGTCCGTTGTCTGAAGGCAGTTAAATAAATGCCTCTTTACTTTATTCTTAAAATTAGAGAGAGACTTGGTTGACTGAATGCTGTTTGGCAGATCATTCCACAACTTAATGGCATTAAACACAAAAGTTTTTTGACGATGGCTGCCAGACTTGGGTATTGCCAGAGAGTATCGACTAAACCTAGTGCAACGAGTATGGATATCTGTCACTTGTTATGTCATGCTGCAAATATGAAGGTGAAAGGCCATTCAGGACTTTAAACAGATGAATTACACCAGAATACCATACCCTTTGCTCAACAGATAACCACACAACCTTTCTAAAGTCAGATACAGAGAGGTGTGCTTGTGGATCCAAGCCAAGGATGAAGCGTATCAGCTTATTTTGACAAATCTGAAGGCTGTGTTTCGATTTCCTGGTCAAGCCCAAAAAACCAGGAGCAGGGGGCATAGTCAAAGTGATACTGCACTAAAGCTATAGCTAAAGTGCACTGTGCACTTTGACTGAGTGACTTTAGTCCTTTTTATTTTTCTATAATTACAGATTTGACACCTTGGAAATATTCGAAAACTCAAGAATTTGGTGCACTCGTGAAAATAGGGCAAAAATTCATTGCTCTTAGGTTATTTGCCTTGGATGAGGCTAGAAGACACCATAGCGCCCTCTAAAATGTTAGATTCAAATTTATAGCTTTGAATACCACATTGAGAGCCTGGTATACAGTTTCACCTATCCGTGTCAAATTTGGTCGGTCTGTGGAGTGCTCTTAGATGAACAAAATTGCTTATCGACTGAAATTCACTTGGGGTACCAAAATAACATTGTATGGAAAACTGCATACATATGTACTGCTAGACAGCATTAACTTAATTTTATGTTGGCCACAAGTCCAGGCACCTATAACGTACTAATTTACATTGGATACCTGGCACTCTTTGATAAATCTGTCAACCGGAAAATCTTTATTTGGGGAAAATCAACAAAAAATTCATGTCACACTTGGCCACATGGCATTTAGTGCATACAACTGTGCGGAATGAAAAGAGAAATATCATACTGGATCGGTCGGGGCCCGGGTTAACAAGGACCGCCTCTGGTACTGTTGGTCAACAGGGTGCCCGTGGAAAGTGTGCTACTGTTGCGCCAAAAAGGAGAAAGAGAGGGGGGAGGCGTGCTAGGAGAGAGCATTAAAGATGGAAGGGAAGGAGCTTAGAATTGAGGGTGGGAACATTGAATGTGGGGACATTGACTGGCAGACCGAGAGAGTTAGCAGGTATGATGGAAAGAAAATTTTGGACATTTTGTGTGTGCAGGAGATGAGGTGGAAAGGAAGCAAGGCCAAGAACATTGGAGATGGATGCAAGTTGCTTTATTATGGAGTCGATGGAAAGAGAAATGGTGCTGGTATTGTTTTGAGGGGAGAGTTGGTCAGCAGTGTGATTGATGTGAAGAAGGTGTCAGATAGAGTGATAGGCATGAAGTTGGAGATTCAAGGAATGGTAATCAATGTTGTGTGCGCGTACGCCCCACAGGTTGGATATGAGAATGAAGAGAAAGAGTCTTTCTGGGAAAAGATGGATGAAGTGGTAGAAAGTATACCAAGGGAGGAGCGCATGCTGATAGGAGCAGATTTCAACGGACATGTTGGTGAGGGAAACAGAGGAGATGAGGACGTGATGGGCAGATATGGTGTAAGAGAGAGAAATGTGGAAGGGCAAATGGTGGTTGATTTTTCAAAGAGGATGAATTTGGCAATAGTCAATACATACTTCGAGAAGAAAGAGTAGCACAGGGTGACGTTTAAGAGTGGAGGAAGATCTACACATGTGGACTACATACTCTGCAGAAGGGGCAACCTGAAGGAGATTGGAGACTGTAAAGTGATGACAGGGGAGAGTGTAGCTAGACAACATCAAGTGGTCATGTGCAGGATGAGCTTGAAAGTGAAAAAGAGGAAGCGTGAAATAGTGGAGCCGAAGATTAAGTGGTGGAAACTAAAAGAGGTTGAACATCAGAAGGAGTTTAGGGAAGAAATGAGATGAGCATTGATGAGCATGAGATGAGCATGAGATGGTCATGGAAGTCTGCCGGAAGATTGGAATACTACTGCTGTACTAGTAAGAGAGGCAGCAAGGAAGGTGCTATGGTGGTCATCGGGAAGGAGGAAGGAAAACAAGGAGACATGGTGGTGGAACAAAGAAGTGCAGGAAATTATAAAAGAGAAGAGGCTAACAAAGAAGAATTGGGATGAGCAGAGAGATGAGGGAAGCAGGTGGGTTTTTTTCTTTTGTTCTCTCCGTGCTTCCACGGAAGGCGGTCGCATTTTCTGCTCTCCCTCTCCCTCCTTTTTTTCCCTGCTTGTGCTTCTGTGTCTTGTCTCGTCTGCTGTACTTTTTGAAGAGACTCTTCCTGCATTACTTTCTAAACTAAAAAAAGCATAGAATTGATAAACTGGTCTCCTAACGAAATTGACACAGTTTTGGGTTCAGGGGAACCCGTCTGTCCTGCCGGAACGTTTGCGGCTGGTTACACAATGGACGCATGGGAGCGGTGGTGGGTCATGTGCCTGGTCACAATCTTCAATGTCCTCCACAGAAAGAATTTTCTGTGGAGGGCATTGAAGATATCTACCGATTCGGAACCATGATTACAGGACTTTTGCTGATTGGATTAGGCACTGCCCTGGTATATCAAGGAAATCAGACAACGGTGACAGCTATTCAAAGCCCCACAAAGCTGCCCGATATGATTGGAGTGGTGGGCAAAGCTGTTGACACTCAGACTGTGGACATTCAGAACTTTAACCACAAAATGGTTGTTATCTTGGAGCAGCTTTCAGCTTTGCAAGGAATACGTTTTTTGGAGATCAATTTGAATTTGAATAGAATGGACGGAATGGACAGATATGGATGAGCAGTGTGGACGTGCAAAGACTGCGTCTGGAAAGACCAAACAATTCATATCTTATCTACATTTGGCGCCCTGAGACAGCACCGGCCTTGGTTCAGGCTGTTGCTGAGGAAATATTTCCCCCTGAAGGTCACTGCCGGGAGACACTCTCGCCCTCGCATTCCTTCTCTAACTCTCCGCGGTCGCCATTTTTACCCCCAGTGTGACAAGCGGGTGCGTGACCAGCGCCTTCATGGCTGTAGGAGCGGACGGCTGCTTGCTTGCGCTGGATTACCTCCTCCCCTCCCCCCCTTACCCCCTACCCCTGATTCCCCCCCCCCCCAAGTCCCGTGTTTAAAGTGTACTTGTGTTGTTGTGTGCTTATGTGCAAAGGTTTTTAAATGTTCCCACACTGTACTCCTGACAGGAGTGTTCTTTTTTCCTTATCTCTCCTCATGTTGTGTTTCCTTTTTATCTTTATCCGTCTTCCTGTCCTGTCTACCCTATGTCAATTGTATGTTGTATATGTATGGACAGGTTGACGGCTAATTTCGTTGGTACATGTGACTAGTGGCAATAAAGGGCATCATCATCATCATCATACAGAGAGACGAGACAGAAGGCAAAAAACACTGTAGCAAAGGCGAAAGCAGATGCATGCCAGGAGTTGTACGAAAGACTGGAGACCAAAGAAGAAGAGAAAGACCTGTACAGACTAGCTAGGCAGAGAAACAGGGAAGCAAGGGATGTACAGCAGGTAAGAGTGATGAAAGATGTAAATGGAAATGTGCTGACAAACAAAGAGAGTGTATAGAGAAGGTGGAAAGAGTACTTTGAGGATTTATAAAATGAGGAGAATTCAAGAGAGAAAAGGTCAGATTCATTGAAGACAGCAAATCAGGAAGCAGAGTTGGTTAGTAAGGATGAGGTGAGGGCAGCCATGAAAAGAATGAAGACTGGGAAAGTAGTCGGACCAGATGGTATCCCGATTGAGGCTTGGAGATGTTTGGGTGAGACAGCTGTGGAGTTCCTAACGAGATTGTTTAATAAGATCCTAGAGAGTGAGAAAATGACAGATGAATGGAGAAAGAGTGCACTAGAGAAGGCCAGAGAAAGCTACATTGTGTGTTTGTAGACCTGGAGAAGGCATACGATAGAGTGCCGAGAGAGGAGTTATGGTATTGTATGAGAAAGAGTGGAGTGAATGAGAAGTATATTAGAGTGGTGCAAGATATGTATGAAAACAGTGAAACAGCAGTGAGGTGTGCAGTTGGAACGATTGAATGGTTCAAGGTGAAGGTGGGACTCCATCAAGGATCTGCTTTGAGTCCTTTTTTTGTTTGCCATAGTGATGGATAGCTTGATGGACGAAGTGAGGCAAGAGTCACCATGGAACATGATGTTTGCAGATGATATTGTGATATGTGGTGAAAGTAGAAAGGAGGTTGAGTTGGGTTTGGACAGATGGAGGTATGCATTGGAACGAAGAGGAATGAAGGTGAGCAGGAGCAAAACAGAATACATGTGCATCAATGAGAATGGGGATGAGAGTGTAGTGAAGATGCAAGGAGCAGACGTAAAGAAAGTTGGTGAATTCAAGTACCTGGGGTCAGCTGTGCAGGAAAATGGGGGTTGCGATAATGAGGTGAGAAAGAGAGTGCAGTTAGGATGGAGCAGTTGGAGAAGGATTTCAGGAGTCATTTGTGATAGGAAAGTCCCAGCAAAAGTGAAAGGTAAGATGTATAAGAGAGTAGTGAGACCAGCTGTGATGTATGGATTGGAGACCATACCCTTAACAAAGAGACAGGAGGCAAAGTTGGAGATGGCGGAGTTGAGGATGTTAAGGTTTGCGATGGGAGTGACAAGATTGGACAGGATAAGGAACGAATACATCAGAGGGACAGCACATGTAGAGAGCTTGGGAATTAAGCTAAGAGAGATGAGACTGGGGCGGCACGGTGGTGTAGTGGTTAGCGCTGTCGCCTCACAGCAAGAAGGTCCTGGGTTCGAGCCCCGGGGCCGGCGAGGGCCTTTCTGTGTGGAGTTTGCATGTTCTCCCCGTGTCCGCGTGGGTTTCCTCCGGGTGCTCCGGTTTCCCCCACAGTCCAAAGACATGCAGGTTAGGTTAACTGGTGACTCTAAATTGACCGTAGGTGTGAATGGTTGTCTGTGTCTATGTGTCAGCCCTGTGATGACCTGGCGACTTGTCCAGGGTGTACCCCGCCTTTCGCCCGTAGTCAGCTGGGATAGGCTCCAGCTTGCCTGCGACCCTGTAGAAGGATAAAGCGGCTAGAGATAATGAGATGAGATGAGATGAGACTGAGATGGTATGGGCACATCCTGAGAAGAGATGCAGAGCATGTGGGAAGGAGAATGTTGAAGATGGAGCTGCCAGGCAAATGAAAACGAGGAAGGCCAAAGAGGAGATACATGGATGTGGTGAGAGATGACATGAAAGTGGCAGGTGTGGTAGAGAAGGATGCGGAAGACAGGGTGCAATGGAGACGAAAGAGTCGCTGTGGCGACCCCTAATCGGGAGCAGCCAAAAGAAGAAGAGAAAAGATAAAATTTATTACACAAAAGAATAAATAAACAAACCAAGATTTTTCCCTTTTTTGGATGTTAACTTCTCATCTCATTATCTCTAGCTGCTTTATCCTGTTCTACAGGGTCGCAGGCAAGCTGGAGCCTATCCCAGCTGACTACAGGCAAAAGGCGGGGTACACCCTGAACAAGTTGCCAGGTCATCACAGGGCTGACACATAGACACAGACAACCATTCACACTCACATTCACACCTACGGTCAATTTAGAGTCACCAGTTAACCTAACCTGCATGTCTTTGGACTGTGGGGGAAACTGGAGCACCCGGAGGAAACCCACACAGACACGGGGAGAACATGTAAACTCCGCACAGAAAGGCCCTCGCTGGCCACAGGCTTCGAACCTGGACCTTCTTGCTGTGAGGTGACCATGCCGCCCATGTTAACTTATATTCACTTAAAATAAAATAAACCAACTGAAATATTTCACTTTCTTCATAGCTTTTCAATTTCAATATTATATTTTAATTCAATACTAGATCAAAGTAATTAAAAAATTAAAGTGTCCACCTTTTCAGTTATTTCTTTAGGTAGTGTCATATTCGGTTCCTTTTATAGTCTTTCTTTATTCACTCTTTTTAGATAATTGTCTTTTTTTCTTGCAAATCCTCACCCGACTTAACAACTTACGTCTCCGTTTTTTTTTTAAAGTTGACTAGTCAGATTCAGTTTAGTTAGGGGCCCCTTTATTTCTTTTATTCATTTTTGCCCGAGCTTATCTGATTCTTTAAATAGAGATCCAGAGCATCCCAGAACCACCACTCGACTCTCTCTCCACACGCGATGGCAGGGATCCTAGGCAAACCTCCCGCTCACTGGAAATCCTCGTCGTCGTGCTCTTCTTCAGAAAGTGACAAACAAACAAAACCCAACTTGCATACCATATAAATTAACCTTAGTTAATATCAAATTATTTTTTTTGTAAGCAGATTAATTTGGGGGCAGCACGGTGGTGTACTGTAGTGGTTAGTGCTGTCGCCTCACAGCAAGAAGGTCCGGGTTTGAGCCCCGTGGCCGACGAGGACCTTTCTGTGTGGAGTTTGCAAGTTCTCCCCGTGTCTGCGTGGGTTCCCTCTGGGTGCTCCGGTTTCCCCCACAGTCCAAAGACATGCAGGTTAGGTTAACTGGTGACTCTAAATTGACCGTAGGTGTGAATGTGAGTGTGAATGGTTGTCTGTGTCTATGTGTCAGCCCTGTGATGACCTGGCGACTTGTCCAGGGTGTACCCTGCCTTTCGCCCGTAGTCAGCTGGGATTGGCTCCAGCTTGCCTGCGACCTTGTAGAACAGGATAAAGCGGCTAGAGATAATGAGATGAGAATGAGATTAATTTGGAGATCTTAAGGTTATTTCTACTTTTTTTTCTACACTTACTGCTGGCTTACATGTTCACAAACTAACATACAAGCACGCCCAGAAATAAAACGTAAACTCATGAGGCAACAATGTCTGCCAGAAATAGTAACTCAGTCATACACATTTCTCAGATTGTTTTGTCGCCCAGACACACACGTGAAGTTAACATTAGCTAATGCTAAAAAATAAAATTCCATTCACCGTAGAATTTAACTGCTTCAAATATTGATCCTCCTCTCATCCAACCAAAATGTCCCGGAAAAGGGTAAGTATCTCCTGAATAGGGTTGCCACCATTCAGAAATGAAAATAAGGGACGCCCACCACGGCTCCTTGGGGCCATGACCACCACGGGCATGACTCCCATGGGGTGGGATGCCTGCAGCAGTGGTATGTTTTATTTTGTAGGTGTTTTTAGTAAAGGGGTGATCAAGAAAGCAATTACTCATACTTAAAGCTTGAAATGCTTTATTGCCAATGCTGTAAAAATGTATAATGTACAAGTGGGCAACAATGAACTTCACACATCACACATCACATTATCTCTAGCCGCTTTATCCTTCTACAGGGTCGCAGGCAAGCTGGAGCCTATCCCAGCTGACTACGGGCGAAAGGCGGGGTACACCCTGGACAAGTCGCCAGGTCATCACAGGGCTGACACATAGACACAGACAACCACTCACACTCACATTCACACCTACGGTCAATTTAGAGTCACCAGTTAACCTAACCTGCATGTCTTTGGACTGTGGGGGAAACCGGAGCACCCGGAGGAAACCCACGCGGACACGGGGAGAACATGCAAACTCCACACAGAAAGGCCCTCGCCGGCCCCGGGGCTCGAACCCAGGACCTTCTTGCTGTGAGGCGACAGCGCTAACCACTACACCACCGTGCCGCCCAACAATGAACTTTTAAAATATAATCTATATATTGAGAACTTAATATCACTGTAAATGTAAGTGCATAACTGTTCTTGGTGTAGGGACTCTCTTTGTGAACCTTGGGGACATTTTTACTTAGAGAGGAAAAAAGAGAACAAAAAAGTTCATCAGGAACTGTTGTGTTTCTCTTGTCTGTGGAGTAGACCAGATTTAAACAGTCAACAGATTTCCCTCACTTCTTTTTCCAAGTGTACTTCTTGTTACTCCTTGCTGCACTGAGTAACTCTTTGTCTTTCAAAGCGCTGTTGTAAAACTCTGAACAGGACTGCTCAAAGTTTAGAGTGAGTAGGAGCTCACTCCTTATGAGTGCAGCAGACATTTTTAAAAGGCCCGGGTTTTTTGAGCAGGTGTGTGTTGTCTGTCTCTTGGTAACTGTGACAGAGCCACACGCAGTGACGCAGGCAGCCAGGCACAGACGCACAGAGCGTGACACAGAGTGGAGGGGTTTGTGTCCTGGGTAGATCCCAGTCAAATGTCAAATGGATGTCAAATGTCAGCTATACAAATAGATCAAGGACTTTTTCTTCACCAGGAAGATCACATTTTTACTACTTGTTCAGACTCAAGCTCATCACTAGCCAGGTTACAGCACAGTCACTCAGACAGCAGACCAGGCATTTGGATACAAATACAACAAATGTTATATATTACAGGGGCGTGTTTAGCCTATTTTTGGGGGTGCTCAAGCACCCCCAAAAACGAGCTCAGCACCCCCTAGCTCAGCACCCTCAAAAACACTGCTTTTGGACGTAATTTTCAGAAATAAGTGCCCTTGCGCACTGCGCAATGAATGTGTGCGCGGGCGTGTGTGTGTTCTTGAATTCACCTGTTACGTGATAGTTCTATGACCAGTAAAATACCTCTCCTCCTTGCGTCCCCTCTGATTGGGTTGCCTGTCCGCACGAGTGCTTGCTATGACATGGTGTTTTTTTAACTGGATTCCACGCCGATGAGGAACTCGAAGTAGCACCTGAGTATAGACCCTTTTCATGTGACGTCACGACAAACGCGGCCGCGATTTTGGACATGTACTACCAGCAGTTTACCACAGCCAACATTGAGGAACGGCAGCAAAGAAAGTTTTTACTTTCAGCAAGACTTCCATCATGCCACTATATTGTTGTGCACCTGGATGTAGTAACCGTCAACAAACAAGGCAAGGTTTATCATTTTATCGGATCCCGACGGAGAAGATGGATAGCGGCCATAAACAGGAAAGATTGGCAGCCCTTGGCATACCAACGCTTGTGTAGTGACCACTTTGTTGGAGGTAAGACGAATAAAATTAGCTAGAAAAGGCATTACATTGCTGTTAACATTCTGTGGCGGCGAGTGTGTAACCAAATAGGTTAAAATAACCCATTGTAACCTCTTTGTTCTTCTGTAGTAGCTATTGTTGACTAGCTAATGTCAACAACATAGTAGCTAGTATGTTACTGTAGCAATGTTTACGTTCAGTCATTTGGATGACTGTTAAAACCTTTCAGTCTCAAGTTTTTCCTTTACTGTATTTACTAGTTTACTGTAATTATGATCTGGCAGCTATTTACACCGGATCCAGTGTAAATAGCTGCCGGAGCCAACGTCTGAGGTTCCGGAGCGCGCTCCGGAACCTCGGACGTTGGCTCCGGCAGCTATTTACCTGTACAGGGCTTAATTTGAGGGAGAGCAAGCCGGAGCGCGCTCCAGAACCTCGGACGTTGGCTCCGGCAGCTATTTACCTGTACAGGGCTTAATTTGAGGAAGAGCAAGCCGGAGCGCGCTCCGGAACCTCGGACGTTGGCTCCGGCAGCTATTTACCTGTACAGGGCTTAATTTGAGGGAGAGCAAGCCGGAGCGCGCTCCGGAACCTCGGACGTTGGCTCCGGCAGCTATTTACCTGTACAGGGCTTAATTTGAGGAGAGCAAGCCGGAGCGCGCTCCGGAACCTCGGACGTTGGCTCCGGCAGCTATTTACACTGGATCCGGTGTAAATAGCTGCTGGATCATAATTACAGTAAACTAGTAAATACAGTAAAGGGAAAAACTTGAGACTGAAAGGTTTTAACAGTCATTCAAATGACTGAACGTAAACATTGCTACAGTAACATACTAGCTACTATGTTGTTGACATTAGCTAGTGCTAACAGCTAGCTGCTAGTACACTGCTACAACACAGACACCGACCCTAATAGGTCATTGCCTGGTAACAGCAAATTTATAACGGGCCTTGTCTCAACAGACTAAGAAGTTATTTCAATGACATTTAATAACATTTTGTTTATTCTGAGGACCGAAAGTAAATGAAAATGTGAACAAACCTTAGCTGTAATAAGATGGCGACCACCGGCTCCAGGGACGACCCGCTGATGTAAGCATGTTACCCAGCCTGACACAAAATATTTGTAGGCATCCAAACTCTTATATGCTTTCAGATCAATACCTGTGTATGGCGATGGGTTTTTAACGACATAGGTATACAGATCATGTGGGCCGAAGTCAGGTAAAGACGAGGGCTTCATGTACTTCCGTACGTCAGTGAACAATCCTGGTGGAAGCAGGTAAACGTTGTTCTCTAAGCCTGCTAACCTCAATTTTTGCAAATACCTCTCCCTCTGCTCGCCCTGTAAATGCCCTATGTCGCTGGATAGTGAAGGTGTTTTCTGCATCTCGCTCCTTTTTCTTTTATGTTTTTCGTTTGTCGCCTTCCTCGCATTCAAACTGATTCGAGCCGAAGTCCACTACATGTCCAAAATGGCGGTCGCGTTTATGAAGGTCACGTGACTGAAAAGGGTCTATAGAGTGCTCCGAGATGATGCTAAAAATAGTAACACTGCGGTCTGCGTGGCCATCTTGGAAGTCACTCGCTCCAGAGCGCTCATAGAGTACACATCATAGAGTACACATTCACCGATTCGTTTCCGCGTTAGAGGGCTTAGAAGCTTGGATTTTTAAAGAATTTAGACATCTGAAGTGATGGAGCACTACTGTGAAAGTTTGGATAAGCAGGCACGGGAGCGTTATGCTGAGAAGGTACGTTTCATTGGGAATGTAGATCCATACACTGTTAGTGAGAAGGAATGGAAAGCTGACCCCAGCTTGTTGCCGCATGTGACATACATCGATCTTGTGAACTATCTAGTGTTTCACCCAAGTCCATTTTGTGAACTAAAGCATGTGTACATAAACATTACTAGGCCTAGGTCTTAAATGCCATTTGATGCAACAATGCACTGCAGTAGACATAAGCTACCTAATGTGACAAATATATCCATTAATCATTGCTGAAAGTACATAGAAAAGATAATAGTTTGTATCACATTTATTTTAGTAACTATGAAATTCAAGACAATTTAACCTACCTGTCACAAAGTGATCAGAACAAATCCGGATACAGTCTAGTTGTCCTAAATTTGATCGGTTAATGGCAGCCAGCCACTGTCGTCTCCTCCGCTCGCTTTTCTCCTGTGCTGCAATTCCCTGGTTAGTCATGACTTTAGGGAGTCTGTGGAAGCTTTTGCCACCCTTTTCCTCCCGGCTACTACAGCCAACAATGACACACGTATTCGACATTGTCACCCCTTTTTGCTTCGCTGAACAACAACAATGCACTGACACAGCAACCTTTGACTTCCAATATGGCCGCCGCTGGGTTCGCGCTGACCTCGAAGCACTCTATTACTGGCATAGCGAGATGTGAAGGTATGGACTGGAGTTACAATTGTTAAACACAACACAATAATATGCATAATGCAATATTGATTGATGTTCCCTGGTCTATGAACAGAATGATAAAAACGACATTTATCATCCATATCGAGATACTTTTGTGCAGAGCTGTACAAGTGCTACGGTGCTAGACCACCGTGTGTACTAGGTCTTGTTTAGTTAAAAATATAACGTAAATATTTGTGTCAGTGGTTGTAAATGTGTAGATATCATAGTTTATTGGGTCAGCTTCTGTTAAAACATTGCATAAGTCTAGTCTTGTCTAGTCTAGTCTTCTTCTCTAGTTAAGTCTAGTCTAAATGCGGAATAAACGTGGAAACACTGTCGTTCAAGCCAGGTGCCTCTGTCAGCTCTGGGGGCTAAGCACCCCCAAAGATCAGATGCTAGAATCGCCCCTGTTATATATAATTAAAATGATGGGACTTACAGTAATTTTTTATGGGAACCAGCACATCAAGGGAATCAAGGAAATCAAGGGAAATGAAGCGGCTGATAAAGCTGCAAGGAAAGACAAATACTACTACTACTAATAATAATAATCATCATCATCATCACACTGATTAAGCAGCATGCTTCAGTAAGACAGAAGTCAAGAGTATTATTAGGCAAATATTGAAAGAAAGGTGGCAAAAGCAATGGGAGAAAGAGAAAAAAGGATGATGATTCTACAGAATTCAAAGTTAAGTGGGAGAAATAAAGTGTACAGGAAGGAACAGGAGAGATGAGATATTAACACTTCAAAATAGGTTAACATAATACAGGCAGATATGACTGGTGGGAAAAAAGAAACAGTAGAGCATGTTATGCTGCACTGTCAGAAATATAGAAGACATAAAGAAGACATCTGATTTAATCCCTCAAAAAGATAAATGCACACTTTGATTTAAGATATTCTGCAAAAAAAGAATAAATGAAAGTTATCAAATTATATTTTGTGATCTTAGTAACTAAGCTGTTTGAGAGGATATTACATTATTATTATTATTATTATTATTATTGGTGGCACAGTGGTGTAGTAGTTAGCACTGTCACCTCACAGCAAGAAAATTCTGGGTTCAAGCCCAGCGGCTGACAGGGGCCTTTCTGTGTGGAGTTTACATGTTCTCCTTGTGTCTGCGTGGGTTTCCTCCGGGTGCTCCGGTTTCCCCCACAGTCCAAGGACATGCAGGTTGGGTTAATTGATGGCTCTAAATTGACTGTAGGTGTGAATGGTTATTTGTCTCTATGTGTCAGCCCTGCGATGACCTGGTGACTTGTCCAGGGCTGACCCCACCTCTTGCCCATAGTCAGCTGGGATAGGCTCCAGCTTGCCTGCGACCCTGTACAGGATAAGTGGCTACAAATAATGGATGGATAGACATTCTGATCTACATTCTGTACCAGTTGGTGACAGTGCAATTTTCAGTTTGCCAACCACCAATAACCCTCAACCAATAGCAGAAGAAGAAGCCTTCGTTGTTGTTCTTGTTATGTAAGTTCTGTGCTTCCTTTTCTTGTTTTGACTATTATACATGATCCTCGCTTTGCTTCTTTGTGTACCCATTTGCAGTGCTTAATTTGTGAAGTGGGAGGTCCCGGAACGCAGGAGGTGGGTGGGTCCGGCGACTCAAAAAAAAAAAAGGCAGGGGGTGGTTTACTATAACTTTACGCACACACGCTTATTGTGTGTGTAAAAAAAAATAATAATAATAATATCAGACATTATGATCTTAGAAAACGCTTTAGTGACGAACAGTTACAGACAGTAATATGTCATGATATTATGTTATAAAATATAATTTTTTATTAGGCTATATATTAAATTATATATTAAATTTATCTTCTAAAATAACAGACTGTACTCATATCACAACCGCTTCATTTCACCATTGGAGATCAGATCACACAAGACATGAGTTAAATGACTCATTTTAAGGATTTAAGTAGGGTATTTAAAAATAGTGCCAGCAGGACTTTGTGGCTCAGGTGGATAAGGTGCCATACCATAAATCCGGGGACCCGGATTCAATTCCGACCTGTGGTCATTTTCCAAGCCCTCCCTGTTTTTCTCCTGCTCATTTCCTGTCTCTACACTGTCCTATCCAATAAAGGTGGAAAAAGCCCAAAAAAGAGAATAATTTAAAAGCAGTGCCAGCAAACATAAGTGCAATCAATTCAAGTAATAGTTAAGAAAAAAGGGGTTTACAAAACAAGTTGGAGAATTCATTTTAAAAATTTTAGTAAGCTTTCTTGTTTTTTTGCCATTTTTCCAACGCGCAAGCTAACGGCTACAAAAAACCCGGTGTTCTATTGAGCGGAAGTATACACCCCATGTCCCTCCCTCTTCCCCTTTCGCATAGATTTTGTGGATGTCATAGGAGAGAAATCAACAACAGATATCAAAATCAAAACTGAACACTAAACGAATTTTTATTTACTTATTTAATTTATTGTTTGATTTTTTTTTCCCTTTGTGATGGTCATGGAGGTGATCTGATCCATTTAAATAGTTGCCGGAACACCGAATGAAATGAAAATAGCTGCCGGATCCGACAACGGAGGTTACGGATCTTGTTCCGTCATGTTCCGGCTCAAATTAAGCCCTGCCCATTTGGATGATACTTTGACTTGTTTTGTACCCTGCCTGGCTTACAGACAATTTACTGGTATTGTCTTTTGGCTTTGGTAGCACTTAAAATCCTCTAGTACATGGATGTTAACAACCTCTCTAGGTTATATCACTGATCTCTGTGTAAAATATCTGGATAGCTCTTTGGCCAGTCAGAGCGACAACATCTGACTGCCATATTACCACACACATCGGATTGGCATGATCATATCTCTGCCTAGGAAGCTACACAAAATTGGACATGTTATTTATATCATGCATGTGTATGTGTTTGTCAGTGTGTGAATGGTTTATTTTTGTGGGGTGTTTGTATTTTAATCATAATGTACAGTATTCAATGCATTTTATCATTATGGATGCATTCAGGATTGCAGATTGTATTATTATCCATCCATTCATTATCTGGAACCACTTAGCCTGTGTAAGGTCACACAGCTGACTATGGGCAAGAGGCAGGGCACACCCTGGACAAGTCATCAATCATCACAAGGCTGACACTAGAACCAGCAATTAACCTAACCTGCATGTCACCAGAGCACACAGAGGAAACCCACACAGAGAACATGCAAACTCCACACAGAAAGGCCCCCATCGACCGCAGGGCTTGAACCCAGAACCTTCTTGCTGTGAGGCGATAGTGCTAACC
Source organism: Neoarius graeffei (assembly GCF_027579695.1). Lineage (NCBI taxonomy): Eukaryota > Metazoa > Chordata > Actinopteri > Siluriformes > Ariidae > Neoarius > Neoarius graeffei. Next base: position 23,588,366 of record NC_083582.1, on the reverse strand, counting down.
ACTACACCACCCTATTACTACTACTACTACTACTACTAATAATAATAATAATATGATGGCATGGTGGTGTAGTGGTTAGCACCGTCGCCTCACAGCAAGAAGGTCCGGGTTCGAGCCCCGTGGCCGACGAGGGCCTTTCTGTGCAGAGTTTGCATGTTCTCCCCGTGTCTGCGTGGGTTTCCTCCGAGTGCTCCGGTTTCCCTCACAGTCCAAAGACATGCAGGTTAGGTTAACTGGTGACTCTAAATTGACCGTAGGTGTGAGTGTGAATGGTTGTCTGTGTCTATGTGTTGGCCCTGTGATGACCTGGTGACTTGTCCAGGGTGTACCCCGCCTTTCACCCATAGTCAGCGGGGATAGGCTCCAGCTTGCCTGTGACCCTGTAGAAGGATAAAGCAGCTAGAGATAATGAGATGAGATGATAATAATAATAATAATAATAATAATTTAAAAAAATAATAAACAACAACCAAATAGAAAATACATGGACAATACATGCATAACAGAGAAGAAAACAAAGTGTACATTACAACATGACAGAACCATTCTGATTTACACAAAGATGGAGACAGCGTGTGTGTCAGGGTCCACAAAAGTAACTCCGTTTTCTAGATGGAACAGAGAGTTACATGTAGATATTACAAATTAACTATTTAGAAACAGATTCATACCAATCCGTAGCTATACTTACAAATTATGTATAATCAGTCAATCAATCATCTAATAATAATAAAATTAAACAAGTCCTAATTTAATTACAATTTACTGCATAATTATAACAAAACAATAAATTATTCTAATATTCCATTTATTAGAAAATATTTCCATACAAATTAATATTTCCAAAACAATAAAAATTTTGACATAAATTTCAAGAAAACTTAAATAACCTTAGGCAATATCTATTTATAACTATATCAAACAGAAATAAGATCAGTATAGCAATTCAATAGTATGACAAGGCCAATGCGTATTAAAGAGAATGAGATATTAGTGTGAGCACTGAGGAATAATTTATGTTATTGAACTCTATCAGGATTGATTCATGTGTGATGTGAATTATCCATCCATCCCTAACTGTGCAGAGTCACAGGTAAGCTGGAGCCTATCCCAGCTGACTATGGGCAAGAGGCAGGGTACACCCTGGACATCTCACCAGGTCATCACAGGGCTGACACATAGAGACAAACAACCATTCACACTCATGGTCAATTTAGAGCTACCAGTTAGCCTAATCGATAAAGCCAATATTTAGCAAAATTGAAATGGAAACAAATTTTTTTGCATTTAAGTCACATGATGATATGAAGAGAAAATGTAAATGCTACCTTTCTGAAAAAGAGCACTCCGTAAGAATTATCACAAGTGGAGAAACTATCATGAAATTATACACATTATAACATTATAATTATATCATGAAGTTATCATACATCCCTTAGTGGAAACACAGAACATCTGCAATTGTGTTTTGGCAAAAATTTTTTAAATATTGCTTCTATTTTATGCAAAACTGCAATGGAAGTCCAACTATAGTAATCTAAATAAACTGCTGGGTGTATTGATACACATGTTCATACAGGAAATGTCAGTGCTTCTTGTATTGCAATTCAAATACACTTTTTGAATTATGCTTTTAGTGTTTTGAAAAATAAAGTAATCTTTAATGTTCAGTATGTAAAAATATCCTCAAAGAGGCTGTAGCTCATACCGGCCACTATTGTGTGTGAGTTTGAAATCTGATCAATTCTGTCAGAGGAGTAGCGAATTTTGTGAAATTGCATGTGACCCCTGTGTAGCCGCATCCATGGCAGGTGGCACCACTTGGCAAACAATTCTTGTTGGAATAAGTCTTTAGAGTCTTCTGGGTGAGTTTCAATGAAAACATCCTAGTAGTTTACCAACAGTAGTGTTTGGTCTGACACGCCACCCAAAATTTTCAAACGCCTATAAAATGTTAAATATGACAGGTGGTGCCACTGTCTTGACAACTTTTATAGATACCAACCTGGGGAACATTCCATATGAGTTTGATCAAAAACTGATCACTCATGTAGGAGGAGCAGTGATTTTTGTAAAATTGCACGTGACCCCTCTGTAGCTTCATCCATGGTAGGTGGCGCCACCTGGTGAATAACTATTGTTGGTCTTTAGAGTCTTCTGGGTGAGTTTCAGTGAAAATGTCCCAGAAGTTTACGAAGAGTAACATTTAATGTGACTAGTCACCCAAAAATTTCAGACGCCCATAAAATTTTAAATATGACAGGTGGCACCACCATCTTGACAACTTTTATGTACACCCACCTGGGGAACACTGTATGTGAGTTTGATCGAAGTCCAATCAATCCTGTCGGAGGAGTAGTGATTTTAGTAAATTGTGGACGGACAATGATGACGAACAGATGACGGACAGATGATGCGTGATTGCATAAGTTCATCCAGCCTGGCCTGCAGTCGGATGAGCTAATAAAAACATATACTGTACTTTTATTATTAAAAAGTACTTTTTAAACTGTATTAAAGCATACCTTGAAAGGTATTAATTTAAAGTTGTTGTTTCTAAATACTGTAATATACTTAGGTGAGTTTCCCAAAAGCCTCTTAATGCTAAGACCATCTTAACGAGGAGAAAGAGTGTTCAATGTGCTGCTCGCTCTACCACTTAATGATCTTTGTGCTGCAATGCTTTTGGGAAACTCGGCACTGTACTTAAGTTGACATGACAAATATACCTTTGTTTACGTGTGTTTCAGTGAGACTAGTTCCTTACAGCATACTGAAATATTTAGAGACTAAAATTATAATAAAACAATTATAACTTTAAAATCTACTTTTTTTTTGAAAAAATACAGGTGTATTTTAGGTGACTATCCAGAAAGTATATGAACTGAAAAATATACATTTAATATTCTTCATACTTAAAGTATCCTATTTATGAACTTAAACATGCTTTATTTTTTACATGGGCATCATTTACCGGTACTGTATATGAAATCTAACAGCAATGTTTTCACTCATTATTTCTAAGGATTGTCTTGGCCAAACATTACACATTACATTATAGCCGATTGTTTTCTTTTACCACACACCCCTTATCTTTACTGTTGGTCATATACTTTAATGTACTTATCATGCCTTTAGACCTTTAGCACTTTCTAGCTATAAAACTGATGAGAGAAAACCCTGTTATCATTCATTCAATGATAATTAGTTCATACAACACTGCAGCAGCAACTGTGCAGCTTGATTCTTTCTGTCTACAGCAATCGTATTGTTTTCTTCAGGATGTGGTTGCTGGTGCTGTTGGTGTGTTTTTTGGTTTGGGCTGTTGGTACTTACTGGTACCTGTTTGGCAAACCAAGCCCTTTCTCACTGGAGTCAGTTAGACCTCCGGCTCCATTAGAACTGGACCAGAAGAAGAGAGACAAAATTCTGAAGCAAGGTGCGTGCATGAGGATTCTGTACAAATCATAGTACATGTTACTTTAATTTCTTTAAAAAAAAGATAATAGGAATTTATTTAAATATCTTTTCAGGTTTTTTGAATATCTTTCATCATTTAGGTAATGCTTGGATGTTTGTGTTTTGCAACATTGCATGCTGAAGCTTAAAATAACGTGTCAGAAATGGCGAGCTGAAGTGAAATGAGGACCCAAGAGCAGACTCAAGACAGGCAGTGTACAAAAGAAACTTCTTTAATGAAGTACAGGGCAGAAGTACAATAGGGCTCAGGCCAATGGTCAGTGGTCAAAGAATGGGCCAAGAGGTCAAAACACAGAAGAGCAGGCAGGCACAGTCAGGGACAAAAACAGGACAGAAAAATCTTCACAAAACTGAAGAAAACGGGGACAAGGGAAACCCAGGCAGAGGAAGCAAAAAACACAATCCAAAGGAACAGGCAGGTAAAACGGGCAAAAACTGGACAGAAAACTAGACCCCCCCCCAAAAAAAAAAAACCAAAACAAAAAAAAACACAGAACGATACAGGCAGGGGGAACTCGAGAAGCTACAATACCAAAGGGCTGTAGCAAGGAAAGTCTGGAAGAGACAGTCTAACAACTGGAGTACCTGCAAAGAGCTCTTAAGAAGGCCCTGGCTGATAGGAGAGGAATGGTAGCAGGCGTGGGAGTGCCGCTTCCGGGAAAATGGCCTACAGCAGGGCAGGACTGAATTCCTGTCCTGGATCAAGCCTGGAGCCAGCATGGAAGTCCCACAAACTCAGGCATGGATCAACTGGACCGGACTGTGACACATATGTGTATAACCCCAAATCATAAAAAGTTGGGATGGTATGGAAAATGCAAATAAAAAAAAGAAAGCAGTGATTTCTAAATTTACTTTGACTTGTATTTCATTGCAGACAGTAGGAACCTCAAATATTTCATGTTTTGTCTGGTCAACTTCATTTAATTTGTTCATATACATCCATTCCTGTGTTTCAGGCCTGCAACCAGTGTGCGAAATACCCATCGATATTCGGGGGGGTCCCCATCTCCGAATTTTTGCGCAAAAAGTTTTTTCTTCAATGCAAAGTTGTAGGCCTATATTACAGTGCAGACGCAATAACAAATGCTACCTATCTGGCGTGTTTACAAAAGCGACTGAATAAATGATAAAGGTTTCGTCACGCAACCGGTGCACTTGAAAGCCTGCAGTGTGACCAATTGTATGACACTATTTAACCATCCATTTAGTGATTACGATCATTTAGAAAGATACGTCTTTGTGCAAATACAAACTCAAGGTGAAAAAAAAAACACCACAGTGGATGCTACAGACAGCCTACAACAAGCCACACAGCACCACGGCGGGTGCGCTCTTTCTCTCTCCTCTCTCTCTCGCACACACACAGGCCAACGCACACACATAGGCCAATGCACAACCACCCCACTTCTCCAACTACAAGGCTAAGCTGCTTCAACCAACCACAAGGCCCACAATCAGATCTATCACAGTTCAGTCACTGCAAAGATTGAAAATTAGCCTCTTACCTTAAGTTAGAATAGACCAAATATGCCTTGGCTCAACTTCTTGTGGTTGCTGTCCTGGTTTCCAGGATGAAGAGAGGCGATGTCCTGCTTTAATCCAGCTTCTGACGAATGGAATTGGGTCGAATTTGACCAGAGGAGGTCTGTTGAGGTCCACAAACAGGAGTGAAGACAGGCTGTCTTCGCACAACCTGTTGCGCATCTGGTTGTCGGTGTTATTTACTGCAGAAAAACCTCGTTCGCATTCGGCTGATGTGGGGAGATAAGTGCGACTTGCTATTAATAGTCTTTCCAATGTTTTCCCCGGTGCAATGCCATGTAGTTTCCAGTCACGAAACTGCTCCACGGCATCCCTGGTTGGTTCTCCAAGCGCTTTCGCAAGGCCGTGTACTTCTGGTTCGCCATGCAAAATCAAGTCCTCCTGCTCTCCTGGCCAAAAGCGCTTGTCAAGAGCTTTGAGCGTCAGGACCAAATTTGACTCCGGTAATCGCTTGGCAAGAGATGCAATCACTGATTCATAAAAACAAGGCCTGTTTATTTTTGCCCTGCCTTCGTTCAACTCTATGCCCTTAAAAAGGCCAGATGAGACGGACAGTTCAGCCTTCTTGGTTGATTTTCCACCGCCAGTCGTATTCATGGCAGTCAAAACATTGATAGTTTGTTGGATGGCCAGACTTGAATCCACAAGTGATATTTCTCTTTTCTGCAGTTTGAGAGACAGGCTCTGGAGTTCACGAAGGATATCTTTCATGACTGCTAAATCTTCCACAAATCCAGAATTAATTAGGTGCTTGAGAAGTCCCTTGTATTTTTGCCTCTCAACATCAGTGCGCGATGTGTCCTCACTGCTTGTTTTGAAATGGAGTGCTAGCGCAGGGAAATCTTTCCATACTGCTTTTACAGTTCTAAAACTGCTAGCCACCCATCTGATTGTGAAAATTTGACCTATTTTCACAATTTCTGTGTCGAGCTCGGCCGCTGCTTCTCTAAGCAATTTGGCGTTCCTGGTTGACTGATTGTAGAGCGAGTATAACTTTGAAATAAAAATCTCAAATTGATTAGTGCCACCCACTTCTTTAAGCGCATCTTTGACAGCCAGCTCCAATCTATGCGCCAGACAATGAACGGACTGTACTTTCGGAAACTTTTCCTTGAGTCTAACAACAAGCCCACTGCTTTTTCCTGTAAGCACTGCAGCTCCATCGGTGGCTATGCATATCAGGTGCGTTCTCAAAAAGTCGTCATCCATTTCAGCTTTGTGTAGACTCTCCATCATCGAGTTAAAAATGGATTCGGCATCGACCCCATCTCCAAGTTCTACTAGATCAAGGAAAACATTGTCTACATCCCCCTTACCACTGACATCGCATCTTATGTAGATTATTAGATAGGGAATGCCATGAATGGTGCTTTCGTCAATTGTGATTGACATCCGTGACTTTATTTCTTTCACATAGCAGATGAATTTGCGGCGCATTTCTTTAGCAATGTGACTGATTATGTCTGCGCATGCATGGTCAGATCTGTGGATATTACCAACTTCGGCTCCATTAAGCTCCTGCATTGTCATGAGGGGATTGAGCTTTTTGAAAGATAGCCTTTCCTTTGCCACGTTGTACGCTGTTCGGAACGAGACTGCTGTTTTATTGAGTAACTCGGACTGTATGTCAATGAAAGTGTTGGGGAGGGCTTCTTTCTCTTTCAACTGGGCTATTTCGACCGACCTTTGATGGGCCTGGCTGTCCCTGTGCTTGTAGATTTTCTTTCGTAGCTTCTTTGTGTCAGAGCTAGTAACGTCACCATTGATCCATTCTTCTGCTAGGTGTAAACCCGGTCCCTTGTCTGAGATTAGTAACGTTTTTGCTTTTCTGCACACTAAACACCCCAATTTCCCTGCCTTAAAGTCAAGCCAAGAGTTACGGTCTTTCCACTCTTCCACCTGTTTCATTGTCCAACCAGTCGGCAGGTCACTTGTGCTAGCAGCACTGACTGACATTACCTCAGCACCTGCTGCTTCTTCGGAACACTTGGCTAGAGAAACGGTCACGGACTCGGCCTCATCTTGTTCTTGACAGGGAGGGAGATTAGGCTCTTCTGTTGGCTCTTCTCTTCTACCAGGGAGTGTGCCCACTGCAGCAGCAGCTTCATCTCTCAGTGCCACCTTTTTAGATGTGATGAACCCAAAGTGTGCTAGTGAAACACTCTGTAGCTTTCGCTTGCTAGCCATTTTCAATACGGTACTCAACTCAACTCTATTACCTCTATCGTCTGTTTGGTGCGTGCACCTCAGCGCATGGCTAATTTACATACGGGCACTAGACAGCTGGCTCGCTTGGCCAGTGATTGAATTCTGAATAGGCCTATGGCATTGTGAGCTTAGAAAACATTTTAATGACCATTAGTAACAATAATATGTACTATTATAATTTTATTTTATTTATTTTAACGAAATTTGAGACCCCCCCACAATTTAGCATTTGAGGCTTTCAGGGGGTCTCATGGGTTAATCGGGAGGGTCGGACCCCCCCCCCCCCCCCCCCGCACCCCCCCATATTTCGCACTCTGCCTGCAACACATTCCAAAAAAGTTTGGGCAGGGTAATTTAGGGCTAGTAATGAGGTAAAATGATTAAATAATGATGTGATTTGAAACAGGTGATGTCAACAGGGGATTGTAATCATGATTTGGTACAAAATCAGTATCCAGGAAAGGCCTAGTTTTGAGGTGCAAAGATCTCCAATTTGTCAACAAATGCATGAGAAAATTATTGAAATGTTTAAAAACAATGTTTCTCAAATAAAGATAGGAAGGGCTTTAGATATTTCAAACTCCACGATGCATAATATCATTAACCATGTTGCGGAACGGGCGGCATGGTGGTGTAGTGGTTAGCGCTGTTGCCTCACAGCAAGAAGGTCCGGGTTCGAGCCCCGTGGCCGACGAGGGCCTTTCTGTGCGGAGTTTGCATGCTCTCCCCGTGTCTGCGTGGGTTTCCTCTGGGTGCTCCAGTTTCCCCCACAGTCCAAAGACATGCAGGTTAGGTTAACTGGTGACTCTAAATTGACTGTAGGTGCGAATGTGAGTGTGAATGGTTGTCGGTGTCTATGTGTCAGCCCTGTGATGACCTGGCGACTTGTCCAGGGTGTACCCTGCCTTTCGCCCGTAGTCAGCTGGGATAGGCTCCAGCTTGCCTGCGACCCTGTAGAACAGGATAAAGTGGCTAGAGATAATGAGATGAGATGTTATGGAATCTGTCGGTGTATAAAGGGCAAGGGTGCAGCCTAAGCTGAACACCTGTGATCTCTGATCGCTCAGATGGCACTATATCAAGAACCTTCATTCATCTATAGCTGATATAATCACATGGGCTTGGCATTTTTGTTAAGCACTACAATACAGAGTTACATCCACAAATGCCAGGTAAAAGTTTACTGTACAAAAAGGAAGCCTTATGTTAACTGTGTCCAGAAGCGCCATTGACTTCTCTGGGCTTGGAGGCATCTGGAATGGACCATCACACAGTGGAAATGTGTATTGTGGTCAGACGAATCAGTATTACAGGTCTTTTTTGTAAGAAAAGGACAATGTGTGCTCAGGACTAAAGACTAAAGGGACCATCCAGACTGTTACCAGTAACAAGTGTAAAAACCAGGGTCTGTCATGGTATGGGGTGGTGTCAGTGCCCTTTGCAAGGTACCTTAACTTCTGTGATGGAGCATTAATGCAGAAAAGTACACTGAGATTTTGGAACAACATATGCTGCCTTCAAGACGACATCTTTTCCAGGGATATTTCGACAAGACAACACAAAACCTGCATTCTGCACACATTACAAAGACATGGCTGTGGAAGAAGAGCGTGCTTGTCCCCTCTGTCCCCAGTAGAGAATGTGTGGTGAATTTTGAAAAATATAACAACAACAACCCCAGACTGTTGCACACCTTAAGACCTGTTTGCAGGAAGAATGGGACAAAATAACACCTGAAACGCTTCATTACTTGGTGTCTTCAGTCCCTAAACATCTTTTAAGTGTTGTGAGAAGGAATGGCAACATTACAAAGTAGTAAATGCTTTACTGTCCCAACTTTTTTGAAATGTGTTGCAAAAATAAAAATTGAAACAAATGTTTATTTTGGAAAAACAAACAAACAAACAAACAGACAGACAGACAGACAGACAGACAAACAAACAATAGAATTCATTAGGTAAAACATCAAATAATATTCTGTTGTATTGTTTTGAGTGCATTACAGGTCAAAGATTATTTACAAATCATTGTTTTCAGTTTTTATTTCAATTTCAGCATACCATCCCAACATTTTCTGATTTGGGGTTGGAGAATAATTATCTCAAATAAAAGACAAAAGTAAAATTAAATAATAATTAGCACCTTAGAAAGATTTGTATAAATAAAAGGAGCATATAATACAAGGTTCAAATATTTTTTTCAAATGAAGTTATAAAAGAAATATTGACATGCCATAAACTGTTAGTACATCTTTAACTTATCTTAATTAGATTAATAGATTTGCCCAACTGCCCAGAGTGTTGAAAGAAATTGATATAAGCTGCTCTTATGATAAAGGAGACATTATGCAAGTTGGATTTTTTGCACCTCTTGAATAGCAATGCTTGTTTTTGTTTCATAACCTGATCAAAATAATATCTGTGAATTTCCAAGTCAGTAACACACTCCAATAATTTGTTCCTGTAGGCTTCAGGAAAGAGAAGGTTCCAGAGAATCTGGATGCCATTGTGATTGGCAGTGGCATCGGTGGCATGACAGTGGCAGCTACCCTCGCCAAACTGGGCAAGAGAGTGCTTGTGCTGGAGCAACATGACAAAGCTGGAGGCTGCTGCCACACTTTCACTGAGAAAGGCTTTGAGTTCGAGGCAGGTAAGAAATTATGCTATTACACTTTGGACTTTGATTTTCAGCATGTATTCCTGCCTCATCCCCAGTGTCACCATGATAAGCAATAGGTCCACATGACCTTGACCAGGATAAAGTGGTTACTGAAGATGAATGAACAACTCAGTGTTATAGTTTATTTTTTAAAAAATGATGTGCACATATCTTGGCTAGCTGGAATTAGCTAGCAATTATTCAGCTTAATATTATGGATTGCAACTAAAGGTCAGGTAGTGCTATTTGACGAAACTAACACTTTCAAATTATGGCTTGGCATCCTGTCAGTGGCTCAGTGGTGCTAAGCAGTGGCCTAGACATAAATATATGCATTGCCTTGTATAATTATTCAACCCCTTAAATTATCATTCATCAGAGTTACAAATGATACTGATATTATGTGTTGTGTTACATTTCATTTTAAAAGGCTGACTCTTTAATTAATTTAACTTAAAATTGATTTTATGTTTAAAAAAATGTTTTGCATCGGTATTGAACACCTGTGCTATGGAAGCTACAGAAGTTAACACAGAAGAAAGATATTATCCTTATAATGATACAATTATCTTACAGTTGGCCTCTACTTATGGACAGTGTTGGGAGTAACGCGTTACAAAAGTAACTTTTTCTTTATACAGGTAGGTGTTCTTCTGCACTGCCTTTTGGCATGCAGCACCTCCACCGGTGCCTTGTTTGCTAGCTGCAGGGTCATCAGCTGGGGACCACCGCTCATAGATGTTTCGCCCCTTAGCCCAGAACATCTCCTGGTGGCGGGGCAGTGAACAGGGATGTCTCCCTGCCACCCCCTGCAGCTAGCATTCTTAAATCGTGCCTGCTCCCCATGCTACATCCCTCCATCTCAGCCAGAGCCAAAAACTTGCCTTCTCTGCCTCCTCAGATAGCCCCCTGATGGCCCTCTGCAGACTGGTGCCACGCAGGCCTAAGTCTCTCAGCAGCCGGGTTGTCGAGTCTGCCACAAAGCCTCTTACCCCTACCTCCACAGGGTATAGCCTCGTACTCCATCCGGCTTCCCTGCACTCTACCAGTAGGTCAGAGTACTTTGCCCTCTTCCTCTTGTGGGCAGCTGCCAACCCCTCTTCCCATGGCACAGTCAACTCTACCAACAGTGCTTTTCTCTCCACTGTGGTCCACAATACCATGTCAGGTCGCAGGGAGGTGCTGCAGATCTCTTGGGGAAATTGAAGTTGCCTGCCCATATCCACTGTCAGCCTCCACTCTGCACCTTGATTGAGGAGCTTTGATGGTAGTATCCTTCCTAATCTGGCTGGCAGTTCTCCCTGCCTGAGGAAGTGGATGCGATGTTGGGCTCCTGCTGTCTCTCTGCTCGCCTCACGCCTTGCTGTTTCCACGATCTCGGCCAGCTTTCGGAGGATCTGATCATGACGCCATCTCAACCTTCCCTGTGTCAGAGCTGTCCTGCATCCTGACAGGACATGTTGTAACGAGGCGTTGTTGGTACCGCATAGGTCACAGGCTTGTTCTGTCCCCAGCCACTGATGTAAGTTACGAGGGCAGGGTAAGGTGTCATACGTTGCTCGGATTAGGAAGCTGAGGCAGGCCTGTGGAGTCTTCCAGAGATCCGCCCAGCTGACAGTTTTTCTCGTCATCCCCTCCCATGTTGTCCAATGGCCCTGCTGGCCCTGAGCGATGGCTTTGACTTTGAGCTCCTCCTGCTCCATCCTGGCCATCTCAGCAGCCACCAGGTCCTTCCTCTCCTTCTTACTTGCTCTGGACCACCTACGGGGTGGCTCCCTCCATCCAAGGCCTGCCCTCCCTATCTGGATCATGCCAACCACTTCCTGGTGTTGTATCCTGCTTACTACCCTCTGCACCTCCTCCTCCACCTTCCACTTCCTCCCCGTCTTAACCCGTGCCCACTGGTCCTTCACCGCTGCATCGGAAGACTCTCTCAACTCCATTACAAGCCTTGCCTTCTCCTGCCTATACCCAAGGGTGATGTACTTCAGGGGCAGTTGGAGTGCATTCCATCCATACAGGCCTGTTGCTGAAAAGCACTTTGGGAGCCCCAGCCATTTACGGATGAAGGCATTGGCTTTTGTCTCCATCCGAGTTACAGCTGAGGAGGTGACCTCGCAGAGCTTCAGCAGCCACATTACTCTTGGGTACAAGGTAAAGTGGTAACACCACACCTTGTACTTTCCGGGCAACTGGCTGGCGTCGATCTTCTCCAGGCCTGCTGATAGCTGCTGCAGAATGGTCCTCCCCATCGACTTGTCTGAGAGACTGGATGTATATTGTCTTCCCAGACTGCGGATTGGCTGGTCAGTGATGAGGGGGATGTTTTCTCCTCCTATGGTGAATGCGGCCCTGTCGTTACGTTCTCCCTTGCGCATAGAGAGGCTCCTAGACTTGCCCGGTTTAAATTTCATTCTGGCCCAGCTAATCAGCTCGTCCAATCGTCTGAGCAGCCTCGACATGCATGGAGCCGTTTGTAGAAGGCATGTGATGTCGTCCATATAACTTCGTAATGGGGGAAGCCGTCAGCCCTGCGGCAGTCTGACTCCCCCCACCACCTGGCTTGCTCCCGTTAGAATGACCTCAAACGCAGCCACAAAGAGGATGGGGGAGATGGAACACCCCATGGCAATGCCTACCTCCAGTTGTTGCCACTTGGTGGTAAAGTTTTGCAGCCTGAAGCACATGTGCATGTCCTGAAAGTAGCTTCTATCATGGCCTTGATGTTAGTGGGGATATAGAAGAAGTCCAATGCAAATGTGATAAGTTGGTGGGGCACTGAACCATATGCATTCGCTATGTCTAGCCACACTACGTGCAGGTCCTTCTTCTCCCTCTTTGCTGTCTGGATTTGATCCCATATCATTGAGGCGTGTTCCACACACCCTGGGAAACCAGGAATCCCTGCCTTCTGACAGCTGGTGTCTATATATCCATTGGCCATGAGGTATGCGGTCATTCTTCTCGCCATTACTGAAAAGAAGATCTTCCCCTCAACATTCAGCAAGGCTATGCTTCTAAACTGATCGAGGGTTCTAGAGTTTTGCTCTTTAGGAATTGGGACTGCTACCACCCTCTGCCACTCAGCGGGGATGGTCTGTTTAGTCCAGGCAGTTTTCATCAGTGTCCACAGGAGTTTCAACACTTGTGGGCAGTTCTTGTAAAGTTTGTATGGGACTCCATTTGGCCCTGGTGCTGATGATGACCTTGCCTTGTGGACAACTTGCCTTACTTCGCTGAGTTTAGGGGGAGACACGTCGAATTCTGTTGTTGGTTCGGCTGGCTTGGGCACATAGCCTGGCGAGCTCAGCTGTTCGCTCCTGGCTGGGTCACTATACTGGGCCTGGATGTATTTCTCTAGGTCCTCCTTGGATACCTCCAACACTCCACTGGTTTTTTCCTCCAGAAGGCCTCGTGCATGCTGGAATGGATTCTTGAAGAAGTTCACCCTCTCCTTCTCCTTCCTTTTCCTCCGTCGTCAGATGCGCTCGGCCCTTCGTAGGGCAGCCAGCTTTCTTCTGATGTCTCTCCAGAGGGCCTTTAGACCCTCTTTCTCTGCATCTTCTGCTTTCCTCCAATGCTTCCGGGGACGCCTTCTATCTACCACCAGGTCCTCGATTTCCTTCTCCCTCCTTCCCTTGGCCCTTTTGCCAGCTTTCTGGCTGACAACTTTGCCAAGCCTGCTGTTACATTCTTCATACAAAATCTCGCCAAACAGGTTCAGCCTCGATTCTACTGATCCACGCAGAGCATTCTGGAGCAGTCCACTCAGATGTTCATCCAGCCTTCTCCACTCCTCCGTCTCATTGGACTTTGGCCATTTGATTCTGTTCCTCTGCACTAAGGTTTTCAGGCTTCTGGTTTGTGGGGATGGCCTTGTTCCTGGGTTGCTTGGGGGTGCTGCTGGGATGGCTTCTTGGGGATCGTTACATTCCCTCTCTTCCTCCTCCCTCCTCTCATCCTGTTCTTCCTGTACGACACTGGGCCCGACGGCACTGTGGTTTTCAACATGGCCTTGGATCCCACTTGTCTGACCTGCCTGAGCAGTGCAATGTCGCTTGAGGCTCTCTCCACACTTTTCTTCCCCATATGAATATGAAGACCCCTAAGTGTTGTCATTCTTTCCCATCCGCACCCGCACTTTCTAAGAATCTTAGTCTCTTTTGTCGTCATACTAATGTCCGTAACTGTGTGATCCATCCTGGTAGGCCCTTCTTCCATCCCGCCTCTCAGAGGGCCTTCGGGCTGTTTCTTCTGTCTTATTTTTGTGGTTTGGTTTGGGTGTCTTCCCTTCGGGAAAACTAGAAGGTAGGGTTACCAACCACCTTCTCCCTTTGCAGTCTTTCCTGCCATCACCAGTCTTTCCTGGTTGCCCTCCAGTCTTCCCTGGACTCCAACTGCCCTATTCACAGTAGTCACTGTCTCCAGAAGTGCATTTCTTTATACAGGTAGGTGTTCTCCTGCACTGCCTTTTGGCATGCAGCACCTCCACCGGTGCCTTGTTTGCTAGCTGCAAGGTCATCAGCTGGGGACCACTGCTCATAGATGTAACGAATTACTGTAATGCATTGCTTTTTGCAGTAACGCGGTAATGTAAGGCATTACAGAAAAAAATTTGGTAATATTTTACTCGGTACAAATGTCAGTAACGCGCGTTACAATGCATTTTTAACCTGGAATGAAGTAGTGGGTTTTTTTTCCTTCATGCAAATTCGCCAAAATCACCATGAGATCAGCAGAGGTGAAACGTGCGCGCAAAATGTTTCACTTCCTTTTCCTTTAGGCTAGTCAGACAGGAGAGAGGGAGATGAGTGGACCTGCAGCTGATCTAATGTTGGATATCACATTCTCCAGATGGGCATATGCCCATTACTTTAAGTTTGTGAAAAATAAGGATGTGAAGAACATTGTAGTCAAATGCACTTTGTGTGCTAAACCTAAAGAACTGTCCACTTCCTGAAATAGCACCAGTAATTTAACTAAGCATTTACAGAGGTGCCATAGTAACATGAAGTTAGCAAGGAAGCAAGCGGAGGATGAGAGTGGCGATAAAATCACAAAGCAGCCAAAATTAACGTTCTGCCGCTCTGAGATGCTACTTCAGCCTCAGGAGGTTAGGAGACTTGTGGCGGAGTATGTTGTTGAAGATATGCTGACAGTTTGTTTACATTTTTGTCCTGTATAACTGAGTTTTTTTTCTGGTAGGAAGTCAGACTAAAGTGATTGAGCTGCCTTTCCTTCGAGGGCTAAAGGCCAATTTATGCTGACAATGCAGTCCTCGCAGATGGCATCGCAGATGGCGTCTGCGTAGCCCCCCCTTCGCAGACGCTCTGCGCGCACCTCCCAAAAATTGTGACCACTGCAGAAGCCTCTCACACAGCGTCGCAGACAAGAGGGCTCTGATTGGTCCAATCTACATCTGCTGTACACGCACTTCCGCTTCCCTACTTTCCCGGTTTGGTTTGTTTTCACTACCGCCATTTTTAAAAACACGAGCAAAGATGGAGCAGCACGAAGAGCGGTTGATCGAGGAAGTGAGGAAGTACGTACATCTATACGACTCCAGTTCTAGTCATTATAAGTAACCGGAGGATAAACACTCCACTAACCACACCCACCAACTACTCCTAGCGATTTCGCGACTTCACGCCCCCTTGCGTTGTGGCGGTGAATAACATCGCGCATGCCTATTACTCCCTGCTCAACGATATAATTACAACTGTCTGCGAAAAGCTATCTGCGAAAGACTTGTCGCAAGAGCATGCAGAGGCCCTAATAGGCCTAAAGGCCAATTTATGCTGACAACGCAGTCCTCGCAGATGGCGTCTGCGTAGCCGCACCCCCTTCGCAGACGCTCTGCGCGCACCTCCCAAAAATTGTGACCACCGCAGAAGCCTCTCAGACAGCGTCACAGACAAGAGGGCTCTGATTGGTCCACTCTACATCCGCTGTACATGCACTTCTGCTTCCCTACTTTCCCGGTTTGTTTTGTTTTCACTACCTCCATTTTTAAAAACACAAGCGAAGATGGAGCAGCACGAAGAGCGGTTGATCGAAGAAGTGAGGAAGTGCGTACATCTATATGACTCCAGTTCTAGTCATTATAAGTAACCGGAGGATAAACACTCCACTAACCACACCCACCAACTACTCCTAGCGATTTCGCGACTTTGCGCCCCCTTGTGTTGTGGCGGTGAATAACATCGCGCACGCCTATTACTCCCCGCTCAACGATAAATTACAACTGTCTGCGAAAAGCTATCTACGAAAGCCTTGTCACAAGAGCATGCAGAGGCCCTAAGCGCTTCAATATCATTAAAAGCACTTTGATTTTATTTCTCATTCTGTTTTTCGAAATGTGACTGGGTAGCCTCATATAGCTAATGGTCATTGTCTAGCTGTGATTAAAAGGCTTGTGGGGTTTTTTCAGGCCAGTTTTATTGTAGGCTACGATTTGCCATAATATGTTCATTTTTGTTAAATTTCTGAAATGGAGTCATATCCCTTAGGGCTAATCTTTTTTTTTTTTTTATGAAGCATAAACTATGCTTAATGCTGTAAACTTGAAAACAATAAAGGCATAGAAATGCTAATTTTGTATCCTGTCATATCTTTAGACATTACAATATAATACAGTTTAATTAATGTTAATATGAATAGGCCTAAAGTTACAGTATTTCTATCACAATTTGCCAGACTTTCACCTTTTGTCTGTTCTTGCGATGATTGTTCCTTGTATTGTGCCATGAGCCATCACTGTGGCTATTATATTCTAGTGTTTTTAACCATAGCCTAGCTCAGTCAGATACCACATCACCTTCCACTGGATGTGTGATGAGCTAATTGAGCGGCTTGAGCTACATTTAGATTGCCAAATCCATACTTCCAGTTATTTTGGTGAGAGTAACTTAAAAGTAATGCAATAGTAGTGTAATGCCTTACATTTTAAATACAGTAATATTGTAATGTAACTAATTACTTTAAAATGACAGTAACAAGTAATAAATAATGCAAACAGTTTTGAAGTAACTTGCCCAACACTGCTTATGGATCATTGAAAACCTTTTACTGGATTAAAAAAAAATAAACCCTTAATTCAAGTACCATTAGTCAGACTGTGAAAATGTCTGTGAAAATAAAGACCATTATGCATTCTAATGAAATTCAACATAAAGTTTTAGATATGCATAACATGGGAAAAGTCTACAAAATAATATGCAAGTGTTTAGATATTCAAGTAAGCAATTATGGATCAATTGTCAGGAAATGGAAGCTGCATCATATTCCCCAGGCACTGATGAGACAAAACCGTCCCTCAAAACTCAGCTTCAGGGCAGGAAGGAGACTTGTGAGGGAATCCACGGTGAGGCCAACAATCACTTCGAAGGAGTTACAGAGTTCAGTGGTTGAGACTGGAGTGAAGGAGCACCAGTCAATGATATCATTATTTCTGTATACAGCTGACCTGTATGGGACCTGTAAGGGAGGATACCTAGAAACTGAAGAAAAAAATGATCAAAGCTCATCTGGAGTTTGCCAGAAAACAAACCCAGCTAAAATGTGGGATATGGTTTTGTGGACAGATGAGACAAAAATGGAGTTTTTTGGCCAAAATTCAAACTGCTGTGTGGCACAAACCTAATGCTGCCCATTCCTGAACTAACACCATCCCAGTAGTGAATTATGGCGGGGATGTGTTTACAGTGTCTTGTTAAAGTATTCATCCCCCTTGGTGTTCTGTTTTGTTGCATTACAAACTGGAATTAAAATGGATTTTGGGGGGTTAGCACCATTTGTTTTACACAACATGTCTACAACTTTAAAGGTGAAAATTGTTGTTTTATTGTGACACAAACAATAATTAAGATGAAAAACAAACAAATCTGGAGTGTGCATACGTATTCACCCCCAAAGTCAATACTTTGTAGAACCACCTTTTGCTGCAATTATAGCTACAAGTCTCATGGGATCTCTATTAGCTTAGCACATCTAGCCACTGGGATTTTTGCCCATTCCTCAAGACAAAACTGCTCCAACTCCTTCAAGTTAGATGGGCTGCATTGGTGTACAGCAATCTTCAAGTTATGCCACAGATTCTCAATTGGATTCAGGTCTGGGCTTTGGCTAGGCAATTCCAAGACATTTAAATATTTCCCTTTAAACCACTCCAGTGTAGCTTTAGCAGTATATTTAGGGTCATTGACCTACTGGAGTGTGAACCTTCATCCCAGTCTCAAACTTCTGGCTGACTTAAATAGGTTTTCCTCCAGAATTGCCCTGTATTTAGTGGCATCCATCTTTCCTTCAGTCCTGACCAGTTTTCCTGTCCCTGAAGATGAAAAATATCTGCACAGCATGATGCTGCCCCCACCATGCTTCACTGTAGGAATGGTGTTCCCAGGGTGTTGGGTTTGCACCACACATGGCGTTTCCTATGATGGCCAAAAAGATCAATTTTAGTCTCATTTGACCAGAGAATCTTCTTCCATGTGTTTGAGGAGTCTGCCACATGCTGTTGGGCAAACTCCAACCGTATTTTCTTAAGCAATTACTTTTTTTTTCTGGCCACTCTTCCATAAAGTCCTGCTCTGTGGAGTGTAGGGCTATAGACAGATACTCCCATCTCCGCTGTAGATCTTTGCAGCTCCTTCAGTGTTATCTTTGGTGTCTTTGTTGCATCTCTGATTAATGCCCTCCTTGCCTGGTCTGTGAGTTTTGGTGGGCAGCCTTCTCTTGTCAGGATTGTAGTGGTGCCATATTCTTTCCATTTTGCTATAATGGATTCAATGGTGCTCCCTGGGATATTCAAAGTTTGGGATTTTTTTCTAATAACCCAACCCTGAGCCATACTTCTCCACAACTTTATCTTTGACCTGTTCTAACCTTTTATCTTTGACCTGTTCTAACTTACTATATGAATCTCACGGAGCTCAAAAATTTAAGGCTGCCTTAATACAGTTAAAACAATAAATAATTTTTTACAGGGTATATTGGTTTGCGATGAAAAAATTAGCTTGAACAATCTGTGTCATTTGTAATCCATGTGTATTTGATGACTTAAGAATGTCGAATACTTTTGCAAGGCACTGTATCTAATAGAAACTGAGCATTTGTGCTCGAACTTGAAGGCATAAGTCTGTTGATGCTTACAACTTAGATGGTTTATGAGCATGTTCAATATGTAACATCAGGGATGTCATCATTGCACTGAAAGCTGAGGTGCTGCCCAAAAAGATGCCATAAACCAATTTGTTATCCAAACAAAGTTAGATAAACATGTTGTGGCAGTTCGTAAGAGTGGGCGGAGCACAGAAGACGGCAGGACAGAACTAAGTTTTGAAATACTTTTTATTTTATACACTTTTCAGTGGTCTTCCAGTAACATACAGACACACGCACACACATCTGGTGTCTGGTTCGGGAGAGAGCCCTCCTCTGCTCTCGCTCTCTCCTTAAATAGGGCGCGGTCACTGGGGAAGACACACAAACACATGTTAATTAACATCAGGTGCAGTGATTCTGCCACTTACCTTCCCTGACTCTGCCCTCTGGTCACAGACTGACGCTTGACCACGCCCCCGCTGCCACACATGTCTATTATATTAAAGTGATACTGACACGAACAGGTTTTCTCAGTGTCATTTTATAGATTTTAACACAAACTTTCAATTTTTTATGTAATCGCAAGGTGTGAAGATGAAAACAAAATAAAACATTTAAACCTCCTGTCACTAAGTGATGCCTGGAATTCCCTTCCCTTCTGCCAACAATGGCCCAAACTGGAAATGACATAGATCAGGGAACCCCTGCCTGGAAGCCACGCCAATAGAAGATGTTTTCATGACAGAACATGAGCTGTGAGCAATGAGCTGTGTCCAAAATCACTCACTCATTCACTACTCCCTACTCACTATCTGGGGAATTCTATATAGAGGACTATATAATGAGCTCATTGGTAAAATGAAAAAACTTTCGGACACTACTCCGCCGGGCTGTTATTTATGTCATTACTGTCACACAATTAAAACGTGTCAGATCAGTTGGATGGTGGGTTTTCAAAATAATAAATACATGCATGTATTTTTGTGATAAATACATATTATACTGAGCATATTTCCCACATTAATAAATACAAAGTATTTTGTGTCTGCTGCATCTTTCAGTTCTTTTAAATCAAGGCTGAATACTTTCTTCTTTGTTGCTGCCTATGAGTCCACTATTGCCCCTTTTCCACCAAAGCAGTTCCAGGGCTGGTTCGGGGCCAGTGCTTAGTTTGGAACCGGGTTTTCTGTTTCCACTGACAAAGAACTGGCTCTGGGGCCAGAAAAACCGGTTCCAGGCTAGCACCAACTCTTTGCTGGGCCAGAGGAAAGACTCACTTACGTCAGTGTGTGTGTGTGTGTGTGTGTGGGGGGGGGGGGGCGGAGTTGTTAAGACCAACAACAATAGCAAGACTGTGAAAGGTCGCCATTTTTAAGCGACGAGAAGCAGCAGCTGTACAAACGCGAAGTCATCCATTATTATTGTTGTTGCTGCTTCTTCTTCTCCGTGTTGTTGTTGCTTTGATGTTCGTGCCAAAGTTTATGCAAACGCAGCGACATAACTGACATATACAGCGATGTAACTGACGTATACAGTGACGTAATGACGTGGCTCCCCTTAGCACCCTGAGCTATGGAAAACCAAACTGGTTCTCAGCTGGCTGTCAAGTTGAACGAGTTGTGAACCAGCACCAGCACTGGCCCCGAACCAGCCCTGGAACTGATTTGGTGGAAAAGGGGTATATATAGGGTGTAATAATTCTCACTATATATTCAGACGGCATGGCAAAATGGCGAACTCACTATATAGTGAGTAGTGAGTGATTTCGGACACAGCACATGTTTGTATGAAACATGGATGAAGAGGAGTTTGGATGAAGACAAGTTAGTTGGGGAAAGAGGAGGAGGCAGAGGAGGAGAGGGAGAATGTAGGGCAGGGGATACAGCCCTACTGGTTTGAGCTGTACCAGGACTGTCACACTGACAACCACAATGAGGTGAGTGACTGCCACTCAGATCTCGGCAAGCTGACAAGTGGACATGGTGGAAGGATGATTGTAACAGACCACCTGTTTTTGTTTATATTAATAATTACCAATACCAGCTGTAGTTGGAATCTTTTACTGACCTAATTGTTGGTATAATAGTAATTCCTGTTCAGGTCAGGTGTAGACCCTGGTACTGGTAACACTATAACCCAGTACAACCTGCCACATGGACGGGTAGTCAGCGTCTAAACCAGCTCCCCCACTAAATCAAAATCAAATCAAGTTTATTTGTATAGCGCTTTTAACAATAAGCATTGTCGCAAAGCAGCTTTACAGAATTTGAACGACTTAAAACATGAGCTAATTTTATCCCTAATCTATCCCCAATGAGCAAGCCTGTGGCGACGGTGGCAAGGAAAAACTCCCTCAGACGACATGAGGAAGAAACCTCGAGAGGAACCAGACTCAAAAGGGAACCCATCCTCATTTGGGCAACAACAGACAGCCTGACTATAATATTAACAGTTTTAACAGGTATAACCCTCAACTGTCCTCATGGGGCCATCCTTCACAGGAGCAGTGCGATAAAACTCCGACCAGACACAGGGCACCAGGATGGATCAAGCAGGTCCGAGGGGCAGAAGAGGCCAGCATCTCAATCCCAGGATCAACATGTAACTCAGAGGGACAAATTGGGGGGGGGAGAGAAAGAAACACGTTGTTAGGTATGCCCTAAAAATGACAAGTATTAAATCTGTGTGGTAGGCTCGCAGAGACGAGAGTCTTTACATCAGGCATAACACACAACAATGGCATGTTAATATGGTAAAATATAACATGACCTGCTCTGGCTGGATGCTTGATTGGGTGATGGGAGCACACTCCTCAGCAATGATGAGATGCAGATGGGACCCTTAGGGCTGGCCAAGACAATTCAGTTACATTTCACCGGGTCTGGGACATGCGACAGAAGTCTGACGGCCGATTTCCTGCAGGCTACGATAGCCAGTCGAGGTCTCCACCCTCTCCACCAAAAGATTTCCTGTTGACTCCATGTAACTCAGAGGGACAGATTTGGGGTGGGGGGGAGGGAAAGAAAACACAGGTGGTTAGGTATGCCCAATGTCACCTGGATAAGTAGGAACAGTATACATATTGCACCGAGTACAAGCAGGGACTCCGGCAACTAACTATGACAGCATAACTAAAAGGAGAGAGCCAGAAGGTAACACAGGCATGAGGGAGCCCCGGGATATAAAGCAGCCAGCCACTACACCGTCAACAAACTCGAGTGAGCAAGCGAGTGGGGACTGACAGCATCCATACATCCCAGTTTACCAAAACACTCTATGTCTGAGGACCCTCCAGATCTACTCCTTTACCTCATAAACACCATTAACAAAAGGCTTGACTAAACAGATATGTTTTCAGCCTAGACTTAAATGCTGAGACTGTGTCTGATTCCCGAACATTACTTGGAAGGCTGTTCCATAACAGTGGGGCTTTGTAAGAAAAGGCTCTGCCCCCTGATGTAGCCTTCACTATACGAGGTACCAGCAGCTAGCCTGCACCTTTTGATCTAAGTAGGCGTGGCGGGTCATAGAGGAGGCTAGAGTTCTTCTAGTGAGGAGGGTGGCATGACTCCCAGCTGGACGAAAAACAAGACCTGTTAAAGGGCAGATAAGCTTCTTGCAAGCCAACGGCCATCATGCAGGGAAGGTGGGGCTCATAAACCTTGCAAGGCAACCCACCTAGGAGAAGGACACTCTGAAGTAAAACCTGCAGCTATGTGTGTCACCTTCCTCGTGGCAGTCACTGCACCAGGCAGCATATGGAACGTTTTGGATGAGAGAGTGGGACTAGAACTGCACACACCTTTTCCACTATAATCTACTCAGATTCAGGTCATCCTGTGACACCATTTATGATGACAAAGTCCTGTGGTGATGGGGAAATGGTGACAGGGACAGGCAGAGGATATTGCTGGAAGTCTCTAGCCATGAACTCACACTCAGGCAGCCCATGTGTGATGGTCACTTGTCGTAGACTGGGGTAAATACGGCACTCTTATCCTGCATGGGTGACAGAACAGCCCAATTTAGGGATAGTGATGCTCTCCCCACTTGGGGAAAGATACTGAAAAGGGACCCTAAAAATTGCCTACTCCATTATAAGCTTGCCAGGTAGCCACACTTGGTTGGCCATCCACTTCTGTGGTCGAAAAACTACACAGAAAATTGTATCGAACTTTGCATCATGGAATGTCCGGACTCTTCTGGATAATGATAGAACAGTAGGGTGTCACACAGCTCTCATAGCAAGGATTCTGGGAAAGTATAATATCAATATAGCAGCCCTTAGTGAAACTAGACTGTCTGGTGAGCCAAATCTAGAAGAGGTTGGTGCTGGCTATACTTTCTATTGGGTAGGTGTACCCGTTTGTGAGCCCAGGATTGGAGGCATCGGATTTACCAATGTCTCCAATTTGTGTCATCACAAATGGTGTCACAGGATGACCTGCATCTGAGTAGATTATAGTGGAAAAGGTGTGTGCAGTCCCAGTCCCACTCTCTCATCCAGTATGTTCCATATGCCGCCTGGTGCAGTGACTGCCACAAGGAAGGATTCGTACATCTGTCGCTAGGAGCCTTGACAAACTACCAAAAGCCATCAACAATAGACTAATCAGTATGTGCATATGCCTATCCAGAAGTCGTCATGCAAACATACTCCGCGCCTATGCCCCTACCATGAACCACACAGATCAGGTGAAAGAAGCCTTTTACGAGGAACTGAACAAGGCCAGAAGAGAAATACCTAGAAATGACAAATTAATAATCCTTGGCAACTTCAATGCCTGCATGGATTAAAGTTTTCCGTCGCTACGATGGATTTCCGTCAACTGGGAGCGCTAAAGGTCAATAATGAGATTGATGCAGAGGCCATTATTAAAAAATTTTCTGTTTCCAGTCCACCGGCTGGGTGAGTGCCGTTTGTGTGGGTGAAAATTTTTTTTTAACGCCGGTTTTCCGACATTTTTTTCAGGTTCGTAAATCTAAAATCGAACTTGACATTTCCGCATTCCCAGGGCTTTCCACTAAGGCTCATACTAGCCAGCCATGACAAATAAGGAGCCGCGGGGGGGGGGAGTGTGTGTGTGTGAGAGAGAGAGCAGCCCCTCCCCTCTCTGCTCCCTGAGTGCAGCTCGTCGCCTTGGTAACGGTGCTCAGGGGCAGGGAAGAGATACAATATGACAAGCAAAGAGCGCTTTTTCTCAGAGTTCCCTCTCCTCGAACAACGCTGATTTACATGGAAACGAAAGGAGGTACCCCTCCTAGAACTGCCACCTTATTGTGGTGGAGGGGTTTGTGTGCTTGAATGATCCTAGGAGCTATGTTGTCGGGGGCATTATGCCCCTGTTAGGGTTTCCCAAGGCAGAGAGGTCCTAGGGGACAGGCCAGACTAAGAGCAGTTCACCAAAAACCCCTATGGAGAAAAAATCCAGGACTGTGATGTTGCCTGGTATGACGCAGCCGGGGCCCCACCCTGGAGCCAGGCCCGGGGTTGAGGCTCGTATGCGAGCGCTTGGTGGCCGGGCCTTTGCCCATGGGGCCCGGCCGGGCTCAGCCCGAAGAGGTGACGTGGGCCCGACCTCCTGTGGGTTCACCACCCACAGAGGTAGCAGTAGGGGTTTGGTGCAGTGTGGATTGGGTGGCAGTCGAAGGCAGGGGCCTCAACGACCTGATCCCCGGACACAGCGGCTGGCTGTTGGGACATGGAATGTCACTTCGCTGGGGGGGAAAGAGCCTGAGCTTGTGCTGGAGGTTGAGAGGTACCGGCTAGAGATAGTCGGGCTCACCTCCACGCACAGCTTGGGCTCTGGAACCCAGCTCCTCGAGAGGGGCTGGACTTTCCACTTCTCTGGAGTCGCCCGTGGTGAGCGGCGGCGGGCTGGTGTGGGTTTGCTTATAGCTCCCCAGCTCAGCCGCCATGTGTTGGATTTTACCCCAGTGAACGAGAGGGTCACCTCTCTGCGCCTTCGGATTGGGGAGAGGGCTCTTGCTGTTGTTTGTGCCTATGGGCCAAATAGCAGTATAGAGTATCCGGCCTTCTTGGAGTCCCTGGGAGAGGTACTGAGGGGTGCTCAGACTGGGGACTCCATTGTGCTACTGGAGGACTTCAATGCTCACATGGGCGACGACAGTGACACCTGGAGGGGCGTGGTTGGGAGGAACAGCCTCCCCGATCTGAACCCGAGTGGTGTTTTGTTATTGGACTTCTGTGCTAGTCACGGTTTGTCCATAATGAACACCATGTTCGAGCATAGGGGTGTCCATAAGTGCACGTGGCACCAGGACACCTTAGGTCGGAGGTCGATGATCGACTTTGTAGTCGTTTCATCTGATCTCCGGCCCTATGTCTTGGACACTAGGGTGAAGAGAGGGGCTGAGCTGTCAACTGATCACCACCTGGTGGTGAGTTGGATCCACTGGCGGAGGAGGAAGCTGGACAGACCTGGCAGGCCCAAACGTATGGTGAGGGTTTGCTGGGAACGTCTGGCCGAGCACTCTGTTGGGGAGGTCTTTAACTCCCACCTCCGGGAGAGCTTTTCCCAGCTTCCGAGGGAGGCGGGGGACATCGAGTCTGAGTGGACCATGTTCTCTACCTCCATTGTGGACGCAGCTGTTCGGAGCTGTGGCCGCAAGGTCTCCGGTGCCTGTTGTGGCGGCAATCCCCGAACCCGGTGGTGGACACCGGAAGTAAGGGATGCCATCAAGCTGAAGAAGGAGTCCTATCGGGCCATGTTGACCTCCGGGATTCCTGAGGCAGCCGACGGGTATCGGCAGGCCAGGCATGCTGCAGCTCGGGCAGTTGCGGAGGCAAAAACTCAGAACTGGGAGGAGTTCGGGGAGGCCATGGAGAAGGACTATCGGTCGGCCTCGAAGAAATTCTGGCAAACCGTCCGGCACCTCAGGAGGGGGAAGCAGTACTCTGCCAACACTGTTTACAGTGCGGGTGGGGAGCTATTGACCTCGACTGGGGACATTGTCGGGCGGTGGAAGGAATACTTTGAGTATCTCCTCAATCCCATCATCATGTCTTCCACTGAGGAGACTGAGGCTGATGACTCAGAGGTGGACTCGTCCATTACCCAAGCTGAAGTCACTGAGGTGGTTTGCAAGCTCCTCGGTGGCAAGGCACCGGGGGTGGATGAGATCCGCCCTGAGTATCTCAAGTCTCTGGATGTTGTGGGGCTGTCTTGGTTGACACGCCTCTGCAACATCGCGTGGCAGTCGGGGACAGTGCCTCTGGAGTGGCAGACTGGGGTGGTGGTCCCTCTTTTTAAGAAAGGGGACCGGAGAGTGTGCTCCAATTATAGGGGAATCACACTTCTCAGCCTCCCAGGGAAAGTTTACTCCAGGGTACTGGAGAGGAGAATTCGACCAATAGTCAAACCTCGGATCCAGGAGGAACAATGCGGTTTTCGTCCTGGTCGCAGAACACTGGACCAGCTCTATACCCTTCATAGGGTGCTCGAGGGTTCATGGGAGTTTGCCCAACCAGTCCACATGTGCTTTGTGGATCTGGAGAAGGTATTCGACCGTGTCCCCCATGGTATTCTGTGGGGGGTGCTTCGGGAGTATGGGGTTCGGGGCTCTTTGCTAAGGGCTGTCCGGTCCCTGTACGAACGGAGCAGGAGTCTGGTTCGCATTGCCGGCAGTAAGTCAGACCTGTTCCCAGTGCATGTTGGATTCCGGCAGGGCTGCCCTTTGTCACCGGTTCTGTTCATAATTTTTATGGACAGAATTTCTAGGCGCAGCCAGGGGCCGGAAGGAATCCTGTTTGGGAACCACAGGATTTCATCTCTGCTTTTTGCGGATGATGTTGTCCTGTTGGCTTCTTCAAACCAGGACCTTCAGCATGCACTGGGGCGGTTTGCAGTCAAGTGTGAAGCGGCTGGGATGAGAATCAGCACCTCCAAGTCCGAGGCCATGGTTCTCAACCGGAAAAGGGTGGCTTGCCCTCTCCAGGTTGGTGGAGAAGTCCTGCCTCAAGTGGAGGAGTTTAAGTATCTCAGGATCTTGTTCACGAGTGAGGGAAGGATGGAGCGTGAGATCGACAGGCAGATCGGTGCAGCCTCCGCAGTGATGCGGTCGCTTTACCGGTCCGTCGTGGTGAAGAAGGAGCTGAGCCAAAAGGCGAAGCTCTCAATTTACCAGTCGATCTACGTTCCGACTCTCACCTATGGTCATGAGCTTTGGGTAATGACAGAAAGAACAAGATCGCGGATACAAGCGGCTGAAATGAGTTTCCTTCGCAGGGTGGCTGGGCACTCCCTTAGAGATAGGGTGAGAAGCACAGTCACTCGGGAGGAGCTTGGAGTAGAGCCGCTGCTCCTCCACATCGAGAGGAACCAGCTGAGGTGGCTCGGGCATCTTTTTCGGATGCCTCCTGGACGCCTCCCTGGGGAGGTGTTCCAGGCATGTCCCCCCGGGAGGAGGCCCCGGGGAAGACCCAGGACATGCTGGAGGGACTATGTCTCTCGGCTGGCCTGGGAATGCCTCAGTGTTCTTCCCGAGGAGCTGGCCGAGGTGTCTGGGGAAAGGGAAGTTTGGGCTTCCATGCTTAGACTGCTGCCTCCGCGACCCGGTCCCGGATAAGCGGAAGAAGACGAGACGAGACGAGATGAAAGGAGGTACTCACAAAATTCTTGCACATTGAGTGCTACAAGGCTCTCATGAACACATTGATGTAATTTTTTTGTCCCTAGTGTAAAAAATGTGGACACTAGAGCGAGTTAAAAACAAGTGACTTTTCTGATTTTGCAGTCACAGCGCTCCCACGTTTATAATGGGAGTCTATGAGGCAGCGCAGCTGTCCTCTCCTTACTTTCAGGCTTCTCATTCAAAAACTGTAAATCCTATCGCTCAGGTAGACACATTGTGTGAATCAAGACAAGTGTGACTACTACTTTTGAGAAAATTGTGTGTGTAAAGTGAAAATTGTGGCTGAAAACACAGTTTAAATGAGAAAGTTAGAGCTTTTTTTTTTAGGCTACCTACCACTGGCGGCTCGTTAATAGGGGCGATTTGGACGACGCACTCCCAAACAGGGAGGGAGATTTTTTTTATCTACTCCTACTACCACAGCAACAGTAGTGTCATTGTCCAATCAGGCTAAGGTCGTGCCTGGTGTAGCCACGCCCTTTTGGTGCGATTTCTGTCAGGTTCAGATTTGCCCCAAAATCTCCCATTGACACTAATGGTGCGTACGTTTTTTTTGAAAATCATGCTCCCTATGCATTTTCTATTAGGTTTTATGTGCTCGCACAAGCAGCGTGCTTACGTCATACGCCTGTTGCGCCGTACAAGTGTTGCCAGATTGGGCGGTTTTAAGTGCATTTTGGGGGGTTTTGAACATAATTTTGGGCTGGAAAATGCAACTTGCGCGGGAAATGTGTGAACATTCTATGAAGATGGAGATGAGTGTTGAGTGCAACAATACGATAGCGTCTCTGAAAGAAGTTCCCTTTAGTCGTCATACCAATGAGGAGAAAACGGCAATCAAACAGCTAGGACCTCCTAGACCGAATTTAAACATCAAGCAAGTGTCTACGAAGGGGGAGAAGACCTACTCAGGAGGTTTTAACAAGAACTGGTACCACCGGAAAACTTGGCGAGCTGGCTGTGATGTAGTCAATGCTCGTTTTTGCTACCCTTGCGTTCTCTTCCACTCTGGAAGTAGCACAGCAGACGGTACAGTGATATCTGATATTTGAATTTACTAGGCAAAAGTTGTTTTTGTGTGTGTGTGTTACCAATGGCAGTTTAACGTTGCCATGTTTTTGTTTTACCAATGGCAGTTTAACATTGCCATGCTTGGAATATTTCAGTAGCCTCAAGTTCTCTCTGACTTGGTGTAAATTAAGCATATTTTCAGTTTTTATATATTGTACAGTATGTGTGTTCATTGGAGCCAGCAGCACCTTACCTTTTTTCCAACTTGTTAAGCCAAGCTGCACTGACTACAAAACCTTGTGTAACCTTGTGTGTATATAGCTAAATAACTAAAGCCTTTTGTGTTCATTGACATGCTTGTAATACTTTAAATTTCCTTTTAAGGCATGGCTTTCTGGTAGTCTGGTTAACACCAGACCATATCACAAGTGAAATATGGTCTGGAATCCGCCTATTGAATTTCTCATAGGGGAGGTGTGGTTTACGATTGTCAACGGCCGTTTATTGGACGTTGCGAATGTCTATCATTTGGCGTATACGTAGCCCATGGCCAATCATGGCAGTTGTACCCGGTGACGTAGTTAGAGCGACGAAGAGGTGAAGAAGAGAAGGAAAGAGTTTTTTAAAACAAGCTTTCGCTCTAAACTATTCAGAACAGTGTCTAAATCTTGATCGAAAGTTTGGTTTGTATCGCTTGCCGCCATGTTAAATGTGATCCGTAAACAGTCCCAAATAAACTACAAGCTTCCGTTTGTCGAGTAGTACGCGTCACCGTCTTTCCACCCCTCCCCACTCTCTGATTGGCTCCCTAACTCAGGCGAGCCTTTAGACCATAGTTTCCATGCTGTCTTTTCAGATCAGAACGATTGTGCAAAGCAGCATGGGATTTCCCAGGCTAGCTTTCTGGAGGAATTCATTCTCATCTCATCTCATTATCTCTAGCCGCTTTATCCCTTTCTACAGGGTCACAGGCAAGCTGGAGCCTATCCCAGCTGACTACGGGCGAAAGGCGGGGTACACCCTGGACAAGTCGCCAGGTCATCACAGGGCTGACACATAGACACAGACAACCTGCAGAATTTATTTAGAATTATTATTTGTTGTTAAAATGGTGCAATTCCATATAAAAAAAACCCACACATAATTAAGCCTCACATGTTTGTTTGATGGTTATGCTTTTCTTCATCTTTTTCAAAACTTAAATAAATACTTGCTTTGGATTTATATCCTGCCACTTTAATTGCATTCTTTAGAATTGAAGAAATTAGAATATGTTTATAATTAAGAATTTGTGTCTACTTATTACAGAATACTGGAATAATATGATAAAATAAATAAGTAATGTAATATTAATTGATTGTGATGCCAAATGTTTTGCTTTGAAGGCTTCACAATGAATCTTCCTTAGTTTTAGCCTGGCAAGCCAGACTAAATGTGAATATTTGCCACTCGTAGGCAAAGATATTTTTGGCCGCTAGGCGGGTGGGTCTAGTTTACTAGGCTACCTTAGTTTGCCACCTTTAACTTGTTTAGTGTTGCCACCTAGTGGAGAGAAGAGATATTGTCTATATTGATATCTGAATTTACCAGGCAAAAACAAGTTCGGCCAATTGATTTGCTACCTAGGTCAATTTACTTCAGTTCTGTGGACATTTACGGTCCGTGTAGACATAAAGGGGGAAAATTGCCCCCCCTGAAAAAAAATTCAGGAGCCGCCACTGCTGCCTACACTCTAAATTCCTGAGCGCCACTGGTGTGTAACGCAATAAACACCCATTATAAAGTCTGAATTTCTCCAGATTTGCTCATGGTGTTTGATCTGTGACTGATCAAGAAGTATACAATCTAGCAAAAAAGTTGAATGCCAGAGATCCACGCAGGACAAGTTTGTCTACGTTTTAAAGTTTGAATCATGTCTCTAGGTGAAAGCATGCCAGAGCAGAGGATGTTTGAAAAACATTGAAAATGTGCGATTTTTTTCAATTAATTCCATAGAAAATGAATGGGAAATTGTGATTTTTTCGCGACTACGTCGCGAAAAAAATCGTAGAATGCTGAACAAAGTAATAGCATAGCGAGTCCGATCAAGCCGCACTTTTTGATGTATTGTTTGTCTGTGTGCAATGTACGGTTATTGGGTTATTTGAAATCGAAATTTGTACGGAAAATGAAAAACGGAAGAACAAGAGTTTGTTGTGCTTTGCTCCCTATATGGGAGTCAATAGTTTGCAATGCATAGCACTGCATCACTAATAATAAACTCCTGTGCACGCAGTTCCCAGGATTAAATGTATTTTCCACAGACCATTTATTTATTCACTTTACTCAAATACAAAGTAAAATGGCAGCAAATCATCTTTCTTTTCTTGCATATTGCATCATGAGGCGTTCCTGGCTTGTAAATCTCTTATTTTCAGTGCATGACACATTCACGCAACTGAGCATGCTATGAATTAACAATGACAACGGTCTGCAGTGGGGCTACACAATTAAACACTCAGCGAACATTTCTCCATTTGTGTATGCAAATACACTCCAACGACTCAGTTTGGTTTCATTTACAACCAACGGTGTCTTTTGATGCCAGCACATAATTGAACGAGAGAAGACTGGTTTACTGGAGACAAAATAAGCATTATCTCTGCTTCTGTTCCCTCCGATGTCGCCTCCGACAGCCCCGACACACTACTGCCTCCGCCGAGTGCGCGCGCGCGCACACACACACACCACATGTAAGGGCCGCGGATGAGTTACTCTCCCTTGATCAACGAAGTCGGCGGGGAATTTGTGGTTATTATCGGTACAAACAGCACGAATCACAACTTAAATGAGTGCGGTTCAGTTTGACATTATTGTCAGTCCGTTAGATAAACATTTAATTTTATTAAAATCGAAAATTAATATTTAGAGCCTGTGGGCTACAAAAATAATAGTCATTAAAGTAGCCAGCTGGACTTAATTGTGTAGTCGGCTGTATGGCCGGCGCTTGTGGAAAGCCCTGTCAAATCAGCTCTGCGCATGAGCCGTGAGGCACAAAAAAATGGCAGCCACCATGAAGGAAGGAGATCCGGAGTTTTCAAACATTTGCTTAAGTGTGAAATCGCAAAATGGTATTCTAGCGAACAACAAAATAGTAAAGATTCAGAAAAACAAATCATTCAGTGATCATTTTAATAGTGTAATTTCATCCGAACTAGGCCTAATGGTCGATTTAGAACTACAAAAAGTCCGTGTGTCGGACATTTTAAGTACCTTTGTAAAAGTTTTGCAAATGTTGCAGTCAGCATTTAAAATGCTAACAAAGTTTTTGTACAAGTTTCAGTTGATTAAACTGTCATTTTATTATATGTGTCTGCTTTTGTAATAAAAAAGTACTGAAAAAAAAGCAAACACAGCATTGCGATTTCTTACTCATCCATTAAAAAAAATAAAATAAAAAAATCCCTCCCTCCCTACTGAAAATTTTTTTGCTCACCCGGTGGACAGGAAATTGATTTTTTTTAAGGATGGCCAGATCCGAGGAAGAAAAAAAAAGGAGGGGGGTAGGCCCATAGGTCTGACACCGATGTGATTTAGAACTTCACCAAGCTGCTGTGATTGCCTGTTGTTGAACCCTTTCTTGTGCTATGTTTGAGTATATGTAAAGGAATAAGTTGTTGCGCTAGATAGGCATAAATAAATGTGCTATGTTTGAGTATATGTAAAGGAACAAGTTGTTGCACTAGATAGGCATGCATAAATAAATAAATAAATAACAGCCTCCTCTACTGTCTAGTCCCAGGGAGGCTAGGCGTAGGCAGCGAGCCGCGGTGCTCGGCTTGAGTTTCGTTTCTATCGGCGGCTCCAGCCCAACTTTGCACGCTCGTAACTCAGCCAGGGGAGGTCCCAGCCTCCCCAAACTTGGCAGCCAACGGCCTCTGCCCTCTCCCCAATGAACCAGCGCTGCCAGGGTGGGCCAGCCCCGCGCCTCGGGACGCGATTCACCCCGAGGCGAGCCGCGGCACTCCGCATCAGTTTCCTTTTAACGGCGGCTCCACTGATGAAACAATTTGGCTGTCCTACTACTAGGCAACTACTTGCCTACTACTAATACTAGGCCTATTGTAATAGTAATAATAATAATAATAATAATAATGATATTTGCCTATTGAAAGGTGATCAGGTAAAAAATCTAAACAGCCCTGTTGAAGCCGCAGCAAGATCTATGCTATTAAGCCTTTTGTAGGTTAAACAGGCTTCGGCAGACAACGTTCTGGAAAGGCTGTATTTTTCTTTGGTTTGATTAGCCTATGATTTAATCTTTAAACATTATGGTTTCAGCAGTTCGCTTAAACATTGGAGGCTGCAGAGTCGGGCTGCAAGATTTCCCGACACTTGTTTAAGATGCCAAACTTCACAGTAAGGAGAAAATAATTCCACAGTATTTAGTGCCTCGTCAGTCTCAAAAATTAATAGTGAAGGACCAACACAAATTAAGTCCCAAAAAACATCTCATAGGCCTATATTTTACATTTTCAAAAAAGTCCGGAATTGGAAGTCAGTCAGTGGAGTGTAATGAAGTGTCTCATTCACTAAACACAAAAGGTCAGAAAACAGTGGAAGCCAATACTCCGAAGCTCAAAATTCAGGAAAGTGGTTCCGGTGTTGCAAGTGCACAAGAACAGTTACTTGAAAGTTAACCTAATGAATTTGTGCGTGCACGTGCGATTTCATGAAGAACCGGGACAATTGGCATTCGGTGAAAGATTCACACCTATGACTCATTATATTCGCGCGCGCCCTCTCGCCCACTGCTGCTTCGTTTTCCCGATTTACACGAGTGTCTGAAGATGGAGTTTTCAGAAATCTCCACTCTGCCCCGAGTTTGCAAAAGTAACTGTTTTCAGTGACTGAAACCTCCGTATACAGTACCAGTCAAAAGTTTGGAAACACCTTCAAATTCGATGTTTTTATTTTTAAATTTTTTTCCTACATTGTAAATGAATACTGAAGTCATCCAGACTATGCAGCAACACATAAGGAATAATTTAGTAAACTTTAAAATGTTAATCAAACCAAAATATGTTTTAGATTTTAGATTCTTAAAGTGGGCACCTTTTGCTTTGATTACAGCTTTGCACACTCTTGACATTCTCTCAATCAGCTTCATGAGGTAATCACTCAAAATGGTTTTCCAACAGTCTTGAAGGAGTTCCCAGAGGTGCTGAGCACTCGTTGGCTGCTTTGCCTTCACTCTGCGGTCCAACTCATCCCAAACTTTTTCGGACTGACTGACCTTCATATCTTAAAGTAATGATGGACTGTCATTTTTCTTTACTTAGTTGAGTAGTTCTTGGCATAATATGGATTAGAGCAGTACTCAAATAGGGCCATTCACTGTATACCAACTCTACCTCTTCACAACACAACTGATGGTCTCAAACACATTAAGAGGTCAAGAAATCCAAGAAATTAACTCTTGACAAGGCACAGCTGTAAACTGAAAGCCATTCCAGGTGACTACCTCATAAAGCTGACTGAGAAAATGCCAAGATGTGCAAAGCTGTCATCTAAGCAAAAGGTGCCACTTTGAAGAATCTAAAATATAAAACATATTCTGGTTTGATTAACACTTTTTTTTGTTTACCAAATAATTCCATATATATTTCTTCATAATGTCGATGACTTTAGTATTAATCTACAATTCAGAAAATTTTAAAATAATGAAAAACCACTAAATTAGAGGCGTTTCCAAACGTTTGACTGGTACTGTAGGTGTGAATGAGAGGTGCAACCGAATAAATAAATATGCGTCTTTTTTATCCGGCTACATGTAGGCCATCACTGCGCAAAGCCTCTAATGTTGAAATGGTAGTAATATTTGTTAAAATAATAGTAGGCTAATTTCCACATTAATTGGTAAAATGGCACAAGGGATGTGATGGGGGGGATGGCCGTTTTATAAGGGGGATGATTTGAGATTTTTATTTCAGAAGGGGGATGCCTCCACATCCCCCCTCAACTCGAGTACTGCGTATAAGGCCACCTGACATAGGCCCTTCGATTTCCATCACTAGAGCGCATCAAATTACTTTCGGTTTTGCCAGCATGGATGCACTTCTTTTAAATGAAGGCACAGATGTGTCAGACATCGACAAAACGGTAAAGAATAAGTGGAGATGGGCTTGGCGAAATGAAATGGGCGATAATGGCAAGTTCCTGCTGCTGTGCCAAGGAAAAAGAAACAAAAACAGGCATCAGGTGTTGCCAAACTAGATGCCTTTGGCTTCACTGCGAAGAAGCAGAAAAAGTGAACTTTCACTTTACTTTTCTTGTTTCCTGGCTTTATTTCAACAGATTTTCTTATTTTTCTTTCTGTTCCACTCTTTTGAAAGCATGGTTCAAGTTCGACTGCACTTGCACTTTTCTCTGAACCACTGTTATGCATTACTAAAGTATTGTTGAAATAAATTTGCACTTTGCGCTGAAAACTTGATGTTTCATCATTTATAGCCAGTAATGACAATGGTAAAGTCTTGCCTTAGCTTTAGTCATTGTTAAAATTACGTAAATGTACTATAAGTAGGGGCCGAGGGGATAATGGACAACACGGAGTTTAAAATTTGACGCATCACTGATGTGGTAGGGGCCAACGACATGGAGCTTTTTTTCAGTCAGATGATTTTTTTTTTTTGCTTTAATCCATATGCCTGGGTTAGATGCGAGTCAGATGTTTGGAAGAATGTGATAGGTAAACATGGAATAGGGAAGATGAATTCCAATGGGCAGCTTTTTCTAGGAAAGTCCAGTGAACACAGCTTGGCTATCTCTAACACTTTCTTCCAACAGCCTAATAAGCAGAAAACTACCTGGATGCACTCTCGCTCTAAGCAGTGGCATATGCTGGATTATGTCATCATCAAGCAAAGAGATGTCCGTGATGTCATGCTGACAAGAGCCATGCGTGGTGCTGAGTGCTGGTCCGACCACAAGTTGGTCAGGAGCAGAATGTCCCTTCAGATAATTCCAAAGAAGCAGACCAGGAGGAATAAACCACTGTCCAGGAAAAACATCTCAAGTATATCCAAAGCATCCATTCAAGAAAAACTGAAGGTAAATATCCAAAATGCAGCCCTACCAAATGACATGCTGGGAATGGATGCAGAAGGAGCATGGAAACAATTTAGAGATGCCACCTACTCTGCTAGTGCTGACACTCTGGCCTTTGTTCAATGCAAGCATCAGAATTGGTTTGATGAAAATGACCGTGACATCTTGGAATTACTAGAAAAATTACACAGCACACACAAAGACCAGGGCGGCACGGTGGTGTAGTGGTTAGCGCTGTCGCCTCACAGCAAGAAGGTCCTGGGTTCGAGCCCCGGGGCCGGCGAGGGCCCTCCTGTGCGGAGTTTGCATGTTCTCCCCGTGTCCGCGTGGGTTTCCTCCGGGTGCTCCGGTTTCCCCCACAGTCCAAAGACATGCAGGTTAGGTTAACTGGTGACTCTAAATTGACCGTAGGTGTGAATGTGAGTGTGAATGGTTGTCTGTGTCTATGTGTCAGCCCTGTGATGACCTGGCGACTTGTCCAGGGTGTACCCCGCCTTTCGCCCGTAGTCAGCTGGGATAGGCTCCAGCTTGCCTGCGACCCTGTAGAAGGATAAAGCGGCTAGAGATAATGAGATGAGATGAGACACAAAGACCACATCGCCAACAAAACATCCATTGAAAAGAGGTCAATGTACCTCAATACAAAATGTGCTGTCCAAAAAAGACTGCACCAGATGGAAGACAGGAGGTGGGACAACAAGACTAGAGAACTTCAGGAAGCTGTTGACAAATATAAAACAAAACTGTTCTACAAGGGCCTTAGGGCTGTTTATGGCCCAAAGTCCAGTGGTAGTGCAGCTATCCTTTCATCAGACGGGACAACACTACTCACTGAAAAGTCAGCAATTTTAAGCCGCTGGGCTGAGCATTTCAATAGTCTTCTCAACCACCCATCATTGATGTCTAAAGAAGCACTAGATGTGATACCCCAACTGGAGATCCTAGACGAACTTGATGTATCTCCATCACTGGAGGAGATAACAAGAACCATCAAACAGACCTCTTCTGGGAAGTCTCCTGGTCTGGATGGTATTCCTGCTGAAATATGCAAAATGGTGGTACCTACAGTGTCTTGCAAAAGTATTCATCCCCCTTTGTATTTGTCAAGCTGGAATTAAAATGGATTTTTGGAGGGTTAGCACCATTTGATTTACACAACATGCCTACCACTTTAAAGGTGCAAACTGTTGTTTTATTGTGACACAAACAATAATTAAGATGAAAAAACAGAAATCTGGAGTGTGCATAGGTATTCACCCCCTTTCATATGAAACCCCTAAATAAGAGCTGGTCCAGCCAATTCACTTCATAAGTCACATAATCAGTTGATTAAGATCCACCTATGTGCCATCAAAGTGTCACATGATCTGTCACATAATTGCTCCGTTTACACGTAGCCGGATATCTATGAAGACGCATATTTATTTATGTGGTTGCACCTCTCATTTACATGTAAACAGAGGTTTCAGTCACTGAAAATGAGTATCTTTGAAAACTCCGGGCAAAGTGGAGATTTCTGAAAACTCCGTTTTTATGCCTGCGTGTAAATAGTGGAAAACGGAGTTTTAGGTTTTCCTGACGTCATGATATGCATCACAGAACAATATTTGCATCAGGCGCTCAATATTTTGGTTTGATGGTCTCATGGATGCAACACGGGTGATCATCCTTTTACATATTTGCAAACACTTTTGGTTTGTTTGCATTTGCAAATAGGACTACAACTGCTTTATGAGGAGCAGAGGAGAAGGACTGCGAGGAGGGTCGCAGTTTTTCAGGCACTTTTCCTCCCACCAAGACAAAGGCTTGCTGCTTATCAACGTCGCCGCCGACGTCATGTCATTTGTATTTTCACAAGTCTGATAGGCTAATATGGCTTTATACTTCTCCTTATACTGTCACATTGTCTCTCTCATCATTTCAACATTGTTTTTCTCCCCGTGCTTCCACGGAAGGCAGTCGCATTCTGTTCTCCGTCTCCCTCCTTTTTTTCCCTGCTTGTGCTCTGTGTCTTGTCTCGTCTGCTGTACTTTTTGGAGAGACTCTTCCTGCATTACTTTCTAAACTAAAAAGCATGGAATTGATAAACTGGTCTCCTAACGAAATTGACACAGTTTTGGGTTCGGGGGAACCCGTTTGTCCTTTCGGAACGTTTGCGGCTGGTTACACGATGGACGCGTGGGAGCGGTGGCGGGTCATGTGCCTGGCGATTCTTTCTGTGGAGGACATTGAAGATATCTACCTATTCGGAACCATGATTACAGGACTTTTGCTGATTGGATTAGGCATTGCCCTGGTATATCGAGGAAATCAGACAATGGTGGCAGCTGTTCAAAGCCCCACAAAGCTGCCCGATATTGGAGTGGTGGGCAAAGCTGTTGGCACTTGGACTGTGGACATTCAGAACTTTAACCACAAAATGGTTGTTATCTCGCAGCAGCTTTCAGCTTTGCAAGGAATACATTTTTTGGAGATCAATTTGAATAGAATGGACAGATATGGACGAGCGGTGAGGACGTGCAAAGACTGCATCTGGAAAGACCAAACAATTCATATCTTATCGACATTCGGTGCCCTGAGACAGAACCGGCCATGTTTTAGGCCGTTGCTGAGAAAACATTTCCCCCTGAAGGTCAATGCCGGGAGACACTCTCATTTTTCAATTTCCTCTCTAACTCTCCGCGGTCGCCATTTTTACTCCCAGTGTGACAAGCGGGTGCATGACCAGCGCCTTCATGGCTGCAGGAGCGGACGGCTGCTTGCTTGCGCTGGATTACCTCCTCCCCTTCCCCCTCCCCCCCTTACCCCTGATTCCCCCCCCTCAAGTCCCATGTTTAAAGTGTACCTGTGTTGTAGTTGTGCTTATGCAAAGGTTTTTTTTAATGTTCCCACACTGTACTCCTGACAGGAGCATAGTGTGTGTGGGGGGTTCTTTTTTTTTCCTTATCTCTCCTCATGTTGTGTTTCCTTTTTATCTTTATCCCTGTCTTCCTGTCCTGTCTACCCTATGTCAATTGTATGTTGTATGTGTACAGACAGGTTGACGGCATGTGACTAGTGACAATAAAGGGCTTCTGATTCTGATTCTGCCACCTATATGTTTGGCATGCTCATAATAGCGCTTAGCCTCGTATCTATGCGGATCCATGTAAATGCAGATATTTTGGAGAACAGTCTGGTGTAATTGTGGATATTTTTGAAAATGGAGAGGCGGGGTTATCCGTTTCTATACATACCTGGGTATGTGTAAACTAAGCAAATGTCTGTAGAAATCAACCTGTTCTGGAAGGGCCCTGCCTCTGCAATACGACTAAGTAAGGAGCATGAGAATCAAGAAGCACTCCAAACATGTCAGAGGCAAAGTTGTGAAGAAGTATGTCTCAGGATTGGGTTTTAAAAATATCCCAAACTTTGAATATCCCAAGGAGCACCATTAAATCCATTATAGCAAAATGAAAAGAACATGTCACCGCTACAAACCTGACAAGAGAAGGCCATCCACCAAAACTCACAGACCAGGCAAGGAGGGCATTAATCAGAGATGCAACAAAGACAGCAAAGATAACATTGTAAGAGCTGCAAAGACCCACAGCGGAGATGGGAGGATCTGTTCATAGGACCACTTTAAGCCATACACTCCACAAAGTGGGGCTTTTTGGAAGAGTGGCCAGAAAAAGTAATTGCTTAAGAAAACACATTTGGAGTTTGCCTAACAGCATGTGGCAGACTCCCCAAACACATGGAAGAATATTCTCTGGTAAAATGAGACTAAAATTGATCTTTTTGGCCATCATGGGAAATGCCATGTGTGGCGCAAACCCAACACCCTGAGAACACCATTCCTACAGTGGAGCATGGTGGTGGCAGCATCATGCTGTGTGCATATTTTTCATCTGCAGGGACAGGAAAGCTGGTCAGGACTGAAGGAAAGATGGATGGCACTAAATACAGGGCAATTCTGGAGGAAAACCTATTTGAGTCAGCCAGAGGTTTGAGACTGGGCCGAAGGTTCACATTCCAGCAGGTCAATGACCCTAAACATACTGCTAAAGCTACACTGGAGTGGTTTAAAGGGAAACATTTAAATGTCTTGGAATGGCCTAATAAAAGCCCAGACCTCAATCCAATTGAGAAGCTGCGGCACAACTTGAAGATTGCTGTACACCAATGCAATTCATCTAACTTGAAGGAATTGGAGCAGTTTTGCCTTGAGGAATGGGCAAAAATCCTAGTGGCTAGATGTGCTAAGCTAATAGAGACATACCCCATGAGACTTGTAGCTGTAATTGCAGCAAAAGGTGGCTCTACAAAGTATTGACTTTTGGGGGGTGAATATGTATGCACACTCCAAATTTGTTTTTCATCTTAATTATTGTTTGTGTCACAATAAAACAAAAATTTTCACCTTTAAAGTTGTAGGCATGTTGTGTAAATCAAATGGTGCTAACACCCCCCCCCCCCCCCCCAAAAAAAAGCCATTTTAATTCCAGCTTGTAATGCAACAAAACAGGACAAACACCAAGGGGGATGAATACTTTTGCAAGGCATTGTATATGTGGAGCAAATTCACCCAACTACATTTGCACTGATATCGGAGAAGGGAGCAGTTCCTCACAACTTCAAGGATGCCTCTTTGTACATTTATACAAGCAAAAGGGCAACCATAACATCTGTGACAACCATAGAGGCATATGTCTTCTTTCCATCACAGGGAAAATACTGGTATGTGTTCTACTTAATAGGTTGATTGAACACCTGGTTGACTCAATATATCCAGAATCCCAGTGTGGATTCAGGCAGGGCAGAGGGACCACAGACATGATATTTACTATGAGGCAGATCCAGCAAAAAAAAAAAAAAAACGTGAACAAAACATGACTCTTTACATGGTGAAATCCACACAGAGAACATGCAAACTCCACACAGAAAGGCCCCCATCGACCACAGGACTTGAACCCAGAACTTTCTTCCTGTGAGGCAACAGTGCTACACCATCATAAAGATGCACTGAAACAAAATCTCAAGGCATGCAGCATCGATACTGACTCCCAGGAAGCTACCCCTTACGATTGTGTGAAGTGGCTACAAACCTGCCTAAAGGGTTTGAAACAAATAAGACAAAGCAGCTTAATGAGTAAAGGGCCAGGAGGAAAGCCAGTGCCAGCACCTGTCTAGACACTAGTGCTATATATATACCTGCAACGCTTGCAGCAAAGTTTCCATTCCAGGATAGGATTGCTTTCCCACGAGAAGACTCATCACTAGATGTCATGGGGTACTCATGTGTTGCCTTCGACATGAGACTCCAGCATCAGTAATTCCTGTCAATAAGTTATAACTCAGGCCAAGATAAAATAATTGTTTTCCAATTCAGCAATTGCCTACTGAATACTAACCTCCCAAAAGCAGAGTGTGGCACAGAGATATGTCGCTTAGTGTGTCAGGTGGGCGAAGTATTCTATCAGGATGTAAGTGCAGAAGATAATTTATTCTTAAGAAAAGTAAAAATAGGCAAACAATCCGAATCAGCGAACATAAATCAAGAAACGGTGAAACAGGCGAGCAAGGCACAAACAGTCAATCAAAGGTTAGGCAGGAAACAACCACAAAAACCAGAAAATCAAGGATTGGAAACAAAGAGAAGCAAACAATATTTCACGATCTGTGAGTGTTTTCCGGGTCTTTATATAGGTGCGCTGATTGCGCCTTAATCCTGTGCAGGTGTGAGTCGTTTAAGGTGTGCATGCTGTCCGGAGTGCGCCCTAGAGTCAGTCTGATGCACACCACAACACGCAGGTGTGACATAATGTAGACAATTGTAATGGAAAGTAGTCCCTAGACTGCAGCCAGTGTACCAGAACAGTGCTAGTTTAGATCTACTCTATTTATTTTATTACCTGAAAGCTCATCTCATCTCATTATCTCTAGCCGCTTTATCCTGTTCTACAGGGTTGCAGGCAAGTTGGAGCCTATCCCAGCTTGTAAATAAACTGCCATGTTATTATGTGACTGGGCTTGTCTATATTCCTTTGGTAGTGATGGAAAATGATGTTTAAAAGTCCTGGCTTCAGCCACTGTGTGTGCACTTCCGGTTTCTGGAGATTCCCTGATCTACATCACAACAAGGCACCGCTGTTCCCGTCTGCACCATTGTGCTGCTTTGGTGTTTTTTTTTTCACTCTTTTATTATCAAAGGCTTATTATTCACAATCACATTGTGGGTGAAAATTATCATATTTATTTTCGTGGAGTCATAGGGAAGAGCGAATTTATTTAGATGTCTGTATTACTTTAACCTCCCCAGTAAGAACATGGTTACAGAAGGTTAATGAAAAACTATACAGTTCAGTGTCATAAACTTATTCTTTGTAAGCAAAAAAGAGATGTGCATGCAACTTAGTTGCAAAAACACCTGAGTAGCCGAAGAACCCGATGCTCCTTGATTATAATCTCACTGAAGAATCTATCAAGAAGTTTATTTAGGAAAAATAGAACTGACAGAGCTTCTTGAACCAATTATCTTTCCTGTCTCCTCTGTTGGTTTGGAAAGGTGTTCTATTCAATAGTATGCGGTAAAAGATGAATGTATTAATGAACACTTTTGCAATTCTGATATGAAACCAAACACAACATAACATTTTTGAAAACAAATTCAGCTTGCACTTAAAATTCACTATAGTCTCCTGCTGTCTTTGCAACCAGGAGGTATAGCTGACATCAGAGTAATGTATATCATATGTCAAGGTTTAAAAATTGTCCCATTGGACAATTTCAAAGTTGTTATGCTTACTTTAACAGAAATGTAACACTTTAACTTCATGTTCTTCATGTTTTCTAGAAAGTAATGTGTAATAAAAACTGATGTACAGTGAATATAAAAAGTCTGCATACCCCTGTTAAAATTGCAGGGTTTTGTGACATAAAAAATAAAAACAAATGAATCAGATTAGAGCTTTTCTCACCTTTAATGTACTGAACATTACTACAGGAATGTACACAGTGGTGTAGTAGTTAGCACTGTCACCTCACAGCAAGAAAATTCTGGGTTCGAGCCCAGCGGCCGACGGGGGCCTTTCTGTGTGGAGTTTGCATGTTTTCCCCATGCCTGTGTGGGTTTCCTCCGGGTGCTCTGGTTTCCCCCACAGTTCAAAGACATACGGTTAGGTTAACATGGGGCGGCCTTAGGCTGAGGTGCCCTTGAGCAAGACACTTAACCTCCGACCGCTCTCTGGGTGCTGTAGTATGGCTGCCCACTGCTCTGGGTATGTGTGTATACTCATTGCTCACATGTGTGAGCATGTGTGTGTTCACTGCTTCAGATGGATTAAATGCAGAGAGGAATTTGACAAGTGTATGTGTGATGAATAAAGTTGTTCTTTTTAAAAGAAAGAAATAGGTTTCTTTTAACAGTGGTGTGCACTGTTCTTCCATCCATCCATCCATCCATCCATCATATTGTAGCTGCTTATCCTGTTCTACAGGGTCGCAGGCAAGCTGGAGCCCATCCCAGCTGACTATGGGCGAAGGGCAGGGTACACCCTGGACAAGTCACCAGGTTATCGCAGGGCTGACACAGAGACAAA
Organism: Neoarius graeffei; assembly: GCF_027579695.1. Taxonomy (NCBI): domain Eukaryota; kingdom Metazoa; phylum Chordata; class Actinopteri; order Siluriformes; family Ariidae; genus Neoarius; species Neoarius graeffei. The sequence continues at coordinate 23,545,035 of NC_083582.1, read as the reverse complement.
CAACCATTCACACCTACGGTCAATTTAGAGCCACCAATTAACCTAACCTGCATGTCTTTGGACTGTGGAGGAAACCGGAGCACCTGGAGGAAATCCACACAGACATGGGGAGAACATGCAAACTCCACACAGAAAGGCCCCTGTCAGCTGCTGGGCTCGAACCCAGGACCTTCTTGCTGTGAGGCAACAGTGCTAACCACTACACCACCGTGCCGCCCCATGCACTGTTAAATATTCTTAATATTTACTCTACAGTATATCTGTCTCTACAGGACTTCATTACATTGGTCAGATACATGAGAACAGTCTGATTAAGATTGTCATGGACCAAATCACTGAAGGACAACTGCAGTTTGTGGAGCTGGACAAGCACTTTGATACAATAGTAATAGGTAGTGGAGAGAAAAGCAGGAAATACACAATCTACAGCGGTAAAACTCAGATGATGGAGCATCTGAAGGAGCAGTTCCCTGATGATACTAAAGCTATAGAAGAGTTCTTCAAGATCATGAAGGTAGTGCATCACCCTGATTAGAAAACCTGTTTACATGTATTTACACCAGTGGTGAACCATTACTATTAGAGCTGGGACTTGAGCTCAGCCAAAGCTTAGCCAGACACACCAAAAAAGCAACATGGCAAAGGATTTTGTAAGGGATTAGCAGCAGGCTGCCAGGTAGCTCCGTTGTGTGTAGTTGTCAATGTTGATTTTAAAAGTAACTAAGTAAATGAGATAGGGAAATGAATACTTAAGTCTGAGTGAAAAATATTGTAACAAGCATGCATGGAAGAAGAGTCTGGAGACAGAAATCTTAGTTTCTTGGTCATTAGCCGGTGCTACTTGCTCTTGATAGCACTGGCTTGACCACTTTATTAGCATTCGCTAACACTACTGATGAATGCTACACTGGCTACTTCACTGCCACGCTAATGGTGCTGTATCGTGGTTAAACTCGCATTGATCTTCGAGGAGGCCGAGGGCGATACATTTTTGGTCTCTCAAAATCCATCCATCCATTATCTGTAGCCGATTATCCTGTACAGGGTTGCAGGCAAGCTGGAGCCTATCCCAGCTGACTATGGGCAAGAGGTGGGGTACACCCTGGACAAGTTGTCAGGCCATTGCAGGGCTCCCTCAAAATCTGATAACTTAATTCATCTGTCACTTCCTACATAAACATACACTGCCATAACCTTCTGTCCTGGCAATGAAGTTCTACCCAATGAGTGAGCCAGCTCTAAACTCTTCTCTGCCTAGAGACAACAAACAAAAAAATCTTATTGGATAACACTATTTTAATGTTTTCAGAACAGTAACCCTTTCGTTTCTGAAGCAAATTTGATAGAAAATGAGGCCAAATTAGAAGAGAATAATTAGGATGAAATTATGAAAGAATGAAAGCAATTAAAGAATGAAAGAAATTAAATATAGCATTTGAAATGCTGATATGTTTGGGCCTTCTCTGAAGGCCTGGAAGGCCCTGATGGTTCCCCTCTGATTTACACAGACCTCAAGAGCTTAGAGCAGGATCCTCTTCTCTCAACTTAAGGAGGACCTTTATAATAATAATAATAATAATAATAATACATTTATTTTTCTTCAGATCTCAGCGAGGAAAATACCACTTTTGGCTATGTTAAAGTTGATTCCTCAGTGGGTGGCACTGTTCCTGCTTAAGAGTGGCATTGGTGACCTCTGCTCCTCCATCTTTCGCCTTGTAAGCACTAATGCCACTGCACTTGCTGAAAGTCTGACCTCCAACAAGGACCTCCACATAATCTTCAACTATTTTTTCTATGGTGAGACACTGCTTTTTAACTGGAAAGTTTATTGGTTACATGGTGGTGCAGTGCAGCGGGTACAGCTGTTGCCTCATAACTCCAGGGTTCTTGGTTCCATCCTGAATTCAGGCTACTATTTGTGTGGAGTGTGCAGGTTCTCCACACTGTCCAAAAACATGTTGGCAAGGTAGATTGCTATGATAAACTGGCACAAATTATTAGAGATCATATCTGTATTACAGAGGTAATGTTAAGGTCATGAGTGGACATAAGCTAAAAGTGTTCAACATGAATGTCTTTTGTATGTCTGAAAGAAAAAGGTGATTTTAGTAGCCGTCACATTTCCTTCGTATTAGGAGGCAAGCCCCAAGCATGGCAAGGACCTTTGAGCCATAAAATTCAAGTCATAAAATTCCTTAGAATAAAGCTTTTTTTTCCATAGGCGTTCCACCCAAAGAATCCAGCTGTATCGTGAATGCTGTGATGTTGCACCACTACAAGCGTGGAGCATACTACCCAAAAGGTGGGTCCAGTGAAATCCCATTCCATATCACTAAGGTCATCCAGAAATTTGGTGGACGTGTGCTGGTCCGTGCTCCTGTAAATCGCATCCTGGTTGACAATAAGGGAGCTGCATATGGTGAGTGACAAAGATGATTATGGACTAACCAAATAATGCACTATTTGCTGCTCCCATTTTATATAGCATATCCTCTTTAATACCTGTATATAATGTGGAAGCAGATATTGTGAAGTACTTTCATAAATAATCACAAATGTCACTGAACAGAAGTCTCTCAGATAAATGGTGTTCAGGACAGAACAGTTATAATATAGCTTAATTTTCCCTTTATAAAACTAAATGTCTGGAACACGCAGTAGTTGTCATTTCCTTACAGGCGTCACTGTGGAAAAAGGCCAAGAAGATGTGGAAGTGCGGGCTCCTGTTATCATCTCCAACTGTGGGGTCTTCAACACCTTCCAGAAATTACTTCCATCACATATACAAACCAAACCAGGTCAGCTCTTCCACTGATAGTTCTTTTATATACAGTACTGTGCAAAAGTCTTAGGCACATGTAAAGAAATGCTATAGACCAAAAATGGCTTAAAAAAATAATGAAATGAAATGTTTCAACATTAAAAAAATACCATAAACAGCAGTAAATCATCATAAATTACAACCCCTATTCCAAAAAAGTTGGGACAAAGTACAAACTATAAATAAAAACAGAATGCAATAATTTACAAATCTCAAAAACTGATATTGTATTTACAATAGAACATAGACAACATATCAAATGTCAAAAGTGAGATATTTTGAAATTTCATGCCAAATATTGGCTCATTTGAAATTTCATGACAGCAACACATCTCAAAAAAGTTGGGACAGGGGCAATAAGAGGCTGGAAAAGTTAAAGGTACAAAAAAGGAACAGCTGGAGGACCAAACTGCAACTCATTAGGTCAATTGGCAATAGGTCATTAACATGACTGGGTATAAAAAGAGCATCTTGGAGTGGCAGTGGCTCTCAGAAGTAAAGATGGGAAGAGGATTACCAATCCCCCTAATTCTGCGCCGACAAATAGTGAAGCAATATCAGAAAGGAGTTCGACAGTGTAAAATTGCAAAGAGCTTGAACATATCATCATCTACAGTGCATATCATCATCAAAAGATTCAGAGAATCTGGAAGAATCTCTGTGCATAAGGGTCAAGGCCGGAAAACTATACTGGGTGCCCATGATCTTCAGGCCCTTAGATGGCACTGCATCACATACAGGCATGCTTCTGTATTGGAAATCACAAAATGGGCTCAGGAATATTTCCAGAGAACATTATCTGTGAACACAATTCACTGTGCCATCCACCGTTGCCAGCTAAAACTCTATAGTTCAAAGAAGAAGCCGTATCTAAATATGATCCAGAAGTGCAGACGTCTTCTCTGGGCCAAGGCTCATTTAAAATGGACTGTGGCAAAGTGGAAAACTGTTCTGTGGTCAGACGAATCAAAATTTGAAGTTCTTTATGGAAATCAGGGACGCCGTGTCATTTGGACTAAAGAGGAGAAGGACGACCCAAGTTGTTATCAGCGCTCAGTTCAGAAGCCTGCATCTCTGATGGTATGGGGTTGCATTAGTGCATATGGCATGGGCAGCTTACACATCTGGAAAGACACCATCAATGCTGAAAGGTATATCCAGGTTCTAGAGCAACATATGCTCCCATCCAGACGACGTCTCTTTCAGGGAAGACCTTACATTTTCCAACATGACAATGCCAAACCACATACTGCATCAATTACAGCATCATGGCTGCATAGAAGAAGGGTCCGGGTACTGAACTGGCCAGCCTGCAGTCCAGATCTTTCACCCATAGAAAACATTTGGCGCATCATAAAACGGAAGATACGACAAAAAAGACCTAAGACAGTTGAGCAACTAGAATCCTACATTAGACAAGAATGGGTTAACATTCCTATCCCTAAACTTGAGCAACTTGTTTCCTCAGTCCCCGGACATTTATAGACTGTTGTAACGAGAAAAGGGGATGTCTCACAGTGTTAACATGGCCTTGTCCCAACTTTGAGATGTGTTGTTGTCATGAAATTTAAAATCACCTAATTTTTCTCTTTAAATGATACATTTTCTCAGTTGAAACATTTGATATGTCATCTATGTTCTATTCTGAATAAAATATGGAATTTTGAAACTTCCACATCATTGCATTCCGTTTTTATTTACAATTTGTTCTTTGTCCCAACTTTTTTGGAATCGGGGTTGTAAACAAAATCAATATTTGGTGTGAGATGACCCTTTGCTTTTAAAAAATAGTAGTCTCCTGTACAATGAGTGCAGTTTTATAAAGAAATGAACTGTAGGTTTTACTGAGCATCTTGCAGAACCAGCCACTGTTCTTCTGGACACTTTGACTGTCACACTTGTTTCTTAATTTTGCAGCAAAACCCAGCAGCCTTCATTATGTTTTCTTTTTTCATCTGAAAAGTGGTTTCTTATGTAATATGCTGCTCAAACAAACTTTTTTTCTGGAACCTTTAATTATGTACATGAAAATGAACATTCAGAACTCCAAAATGTTTTTATACTGACTCAATAATGTAGAAATCATAAAATTGAAATGTATAACTGTCAGTAAATCTGCTGAAAACACACAAACTACAAACATGGACACTCAGAACTACAAGCCCCAAGAACCACAGCGCCCTCTGGCACCCGAGTATTAATTACAGCTGTCATGCATTCCCCTAATCAGCACCCCACCTACTTAAGACACTCTCACACTACACTCCAGTGTGAAGTATCGTCCTGTTTGCCCAGTACATACCGAGCCTTGTATTCTCCTCTTTGGTGCTCTGTTTTCTGACATTTGCTTGCTTAATTCTACTACGACTTCTGTCTCGCCTATTCCATATTGTTTGCTGAACGCCCAAGCCTCACTTGTTTCCTGACCTCGCTTCTGTCTACCATTTTGGCTTTGTCGATGTAACACTTCCTGATGTGGGTGGAGCACAGAAGCACGGCAGGCGAGAGTTGATGTTTATACAAAATACTTTTATTCAGGCTTTTCAGCTTGCTTTCTATCATCCATCACTCACTCACTCGTGCATTGTGGTTGGGGAGAGAGCTTCCTTTCTCTGCTCTCTCTCTCCTTTTATGCTCTGTCCCTGTAACACACAGACACACACACACACACACACACTAATTGACAGCAGGTGGAATGACTTAGCCACTTACCTTCCCCGACCCCGCCCTCCATTCACAGACTGCTGCTTGGCCATGCCCCTGCTGCCACATACCTCCACCGCCCGGCTCAGGCCGGGGAGCCATCCGGCCTGAAGCTGACTTCCCCCCTGATGGGACAGGAAGTCCGCCATCACCATCTAGAATAGAATAGAATAGAATGCCTTTATTGTCACTATACACATGTACAATGAGATTAAAGGCAACTCCAATAACAGTGCAAACAGTGTGTAGAGGAAAAAAAATAATAAAAATAAAAAAAGGAGAGGGTGTAAGGGGGGTAAGGTGCACAGTCCTGAGGTGTATGTGTTGTGTTTCACATTATGGAGTGAGGTATTGCACATTATAAAATATTGCACAGAGAGAGTCACATTATAAAGTATTGCAAATTATAAATTATTGCACGAAGAGAGTCACATTGTAAAATAAAATATTTCACATTATGAAGTATTGCACAGGGGGGTTAGACTATAAAGTCAGAGCATATCCGAGTTCAGGGCGGTTATGGCTTTTGGAAAGAAGCTGTTTTTGAATCTATTTGTTTTTGTCATGATGCACTTGTAGCACCTCCCTGAGGGCAACCAGTCAAACAGATCAAAGCCAGGGTGGGAGCTGTCCTTGATAATGTTCTTAGCTCTGCTAAGCCAGCGGGAGGTGTAAATGTCCATCAGGGAGGGGAGAGGGCAGCCAATGATCTTCTGTGCTGCCTTTACTACTCTCTGGAGCCTCTCCCTGTCTACAGCAGTGCAGCTGCCGTACCATTCTGTGATACAGTATGTCAGCAGGCTCTCAATGGATGAGCAGTAGAAGGTCAGCAGCAGATTGGAGTTTAGGTTGTGCTTCCTGAGGACTCTCAGGAAGTGTAGCCGCCGCTGAGCCTTCTTAATGACTGCTGTAATGTTTTCTGACCAGGAGATGTCGGCGGAGATGAGGACGCCGAGAAACCGGAAGGTGTGGACCCTCTACACGTACTCGTTGTTGATGTAAAGGGGGGTTAGGTCAGTTCTGTGCTTCCTGAAGTCAACAATGAGCTCTTTGGTTTTCTTGGTGTTCAGAGCGAGGTTATTCTCTGAACACCAGGCTGCCAACTTCAGGACCTCCTCTCTGTAGGCTGCCTCGTCTCCCTTTGAGATGAGTCTGACCACTGTGGTGTTGTCAGCAAACTTGATGATGAAGTTGTTGTTGTTGTGGGTCGAACTGCAGTCGTGGGTGTAGAGGCAGTACAGGAGGGGGCTCAGCACACAGCCCTGTGGAGAGTTGGTGCTCAACGTGCGGGTGGAGGAGAAGTGGGGTCCAAGTCTCACAGTCTGGGGCCGGTTGGTAAGAAAGTCTTTTATCCAGGCACATGTGAGAGGGGGGAGGCCGAGAGTGTCCAGTTTACTGATGAGGATGTCTGGGATTATTGTGTTGAAAGCTGAACTGTAATCCACAAAGAGTATGCGGACGTAGCTCTGCTGCTGCTCCAGGTGGTTCAGCGAGAGTGTAGAACTACGGCGATGGCATCCTCTGTGGATCTCTTCGCATGATATGCGAACTGGTAGGGGTCAAAGTCTGGGGGGAGGTGGTCCTTGATGTGCTGAAGAACTAGTCTCTCGAAGCACTTCATGATTACCGGAGTGAGGGCCACAGGACGGTAATCATTCAGGCTGGTGACGGGAGACTTCTTTGGCACCGGGATTATTGTAGCTGATTTTAGGCAGGGCGGGATGACTGCCTGAGCCAGGGAGAGGTTAAAGATCCTGGTGAAGGTAGGGGCGAGCTGGTGGGTGCACGCTCTGAGCACCTTACCAGGTACTCCATCTGGGCCGGCAGCTTTCTTGGGGCTCACTGCCAGGAGCACCTGTCTGACATCGTGCTCCTGTACAGTGAATGGAGTGGTGTAGGAACTGTGTGGTGGTGGGGGCAGGGCTGGAGCAGATGAGTGCTGCTGAGATGTTTCAAAGCGAGCAAAGAAGCAATTTAGCTCCTCTGCCAGTGGCGCACTCCAGTCTCCTGTTGACGCATCACAGTCTCTGAAGTTCGTGATGTCTTGTATGCCCCGCCACACCTCCCGTGTGTTGTTGCTGGACAGGTGGGACTCTATACGCAGCCTATGGTCTTCTTTGGCTTTTTTAATTTCTCTTTTCAGATCAGCTTGAGGGGCTCTGTACAGAGCTCTGTCACCTGACCTGAAGGCAGCGTTGCGAGCCCTGAGGAGTGAACGGACCTGGTTGGTCATCCAGGGTTTCTGGTTTGGGAAAACCCGAATGTTTTTATCCACCGCCACATTTCCGATGCAGAACTTGATATAGTCCAGTACCGTTCCTGTGAATGTCTCCCGCTCCTGGTGTTCAAATAAGTCCCAATCTGTCCATTTAAAACAGTCCTGTAGTTTGGAGAGTGTGTTGTCAGGCCAGGCTGTGATAGTCCTTGTGGTGGGCCTGGCTCTGCGTCTGAGGGGGGTGTAGGCTTGGGAGAGCAGGAGGGAAAGATGGTCTGACTGGCCGAGGTGGGGGAGGGGTATGGCTCTGTACGCGTGCTTGATGTTGGAGTAAACATGATCTAGAGTGTTCTCCCCTCTAGTAGAACACTTAACATGTTGGTAAAACTTCGGCAGTACAGTCTTCAAATTGGCCTTATTAATGTCTCCTGCGATTATGTGAACACCGTCAGGGTGGGCTTGCTGCTGTTCGTTTATGGTGTTCAGCAGGAGAGAGAGTGCTGTGTTAACACTGGTGTTGGGTGGAATATACACAGCTGTGACAATCACCACAGATAGCTCTCTCGGTAGAAAAAAAGGCCAGCATCTTACAGACATGTACTCGAGGTCTGGGGAACAGTGTCTATAATTGTTCCGTTGTTACACCAATTGTCATGCACATAAATAAAGAGCCCCCCTCCTCTGCTCTTACTGGAGTCCTCAGTCCTGTCCCAGTGGAGCAGAGTGCGACCTGCTAGCTGCAAGCTAGCATCGGGTATTTCCAGATGAAGCCAGGTTTCGGTGATAATTAGAACACAGCAGTCACGAACATAGCGATTTCCAGTGAGTTGTAATTCCAGATCATCCGTTTTATGCACCAGGGATCTGGCATTGGAGAGATACGGGCTCGGTAGAGGTGGCTTGTGTGGTTGTTTTCTTAGCCTTAGCATAGCACCGGACCTGCGGCCCTGCTTCTGCTTCCTCTCCCTCCTCTGTCTGCGCTGCCTCCTAGACCCGACAACAATCCACGGGAGCCCGGCGGTCTCGCTATGTCATCTGGGATGTTATGCTTATAGTGAAAGTCGCTCGAAACAGATATCTGGTGTTGGTCACCGATGACCAAAAGTGTCTGGTGGGTGTACTGGATGTTTGCAGAACCAATGGTGCACAAACAAGCAAGAAAGAAATATAAAAACAAACAAAAAAAAGAGCACTGAAAAGGAGAGCCATGAGCCGCTGCAACCACGCGCGCCGCCATCTGCGCCCCCGGCCTGTGGATCACCTCGAACTTAAATGGCTGGAGGGCAAGATACCAATGGGTCATCTGCGCATTGGCATCCTTCATGTGGTGGAGCCACTGGAGTGGCGTGTGGTCCAAACAGAGAGTGAAAGGGTGCCCCAGCAGGTAGTATCAGAGGGCGAGGACTGCCCACTTGATGGTGAGACACTCCTTCTCGATTGTGCTGTACCTGCTTTCACGTATTGAGAGTTTCCAGCTGATGTACAGCACGGGGCACTCCTCGCCCTTCACCTCCTGTGACAAAACGGCCCCCAGCCCTCTGTCCGATGCATCAGTCTGCAAAATAAAGGGGAGAGAGAAGTCAGAGCTCCCCACACAGTGCAGCTTTTACCTCAGGGAAGGCCTGTTGGCACTGCTCCTTCTACTGGACTGGATCTGGAACCCCCTTTTTAGTGAAATCGGTTAGTGGGCTGGTGACGTCCAAATAATTAGGTAGAAACCTATGATAATAGCCAGCCAGCCCCAAGAACCATCTCACTTCCTTTTTGGTCTTGGGCCTTGGGCAGGCCGCAATTGCTGCGGTCTTGTTAATTTGGGGACGCACCTGCCCATGGCCCAAGTGGAACCCCAGATACCATACTTCCACCCACCCAATTGCACACTTTTTTGGGTTAGCTGTCAGGCCCGCTTGCCTCAGCGACTTTAGAACAGCCCTCAGGTGTTCCAAGTGCCGCGGCCAATCATTACTGCAGATTACGATGTCGTCTAGATAGGCGGCCGCGTAGGCAGCATGAGGGTGGAGGACCCTGTCCATAAGCCGCTGGAACATAGCGGGCACCCCAAACAACCCAAAAGGGAGCGTGACAAATTGGTGTAATCCAAACAGTGTGGAAAAGGCCATTTTCTCTCGGGATAGAGGAGTCAAGGGGATCTACCAATATCCCTTTGTTAGATCCAGTGTCGAATAAAAGCGAGCAGCACCTAACCGATCAAGCAACTCATCAAGCAACTGAGGGCTGTTTGCGAGGCATTGGGTATGCGTCAAATTTAGACACCGCGTTGACCTTTTTATAGTCCACACAGAACCGGACCGACCCGTCGGTCTTGGGAACCAGGACCACTGGGCTGCTCCAGTCACTGTGGGACTCCTCAACTATGCCCATGTTGAGCATGGCCTTGAGTTCGTCCCGAACCACCTTTCTCTTGTGTTCGGGCAATCGGTAAGGGCGGCTACGCACTACCACCCCCAGGGTTGTTTCGATGTGGCGTTCTATGAGGTGGGTACGACCAGGAAGGGGCGAGAACACGTCAGAAAATTCCTTCTGCAACTTGACTACCTCCGTGAGTTGAGCCAGTGAGAGGTGGTCTTCACAAGGGACCGGAGTGGTCCGAGATGTTATCTTTTTTACTTCCGGCCCCAGCTCCACCTTCTCCGGGACTACTGACGCCAATGCCACGGGGACTCCCTCATTCCAGCATTTTAAAAGGTTGAGGTGGTAGATTTGCAGTGCCCCACCCCTATCTGTTCGCTTCACCTCATAGTCGACATCCCCGACTCGCTGTGTGACCTCAAAGGGCCCTTGCCACTTGGCGACTAATTTAGAACTCAACGTGGGCAATAATACGAGCACTTTGTCTCCCGGTGTGAACTCTCTAAGGCGCGTGCCCCTGTCATACAGCCGGCTTTGATGTTCTTGTGCCTGCCATAAATTCTTCTGGGTTAGGTGCGTGAGGGTGTGGAGTTTTGCGCACAGGTCAAGAATGTACTGGATTTAATTTTTACTCAGTGAAGGTCCCTCCTCCCAATTTTCCCGTAGCACGTCCAGAATGCCACGCGGCTTATGCCCATATAATAATTCGAAGGGAGAAAACCCCGTGGAGGCTTGCGGGACCTCTCGTACTGCGAACAACAGGGGCTTGAGCCACTTATCCCAATTACACGCATCTTCACTTACGAATTTACTGATTATGTTTTTGAGTGTCTGGTTAAATTGCTCTACTAAGCCATCCGTTTATGGGTGATAGACACTGGTGCGGATAGACTTAATCCCCAGTAACCCATACAGCTTGCGCAGTGTGCATGACATAAATGAAGTGCCTTGGTCTGTCAGGATTTCTTTCGGAATCCCAACCTGGGAGATAAAGCAGAAGAGCGCTTCCGCAATACTGCATGCTGAGATATAGTGGAGAGGCACTGCTTCCGGATATCGTGTTGCATAGTCCACTAGAACTAAAATAAAGCGATATCCCCATGCTGACCGATCTAATGGCCCCTACAAGATCCATCCCAATTCGCTCAAACGGGGTCTCAATTAGAGGAAGAGAGCCCAAAGGCTCTTTTGGAGTGGCCGCGGGATTTACTAATTGGCATTCACAGCATGCCGCACACCACCAACGGACATCCCCGCGAATCCCTGGCCAATAGAACCGGGCCATTATTCAGGTTAGTGTTTTATCTTGTCCCAAGTGTCCAGCCATGGGATTAAAATGAGCTGCATGGAACACGAGTTTCCTATGGCTCTTTGGGATTACCAACTGGGTTATTTGTTCCTTGGTTTGAGTGTCCTGTGTCACTCGGTACAATCTATCTTTAATAATGGCAACATAGGGGAAGGTCAGTGCTGCACTTGGCTGAAGAGTTTGACCATCAATTACTCTCACTTGGTCAAACGCATGCTGCAGAGTCTCGTCTAGCGACTGTTCTAACAGGAAATCCCCAAAGGAATCCCTGAGAGAGGGAGGAGGAGCGGGCTGCTCCTCACTCTGATGCGGTGTTAACGTAGACGGCTCTGCGACAACTTCTCCAGTCAATGCCACACCAGGATCTTCCTGTGACCTACTAGTGCAGGACCCACTGTGTGTTAAACATTCCATTAGGTTTTTAAATCCCGGCCAATCAGTACCCAAAATCAACGAGTGGGTGAGACGGGGACTAACCGCCGCCTTTATTCTATGCATTTGGCCCTGGAATAGAATTTGGACAGACACTAGAGGGTAATGGTGAACATCCCCATGCACACACAACACTTTCACCACTTGTGCTCCCCCCAATGCCTCACCTTGCACCAGGCGTTGGTGAATTGAAGTCTGATTACAACTGAAATCCACCAAAGTGTGATATGTAGCCCCTTGAATACTCACCGGTATGCGATACGTTCCGGCCCGATCGGGGGTGGTTTCTGGTGCGTTGGGGATCCAGATTACAGCACCCATCTCCCTTGCAGAGCTCTGACCTTGAAGATGCTCCGATTCCCCGCCGTGCCAGCACACCGGCCCAGGCTTTCCCTCTGCACTGGTGTTATGGGTGTCACTCACCTGAGGGGGAGACAACACAGACACAGGAGAGGGAGAGGGGAGGACACCACGGGTGCGACGGGCCGGCTGGGGAGGAGCCAGCCTCCGTCTCCAAGGTAGGGGAATGGGGTGAGGAAGGGGGTGAGAGACAGGGGAAGAAAAGAGAGAGAGAGAAGAGAAGCGAGGGGAGACGCCTCGTCTGCCTGCCGTCGGAGCCGCCTCCAGATGGTCCTCCGCCAGCTCGATGGCTCACTCCAGCGATGCCAGGTGATGACACTGGACCCATTCTGCCGTTCCTTCCGGAAGTTGAAAGATAAATTGCTCCAGTGCCACCAGATCGATGATCTCATCAGCGTCGCGGTTTTCTGCCCTCAGCCACCGCCAGCAGGCATCCCGGAGTTGCTGGCCAAATGCAAATGGCCGGCCGACCTCCTCCAATGCCAGTGTCCGGAAGCGCTGGCGATGTTGCTCCGGGGAGCGGCCGAGCCGCTGCAGGATGGCTTTTGTTAGGTCCGCATAGACCAGTCGGCTGTCAGCAGGGAGCTGCTGCGCTGCGAGCTGCACCTCGCCAGTCAGGAGCGGGAGAAGGCACGCCGCGCGCTGCTCCAGCGGCCACCCCACGCCTCGGCTGCTTGCTCAAAAAGAGCGAGGAACGCTTCTGGATCATCCTGCAGTCCCATCTTCGTGAGGGTGGCGGCAGCGGTGGTCGACACCCCTGCTGATGTGAGCCAGTGCTGGAACGCCTGGTGAGCTTCCTGCTGGGCCAGCATGAAGGCTTCGAAGCATTGCTCCTGCTCCTTTCGGAGGGCGATCAGCGCTTGATGCTGGTTCTGCTGGGCAGTAGCGAGGGCAAGGATGAGCTCTTTGAATGGCGGGGACTCCATGGGGTGGTTCTCTTCTGTGCTCCCAGGTTTCGGCACCACTGTAACACTTCCTGATGTGGGTGGAGCACAGAAGCAAGGCAGGTGAGAGTTGATGTTTATACAAAATACTTTTATTCGGGCTTTTCAGCTTGCTTTCTATCATCCATCACTCACTCACTCATGCATTGTGGTTGGGGAGAGAGCTCCCTTTCTCTGCTCTCTCTCTCCTTTTATGCTCCGTCCCTGTAACACACAGAGACACACACACATACACACACTAATTGACAGCAAGTGGAATGACTTAGCCACTTATCTTCCCCGCCCCCGCCCTCCATTCACAGACTGCTGCTTGACCACACCCCCGCTGCCACAGTCGACTATCTACTTCTCTGCTCTCCTCTGTGCATACATCTGTAAGTGCCTGCATTCTGACAGGATACTTCGCCTTTATGGGTGTAGCAGAGGATGCGAAGCAGATGGCTTTGAATGCTCAGGAACACCTATTGGGAGAACATCAATTGATGCTAGTGGAGCTCAACACCCGTATGTCGCAGCTAGCAACCATGATGTCACAGGCCCTCCTACCGCGCCCTGAGTCCCTTCCCAGCTCTGTGCTACAACTTCTGCCTCCAGAGAGGTTCGCTGGAGATGCCAACGATTGCAAAGGTTTCTTGCTTCAGTGCTCAATGTATTTTGCTACCATGCCTACCCCTTCTGACAAGCGCAAGATTGCTAAGTTTATTACTTTTCTTACGGGCAAAGCACTGCACTGGGCCAGCGTGATTTAGAATGAGGAACAAGAACAGACAACTTCCTATGAGCAGTTCCTCTTCATGTTTAAAAGGGTTTTTAACCATGAACCAGAAGGAATTGCAATCAGAGACAGTCTGTTAACCATTTCACAAGGTTCCCGTAGTGTGGCGGAATATGCACTTGACTTCAGAACAATAGCGGCGGCTAGTGGATGGAATGAACCCACCTTGAAGGGTGTCTTTCCCCAAGGTCTACGGCCCACAGTTCTGAGTGAACTTGCCTGCTGTGATGAACAGCTCATTTTGGACTCGCTTATCGATCTAGCTATTTGACTGGATCATCTGACTCACAGACCCTTCATTCAGGAAAGTGCGAAACCTGACTCTACTGCCGATGACAGTGCACCTAAGGAAGTTTCATATACCAGGCTTTCTCATTTTGAGCACAAGAGGAGGAGAAGGGAGAAATTATGTTTCTATTGTGGAAATTCAGAACATTGACTGAATAACTGTCCCATTTGTTCTCTCTGTAAGGTGCTAGCAGAAGAGTCTACACACACAGCGAGTCTGGGGAGAAAATTTAACTCTAAATCCTTTAAGGTTCCTGCATTATTAAAGCTAGCAGATGCCATACACATCCTCTGTGCTTTCACTGATTCAGGGGCAGAAGGAAACTTTATCAGCCGCGTGGTTATGGAGAAATTCAACTGCCCACAACCCTTCTGCAAAGCATGCTCAACATCAGAACCATTGATGGAAGACCCATAGGAGACGGCCTCGTCACCACATGGACCACACCTATTCACATTCAGGTGGGAATTCTGCACTCAGAGCACATCTCCCTTTATGTCACCACCACAGATAATCACGATCTCATCTTTGGCTACCCATGGCTTCAGCTTCATGATCCACTAATATCATGGCAGAACAAAGAAATCCTCCCAAGGTCATCCACCTGCTTTCAAAATTGCATGTCGCACCTGAAAATCAACCTCGCCTCCACTTCTGTAGAGAGCCCTCAACCAGACTCCTTGGACAAGGTTCCAGAGTGTTACATGGACCTGCAGGAGGTCTTCAGCAAGGGAAAGGCATGTGGATTGCCACCACATCGACCCTATGACTGTGCTATAGATCTACTGCCAGGTATGTCACCACCTCAGGGACACATACAGTGGTGCTTGAAAGTTTGTGAACCCTTTAGAATTTTCTATATTTCTGCATAAATATGACCTAAAACAACATCAGATTTTCACACAAGTTCTAAAAGTAGATAAAGAGAACCAAGTTAAACAAATCAAAAGCCTCAACTTGTGTACTAGATCCCTTACCTACATGTCTATTCAAATAGATAATACCTGAAGTAATTGAGCCACTTCTAAAAATAATAAATTCTTCTCTTAGGATTGGCTATGTACCCAAATCCTTTAAACTAGCAGTTATCAAACCCCTGATTAAAAAACCTGACCTTGATCCCTGTCAGCTGTCCAATTATCGGCCAATATCAAACCTCCCCTTTATCTCCAAGATCCTTGAAAAAACTGTGGCACAGCAGTTATGCTCATATTTACATAGGAATAACATCCATCAAATGTATCAGTCAGGATTTAGACCTCATCATAGCACAGAGAAGGCTCTGGTTAAAGTAGTAAATGACCTACTGTTGGCGTCTGATCAGGGCTGTGTCTCGCTGCTTGTGTTGCTTGACCTTAGTGCAGTATTTGATACCACTGATCATTCCATTCTTCTGGATAGACTAGAAAATGTTGTGGGAGTTAAGGGAACGGCCCTCTCCTGGCTCAGGTCTTATTTAACTGATCGCTATCAGTATATTGATCAAATGGTGATTTTTCTAGACATACTGAGGTAAAGTTTGGTGTTCCACAAGGTTCTGTCTTGGGTCCACTGCTTTTTTCTTTATATATGTTACCTCTGGGTGACATTATTCGTAAAAATTGTATTAGTTTCCACTGTTATGCTGATGACACACAGTTGTATGTTTCTGCAAAACCTGATGAGAGACACCAGCTTAATAGAATTGAGGAATGTGTGAAGGACATTAGACACTGGATGCTTATTAACTTCCTTCTGCTTAACTCTGACAAGACTGAAGTACTTGTACTAGGACCACATGCAGCTACAAGTAAGTTTTCTGATTACATCATAACTCTGGATGGCCTTTCTGTTTCTTCACATGCAGCAGTAAAAGACCTTGGAGTGATTATTGACCCCAGTCTTTCATTCAAAACTCTCATTGATAACATTACCCGGATAGCTTTCTTTCATCTCAGAAATATTGCTAAAATAAGAAATTTAATGTCACTACATGATGTGGAAAAACTATTTCATGCTTTTGTTACCTCCAGGTTGGATTATTGTAATGCCTTACTGTCTGGATGTTCCAATAAATGCATAAACAAGCTCCAGTTAGTTCAAAATGCAGCAGCAAGAGTCCTTACTAGAACTCGAAAATATGACCACATCACCCCTGTCTTATCCACACTGCATTGGCTCCCAATCAAATTCCGTATTGATTATAAAATACTACTATTGACCTTCAAAGCACTGAATGGTCTCGCGCCACAGTACCTGAGTGAACTTCTGGTCCTCTATGACCCGCCATGCCTACTTAGATCAAGAGGTGCAGGCTATCTGCTGGTACCTCTACCCATCGAGGGTGGAGCCTTTTCTTACAAAGCCCCACAGTTATGGAACAGCCTTCCAAGTAATGTTCAGGAATCAGACACAGTCTCAGCGTTTAAGTCTAGGGTGAAAACATCCGTTTAGTCAAGCCTTTTGTTAATGGTGTTTATGAGGTAAAGGAGTAGATCTGGAGGGTCCTTAGACATAGTGTTTTGGTAAACTTGGGTATATGGATGCTGTCAGTCCCCCACTCGCTTGCTCACTCAAATTTGTTGACAGTGTAGTGACTGGCTGCTTTATGTCCCAGGGCTCCTTCATGCCTGTTACCTTCTGGCTCTCCCCCTTTAGTTATGCTGTCATAGTTAGTTGCTGGAGTCCCTGCGTGTACTCACTGCAATATGTATACTGTTCCTACTTATTCAGGTGACATTGGGCATACCTAATATGTTTTTTCTCCCCCCCCCCCAAATTGTCCCTCTGAGTTACAAGTCGGTCCTGGGATCGAGATGCTGACTTCTTCTGCTCCTCAGACCTGCCTGATCCATCCTGGTGCCCTGTGTCTGGTTGGAGTCTCATCGCATCGCTCCTGTGGAGGACGGCCCCATGTGGACAGTTGAAAGTCACACTTGGAAGATGCTCTGGACTCTTACAGTAATGCTTTTATGGCTGAGGACTACAGTTGACTTGCTAACTTTAGAACTGCAGTTGTCATGAACAGTTTTGCGCTCAAGTTTCCATCAATGAAGAGTTTATAACATCAGCGAAACTGACTTTATGTTAAAGCTGTTAATGTTAGTCATGCTAGCCCAAATGAGGATGGGTTCCCTTTTGAGTCTGGTTCCTCTCGAGGTTTCTTCCTCATGTCGTCTGAGGGAGTTTTCCTTGCCACCGTTGCCACAGGCTTCCTCACTGGGGATAGATTAGGGATAAAATTAGCTCATGTTTTAAGTCGTTCAAATTCTGTAAAGCTGCTTTGTGACAATGTTTATTGTTAAAAGTGCTATACAAATAAACTTGACAAATGAGGCAAAAATATTATACCTGGTCATTTACTGAGGAAAATGATCCAATATTACATATCTGTGAGTGGCAAAAGTATGTGAACCTATAGAATTAGCAGTTAATTTGAAGGTGAAATTAGAGTCCGATGTCTTCAATCAATGGGATGACAATCAGGTGTGAGTGGGCACCCTGTTTCATTTAAAGAATGGGGATCTATCAAAGTCTGATCTTCACAACACATGTTTGTGGAAGTATATCATGACATGAACAAAGGAGATTTTTGAGGACCTCAGAAAAATCGTTGTTGATGCTCACCAGGCTGGAAAAGATTACAAAACCATCTCTAAAGAGTTTGGACTCCACCAATCCACAGTCAGATTGTGTACAAATGGAGGAAATTCAAGACCATTGTAACCCTCCCCAGGAGTGGTCAACCAACAAAGATCACTCCAAGAGCAAGGTGTGTAATAGTCAGCGAGGTCACAAAGGACCCCAGGGCAATTTCTAAGCAACTGAAGGCCTCTCTCACATGAGTCCACCATCAGGAGAACACTGAACAACAATGGTGTGCATGGCAGGGTTGCAAGGAGAAAGCCACTGCTCTCCAAAAAGAACATTACTGCTCGTCTGCAGTTTGCTAAAGATCATGTGGACAAGCCAGAAGGCTATTGGAGAAATGTTTTGTGGATGGATGAGACCAAAATAGAACTTTTTGGTTTAAATGAGAAGCGTTATGTTTGGAGAAAGGAAAACACTGCATTCCAGCATAAGAACCTTATCCCATCTGTGAAACATGGTGGTGGTAGTATCATGGTTTGAGCCTGTTTTGCTGCATCTGGGCCAGGATGGCTTGCCATAATTGATGGAACAATGAATTCTAAAGGAAAACGTCAGGACATCTGTCCATGAACTGAATCTCAAGAGAAGGTGGGTCATGCAGCAAGACAACAACCTGAAGCACACAAGTTGTTCTACCAAAGAATGGTTAAAGAAGAAAAGTTAATGTTTTGGAATGGCTAAGTCAGAGTCCTGACCTTAATCCAATCAAAATGTTGTGGAAAGACCTGAAGCGAGCAGTTCATGTGAGGAAACCCACCAACATCCCAGAGTTGAAGCTGTTCTGTACGGAAGAATGGACTAAAATTCCTCCAAGCCAGTGTGCAGGACTGATCAACAGTTACCGGAAACGTTTAGTTGCAGTTATTGCTGCACAAGGGGGTTACACCAGATACTGAAAGCAAAGGTTCACATACTTTTGCCACTCACAGATATGTAATATTGGATCATTTTCCTCAATAAATAAATGACCAAGTATAATATTTTTGTCTCATTTGTTTAACTGGGTTCTCTTTATTAACTTTTAGGACTTGTGTGAAAATCTGATGATGTTTTAGGTCATATTTATGCAGAAATATAGAAAATTCTAAAGGGTTCACAAACTTTCCAGCACCACTGTATATCCCTTGTCCCAGAAAGGGCATGCCACCATGGAGGAATACATTCAGGAGGTGCTTAAGCAGGGTTACGTCTGACCATCCAAGTCTCCAGCTTCTGCAGGCTTCTTCTTCATTGAGAAGAGAGGAGTTGGACTTCAGCCATGCATAGATTATCGTGGTCTGAACCAAGTTTCTGTTAAGTATCTATACCCTCTTCCTTTTGTTCCTGCAGCCCTTGAACAGTTGAGATCTGCCAAAATCTTCGTTAAACTTGACCTGCGAAGTGCTTACAACCTGATCAGGACCAAAGAAGGCGATGAGTGGAAGACCGTGTTTAGCACTACCACTGGCCATTTTGAATACCGGGTAATGCCATATGGTCTTTCTTCAGTGCCCAGTGTGTTCTGATGTCTCATTAATGATGTTTTACGGGACATGCTAGGTAAGTATGCCATCGCATACATAGATGGCATCCTGATCTACTCCCCTGATGAGGAGAGCCAGGAAAAGTACGTCAGAGCAGTCCTCCAATGTCTTCTTGAAAATCACCTCTACGGCAAGGCTGAGAAATGTGAGTTCCTTCAGAATCGCATCTCCTTCCTGGGTTACATCATTAGGGCCAAAGGAGCCGGCATGAACTCCTCTAAGGTATCCACAGTAACCTCCTGGCACACTCCTACCTCCATCAGGGAACTTCAGCGCTTCTTCAGTTTCGCCAATTTCAACCATCAGTTCATTAGGGGCTTCAGTGACATTGCAATCCCCCAACCACATTACTTCAGAAAGGACCCAAATGCCTCTAGTGGCATCCCCAGTCCGAAGAGGGATTCCAGCATCTCAAGAAGTCCTTCACCACTGCTCCAGTCCTACAGCATCCAGACTCAACAAAACCGTTCACTGTAGAAGTGGATGCATCTGACACTGGAGTAGGGGCAATCCTATCTCAAGGCTTTGGTGAGAAACAAAAGCTCCACCCCATAGCTTTCTTCTCCAAGAAGCTCTCCTCTGCTGAGAAAAATTATGATGTCGGCAACCGAGAACTGCTTGCCATAAAACTAGCCCTAGAAGAGTGGTGACACTGGCTAGAGGGAGCTACTCACCCTTTCATTATCCTCACAGATCACAAAAATCTTGAACACCTCAAGTCAGCCAAGAGGCTGAACCCTTGCCAGGCCAGGTGGGCACTATTCTTCACAAAATTTAACTTCACCATTTCATTTTGCCCAAAACACAAAAGCTGATACACTTTCTTGAAGTTTCGGTTCCGCACACCAAGAGCCCGTCAGTCATCTCATTCTTTCATCCCAATGCTTCATACAGCTCATCACATGGGACCTAGACAGAGAGATAAGACATTCCCAACCATCTACTCTGTCTGACAATCTAACACCTGGCCTACTCTGTGCCAAAGCCATTGCGAGGTCGTCTCATCACATGGGCTCACTCATCTCCCGCCACAGGTCATCCTGGCAGCCAACGTACACACCAAATGCTCAGAAACAAGTACTGGTGGGAGAATATGCTGACCAACATTAACCAGTACATTGCCTCTTGTTCCACATGTGCTCAGGCCAAAGTTCCCAGAACTCCTCCTGCTGGCAAGTTATGTCTTCTTCCCACACCTCAAAGACCATAGTCCCATATCACCATTGACTTCATCACAGACCTCCCCTCGTCTGAGGGCAATACAACCATCATGGTAACCATAGACCATTTCTCGATAGGCCTCAAGCTCATGCCTCTACCAGGCATCCCCACTGCATCACAAACAGCTGAACTCCTCTTCCAGCATGTGTTTAGATACTACGGTATCCCAGAAGACATAGTGACCGGAGCTCTCAATTCATTTCCCATTTCTGGACAAGTTTCATGGATAGGCTAGGGGTCAAGTCAAGTCAAGTTTATTTGTATAGCGCTTTTAACAATAAACATTGTCGCAAAGCAGCTTTACAGAATTTGAACGACTTAAAACATGAGCTAATTTTATCCCTAATCTATCCCCAATTAGCAAGCCTGTGGCGACGGTGGCAAGGAAAAACTCCCTCAGACGACATGAGGAAGAAACCTCAAGAGGAACCAGACTCAAAAGGGAACCCATCCTCATTTGGGCAACAATAGACAGCCTGACTATAATATTAACAGTTTTAACATGAGGACAGTTTCGTTGATGTTATAACTCTTCATTGATGGAAACTTGAGTGCAAAACTGTTCATGATAACTGCAGTCCTAAAGTTAGCAAGACAACTGTAGTCCTCAGCCATAAAAGCATTACTGTAAGAGTCCAGAGCATCCTCCAGGTATAACCCTCAACTGTCCTCATGGGGCCATCCTTCACAGGAGCGGTGCGATAAAACTCTGACCAGACACAGGGCACCAGGATGGACCAAGCAGGTCTGAGGGGCAGAAGAGGCCAGCATCTCAATCCCAGGACCAACATGTAACTCAGAGGGACAGATTGGGGGGGAAGAGAGAGAAAGAAAACACATGTTGTTAGGTATGCCCTAAAAATGACAAGTATTAAATCTGTGTGGTAGGCTCGCAGAGACGAGAGTCTTTACATCAATGGCATGTTAATATGGTAGAAAATATATCATGACCTGTTCTGGCTGGATGCTTGATTGGGTGATGGGAGCACACTCCTCAGCAATGATGAGATGCAGATGGGACCCTTAGGGCTGGCCAAGACAATTCAGTTACATTTCACCAGGTCTGGGACATGTGACAGAAAGTCTGACGGCCGATTCCCTGCAGGCTACGATAGCCAGTCGAGGTCTCCACCCTCTCCACCAAAAGATTTCCTGTTGACTCCATGTAACTCAGAGGGACAGATTTGGGGTGGGAGGGGGAGGGAAAGAAAACACAGGTTGTTACGTATGCCCAATGTCACCTGAATAAGTACAGTGGTGCTTGAAAGTTTGTGAACCCTATACAGTTTTCTATACTTCTGCATAAATATGACCTAAAACATCATCAGATTTTCACACAAGTCCTAAAAGTAGATAAAGAGAACCCAGTTAAACAAATGAGACAAAGATATTATACTTGGTCATTTATTTATTGAGGAAAATGATCCAATGTTACATATCTGTGAGTGGCAAAAGTATGTGAACCTTTGCTTTCAGT